>NC_090926.1:497650042-498283958 GCF_040938575.1 Ambystoma mexicanum
ACCTCCCACTTGCATTGCTTTTCTTTTAATGAAATTAAATTAGTTAAATAAAAATAAAACGTACAGTCCCCCAGACTGTAAAGTTTTGTACAGATTAGTTAAAATATATAATAGTTATTTAGCGTAAAAAAAAATGTTTTGATTCCAAATGTGCAGCTCACTTGCCATTCATTTTTCCTATAGACAAAAAGGACAACATTTGCTAAAGCACACAGCCCAAACCGCTAGACGGATTTGGACCAGGTCTGAAACAACTTGGAGACAAAGCATTGACTCGCACGCCAACTGTTCGGTAGCTGCGGCTATTTCGTTTGGGGTGTAAGTATTTTATATTTATTTGAAAGTAGTTTGTTTAGGTATAGTGACGTCGGGGGTGACAAATCACTGGCCATGGCAAAAGGCCATGGTCATTGATCTGGTAGGTATTAGAGAGTGTTATATGTTTTGGATGTCTGTTTTCAGACTTTTCAGCATGTGTGACTTTTGAGAAAGATAGAAGAAAATAGTTAACACAATGAATCTGAAAAGGAGCAATTGTAGTGTAGTTTTAGATGCGCCATACAATGTATTTTAGCTTTTGTATTCTCACTTATGGTATTATGTTGTGTGGGTGTGCAATGTTTGCCTATCTAGTTTACTCTTATGTATTTTTTTCATGATTCTTATTTTTCAGTTATTTTACATTAGTACACGAGTAGTGTAGTTCTGTATTCATCATTTAAGTTGGAGTGTAGTATAAAACTTGAAGTCATTCTCCCTTTTAACTGACTTTGTTTAGCCGTGGCTAAGGTAAAAGTCAATGAACGGTAGCCCGGGGCAGAATAAAACAGTGATTTAGTTATTATTTATTGTATTTGTGTATTTATGTATGATGAGTAGTCCATAAAAGGTCTGTTTAGCTACTCTGAGTGTAGAACTTTAACACATCAGGAATATTGTTTTGATGTTATGAAGGGACACTGAATTTCAGTCATTGGTTAGGTGTACTCTATCATGCCCATAGAAATTTGCCATGTAGAACTGTATGTTGTTGTTCGCAATCCATAATTAATTGTTGTCTGTCATGAATGCTGAAATTGCTCTATTAACATTTCTCTGGGATTTTTCAATATTATCATTAATTCTGTTGGTCCATCCCTATTTTTGCCTCTGAATGAGATTGGAAAAGATATAGATAGTTTGATGAAAGAGTTCCATTAGTTTTCCCATGGCTTGTTTCATCATTAAAATAAGGGACACCCCTTGTACATTCCTCAAATCAATGCTTCCACAATGAATTAGTATGATGTCTGGGTGCTCTGTAATTCTCAGACTCAAAAACTTTAGAAAAACCTGGAATCAACGCATTCCCCGCAATCCAAAACATATAATGGTAAAATCTGTCAAACGTAGGTCCGTGTAAATATTTAGTTTCTCACAAAAAGTGAGCAACCAAAACAGCCAACTGTCTCTAATCAGCCACACAGTTTTCAAACCAGCCATGATATTTGCAGTATTTCTGTTTCCATGAAAGTGATTCCTAGTTTGTATTTATAGTACTTTGTATGAGCAGGGTATGTATGACATGTGTGTATTTTACTTTCTAATTGGTGGATGGTGCTACACCTCCCCCATTGCAGCTGTGGCTATATTAGAGCAAGTGACACATCATGTGTTTGTTGGTGTGTGGTAGCGTGAATACCTGAAATTGTGGGTGGGATGGCATCTTATATGCATTGAGTGTTTTGGGGTATTGAAAGACACTAGGGGAGTGGAGGAGGACTATGAGGAGTGGAGGTGGGTTGGTAGGTAAATTGGGGACAGTTTGAAGTTTGTCGCAGTGGAAATACAATTTTAAATACAAAGGGGCTGATTCATGGAATTTGTGCACCGAAAAACGGGGATTTGTGCAACATTCTGCCCGCAAATCCCCATTTGTTAAACAGGGATTTGCAGGCAGGATGGCGCACAAATTCCCGTTTTTTGGCACACAAATTCCATTAATCAGCCCCAATGTTTTTGTGAATAGTCGCGGCTACCAGCGGACATGTAGGACGGATGCTAGAATAGTTGCTTCTAAAAAAAGGATGTGTATAGGTGCGTCAATACTATTCTGTGCAGCCCAAGCCATGGGTATATTTACAGCCACGTTTATAAATATACATTTTCTGTGCTATAATCATATGTTTATGCGCATGATACAGTACAGAATTTAATTTGTGTGTGTTATTTTATGTACTTAGTTGTTCACTTATTTGATTTGAAGGTTTGAAAGCCAGTTTAGGGCTTCCAAGGAAATGTGCGTGTAGCTGCGGATACAAATCGGGATCCTTATCCTGGTCAAATAGCTGCGGCTATGAAAGATGATAGGTGGGTTTGTGTCAGTGTCATTCTTTGTTATTGGTTGTTGTTACTTTTGCATTTGTGTAGGGCTTAGTAATAGGTTGTGCTGAAAAGGTGTCAGCCATATTAGTCATTTTATTGGTATATAGTCCTCTTTTTTGGTGTTTGTTTTGAAAAGTATAAAAGCCACCGTTTTCTGCAATTTTGTCTATTTATTCCTGAATTCGACTGTGCACATGGCCGGAGTGTGGCTGATGTGAAAGTAAGTGCTACTCTGTATGTACAGATTTAAAGCTTTATTTGCAGTGTTGTCTGTGTTAGTTGTAGTGACCATTGCTATCAGATAATTGTTCATTATTATTGTGTTCATTTGCTGTGTTTGTGTGGCAAGTATTTTTTACTGTCTTTTTTAAGTTTGAAAAATGTGAACATGCAGCTTGTGTATTTGTTATTAAGGCTGAAGGTTCCTTTGATTGTACTTTTTGTACTTCTAATATATTTTGAGCTATGCATTACCTGTAGGTGATTCAAGTGTTTTGTGAGGTAATTCAGTTGGTGGTGTTGTGCAAGTTCATTTTTGTAATGTGCTTATTTTTCAATATTTTTGTACCTGCATTGTTATTATCATCCCAGTGGATTTGCACTAGATGTTGTGCACTTTTCTCCTGTGAAAGGTCTACCTATGTTCAAAACATAGTGGTACTGTTGGAGATGGGAGGTGTACATCTGTAGCCTCTTCATGAAAAGCCTCCTTTGTGACTTTTCTAGCATTTTGGATGATTCTTTAAACAAAGTGGTTGAGGTAAATTAAGACTCTGGCTGTTGGTGGCAGCACCTTCAATGTGTGGTGGTTGATTTTGTTCAACCACTGCTCACAGCTCCAGTGATGAGGGAAGTCGGTAAAAGAGGAGTCTGTGCATTTGATACCGCTGTTGATGTTAATTTATGGATGGAGGTGCTACAGATAGTGCTGATCTCCGTCTATGTAAGGAATGAGACCCATCCATTTTTACCAAGTTTATTTATCCTACCCTATTTTCTCTTGTTCTCCAGGTTTACTTATCCAACCCTATTTTCTCTTGTTCTCCAAGTTTTCTTTACCTTCTCATAATTTAATCTGCATGCTACCAGTATGATGTTCATTGTTTTTTAGCGAGTTTATAAATCGCTGTTTGGGATTTGTAGTGGTGTTTTGTTCTATTTTTTTATATTTTTGTATGGGTTTTTGTAAACCAGGTTGTATTTTTCTTCCCAATGACTCAATGATTAGTATGTGCAAAGAGAACAACAGTGTACTATGCACTAATGTTGTGTATGTCATATAGTGCCTGTGATGCGCTGCATGTAAAATATGAGGGTCATAAAAATGTGTGAATTAAATTGTATATATTAAAGTGTGTGTGTTATTGAATAGATTCTGTTTTTTTTTGTATAGCCGCAGCTACAATCCAGCCCAATGATCCATTGGCATTTGGCATACAGGTAACCGCAGCAACGACCAGGAGGTGTCTCCCATTTCAATTGTGCAGCATGATTAGATACTTTGTTATCCGCGGCTAAAGATATATATATATCTATATATATATATTTTTTTTTAAATTAAATGTTGAATATTTTTTAAATATGTTTTGAGTGTAGTGTTTGCAAAATGTTAGTGTAACATTTGAAATACTTTTTAATCAATAATAATGCATATAGGTGTACATATTTGAAAGGGGTAAATACATATTCAAACAGTTTGTTGAAAACAAGTTTTATTTGGGAGGGGATGTGGTTATGGGTGTTCTTTCAGTTTTAGTTGTAATACATGATATATCTTGTTCTGTAGCCAAATGTTCAACATTGTTACTCTCCATGATTATTTTTAAAGATCCAATGTGCTTTTTCATTGTTTACATGTCTTTTGTATATTCATCATTATTTCTTTTGATTCGATCAAGGAATCCATAATCAGATTGGTGGGTCATTGTTGTGGTGCATCCTTTGTGAATCTTCTAGACACATGAATCACTTCTTCATCTGTTTGAAAATATAACAATATATATAATAATTGAAGATATAATACACATTCAAAATATGTGGTTTAGTTTTATACACATTTGATAGTTTGACAATAGGTAGATATTATATGTGTTTGCTGACTGATATGTGTTAATTGTAATTGTTAGTCACATTTTAAATGAATATATAGAATGTACTTACGAAATCCTGATTGTGGTGCATCTTCTTCTGGAGCATTTTTTAGCATGCCTTCTTTTCTAATTTCTTCTTCTCTAGAGTAGTTCTCCTCCAGCCATTCCATGTATTGTCCATTGTTCTAGTGGTACTGAGAAATACTTCTTGTCAGTTCCGAGTTAGAATTTGGAATGGAGGAAGACTAATGAAGGGAGAAGGTGGAATATTTGTGTTTGCATTGTGATTGGTTGTTCATTGGTTGTGTGGTGGGTGGCTGACAATAGGATTTCTTTTAGCTCAGATGCTGTTGATTTGTATAGAGCCTTTGAGAGAATGTATTTATTTGAGTGATGTTTATGTATGCCAATACAACTGTAGATGGCTGAGGTGCAAACTTTAGGAAACAGTGTTGTTTTTGGGGTATAGTTATTGTTGTATTTGATATTTGAAACATGGAACAAATTCTAGAAGGAGAGGAATGACTTTTTTTCAGAAGGTTGTGAAGAACCTTTTGAGAATGGGGTTAATAGCGATGCTGAGGACATAGTTGATGAGTTCTCACAGCATTGGCTTACAAGGTTTTTTGGTTTTATGATATTATATTAGATGGAGTGTTTGAAATGAGAGATATATGCTCCAATTGTGGAGAAATATTTTTGACTGGGAGCACAGGCCTTTTCCTCTTTGGAAAAATAAAATGAATTAATCATTTAAAAAGAGAGCACAGACATAGACAATCATCATGGTGGGGCAGAGTATTACTCTGATTGAAAATGTTGATGATGTGTTAGTAGAAGAATTCAAAGGCCACTCAGAGAACATTTTAAGTATACTGGAAAAGGATAATGCATTTGTTGTCCTTTTTTCAAATAGTTGCGGCTGTGGTAACTGCCAATTAAATGTGTCCTGTCAAGCATATTGCAGCTGCGAGTACCGACCATGAAAGAAAATGGCACGTCATGTTTTTTGGTGGGTGCAGCTGAGGGATAATTGTTATGCCTTAGCCGCGGATTTGAGTTCACCAATCGCATGTTGCGGTCTTTGACAGCCATGGGTATGAGCGGGCAAATGGCACGTCATGTATTTTTGGCGGGTGAAGCCGCGACTATCGCTATCGCATCCCTATAGCCGGGTTATATATTGATGCAGTGATCATATATTATGGATGTTTTAGCTCAGATTTGTGCATGTGTTTCTATTTGGATGTTGTCACCTGAAGGATAATGTGAATTGATTTTGAAATTTTTCTGATATGTGTTTTTGAGCGCATTTTAAAAATGTTTGTGGAGCCATGACTAAAGGTGGGTTTTCATCTTGTAACCAGGGTTATAGCCGTGGGTATGTTATTGGGAAAAATGAGGTAGAAAATCAATTTATTTTTAATGTAGTGTGTAAATATTGTCTAAAGTATTATTTGAAAGATTGTGTTGGAGTTTATTGATTGATATAGGTTGTAATAGAAATGTGTTTGTCATTTTGTTTGTTTGTTTTCTATACTCCTCTTTTTTGGTACTTAGTGTAACTATGTTTCCATTAGCAAGGTGACATGCCAGTTGTCCCATGTGTGTGGTAATGAATGCATCCAGGGTACTGTTGTACAGTACCATGAACTGCTGTGTAGACCTAGAGATCCTGGTGAAACAGGGTGTGCAGGTTCTGTCTGCAACCCATGTATTCTGTACGTTTAGAGTTTGCTATTGTGTACAGTTCCGGAAGGCATGCTCCTCCCAATTGGTGACATACATGGTATATCGTACATGTGTGCAGTTCAGGAAACCATTGGTGTTTGTGAATTGGTCAATGATGTAAAATCATCTTTTTATATTATCCGTTGCCCCTGGAATTTTCAGTAGCCATGGGTGTTGTTGCATGGTGTAGGGGAGCTATTACCACCTTTGTCAGTATGTGTGAAAATGTTGGCTGTAGCAGGTCATGAACCATGCCAACAGTGTATTGGGAGGAGTGTGTTTAAAACAGTGGTGTGTAGCTCCCAACTTCAAATGGTGTGACATGGTAGTATGTATATTGTCTTTTCTTTCAAGATCTCTGTCAGTGAGTTGGAATGTGTAGATGATGGTGAGCTGGTGCAGCTAATACTGTTTCTTGACCTTTTACTCTGTGTGTCCCTATGAGGACAGTGTTATCCTGGATATGTGCGTCTATCATGTTCTTCTCCTTACCTGCAGTGCCATGTGTTGCATGCATGTTATTATGCCTTTAATAAGTAGGGACAGCTGCACAAGATACAGGAGGAGGAGGGTTCCACCAGGTTGAATGGTACTGTGAGTCTTCTCTGATGTGCAGGTAGGCTTGTCATGTCCACAGTGGGTGAAGTGGATGGATCTTTGCTTCCTTTCAGAGCATGTGGCAGTCATGCCCACCTTCTTAGCAGTGGAGTTTATTTAGGTGGTTTAATGTGCACAATTTGACATTACAGGTTCAGCAATTGGCTGATTTTCCAGTCTCTGTTTTATAAGTGCATCTACTTATTGTTTTTTTTCTAAATACTGCTTTTTCTGTTATGATATTTATTGGGTTTTTACATATTACATACTTTTCTTCTGGATGTGGTGTGGATGTGAAATTGTTATGGTATGTAAGAAATGGGTAATGTGGTGTATAAGATTTAAAATTAATGGTGTTGCATAGTGTATTGGGGGAAACAGTATTATTGATGACGATTGTTAAGAAAGTTTTCTGGGGCTGGTTAGGTCATATGGCCATATAAACTTTAGTAGAGTGGGGATGGACAGTGAAGGGAGGACATAGGTTGTAATAGATTTAAAAATCTTTATGCATGTGAGATGCTGCAACAGTTAAAAGAAAAAAATTGAAGTTTTAAAGGGCAAACATATGAATATTCTTGCTACAATGAGAGGAACTTAAGAATATTGGTATAGGAGACACTTCGATGTTAAATGCATGATCAGAAACCTGGGATCTCCAAACTGGTTTGTGACTTTAAGTTGTGCTGAGTATGGTTGGGATGATCTTGCAGAGTGGGTTCAGGGAAGTAATGCAGAGAAAGACAACATAGAACGCATGACACTAGGAGAATTGTGTTGTATGGATCCTGTAAATGTATCACGTTTTTTTCATCACAGACTTTTAGCCATGTTACACTTTGTATGTAATAAAGAAAATGGTCTAGTAGGCCCTGTAGAACATTTCTTTTACAGGAAACAGTGCCAGGCATGTGGGGCTCCACATATACATATGCTGATGTGGATTAAAGATGTTCCTCAGTTTGGTAACGGAACTGATGGCTGTGTGATGGAGTTTATTGCCAAATATGTTACTTGTTCTATTCCAGCTCACCATGTGAATGCTGATCTATGGAATAAGGTGGACAGATTTCAAAGGCATTGTTGTGGAAAATACTGTCAAAGAAAATGCAAGTGTAATGACAAGTACTACATTCAGTGCATATTTGGCTTTCCAAAGCGCGTGACACCAGTTGCTCGAGTGAATAGGGTAATGTCATCTGTTCGACACAAAGTGACTGGTAAGTCTCAGAGAAATGACTATCATTTAAAAAGAAATAATGAATGCTGCCATTGCTCAGCTATGGAATGCAAATACTGATGTACAGTTTATTGCTGATAATTCAACATCTGTTGCTTGTTATGTTACAGCATACATGACAAAAGCAGAAAAGAGCAATGCAGCTAAAGTATGGGCAGATTTATCATCAGATAAAAGTCTCAGTCAGAAACTTGTAAACTTTTGTTTGAAGATGGATTCACATAGAGAGTGCGGTAGCTATGAAGCTGTAGATTGGCTAACTAGTTTGCCTCTTTATGGACGTAGTCTTAATGTAGTTTGGTTATGTCTTGGACCAGCTAGTACCAGAAATTGGGTATTGAAGTCTTTGGCTGAAATTGAGCAGTTAGCTGAATCAGCACCTGATAGTACAGGGATATTGAAGACCAAATTGATTGATATCCAAATCGATCTGAATTGTTGGAGGATCTTTGTTTATATGAAGTAGCACACTAGTCATATTGAAATATCAAATAAGCAACAGTGACAGAAGATTGTTAAAAGTACACGGTAGTAGTAGTTTTCTAGTGAGACATGAATAGTGAAGTCTCGTTAACCACATGAAACTGTCTTGCCAAAGTGCAGAGAAAAAGGAATACTACTATTTTTTATTTTTCAGTTGTTCTTCCCATGGCATGCAGAGAGTGATGTACTTGGAAGTTTTCAAACGTAGAAAAATCATTTTTTGCTAGAAAATGCTTACTTACATGTTCAAATTGTGAGCAGTATTTGGATTTACTGGAGAAAGAACTACATCAAGAAGAACTTTTGACAACTAAATTGGCAAAAGTGACTCCTGAAGGCAGTCAGGAATCTGCAACAGGAAGTCAAAATGTTCTTGGTGAGCTAATTATGTCAAGCTGATGTTGAGCTTGCAATGGAGGAAGTAGAAATTGCAATGGAAAAAAGTAAAGTTGCAGGTGTGAATTGTGATGAAATTGTTAGTAAACGTAATGTAGAGCAAAAAGAAGTTTATACGAAAATTAAAGATAGGTTATTGCCGGTTTTACTGCATGGCAAGAGTGAATGCTCTTGTGTGCAATACAAACCTGTTTTGTTGTATGTTGGTGGATAAGCATAAACAGGTCCATTTTTGTTATTAATGCCCTAAGAGCTATGATCCAAAATGTAACAGATTCATCTTTGTTGTGTATTGTAACTGCTCCAACAGGTTTAGCAGCATTTAATGTAGAAGGTGTTACTTTATATCACCTGTTAATGTTACCAGTGGAGCATGACAACAAACTAAAATATCGGAAGCTTGTATCAAGTGCAGCACAAGAAGTAGGAAAATGTCTTCAAAAATTAAAAACCTTGATTGTAGATGAAGAAAGTATGATGTCTAACTTGATGCTAGCTTTCATTCATGTGTGAATGCAAGAGGTTTTGAAGACTGACTACAACATTTTGTTTGGAGGTAAACATGTACTTGTTTTTGGGGACTTATTACAATTATCTCCTGTGAAAAGTCAACCAGTTTTTAGAATGCTGCAATCTAAGGATGCTCAAAAAAGTATAGGAAGTATTCCTCATTCTAACCTTTGTAGTTGTTTAGAATTACAGGAATTTACCATTAATATGAGGCAATCTGGAGACTTAGAGTATGCAAAAATGCTTAACAAGATTTGTATAGGTGTTCTTGAGGAAAATGCAAAAGCAGTCTTAAAGGGAAGACTGATTTCTGACAGGGTTCATGTAGATTGCACTCCGTCTCATGATATGTTGACTCGTACGGAAAGAAACCTTTTTTGTGTTGCTTTGATGTGCACACTTGCAGAGTGTAACAAGTTTAACTCTACAATGCTACTGCCAGAGAAGACAAATATGGTAGAGATACAATCATACAGTGTTTTAGATGGTCATGTTATGCCTTTAGAGTTGGATAAGAGAGCAAAAGCTCGATTAGGTCACGTAGAAAATTCAATTTATAAAACTGCAGATCTGCAAGGAGCTCTAAAACTATGCATCAATGCAGGAGTGATGTTGAAGAGGAATTTGAATGTAGACATTGGTTTAGTCAATGTAGCAATGGGAAGAGTGGTTGCATTTCACACTTTTCCTCCCGGTACTAGTATGAAAAACATGTTGAAGTTAAGTTTGATCGTGATGATGTTTCATGCTTTTTAATGATAGCTTTGTGAAAAGAGCACAGTTTTCATTGTGCTCTGCTTATGCAATAACTATTCATAAATCACAAGGTTTGACGTTAGAAGCAGCACTTATTGACATTGGCCATACATTGTTTAAAGAAGGAATTTCATATGTAGCTTTGTCACATGCAAAAATGTTGCAGGTTTGTTTTTAATAAACTTTGATGAAAACAAAGTGACAGCTAACATTTCTTGCATTGAAGAATATAATAGTAGCATGTGCTGTATGCTCCTCACCTGAAACTTATACCTGTATCTGTGAAGCAGTCATACAGGTAATGTAAGGAGTCAATGAAAGCACATTCATATGAAATCAGTGCTTTTAAGAGTGAAAAACAACAGAATTTAATGGAGTTGGAAAGTTGTTCAACTGTAACTTACTGTCATTGCAACTTTAGTAATGAAACAGGAGTTCAATGCTATTGTAATGCATATTTGTGCATGTTGTTTCAAATGACTTAATTGATACAAGAAATTCCATCAATAGCAGAGAAAAATCTATGTGTGAAACTTTCATTTCTTAAAATGTATGTAGATGAAAATCCACACAGTTTACATTCGCAATGTCAATCTGAAATGTAGTAGCTTCTCAAAATACACCGGAGGAATAGTGAAGAATTTTTAATGACTGTCTTTGAGATATTAGTGAAAGAAAATGTTAATGTAGATATGTATGTTGGAATTAGTTATGAGTGGAAGCATATGTGTCCAAAATGTAAGAAAGGGTATTCTATTCCAGATCTCTGTGAAATATTTGTTTATTTGCATGTGCCTGATCAGAAAAGTGTAAAATATTCATGTCTTGTAACTAAATCATTCCATGACATGCAATGCAGTGACTGTGGTTGTAATTTACAATCAGCACTGAAAAATCTAGTTTTTAATAAGTATGTATTGATTATGTTTCAACGATACAATGTAGATGGTAGGAAAATTACCACATCAATAATGAATTTTATAAATAGTCAAGTTTATGTTAGTAAGAAAACGTTTAATACATGTGCAATTATTTTTGATGAGGGGTATCCATTGAATCTGTACAGTTCACGACATGGGTGTGTACAGAAGTAGATTGGCTTGTTTGTAATGACTCTATAGTCACACAACAAACTAGATTGCTAACGGGGTTAAAGAATATTTGTTTAATGTTGTTAGAAGCAACATTTTGAAATATATGTGTAATATTCTTTGTGAATATAAATGTGCAAAATACACATTTGAAATAGAAAAATAGACTAATAATTGGTTTATGCAAATTAGGATATGGTTTGCTACTAGGATTTCTTTTAAAAATAGTTCTAAAGAAGTGTACAGGTAGTATTGTGAAGATTACATCATTTAGCAGAGAAAATTGCATTCAGCAATTTTGTACCTCTGTTTTATTGTAATATGTACAAGTGTTCGCTATAAGTGCAAGGTTACATACATGTTTCAATGTATATTGTGTTGAGTACAAAATCAAAATAACTTACAGAAAAGGTTAGTTAAATGTATATATATATGCTTTATGTGCAGTGTGGAGTTTTTAGAAAAGTCAGACAATCTATTCAGTCATTAAACTGTGCATATTGTTTCCTTTTGCATGGTAGGTTTAAGATAATTGCGATTAGCTTCTAAGGTGTGCAGGTGGCCAGAAAAAGGACGCACACCAAATTATGAAATAAGTTATGAAATGGCAATGTAGATATAATTTGTATAATTTAGAATTAATTTTGACATAGTAAAAAAGGTACTCCACACTGTGTAGCAGTATTAGTGCTAACTGAAGTTTATATAATAATTTGTAGAAATAAGTTAAAAAAATATGATGTTTGTATTATGAAATGTCTTTATGAACTTCTCATGTGTGTAGGTGGCCAAAGGACGCACACGGCTTTTATGAGAAGTATGGAAATTACATTTGTTATGTTATTAGTGTAGTTTTTGCTAAGTGTTAAAACAGTTTGTGTTGTCTACCTATTATTTACCATATAGGTATGGCTATAGTTTAAAAAGATCAGTACTCAAAATATTGTTACAGTGTTGGCATGTCTTCATTTATTTCTTTGTAAAACTGAAGACATAGTTATGTTATATGTCTTGGTTTCCTGTTGAAAGTTACATAAAGTAATCTGTAAATTAGTCATCATGTAGCATGAAGTCATCTGTGTATTGTATTGTAAGATGTGTGCATTGTAGTGAAATGCATGTATTGGTGTACAAACTATGGCTGTTGTAGGCAATTCTTTTTCGAATTTGCTGATGCAAGAAGTAGTTCGTAATAAATTAAATGTTCAATATTTTAAATAACAGAACAGAGTTTTTTTTCCTCATTGAGAAGTTCTTTTCCTCTGTAGCATGAATAATGACCACAACTTGGTAATGTTTTTATACTTGGAATACAATCAGTATTCCTTTAGTATCCTTATGAGGAAAAAAGAAATTGATTTTGTATTTCTTTTGTTATGGTGAACACCATAGACCAATGCAGTGGTGATAGTGCATAGTATAAATGACCTTTACCATTAATTTTAACAGCATTTTTTTTCAGGCTTCATATATGGAAGAAAGACGGAAGGACATATGTATTTGGTAAGACTTTAGATAAATGCACATACAAGGAATTGTTTATTTTTTATGATATTATTGTTAGCCACGGTTACGGTACCACCTAATCAACAGCAGTATTTTTTTTGTGCAGCTAAGGTAAGTAACGACTGGGGTGCTTTTACTCGCGGCTGAGATAGTCGAAGCTATAGGCAACAATTGACAATTTTGAGTTCTGAAACTGCATAAAATAAATTACGATAAATATTGTAATATAATTTAGCAGTCTGTGTTTAATTTAATCTATTTTTGTAACATAGAAGGTGTCCCTTAAAAGCGTTGCTTTGGGGGATGGGAAGATGGGAAGGGGTGGGTGGAATAGGGGAGGAAAATGCATATGGATGAAACAAAGGGAATAAAAATAAAATGCAACATATATTTTTTTGAGGGAAAAGTTGCCATTTAAAATAAATACTAAGCATGTCACCAGTGATGTTATTTGTAATTCCATCAGTGTTCTCATACAACATGTAATTAGTGATGTCATCAGTGATGTGAACTTTGATGTCATCATTGTGGTCATAGACTGCACAACAGGGGGCACAAACTTAAGGTGGCTTTTACTGAATTTCAGGGGTTTCGGTTCTCACCTTAATGTCCCTGCAACTAAAGTTTTTTCCTTGAATATCAAGCATTTTGTTACAAGGTATTACTTACCTTAACTTCCCTGCAACTAAAGTTTTTTCACTGTGGAGAGTGCCGCTCAACATCTGTCTGAATGGAACAAATGAGCAAACCTTATATATATATATACAGTAAAAAAAGTTGTTAAAGGGACGTTATAGTTAAGTTGCGCTACTAAAAACCTATGAAATTCAGTGAAACAAACTTAGTTAAAGAGACATTATGGTTCCAAGTAAAACCGAAAAAAACCTGAAATTTGCCAGTTATGGTAAACTAAGCAACCATAACCACCATGCACTGCTAAGACTAACACCCAGGACATCAAAGATGACATCACAAATGTCATTGATGACATTTGTGGACCAAATGAAGAAGAGTGCAGCCACATTTGTCTCTGCGCAATACAGGAAATAATTACTCTGGAGTTTGGATACATGCCCATGACTTTCCTTCGTTCATTGCAAATTGCAAAGAGATTCCAGACACATGTCCTAAACTGTTCCCTCCACAACTAATAATAATAATATCTGGATGACACTGTGTCACCAAAGTAGCACAAAGAGGTACCAAATCCAGCCACTTCATTCCACACGTTCATGCAAGTGCACTTCCACATGAGGGAATCCAAGATGTACAGCCTCTCCACAGCGATCTGCATGCAACTCCAACCAATTTATCCATGAATCTCCCAAAATCCAGACAATCTGCTTTCTGAAATACACAGCCATAGCTATCTGCTCTCCTCTCATGAAAAATACTTTCTGACAAAGTTTCTGCTCACACATCACACCGAGTAAACCCTATTGACCAATCCCTTGCTCTCATTTGCATGCCTCTCATCCTCAAAAATCCTGCATGTAATACATGATGTCTGAGGACAACCGCGGTGTCCGCGGACAAATCAAAAAATCGGAGGCTGGGGAATTAAAATTTAAATAGTGTGCCCCATTTGCCCTTTGAAGTTGGCTCTGAAAAGAGCCTTTTTTTGCATGCTTCAGAAACACCTTTAATTTTGTATTTTCTTTGTTTTCTTTCTTATTTTCCTCCATAAATCTTCACATTAGCTTCTCCACGCAACCCTTATGTTCCAAAACAGCATGGCATTTCCCATAAAAGATAAAGACATGCCATCTTCTTTAAAGTAATCAACATTACTAGCATCTAAGTCCACACTTGGATGGAGTTGTGAATGTTGGCCTTTGTCAAATCTGGATGGGGCTTTGAATGCTAGCATGTTCGGACTTAGATAGAATTGTGAATATTGGCATGTCCAGACTTGGATAGAATCTGTGAATATTAGCATCTAAGTCCACACTTGGATAGAATTGTGAACATTGGCTTTAAACTTTGAATGTTAGCATGTCCACACTCAGGTGAAACATGAATGGTAGCATGGCCACACTTAGATAGTATTGTGAATATTAGCATGTCCACACCTGGATAGAGTTGTGAATATTAGCCTACGTCACATCTAGATAGGACTTTGAATATTAGCATGTCCAGACTTAGATAGAATTGTGAATAGTAGCATGTCCACACTTAGATAGAATCGTGATTACTAGCATGTCCAGACTTGGATAGAACTGTGAATGTTAGTATGCTAAAGGTCAGGTAACCCACTAACCAATATAAGCTCAAACTCTCCATACTCATATCACTCAAAAAACTCACACAACCATCTCTCGCACAACAAGCCGCACGCACTTCACAACACTGCAACAACACATAAGCCAGAGCAACAGCACACGCGGACTGACACCGATCCAATACCCGCACCAAAGCTCAGTATCTGGTCTATACCGAGCTGGACCTGCCAACAGAACACCACTCCTCTCACTATCCTAC
The DNA here is from genome assembly GCF_040938575.1 of Ambystoma mexicanum. Taxonomy (NCBI): domain Eukaryota; kingdom Metazoa; phylum Chordata; class Amphibia; order Caudata; family Ambystomatidae; genus Ambystoma; species Ambystoma mexicanum. Next base: position 497,665,288 of record NC_090926.1, read on the forward strand.
TCCCTCTTCACCTTACTAACCCATCCCACCTTATCATTTGCAGATCCGCCAGAGCGCCTGCGGACCAATTCCATTGGTGACGGTGCGCCGTACAAATACCTTTAACATTTAACATTTAACATTACCAGAATCAATGTTGTCATTGTTGCAAAAGAACATGTCAGCTCTAAGCATAAAAGCAAACATGCCTCAGTTGATTAAACACCTAGCAATATTTTGTTGAGGACAAAAAACAGAACTATTGTCCCATTTTGTCCTAGGTACCAAACCAGAAAGAAATTACCTTGGCATTTGGAAGTAGTTGCATTACTGCCTGAATCAAGTTTTCTAGATCATTCAACAAAATTGGGGCACTGACATAACCCAAATGCAAAGTACCACAGTGCAGATCTACCACATGTGGACTGTTAACCCTAGCCATATCTTAAACAACTTCTAGCATTGCCTGCAAATTGAAACCAGGCACAGTGCTCCACACCACCTCCACTCCTTTTACATCAAAATTGTTAGCCACATTCCTACATTTAGCATACTGCTCCAAACCATTCACAAACGTATCTCCAAGCACCAACACCCTGACTTTCTCCACCTCTGCCATCTTCACTACACACAGCCTCTCTCAATACAAAGCAGAACCTCAACACCTGATTGGCTATTCCCTACATTCCTATTTCCATGGCAGATATTTTGAGAAGCCCTGTATGTGGCCAGAGCAGTCTGCGAACAGCCGCAGTGTCTGTGCAGCACATCACATTGGGACAGCCCTTCTACCCTTTCCACTTCACTCTCTGCACCATTCCCTCATTGGCTACTGTTAAGCAGTTAAGCAACCATCCACCAATCACATCCAAGAACTCTACATCTAACTCCATCATCAGAATTCAGCACTTTAGATGTACTGTTGATCACTCTGAGTACAATTGGGCTGTTAAAGCAAAGCACCTACAGCAACTACTAGTAAACTCTCCAACATTTCTACTTGCAGATTCATGCACATCCACATGCATGAACACAAACTACAGGTATCCGCACAGTACATGTACATTTCTTGTATAAATGCATTTGAATGCCAACATTCAGAGCCACCTGGCAGGGAGATTTCCACAGGGATATCGGGAGACCTACATTTCCCCATAGAAATGCATTGGGGCTACAGTAATTTTAGGCAGGAGAATGTGAAAAATAACTATATTTTTCACCGAAAAATCAGGAGTCTGCCACCTAAATTGAGAGGGTTGGCATGGATGATAATGCATATAAACAGAGTAACTGCCACTTACTAACAAGCTTACTGTCATTTCTCCCATCTGCTATGATCAATTGTCACTTGCAAAGTTGTCTGCTCTCCAATTTATTATTTACCTATATTATTAACTGCAATGTGCAAACTGTTATTTTCTACATTCATTCTATCATTTGTGTAACCACTGCCACCTATTTATCCACATTTGAACCGTAATAGCATGTAATTCATTATAGTGCATAAGATGTACATACAATTTCCTTTCCATACATTCTGCATATTTAACATACATTGTATCCGTTCAACTTCCTTTACAAATGATTATAATACTAATACTAATCAAACACAACACACACAGCTAACAAAGTGCCATTTCATGTTAAAACATGGGAGAAATAACAGTATAATTATGGAAAAAGGCTTTCTAGTGTGTTATAAAATGATCACGCACCCAGGATGTATATGCATCTTTATGTATGCACACAGATAGCCAATATCATTTCAAAGGCTCCCAGCTGAAACAACACCACTGCCTCTACAACTGTTCTTCCAATCTAGACAGCTCTCTCATTCCAGCTGGTTGCCCATTCCGTTCTAGAATTTACAACAGCATTCAACTATGCACAGGTGCATTCATGTCTATCACATCATCTACAACTATGTACAGTGTTTTAAAGCAACACATACAACATCTCCCCCATCCCTTCAGTCTGCAACACAAGCACCAGATCCTTCCTCGCAACCCTTACTTTATTTCAGACTCTCCCATTTCCAAGCATCACAGAATCACCCAATACTTTGGTAATTACCTACTGAGTAATAAGCTGCTGACCACATCAAATCCTTCTGCTTTATTTCCCACACCTTCACAAATGCATAGATTGCATACTTTTCTGTATAGTTCCTGCCATTTACCCTTTAAAAATAGCAAACAAAGCATAAGATTATTTCTTTTATCTCCTAACATCCAATAACACTGCCTGTGCTCTGTGCGCTTGCTATTGCACTCATTTCTTTTTTTTTCTTTTTTTTTTAACAGATACTACACTTGATCTTAGCCAAAAGGCCGAGAAGCGATGCTATTGCACTCATTTCTAAAGCACATTCAACTAACAGATTCTTAATGAAATATACAGAAGGCAAAAGAAAGTGCATGTACATGCTATGCACAGTTATCAGAAAGCACTACTACTTCAAAAACAAAGAAATCCATGTCTACATTAATAACAGTGCTATTAAAACACATATTTCCAAACTTCTTTCTTTCACAATTGCAGTGAAGACCACTCCCCTGAAAAGCAGCAAATCTGAAGTACGAGAGATAACTCTTAAGAAACCTACTCTTTCCATCCAAAAAAGTAAGTGCAATACTGCCATAATGTTCTGTTACTCAAACACTGTAGAATTCTAGTATTCTACAACAATTGTACTAACCCTGAAACATTAGATTCAGTATAAGTGATTCCCCTCACCAGCTCCATACTTTGTATTGTGATCTGAACAGCAGTATAGTAACGCACAAATACAAGAATAGCCTTCCCAACCTGATGCAGCAGCCCATTGCACAATCACACACCTCTACATACATCCTTAGAATCATACTCAGACACTCATGCAGAAAGCACAGAGTACAAGATGCCAACCCACACTTTATTTTTTTCTCCAACAGACCCCAAAGAATGCCTACCAAAAAGCATCTACGTAGAAAGCAACACAAAATTAAACAAAATCAAACTAAAACTCTCCAAAATAAGCATCCACCTCTAGCAGAATTTGTACAAAAAGTTGAAACAAAACAGCTAATACAGTCATTAAGTGACACAAAACAACCTTCCAGTACAGATACATTGCCTCCTCTTTCAAAATGTACAACGAAACAGAAAGCGATTAACAACACTGCAGCTGCAACTAGTGCTAACACTGCACCTATAAATCTTGATGAAGCGGGAACTAAGCACACCAAAATAATTATTTTTATTAAAAAAATTCTGCCACGGAGTCCTTCAGAACCTCATAAAAAACAAGAGAGAAATCACGGACAACCCTTAAAACCTACCATAGCAAATGAATCCTAGAAGCTCTCATAGACATTGCAATTCTTCTCAAAAGGAAATTATTCATTTTAGTTTTAAACAGAATGAAACCACTAACAGAACTAAGTACTAAACTACAAAAAAATGCTTCTCAAAAAGTGGAATATCAACAAAGATAGCTTCACAAACATCTGTGGAGGTGAATGGAGTCACACCACGAGCACAGAACCATATTTCAATGAAGAAGCATACAAACAAAAGCAAATACACCCAATTGCCATGCATAGCAGTGGACGAGGGTATGACAAACTTAATAATGCCATTATGGAACAAGAAACGCTGCTCACAAAAATATCCCCAGAAAACTCAGAATCAACTCTCCGTTACACTGAACCAATACGTACAGCCTACAAATGGCGGTGCACATCAATGTATAACATAGCCAAAAAATCTTTGAAAATCTGTATGCCAGTTCCTCAAACAGTATGTGAAAGGCAAAGACAAATTCAAAATTAAACTTCTACAAAATATGGACTTCTGTCCAGTGCGCAAATACACAGGATTACAAGGACATTTATTAGCCTGCATTTCTGGACCTATTAGCAAAAGCACCTTCCACCATATCAAAATGATATCAACACATCATTCAACTATAAGAAATCTGGTCCATAAACTGTACTTTGCCAAAAGTCCTGCTTTAGCCCTAGCCAATATGTTATGTTATGTTTTATGTTATGTTTTGCACTTATATAGCGCCTTATATACCATTGGTATGGTCTGAAGGCGCTCGTAGGTTGAACGCCCTTGGGAACCGAAGTTCAGATCAGTAGAGAGAGTAGAGAGAGTCAAAGAGGTGCGTGTGAGCACCAGATATGTGTGCAGCTCGTGCGGTATTCGTGTGATAGCTGCTTCTTAGCGATAGGTGTGGTGGTTGAGAGATCAGGAGAATGTGTTCGTTCTGGCAGTATTTATCCAGAACGGATGTGGCTGCGTTAGGCCTGAGGAGAACGCCTGGCTGAGGGGTGTAAAACCAGCAGTGTTTACTTAGAGTGATGTGGAGTAAGCAACCGATGTTGGTATGAGAACAGTTATACCGAATGGTGTCATAGTATCTCTGCGTTCTAGTTGAGTGGTGATGTAAAGGAGAGAGTAAGCGTGGTGGTGTGATAGGATGGGTTATATGCTCTTTCGAAACGTTCTCTGCATTCCAGATTGTACTATATACGCTCCAGATACTTTGTTTATTTTCTAAATCCACACATAGGTTATTGGGTACACTTCTAAATGCAACTTTCTCAGAGAGGATATTGTGCACAACCTCTAAATATACACATAGGCTATTGGGCAGAGTTTCTAAATGCAACTTCTAAATATACACATTGGCCCTCATTACGACCCTTGCGGAAAGCGACTGACCGGACCGCCACAGCGTAAATAGCGTTTCCGCCATTGCACGAAGGAGCAAAGTGCGGCCCATTCCGACCCATCGAGCACGAGCACCACGGCATGGCGGAAGTGCAAAGTCCGCGATGGCGGAAATGACCCCAAAACGGCCCACACCGCCGCCGTACGGCGCCCCAGGTGCAATACCGCCACCCCTCTTAGCGGTCACCGCAGTGTGCGCCTACCGGAAAGTACGGTGGCCGGAAATATACGGAAACGGAAGTTAAAACACGGGGCCGGAACGGGAAACATCCCGGCGTACACCTATAAATACACTAAAACCACACAACCACTAAAAACACTACCCTGAGACACACCCCACCCCGTCAACCACCCTAGCGAAACCAAGTAAAATGGGAAAAGTAGCGAAGAAAGCGTGCGACCGCAAGCGGCAGGTCCACTTCTCCCGTGAGGAACTCACCGTGCTAACAGAGACCCTCCAGGAGAATGCTGCCGTCGTCTTCTCCACGCAAATGACCAGGACGGCACTTGCAAACAAGAAGGCCATATGGGCTCTGGTGGCACAGCGGGTAAGTGCGGTGGGGACCGCACCCCGCACCCCACAGCAATGCCGCAAGCGATGGGACGACCTGCGGATACGCGTCCGCAGCATACTCTCTGCCAACCGCAACATTGCCACAGCCACCGGGGGAGGTCCTGAATCACCCATCAAGTTGACCCCCTGGGAAGAAATCTGTGCCTCCACCATCGGAATGGAGAGCATTGAGGGAGTCGGAGGGATGGAGAAAGGAGTGCAAACATCCGAAGATTCAGGTAGGTGGGCCAGATATAACAATCCACACAGTCCATCCATGTGAAGTACCATGCGTCCACATAGTGCAACAGAAACACATGTCCAGGAGAACGTCCACACACATCGGCCTGATAGCGCACGTTAAAAACCACAATAAATAAATAAATAATTAAAAACCCCTAAAACACGCACTACACGTGCAGCAGGCACCCCCTAACTGCAGGCTGCCAAACAACTGCACCCTCACTCCACACACAAATCAAAGCACCTCCAAGGCCCCGACCCAAATCACCCTCAGGTACCACCCCAATGCATGTGATACAATGCCATTCCAATTCCCACAGATCCATCAATAACACTCGCCCTCCTTTCCTCCACCACAGGGTCCGATCCAAACGACGAGCTACAGGACACCCCTACCAGCACACCTGCAAAGAGGGCCAAGACCAACGGCCAGAGACCCTCCACCTCAGCTGCACGCATCAAGACACGGCAGCAGCACAAATCAGGTGGCAGCACAGAGGAGGGAACATCAACAGGCACCCCAGCAGCCAGCATGCCCACAACACCACCACCACAGGTCCCCCCAATGGATGCCACAGAAGGCACTGCCTCTGGTGGCAGCAGCACCATAGGTGACACCCCATTGATGGCAGCATGCTCGGACACAGAAAACGGGGATGCCGAAGTCAGATCCATCCATGACCTGTCCCAATCCCCCTGTCTGTCCCATACCGTACAACATGAGGATACCACGCAGGGGCACCCACAAGGCGACGACTGGCCATCCCCCCCAAGCCCTGTGGCAAGGCAACATGAGGACAACAGCCCCTCTGCGACACCCCCGCAAATGGCCATGGCCCAGCAGAGGCAACAGTCCCTCGACCAGTTGATCGAACAACAGCAGCAACTGGCCACACTCCTCAAGGACCATGCCGATGAATGTGGGGGCACCAAGGCAGACATAGAAACATCAACTGAGACACTTAGGGCAGAAATGGAGAGAGGCACAGACACGCTAAGGTCACAAATTGAGAGAAGCACCGAGAGCCTGAGGGGGGAACTGCATGCGACGTCCAAAGACGTATGTGCCGAACTTGCCGCAGTGCGCCGTGTGCTCACTGAGCTCTCGCAAACCCTTAGGGACATGCATGGACGTGAGCAGGCAGACACATCATCCGTTGCAAGTTCCGTCCAGGGCAGCCCCCAACGTAGATCTGGGAGGACCCGGCGCTCCACAGGCAGGGGTGCCCCTGATACCCGCAGAGAGGGCATGCAATAGCGACAGCCCACTGACAATGAGCATCTTTGGACACTGGTGTTCGGGGGGGAGGTAGGAGGGTGGAGGGGGTGTGTTGGGCTCACTTGGGTGGCGGGTCGATAGGGTGTTTAACATGATATCACATATGCCATAAACAGTGCACGATCAACCAATGAGATGTGTGGACATTGATCTTTGTGTACTAGGCCATCATAGGCGTACAGTCCATATTGTGCATGTCCCAGACACACACAGTGCCACGTGTCCCGTGTCCATGTATCAGCCACCAGGCATGAGTGCTAGAAGCATACATCAATGAGATGCTGACGAATGTCACGGGCCTCCGGTGCCTCGCAGACTCCTTGAGGTGCTGCCACATCCCCACCCTCATCATGACCATCATCCGGTGCTTGCAGTTCTGCGTCAGGGGGCATGGGCACATTTCTACGTACGCACATGTTGTGGAGCATGACACATGCCATCACCATCTTTGCAACCTTCTCATGGCGGTACAGGAGTGCCCCGCCAGACCTGCTGAGGCAGCGGAAACGAGTCTTCAGTAGGCCGAATGCCTGTTCTATGACTACACGGGTACGTGAGTGGGCATGGTTGTAGTCCTCCTCATGCTGGTCCCGTGGGTTCCGGACTGGTGTGAGGAGCCATCTCTTCAGTGGATATCCAGCATCACCTGTATGTGGACGAGAAACGTAGGATGTGGAATGCCATTGATACGTACGCACACCCCCCCCCTTCCTGCCAGTACATTGCCAAATCACATACCCCACATCATCATGCATGCAATGAGACTCACCGAGTAGCCAGGATCTGTTCCCTGCGTGTCGCTCCATGTAGCGTGGTATGGTAGAGTTCCTCAAGACCATGGAATCATGGGTTGATCCAGGGAATCGGGCACAACAATGCGTAATGATCCTGTTGGAGTCACACACCATTTGTACATTCAGGGAATGAAATTGTTTTCGGTTGCGGTACTGGGCCTCCATGGCATGTGGGACGACCAATTCAACATGGGTGCAGTCGATGGCACCAATGCAACCCGGTATGCCGGCAAGTGCATGGAATCCCACTTTTGTGTTGGTTATTTCCTGCTCCGAGCGTGGTAGAGAGATGTAGTCGTCTGCGTGCTGCAGGAGGGCATCGAGCACTTGGAATAGTGTCCGTGAGAACAGTGGCTGAGAAATGCCATGCAACTGTCCGACTGTGTGCTGGTAGGTGCCTGTGGCCAGGAAGTGGAGTACAGACACCACCTTCAGTAGGGGTGGGATGGCGGTTGGGCTATCTATCATGCTGACTAGGTCAGCCTGTGTCATGTCCACAATGGCGGCTATGGTGTCCCGGTCCAGACGGTAGAGGGTGTGGATCTGCTCATCAGTGAGGTTGAACGGATGTGCTCGGAGGCGTGGGATTGCGGGCTGCCTGCGTGGTGGTAGTGGCTGTGCTGCTGGGCCTTGCTGGCCCTGCCTTGGCCTCCTCCTCCTCCTGCGTCTCCTCCCTGCGGCTGGTTGTAGTTGTTGTTCGTCTTCTTCTTGGAGTCGGAGCACTTGCAGTGCTATCAGGTCCCCCAGGGCCAACATCGCGAGTCCTGCCGGTAGCATTTCGGTGTGGTTGTGGGAGGAGACTGGGTGTGCAATTTATGTGTTTCCAGGCTGTATGGCCTCCACCTGTGGTGATTGATTCCACCTGTGCAAACTGCTCTCCCCTTTGGCCGAGCATGTCCCGCGCACAACGCTGCAAATCGGGTAATTGTATCTTGCTATTGCATTCATGAATTTGTACCCGATGGCCGTGTAAGATTGGTTGATATGTTCATTCTGCTGTGGTCCCATTGTTTCCCATACTGTCTGTGCAGTCGCGAACGGACTTGTGAAGGGTCAGTGGAACGTAGTACTCGAGTAACGGTGGGCCCTCATGCATCACTGTACCGAGTTGCAACGACGGGCGTGGCTTCCCATTTGTGGGTGAAGGCAGTTGCCATTTTCACACACAGCCGCACTCGATGGAATAATTAGTGATTTCAAACGGCCACAGATGCCTTCTCGACGTGATGTTGCAAATGAGGAATTCGAAGGGCGGCGCTTTCGGTTTCCAGCTAGCGGCGAGGAGATGCCCACAGGTCTGACTGCAAATATAACGTTCTATTGTTCTATGTCCTTGAGACAGGGCCCATGGCGAGGGAGCAATGATTGATATGAATAGTTTGGGATGCGCAATAGCTACGTGGGCGATGAGGCCGGCCATTCCCAAATACATGTTACTTCACAACACTGGATTTACGGGCTGGGGCACTGTGGATTTAGCAGGCTGCATTACGCACAGACTCAATGGATGTTTCTAATGTCATGTGAGTAATTATTCAGGCGTTTTGATCCCGGGATGAGGGAATGATGAATGGATGCATGGGCAGGTGATTTGATGCAGAGTTTGCCTTGTACAGGGCTTCTTGGGATCTATCCGCCTCCCCTACGCTATGTGATGCAGGGCTGCCATAGTGGGACCATCGTCTATCTGGCCTTGTTGAGCCCTCCCTGTCTCGACGCGCACTCAGCCACTTGTGTCCATGCACGTTAACATTCCCATCTGATGGATTCTGTTATGGCAGACGCATGCACAGGTACACTCGTTCGTGATGGTGTTTACACCTAGGTATAGATGGTTATGAGTCGCAAGTGGCTTTGGGGTGGTGATGATCCTTTGGAGTGGGCTAGCATGCATATGGCTGTGGATTTCGTGTGCTCATTGAAGTGAGTTGTTCGTATGTAGTTCTGATGGCCATTCTGTTCTTGTTCTTTTCTTTTGGTTGACAGGTATCTCCTCCCCTTTTGCCACTGCCATCTGTATGCCACTCCTGCAGATGGATTTTACTCCCGACACCTGCTGCTTCGTGTTAATCGGTGGAGCAGCATTACGATCTTATGGGACGATCGCCAGTGGCCCACATGCCCTTACGCAGTACTGGTGGCTCGGAGCAACATTTCGGCCTTTCAGCTGGACTAGTGCCTCCACATTGGGACGGCCCTGCGGTTGTGTGCGCTTCCATGTTGCCTTTTCGTACGTGAATGTGGCTCTGTGTACCATGATGGAACAGGGCGTCACACAAGTAGTGGCTGGTCATTTCTTGCGGATGCAGCCCACAATGGTGAAATGTGTTTTGGAGTTCATGGCCTGATGGCTGTATGGGCTTGGTGATTTTGTTGTGCATTAAATTTCTAATCTGATTTGGCCCGTGTAGCGTTTTTCTTTGCAAGTGATGTGGCATGTGCCTATTTGTGGGGCGATGTATTGTGAGGAGATCTGCATTGGGTTCCTGCTTCGGGGTTTAGTTGCGTGGTACTGTACTGGGCGCGTTTGCCTACTGAGCCCGTGAGGTCAGGGATGGGGGCTGCCAATATGACAGTTTGAATGTTGTCATGCTCAGGGGCGGGGGATTGGGTTTTGTGTAACAGATGGCGGTCAGCCAGGTGGACTGGTGGAATGATGTGATTTTCGGAATGTTGCTGGGCACAGGTGCCTGTGTTTGCGTGCGTTTCTTGGTGGGGGACTGTGGTCATGTCCATTGGGATGGCTTCTGTATTCGTGCCATCTGTGCCCTGCAGCTCCCATTGGCACCTCTTGTGTTGCTTTTGTTCGTTGGCATGCATGGGTGCTTTGTACATTTCAATGGTTGCATTTGCACCTACAGGGAGTTGTACTTTGTGGGCAGGGAGCGGTGTACAGGCACTCAGTGGGGCCGTTTACGGTTGATTCGCGATGCCGTACTTCTCGCCATGGCGGAATGGTCCATTCCGCCATGCCTGATGGCGTTAGGTACATGTCCGCTAGGGTCGGAATTGGCGTACCGTTGCACCATGGTGGTGTTTGCGGTTTGGCATGGCGCGCGCGCGCGTGCTTAGTGCAGTTAGCGTTGGCGTTCACTACGGTGTCGCTAATGGCTTCGTACTTTGCGGTGACGGGTCATAGTCGCACCGAGCGCTATTCGATGGCGGTATTGCATTTCCGCCATCGTTTTCCCCTTTCCGCAAGGGTCGTAATGAGGGCCATTGGCTAGTGGGTACACTTCTAAATGCAACTTTCCTCAGAGAGGTTATTGGGTACACTTCTAAATGCAACCTTTCTCAGAGAGGCTATTGGGCACAACTTCTAAATATACACACTGGCTATTGGATACACTTCTAAAATGCAACTTTTTCTCAGAGAGGCTATTGGGCACAACTTCTAAATATACACACTGGTTATTGGGTACACTTCTAGATGCAACTTTTCTCAGAGAGGCTATTGGGCACAACTTCTAAATATACACACTGGCTATTGGGTATACTTCTAAATGCAACTTTTCTCAGAGAGGCTATTGGGCACAACTTCTAAATGCAACTTTTCTCAGAGAGGCTATTGGGCACAACTTCTGAATGCAACTTCAAAATATACACATTGGCTAGTGGGTACACTTCTAAATGCAACCTTTCTCAGAGAGGCTATTGGGCACAACTTCTAATTATACACACTGGCTATTAGGCATTACTTCTAAATGCAACTTTCTCATTGAGGATATTGGGCACAACTTCTAAATGCAGCTTTTCTCTGAGGGGTTATTGGGCACAGCTTCTAAATGTACCCATAGGCTATTGGGTCCACTTCTGAATGCAAGTTTTCCAGAGGGAGGCTATTGGGCACAACTTCTAATTATACACACTGGCTATTAGGCATTACTTCTAAATGCAACTTTCTCATTGAGGATATTGGGCGCAACTTCTAAATGCCGCTTTTCTCTGAGGGGTTATTGGGCACAGCTTCTAAATGTACCCATAGGCTATTGGGTACACTTCTAAATGCAACCTTTCTCAGAGAGGCTATTGGGCACAACTTCTAAATATACACACTGGCTATTGGATACACTTCTAAAATGCAACTTTTTCTCAGAGAGGCTATTGGGCACAACTTCAAAATATACACACTGGTTATTGGGTACACTTCTAGATGCAACTTTTCTCAGAGAGTCTATTGGGCACAACTTCTAAATATACACACTGGCTATTGGGTATACTTCTAAATGCAACTTTTCTCAGAGAGGCTATTGGGCACAACTTCTAAATGCAACTTTTCTCAGAGAGGCTATTGGGCACAACTTCTAAATGCAGCTTTTCTCAGAGAGGCTATTGGGCACAACTTCTAAATGCAACTTTTCTCAGAGAGGCTAGTGGGCACAACTTCTAAATGCAACTTTTCTCAGAGAGGATATTGGGCACAACTTCTAAATATACACACTGGCTATTGGGCACTACTTCTAAATGCAACTTTCTCAGAGAGGCTATTGGGCACAACTTCTAAATATACACACTGGCTATTGGGTACACTTCTAAATGCAACTTTTCTCAGAGAGGTTATTGGGTACACTTCTAAATGCAACTTTTCTCTGAGGGGTTGTTGGGCACAGCTTCTAAATGTACACATAGGCTATTGGGTACACTTCTAAATGGAACTTTCCTCAGAGAGGTTACTGGGCACAATTCTAAATGCAACTTTTCTCAGGCTATTGGGCACAGCTCCTAAATGCAACTTCAAAATATACACATTGGCTAGTGGGTACACTTCTAGATGCAACCTTTCTCAGAGAGGCTATTGGGCACAACTTCTAATTATACAGACTGGCTATTGGGTATACTTCTAGATGGAACGTTTCTCAGAGAGGCTATTGGGCACAACTTCTAAATGGAACTTTTCTCAGAGAGGCTATCGGGCACAACCTCTAACTATTGGCTATTGGGTATACTTCTAAATGCAACTTTTCTCAGAGAGGCTATTGGGCACAACTTCGAAATGCAGCTTTTCTCAGAGAGGCTATTGGGCACAACTTCTAAATGCAGCTTTTCTCAGAGATGCTATTGGGCACAACTTCTAAATGCATCTTTTCTCAGAGAGGCTATTGGGCACAACTTCTAAATATACACACTGGCTATTAGGTACACTTCTAAAATGCAACTTTTTCTCAGAGAGGCTATTGGGCACAATTTCTAAATATACACACTGGTTATTGGGTACACTTCTAGATGCAACCTTTCTCAGAGAGGCTATTGGGCACAACCTCTAAATATACACACTGGCTATTGGGCACAACTTCTAAATGCAACCTTTCTCAGAGAGGCTATTGGGCACAACTTCTAAATGCAACTTTTCTCAGAGAGGCTATTGGGCACAACTTCTAAATGCAGCTTTTCTCAGAGAGGCTATTGGGCACAACTTCTAAATGCAGCTTTTCTCAGAGAGGCTATTGGGCACAACTTATAAATGCAACTTTTCTCAGAGAGGCTATTGGGCACAACTTCTAAATATACACACTGGCTATTGGGTACACGTCTAAATGCAACTTTTTCTCAGAGGGGCTATTGGGCACAACTTCTAAATGCAACTTTCTCAGAGAGGCTATTGGGCACAACTTCTAAATATACACATAGGCTATTGGGCACAGCTTCTAAATGGAACTTCTAAATATACACATTGGCTAGTGGGCACACTTCTGAATGTAACTTTTCTCAGAGCGGCTATTGGGCACAGCTTCTGAATGCAACTTCAAAATATACACTTTGGCTAGTGGGTACACTTCTAAATGCAACCTTTCTCAGAGAGGCTATTGGGCACAACTTCTAAATATACACACTGGCTTTTGGGCACTACTTCTAAATGCAACTTTCTCAGAGAGGCTATTGGGCACAACTTCTAAATATACACACTGGCTATTGGGTACACTTCTAAATGCAACTTTTCCCCTAGAGGTTATTGGCTACACTTCTAAATGCAGCTTTTCTCTGAGGGGTTATTGGGCACAGCTTCTAAATGTACACATAGGCTATTGGGTACACTTCTGAATGCAACTTTCCTGAGGGAGGCTATTGGGCACAACTTCTAAATGCAGCTTTTCTCTGAGGGGCTATTGGGCATAGATTCTAAATGTACACATAGGCTATCGGGTACACTTCTAAATGGAACTTTCCTCAGGGAGGTTATTGGGCACAATTCTAAATGCAACTTTTCTCAGAGCGGCTATTGGGCACAACTTCTAAATATACACACTGGCTATTGGGTATTCTTCTAGATACAACGTTTCTCAGAGAGGCTATCGGGCACAACTTCGAAATGCAGCTTTTCTCAGAGAGGCTATTGGGCACAACTTCTAAATATACACACTGGCTATTTGGGTACACTTCTAAATGCAACTTTCACATGTTTAGGACAGAGTTTCCAAATGCAAATATACTGCAGGAGTAATGAATTTACATGTTTTGTTAGATGAGTGGTAGGGTAGTATGGCCTGAAATAGTGGCTTCTGGCCCTGCCCTTGCCACACTTACTTGTTGTTGGCTTCTTGCTTCTCCTGCGGATACCTGCAGATACGATCTGGAGCTGTCTACCGTATGAGTCGTCCTTTGCCTCGGGTCCTTAGCCGCAGGGGCTGCACGGGCAGAGGGCTGCCCTGGGATGGTCGGTAATCGTCTGGATTAGATAGTGCGAGGGCCAATCAGGGATGGGGGCGGGAGGGCGATGGAGGATCAGGAAGGGGAGGCAGGGAAACACTGGGCAACGCGGGGCCTGGGGCTCCAAGAAAACCCTAAAACCCACGGAAATGGGGTCGCGGGGGGCTGGCGCACTCACCTGCTCCTCAGATGGGAAAGGGGAGCAGGTGCACCGTGCGGGTCACTAGACCCAGGCAGCCACTTAACAACAGCCAATCAGGGGTGGGGGGGCAGGCTGGGAGGCAGGAGGGCGACAGAGAACCAGGAAGGGGAGGCAGGGAAACACTGGGCAACGCGGGGCCTGGGTCTCCAAGAAAACCCTAAAACCCACGGAAATGGGGTCGCGGGGGGCTGGCGCACTCACCTGCTCCTCAGATGGGAAAGGGGAGCAGGTGCACCGAGCGGGTCGCTAGACCCAGGCAGCCACTTGCCAGCAGGCAATCAGGGGTGGCGGGCGGGCTGGGGGGGCGGGAGGGCGATGGAGGACCAGGAAGAGGAGGCAGGGAAACACTGGGCAAGGCGGGGCAGGGGCTCCAAGAAACCCTAAAACCCATGGAAATGGGGTCGCGGGGGGGTGGCACACTCACCTGCACCTCAGATGGGAAAAGGGAGCAGGTGCACCGAGCGGGTCGCTAGAACCAGGCAGCCACTTGCCAGCAGCCAATCAGGGGTAGGGGGCGGGCTGGGAGGCGGGAGGGTGACGGAGGACCAGGAAGGGGAGGCAGGGAAACAAAGGGCAACGCGGGGTCTAGGGCTCCAAGAAAACCCTAAAACCCACGGAAATGGGGTTGTGGGGGCTGGCACACTCACCTGCTCCTCAGATGGGAAAGGGGAGCAGGTGCACCGAGTGGGTCGCTAGAGCAAGGCAGCCAGTTGCCAGCAGCTAATCAGGGGTGGGGGGCGGGCTGGGAGGCGGGAGGGCAACGGAGGACCAGGAAGGGGAGGCAGGGAAACACTGGGCAACGTGGGGCCTGGCGCTCCAAGAAAACCCTAAAACCCACAGAAATGGGGTCGCGGGGGGCTGGCGCACTCACCTGCTTCTCAGATGGGAAAGGGGAGCAGGTGCACCGAGCGGGTCGCTAGACCCAGGCAGCCACTTGCAAGCAGCCAATCAGGGGTGGGGGGCGGGCTGGGAGGCGGGAGGGCGACGGAGGACCAGGAAGGGGAGGCAGGGAAACACTGGGCAACGCGGGGCCTGGGGCTCCAAGAAAACCCTAAAAACCACGGAAATGGGGTCGCGGGGGGCTGGCGCACTCACCTGCTCCTCAGATGGGAAAGGGGAGCAGGTGCACCGAGCGGGTCGCTAGACCCAGGCAGCCACTTGCCAGTTTCTCTGAGGGGTTATTGGGCACAGCTTCTAAATGTACCCATAGGCTATTGGGTCCACTTCTGATTGCAAGTTTTCCAGAGGGAGGCTATTGGGCACAACTTCTAATTATACACACTGGCTATTAGGCATTACTTCTAAATGCAACTTTCTCATTGAGGATATTGGGCACAACTTCTAAATGCCGCTTTTCTCTGAGGGGTTATTGGGCACAGCTTCTAAATGTACCCATAGGCTATTGGGTACACTTCTAAATGCAACCTTTCTCAGAGAGGCTATTGGGCACAACTTCTAAATATACACACTGGCTATTGGATACACTTCTAAAATGCAACTTTTTCTCAGAGAGGCTATTGGGCACAACTTCAAAATATACACACTGGTTATTGGGTACACTTCTAGATGCAACTTTTCTCAGAGAGTCTATTGGGCACAACTTCTAAATATACACACTGGCTATTGGGTATACTTCTAAATGCAACTTTTCTCAGAGAGGCTATTGGGCACAACTTCTAAATGCAACTTTTCTCAGAGAGGCTATTGGGCACAACTTCTAAATGCAGCTTTTCTCAGAGAGGCTATTGGGCACAACTTCTAAATGCAACTTTTCTCAGAGAGGCTAGTGGGCACAACTTCTAAATGCAACTTTTCTCAGAGAGGATATTGGGCACAACTTCTAAATATACACACTGGCTATTGGGCACTACTTCTAAATGCAACTTTCTCAGAGAGGCTATTGGGCACAACTTCTAAATATACACACTGGCTATTGGGTACACTTCTAAATGCAACTTTTCTCAGAGAGGTTATTGGGTACACTTCTAAATGCAACTTTTCTCTGAGGGGTTGTTGGGCACAGCTTCTAAATGTACACATAGGCTATTGGGTACACTTCTAAATGGAACTTTCCTCAGAGAGGTTACTGGGCACAATTCTAAATGCAACTTTTCTCAGGCTATTGGGCACAGCTCCTAAATGCAACTTCAAAATATACACATTGGCTAGTGGGTACACTTCTAGATGCAACCTTTCTCAGAGAGGCTATTGGGCACAACTTCTAATTATACAGACTGGCTATTGGGTATACTTCTAGATGGAACGTTTCTCAGAGAGGCTATTGGGCACAACTTCTAAATGGAACTTTTCTCAGAGAGGCTATCGGGCACAACCTCTAACTATTGGCTATTGGGTATACTTCTAAATGCAACTTTTCTCAGAGAGGCTATTGGGCACAACTTCGAAATGCAGCTTTTCTCAGAGAGGCTATTGGGCACAACTTCTAAATGCAGCTTTTCTCAGAGATGCTATTGGGCACAACTTCTAAATGCATCTTTTCTCAGAGAGGCTATTGGGCACAACTTCTAAATATACACACTGGCTATTAGGTACACTTCTAAAATGCAACTTTTTCTCAGAGAGGCTATTGGGCACAATTTCTAAATATACACACTGGTTATTGGGTACACTTCTAGATGCAACCTTTCTCAGAGAGGCTATTGGGCACAACCTCTAAATATACACACTGGCTATTGGGCACAACTTCTAAATGCAACCTTTCTCAGAGAGGCTATTGGGCACAACTTCTAAATGCAACTTTTCTCAGAGAGGCTATTGGGCACAACTTCTAAATGCAGCTTTTCTCAGAGAGGCTATTGGTCACAACTTCTAAATGCAGCTTTTCTCAGAGAGGCTATTGGGCACAACTTATAAATGCAACTTTTCTCAGAGAGGCTAATGGGCACAACTTCTAAATATACACACTGGCTATTGGGTACACGTCTAAATGCAACTTTTTCTCAGAGGGGCTATTGGGCACAACTTCTAAATGCAACTTTCTCAGAGAGGCTATTGGGCACAACTTCTAAATATACACATAGGCTATTGGGCACAGCTTCTAAATGGAACTTCTAAATATACACATTGGCTAGTGGGCACACTTCTGAATGTAACTTTTCTCAGAGCGGCTATTGGGCACAGCTTCTGAATGCAACTTCAAAATATACACTTTGGCTAGTGGGTACACTTCTAAATGCAACCTTTCTCAGAGAGGCTATTGGGCACAACTTCTAAATATACACACTGGCTATTGGGCACTACTTCTAAATGCAACTTTCTCAGAGAGGCTTTTGGGCACAACTTCTAAATATACACACTGGCTATTGGGTACACTTCTAAATGCAACTTTTCCCCTAGAGGTTATTGGCTACACTTCTAAATGCAGCTTTTCTCTGAGGGGTTATTGGGCACAGCTTCTAAATGTACACATAGGCTATTGGGTACACTTCTGAATGCAACTTTCCTGAGGGAGGCTATTGGGCACAACTTCTAAATGCAGCTTTTCTCTGAGGGGCTATTGGGCATAGCTTCTAAATGTACACATAGGCTATCGGGTACACTTCTAAATGGAACTTTCCTCAGGGAGGTTATTGGGCACAATTCTAAATGCAACTTTTCTCAGAGCGGCTATTGGGCACAACTTCTAAATATACACACTGGCTATTGGGTATTCTTCTAGATACAACGTTTCTCAGAGAGGCTATCGGGCACAACTTCGAAATGCAGCTTTTCTCAGAGAGACTATTGGGCACAACTTCTAAATATACACACTGGCTATTTGGGTACACTTCTAAATGCAACTTTCACATGTTTAGGACAGAGTTTCCAAATGCAAATATACTGCAGGAGTAATGAATTTACATGTTTTGTTAGATGAGTGGTAGGGTAGTATGGCCTGAAATAGTGGCTTCTGGCCCTGCCCTTGCCACACTTACTTGTTGTTGGCTTCTTGCTTCTCCTGCGGATACCTGCAGATACGATCTGGAGCTGTCTACCGTATGAGTCGTCCTTTGCCTCGGGTCCTTAGCCGCAGGGGCTGCACGGGCAGAGGGCTGCCCTGGGATGGTCGGTAATCGTCTGGATTAGATAGTGCGAGGGCCAATCAGGGATGGGGGCGGGAGGGCGATGGAGGATCAGGAAGGGGAGGCAGGGAACCACTGGGCAACGCGGGGCCTGGGGCTCCAAGAAAACCCTAAAACCCACGGAAATGGGGTCGCGGGGGGCTGGCGCACTCACCTGCTCCTCAGATGGGAAAGGGGAGCAGGTGCACCGTGCGGGTCACTAGACCCAGGCAGCCACTTAACAACAGCCAATCAGGGGTGGGGGGGCAGGCTGGGAGGCAGGAGGGCGACAGAGAACCAGGAAGGGGAGGCAGGGAAACACTGGGCAACGCGGGGCCTGGGTCTCCAAGAAAACCCTAAAACCCACGGAAATGGGGTCGCGGGGGGCTGGCGCACTCACCTGCTCCTCAGATGGGAAAGGGGAGCAGGTGCACCGAGCGGGTCGCTAGACCCAGGCAGCCACTTGCCAGCAGCCAATCAGGGGTGGGGGGCGGGCTGGGGGGGCGGGAGGGCGATGGAGGACCAGGAAGAGGAGGCAGGGAAACACTGGGCAAGGCGGGGCAGGGGCTCCAAGAAACCCTAAAACCCATGGAAATGGGGTCGCGGGGGGGTGGCACACTCACCTGCACCTCAGATGGGAAAAGGGAGCAGGTGCACCGAGCGGGTCGCTAGAACCAGGCAGCCACTTGCCAGCAGCCAATCAGGGGTAGGGGGCGGGCTGGGAGGCGGGAGGGTGACGGAGGACCAGGAAGGGGAGGCAGGGAAACAAAGGGCAACGCGGGGCCTAGGGCTCCAAGAAAACCCTAAAACCCACGGAAATGGGGTTGTGGGGGCTGGCACACTCACCTGCTCCTCAGATGGGAAAGGGGAGCAGGTGCACCGAGTGGGTCGCTAGAGCAAGGCAGCCAGTTGCCAGCAGCTAATCAGGGGTGGGGGGCGGGCTGGGAGGCGGGAGGGCAACGGAGGACCAGGAAGGGGAGGCAGGGAAACACTGGGCAACGTGGGGCCTGGCGCTCCAAGAAAACCCTAAAACCCACAGAAATGGGGTCGCGGGGGGCTGGCGCACTCACCTGCTTCTCAGATGGGAAAGGGGAGCAGGTGCACCGAGCGGGTCGCTAGACCCAGGCAGCCACTTGCAAGCAGCCAATCAGGGGTGGGGGGCGGGCTGGGAGGCGGGAGGGCGACGGAGGACCAGGAAGGGGAGGCAGGGAAACACTGGGCAACGCGGGGCCTGGGGCTCCAAGAAAACCCTAAAAACCACGGAAATGGGGTCGCGGGGGGCTGGCGCACTCACCTGCTCCTCAGATGGGAAAGGGGAGCAGGTGCACCGAGCGGGTCGCTAGACCCAGGCAGCCACTTGCCAGCAGCCAATCAGGGGTGAGGGGCGGGCTGGGAGGCGGGAGGGCGACGGAGGACCAGGAATGGGAGGCAGGGAAACACTGGGCAACGCGGTGCCTGGGTCTCCAAGAAAACCCTAAAGCCCACGGAAATGGGGTCGCGGGGGGCTGGCGCACTCACCTGCTCCTCAGATGGGAAAGGGGAGCAGGTGCACCGAGCGGGTCGCTAGACCCAGGCAGCCACTTGCCAGCAGCCAATCAGGGGTGGGGGGCGGGCTGGGAGGCGGGAGGGCGACGGAGGACCAGGAAGGGGAGGCAGGTAAACACTGGGCAGCGCGGGGCCTGGGGCTCCAAGAAAACCCTAAAACCCATGAAATGGCGTCACGGGGGGCTGGCACACTCACCTGCTCCTCAGATGGGAAAGGGGAGCAGGTGCACCGAGCGGGTCGCTAGACCCAGGCAGCCACTTGCCAGCAGCCAATCAGGGGTGGGGGGCGGGCTGGGTGGCGCGAGGTTGACGGAGGACCAGGAAGGGGAGGCAGGGAAACACTGGGCCAAGCGGGGCCTGGGGCTCCAAGAAAACCCTAAAACCCACGGAAATGGGGTCGCGGGGGGCTGGCGCACTCACCTGCTCCTCAGATGGGAATGGGGAGCAGGTGCACCGAGCGGGTCGCTAGACCCAGGCAGCCACTTGCCAGCAGCCAATCAGGGATGGGGGGCGGGCTGGGAGGCGGGAGGGTGACGGAGGACCAGGAAGGGGAGCCAGGGAAACACTGGGCAACGCGGGGCCTGGGGCTCCAAGAAAACCCTAAAACCCACATAAATGGGGTCGCGGGGGGCTGGCGCACTCACCTGCCCCTCAGATGGCAAAGGGGAGCAGGTGCACCGTGTGGGTCGCTAGACCCAGGCGGCCACTTGCCCGTAGGCAATTAGGGGGGGGCGTACTGGGAGGCGGGAGGGCGACGGAGGACCAGGAAGGGGAGGCAGGGAAACACTGGGCAACGCAGGGCCTGAGGCTCCAACAAAACCCTAAAACCCACGGAAATGGGGTCGCGGGGGGCTGGCGCACTCACCTGGTCCTCAGATGGGAAAGGGGAGCAGGTGCACCGAGCGGGTCGCTAGACCCAGGCAGCCACTTGCCAGCAGCCAATCAGGAGTGGGGGGCGGGCTGGGAGGCGGGAGGGCGACGGAGGATCAGGAATGGGAGGCAGGGAAACACTGGGCAACGCGGGGCCTGGGGCTCCAAGAAAACCCTAAAACCCACGGAAATGGGGTCGCGGGGTGCTGGCGCACTCACCTGCTCCTCAGATGGGAAAAGATATAAATATAAATATAAATAACAATCTTCTACATGGTACAGCCAAACAACTACTCGAAGAAATATGCATATCCAGAGAAAGTATTTTGGAACTGAAAGCCACTTACAAAATGCAATAGGTTTACAACAGACTAGCAACAAGTGTACAGATAGCAACCTTCTTTTACACATATACAAAAAAGAAATATTAAAGTTTAAAAGTACCTCTGCTGAAGTACCAAACCATGTGTGTGTGTGTTACCGCAGGACTTTTTATAAAAATAGCACAGAAACTGTAGACATAACGTACAAAACAGAAGACAATGAAGATTCCAAATGGTTCCAACTAGCTCTCTATCTTATAGCAGAAAGTAGATACAAGATTACTGACCCCTTAATACTTTGCAGTTACTGCACTGCAAAACTTGACAACAACCAAACACCTTCACGTGCTATCACAAATAACTTGGAATTATTCCCATTACCAAAACCCCTGCAACAACTCAATTCATATGAGAGCATCATAATTCAAACAGTGCATCCATTTCAAGCAATAATACGCCTTCAACCAAAAACAGCAAAACTACCTCCCTCTGAATTAGTGACAGGTGTTCATGGCAAAGTAGTTTATTTGCCATTAGATCTCAAAGAAAATGTACACACTTTGGGAGTGCAACGTCTAAAAGATCAATCTTTAAATATCTTAGTAAATGTTGTAACTACAAAAGACAAAACAATTTGACAACAACTTGTGGACTTACATAAAGTTAGACACTCCCTGCAATATCTAAAAGACAAAAATAAATACTACAGAGAAATTAATATTGAAGAAAACCTATGGGAAACCACTGAAATAATTCAAGAGTCATCGGAAAATGGTCAATTTCAACTTCTAGATCCTGCTACAGAATCCAATATTTTAGACCATTATACAATTCATCCATTACACTCTAAAGAGACCATAGATGATGCACTGGAAACGTACCAAATGCGACAAGTCAAAGGATCTCCAATCAGCATAAAGGAAAAACGTATAGAAGCATGTGCCTTTCCTCTATTCTTTCCTACTTGGAAAGAAGAAAGGTACAATGATAGACCCACACAAATAACAGCATCAGAATACCGCTCTTTACAAATGTATTCTGAAGACCCCAGATTCAGACAAAATGTGGAATACATATTCCACCTTCTCTTTGAAAGTGAACTAGCAACTCTATGCTATGGAGTTGCACACACATTGAAATCAGGTATCCATTTTCAAAATATATCAGCTGCTGAATTACTACAAAAAGTGGAAGAAAAAGATGAGATTTTACAGTCAAGCATTACAAATCTTTTAGCAAACATGCGTGTTACAAAAGAATACTGGTTCAGATGTCATGGAGATGTACGCTGTATGATAGAAAACGTTGGTCCACCCACTTGGTTTGTGACATTAAGTTGTGCAGAATATGCATGGGAAGATTTACACGATTTCCTATGCATAGCAAACAAAAACAAAACAAACATAGATATAAAAACACCAGGAGAAATCTGCTCTCTGGATCCTGTAAATGTATCAGGATATTTCCATCATGGCTTCATTGCTATGCTACACTTCATTTGTAATAAAACAGTTCCTCCCCTCATAGAAGTGCAACACTTCTTTTGGAGAAAAGAATACCAAGCCAAAGGAGCACCACACATCCACATGCTATTATGGATTAACGATGCTCCTAAATTTGGTCAGGACAGTGATGCCACTGTTTTGCAGTTCATCCAAAAATATGTCACTTGTGAAATCCCTTCACAAACAACACATTGGGCCTTATTACGAGTTTGGATGTAGCCATGCCCTTAATCAGGGCATGGCTACCTCCAAACACGTGTCCGGGTGCCCTGAATGGGGAATTACCGGGCCATTCTGACTTTGGAGGGCCTGGTATTTCCCTATTAAGGGAACCCTGACGCGGACGATCCCCATTCCCATTTGAGCCCCTATAGGGCTCAATGGGAATGGGGAGCATGCTAACAACGGGCCCATTAATGACGGGCCCGTTGTTAGCATGCTAGTTCACTCGCGGGACCCGCAAAGGACGTCTGGTCTGACCAGACATCCAGAGCGGGTCCCACAAGGGAACTCCGTAATAGGGCAGAATGGGTTTAATGGCGCCGGCACCATTAACAACACTGTTAATCACAACTAAACAATGAGCAGCATAGCATTTTCCACGAAGTAACAAAACAAATTGAACATGGTGTGCAACATGCAAGTAAAAACTGTACCTGCCAAGACTACAAACCTATACTAAACATGGCAACACATTCTTAATCAAAATCATCAGCAAGTTCCTCCAACAATCGACAAACAACAAACTGTCAGCTGTTGTAACTGCCCCCACAGGTTTAGCTGCCTACAACATAGACAGTGTCACTTTACACCGATTACTACTCATTTCAGTAGAACACCAAAACAAATTAGACTATTACAAACATCCTACAGAAGCAGCAATGGAACTACACAGAGTTTTCAAACAAATGACAATGCTGCTAATTGATGAGTTGAGCATGGTCTCCAACCTAATGTTAGCTTTGATTCGCATCTGATTACAAGAGGTCTTCAAAACAGACTACGAAGAGCTCTATGGAAGAAAACACATTACTGTTTTCGGAGATCTTCTTCAATTAACACCAGTGAAAGGTGAACCTATTTTAAACATTTTTAGGGCACAAACTGTGCCATAACACTCCTGGGAACATAGGAAATGTCAACCTTTGGCAACATTTCCAATACAGATTATTAACTGAAAACATGCGTCAGTCTGCAGATCTCACATGCGCCAACATTTTAAAAAGTATTAGAGTTTGTGTACTATCTCAAGAAGCACAATCAATATTAAAAACCAGGCACATCAATGCACTCTATGGCCATCACTCATGTGATACTGATGTCATGGAACAATTAGAACACAGAAATGTCAATTGTATGTCCATGATGCCAACTCTTGCAAGCTGTTCAAAATTAAATGAAACAATGTTAAAAAAAGAAATGCAACCAATAGTTCAAATTGGCTCCACAGAGAAATTGGATGTACATGGTATGACACTACCCATGTGTCAACAAGCCACAACAAGTCTAAGCACCTTGGAAAACTCTATCTCTAACACAGCTGGTTTGGAGAAAATATTAAAATTATCTTTAAACTGTAGAGTTATGCTTAACCGTAACCTTGACGTGGACCAAGGACTAGTTAATGGAGCACTTGGTACAGTAGTTGGCTTTTAAACATACCCACATGACAACACCATTCAATTTTTCAATATTCTCTTTGACAAACTATCTGAAGTTAAAAGGATAGGACGCTCAACAGCCCGCTTCCTTCTTTTCAAAGACATGAATGTACGCATAGAACTATTTTCTCTAACTCTAGCATACGCAGTCACCATTCACAAATCACAAGGTCTTACCCTAGATAAAGCATTGATAGATATTGGTAGTACAGTCTTTAAAGAAGGCATGAGCTATGTAGCACTATCACGCTTCGGTTCACTTGATGGACTACTTCTAATCAACTGTGATGCAAGTAAAGTAAATGCTGATATTTATTGCATTCTAGAATACAATAGACTGTGTTCACTCTACACCCCCCATATAAAAACATATCCTGTTCTGCAAAAAGCAAAATGTTGTAAAAGAAACCTACTTCAGACTCAAACTATGCAGGATCTCGCAACAATTCCTCCAAAGAAAGTAGAAGAAGCTAATACTTCATCAAGGACCACTACCAAAGGAGAATCTACTGCTCAACGTAACTCAACTACCTCTTCAGAGAAGCAATGCACACTTAGAACAAATGACTTGGACACAGAACTGTCAGGTCCATTCAAATGTTCAAATACAACTGGTGTAAATTGCTACGCAAATGTAGCAATCAATATTCTATTCCAATTGCAACCAATTATTGACAACATTTACTTACATGGTACAGACCAATTGTGTTTGCAAATGTTGGTCCTTCATAGAAATGCAACCAACAACCTAACAACACTTACAGTGTTTCTGGAATAAGGCAGGAATTGCACTACTATGCTGGAATGGTCAAATTCACTAAAAACTCACAAGAAGATCAACAAGAATTTCTAATGTACTTACTACAAGTACTAGAAAACAAAAACATACCTATAATCTTCCAGATTTCATACATGTGGAAACATACATGCACTCTTTGCAGGCATGTAGTACAAGAGGAAGTTCCTAATGAACTCTTCATCTATGTATCCATACCTAACTGTGAATCCATTCCATTTCAGCAACTTGTACAAGATGCAAACCATGGCAGATTATGTACTACCTGCAATTCCGATAATCGTTCCACCTTATAAATACAGACACATAGTAAATACGTAATAGTAATTATTTTACGTTATAATGCAGATGGTACCAAAAACAACTGCAAGCGGACTGGATTCACACATGGTCAAGTATCACTTGGTAAGAAAACCTTCACAACAATAGGTATAATCTACAACGCAGGAGCCACAACCAATGCAGGTTACTCACTGCATATATAAAAAAAGAATTGTGGATGGTTCAAGTGTAATTATAGTACCATTACTCTAAAGTAGAGATTACCAGCATATCTTGGAAACGCTTGCTTAATATTCTTAAAACCAAAATGTAACAACTTATCTGTGTATGAACATAAACAAAAGTTGAACTTCAAACCTATGACATGTTGGAATATGACAACAGGTATCTAACTGCCCCAAAATTCTGCAACAAGCAAACAGATGAATGAACACCATTAAAATGAAACAACAAATAAACAGTTAGAATACGCCAACAGGTATCTAACTGCACCAAAAATCAGCAACAAGCCAACAGATAGATGAATACCACTAAAATGGAAAAAGAAATCAACAAATAGAATACACCAACTGCTATCTAATTGCAACAATACTACCACCACTTCCAGATCAAAAACCTATGGTGCTTCGGCCATGCACCCAAGACTCTAGGCCCTGGCCACAACCACCGAAGCATAACACACCCATAGAAACAAACACCTACCAAATGACCACAACCCAAAAACATATTACATCCACCTCAAAACCTATCCACTTCAATTAACATTCTAAAAAATAATCACAAGCAACGCACAAACTCTTCAATACATACTCTCTTCACCCAATGCTCTTCTAACACACAAAACCAACATCATATCAAAGTAAAATAGCCAGTAGTGCGCCCAGTGTTTAGTATGTCCACAGACAACCGCGGTGACAGCAGACACCGCAAACACATCATAGCCTTCTCCCACCTAAACAAATACAGCATTTGACCCATCATTTACTCCCCACCCTCTCTAAGCACGCCTACACACCAACACACTCCCCAAAATTGGATTTATGCTCACTTCCACACCGCGCTGTCCGTGGATGTCCGCAGATCCAATATGGTGGGCGCATCAAAACAATGTGACGCACCTCACGCCTCATGCTAGCCAATCAGAGAATACGCTGCATGTCCGCGGACTTGACGCAAGCCTATTAGTCAATCTGTGTCCTGTCCGCGGAGCAAACAGGGAAGTGTGTCTGCGAGCAGCCATAGATATCACTAATTTTGTTGCCTTATGTTTTGGTCGTTTTAAAAAAAAAACTACTGGGCGGATTTACACTAAATTAACAAAAGCACACTTTTGGGACCAAGCTGCCGCTCCTGCTGCCCCGGCCGCAAATTTGGTGAAAATCCGTCCAGCGGTTTGGGCTGTAGGCGCAACAGAAATTTTTTCCCATTATGTCCATGGGAAAAAAAGACATTTTGGGACCCCCTCCTATAACTTTGCCCCCCAAACTTTGCAAAAATATCCAGAGTGGGCCATATACTTTCTTTGCAAAGTTTGGTGAGGATTCGTTCATGGAGAGCAAAGTTATAAGCCACCCAAAAAGTGCTCTTCCTATGGGTTTAGCAACTTAACCATAACTACATGGCCGCTATCGCAGGCCATGTAATATATATATATATATATAATATAATTGGTTATTTATAACGCACTTAATACCCAGAGGTTTATAAGCATGGGCCTGGGGATCCAACCTGTGTTGCTCTTCATCGCCTTGCTCTCAAGGTTTGCGCATTGCCCCCGAGTTATCCTCCCTCCCAAAAGACAAACTGTTCCCTTTGCCGTAGCACTGATCTCGTCTGTTTACATATTGCTCTGCAATGGTTGTGCACAATGGCGCCACGCATCATGTGGCGAAGCTGTGGAGGACACTGCTGTGGCCAGTGTGAGCTTGCACTACTTGCGTTGATGCAGGAGCTCTTCTCCTGCTGCTGTAGCCCAGCCCAAACTTATCTGTTTACAGCTGCTCTCATTTGCCACATCACCCTTGAGCGGAGGTCTTCAACATGGGCACAGTGTCCTCCTCCTTCACTGGATCTTCCGCTGCTACCTGGGTCATCTAGGGATAAAACTGTCGTCCATGGTCTGGGCAGAGGGTTCAGGTGATAGTCACCCACCTTGTGCCCACTCCCTTGTCGCCACTTATTGGAACTTGGATGACCGCAAGTAAGTGAGTTGGTTCTTTATTTCACTTGCAGGCAGCAGGACACAGCAAAGATGCACTTCCCAGCAGTGCCATTCACCGTCATTAAGTGCCACTAGTTCCAAGTCCCAGCATTCTACATTGTCCTGCAACTGGTGACACCAGAACATGAGTCTTTTGTGCTGCCGGGCTACCATGTTCAACCAAAGGTGAAGACTATTTCAAAGCAAACAACTGAAATGCATTGAGAGGTACAAACAAATAATGTCTGCAGACTATGACAAGAGACCTAGCTACAGCCAACAGACTAGCTCCAAGTAATTTGTGCTTCAAGCCACAGCCACACATATGGAAATTAATAGGAGTTTCTTTGTGAAACATACAGTTGCAAAACCGATTGCTTTTGTGACAGAATGGTGATGACTGTATTCATGAGAAGCTGTTAGTGTTTGTGCTACTACTGGTCTGTACTTGTGTCTTGCTCTTGCTATTTTACAACTACAACTACAGCCATGGTAATACCGAGATGATAGTCACCTTCCTACACGGAACTGAGCAACCTGGAGAAGTTTCCAGGATCCCCCTGCTATAAAAGGCACACACATTAACATTGTGAAGGTTCTGTCTGCTGCACATAAGCTGCAAACGTGAACATTTTTCCGGTTCTCCTTGCAAGAGAAGAGCTGCAAACATGTGGGTTCTGCCAACTATACACTATCCAAATACTAGCATTTTTAAGGTTCTCCCTGTTTCATGAGAGCCACAAACAAGAGCATTTTTGATGTTCTCCCTATTGCACCAGAGTGAAAAACAGGAACATATTCTGGATTCACCCAACTGAACAAGAGCCACTGAATAGGGAACTTTGCAAGTCCTCTTATACTCTTAGCTACATCGATGCAAAATGTACATATTCCTCTGGGTCTCCCTAATAAACAACATATACGGCTTCATGTTTTCTATGGTTTTGCCTGATGTGCAATAACTGCAACTATGAATATTTGTCTGAGACTCCAAATTATGGATTGACTGCTCAATAACGATTTTGATTGCTTTCCAACCCTCCACTTGATTTGTGCATTACTCTTTCTAGTTCAATCTTAACACAATATTTTGTAATAGTATTCACATTCATGTGACAGAAAACAGTTGCAGATGTACCATTCGTAACCCATAATGCTGCACTTTTTGAAGATTTTGTGGGGTTGCCAGATCATTAAACAACCACATATTAATACCTCCATTGAATGGCAAAAAGGGTCAGTGAGCTCCCATATTATACATGAAATGCAATGCAGTAGTAGTACTAATAGTAATAGTAGTAACATTATTTATAAGTTTAATCTATCACCAGTACAAACTAGTTTCAAGGCACTGGACAGAAGAAAATACAAACAATTGCAAACAAACATACAAAAAATTCATTCAGGACCATAAAAAAGACATGGGCCCTCATTATGAGCATGGCAGTCTGGGAAATACGGTACCGGTAAGCATGCTGGTATCGTACTTCCCGGACCGCCATACTACGGGCTCTGCTTGCAGGAACTGTTTCACCTGCCAGGTTTTTCCTGACGGTACGTCGGATGCACCAGCACAACTCGCTCAATGTACTTTAGCTTCTTTATTGAAAACTGTTTCAAAGAAAAACTAGGCATGAACTTTTGATTAAATCGTGTCCAATAGTACTGTCAGAATTCCTCCAATATTTGTTTTAAATAGGTTTTACAAGACAATGGCCCTCATTACGAGGTTGCCGGTAAAACCCGCCAGCAGGCGTTCAGCTACCGGCAACCCCGTTACAATGTTTCCACCGCCTGACATCACAGTGCGACCAGGATATCATGGCAGGCGGCAGCGCTGTAAATCCCCATTCCCGTGGAGTCTGCTAGGACTCCACAGGAATGGGGTCACTGAAGCACCGGCACCATTGCTAACAGTGCCGGTGCTTCAGTGAAAACACTGCCAGTAGGGGCCTGAACTTCCGGCAGGTCATGCTTGCTGGGAGGACTGGGCCCCTACCGGCAGGTACGTTGCTACCAGCACACCTTTCCGGACCTCCAAACATGTAATGAGGCCCAATGTCAATTACTACATTAGGTAAACACACACCAACATTTTTCTCTTTTATTCCAGTAGATGTTCTACCTGCCCCAGACCAATGTTACCTTTCCTGTATAGTATGTTTATTTAATATTTAGTAGTTATATTTCTACGTTCAGACTAATATTTGGCTTCTTCAAAGAGCAGGCATTCACTTCCAGTTTTTCCCTCAAATTGGCTCTGAGATTAGCGTTCCTCTAATGAAGATTTTAAAGACGTTCTATGTCAACTCACAATGTTTTACTGGTTCTATACAGGAAGTCAGCACGTTTTGATGGTAACTGAGCAGGTGATATTGTCTGCAGAAGAGTTCTAGTGCCCAACCTCCAAGATCTTCAGTGGACAATCCTTTCATTATACTATGAGGTGACACTAAGCATAACAAGGTTAGCAAAGTGTAAACTGGTCACCAGACACCAAAAATGTTAGGAGTACATGCATTTAGAGAGACAAGTGGAAATAGCGATCTACCACAGCACAGGCCTTTGACGTTACATTACAATCTCATAACGTTTCTGGGAAGAGATTAAAATCTACCTTGAATTTAGTGTTGGATTGGAATGCTGTTTATCAAATCTTGCATGAAATGTGTACGCCAGATGTTTGTAAGATATAAACGTAATCCTCTGGAACAGTCTTCCCTTTCCTCTCCATCCTGATCCAGATCTCCTCAAATTACAAAATCTCCTCGACTTTCCACTTAACCTCCTCCTTTACCCTCTCCCTCCTGTGCTAAGCCCCACAATCATTGAGATTAGTGGCTTCAGCCCTTATGTGTCCTTCTGGGTCCTGGCCTTCCGCCCAATTGCCGTCAGCCTCTGCCCTCTCCCAGCACTTGACTTTGGGCACCCACTGTCCTGTGTTCTCTCACAGGTCTGCATCTATTGTATTGGTAGGTGACCACTCTTTACCAAGTGATCTCTGCAAGGCACTTACCTGTTACCTGCAACTGACTCCTTGGCGCTTCCCCCTCTCTGGAACTCCTAGTGCTTACCCCCTTTCCTTGTCCCTCTATCTCTCTCTGCATTTGCATGTTCCGAATGCTCACACGGCCTAGTAGGACCGCCTCTTTCTTGTTCATCAGTTTTATTCTATTTACCTTGTGTTCCCATGTTCCCTCCCCATTTACCCTGCGGGCGCTTTGAAACACAATTTCTTGATGTATAGGCGCCTTACAAATGCACAATAAATACATACATTTACAACGAATATTTATGCAGTTTTAATCTGATCAGGTAGTCATCATTGTGCTGTTTGTTTTCCACCAAACATATCAAACTCTGGATTTTTTGTTGTATGAGTTGTGAGATTCCATTTCAATCCCATCTCTCTGCTCATACTAAGACTCATTCGCATAATGATACGTCTGTTGAAGAATGATGCTTGTCTCGCCTGCCCTAATGTAGCTAGCAATTGTGTAAATCTCTTTTAACATGGTTGGGCTAGGTATTTGCTGTGAAGTAGCAAAGAAGATACACTCAGCTAACTCTTTCTAAAACTAAATCTCCATTTACAAACATCCACTCAATTTGAACTCAATGTATACTAACATATGTTTCTATTGGTTCAGATAAACAGGTAGACATTAATTTCACAGAAACATGGGTGCACTGGGAGGCCATCAGCAAACCGGGCATTCTGGAACTCCAGCCCAGTTCAAAATGTTTTAAATGAGTCCCCTCAAAGAACCACAGCGAACGTTGCTGTGCTCATATGCACTGCCACAACAAAGAGAAACCCTCTAAATCCAGTGCAAACATGGTTGTGTCACAAGACAATTGATGTTCTCGCCTCAAACATTTTGCTCTGAATCAGTATCTGTATAAAGGGAGTGTGCACAGTCCATGGAAAAACTATACATAGCGGACAATCGTGTGTTGCATATAATGCTTCTTACTATGCTTCACTACACCAGCGTTAATGCCCACTATTAACCTGATTGAAAAGCTTATTTGGCTACTGCTGGGCTTGGACATATTATCCACACTGTGAGCACAGAAGACTGCAGCAAGCTCTTAAACTAGTGAGCTATCTGTCCTGCAGGTGAACATGAGCTGCAAAGGAGTGTCTGACTGAAGGCCAGCCCTCTGTTGTAAGGTCCCTTTAGTTATGCAGTGGTCTTCAAACTGTGGACTTAGCCCCCAATAGGGGGACCAAAAGGCTGGCCAGGGGGCGCTTGAGGCCCTTCAAAGGGAGTACAGTGGCTGCTTTGAATAGAACATATGAGTAGATGTGGCATCTAAGGGCCCCTGGCAACACTATTTTTACCCGGGATGGGGGGCAGAGGGGGATGGGGCTCAGCATAGCAAAGTGTGATACCACCACTCTAATGCTCGAATGTATGTTTATAATTGTTTTGTCTCCGTTGATGCAGCCCTTGGCTTGCGAGGGGCGGGTGGTGATCACGTGCCTGGAGGCAGCTCGAAATCATCCAGGGGCCAGTACTGGAGTCTTTGATTCTACTGGCCCAGCAGGTGAATACCTCACCTGGTTAATTTGCCAGTCTGCCCCTGAGCAGAACTAACAAAAGGAGTGCATGCAACACTGTGGTCTGTAGGGTGTGTCCCACAGCAGCAGCGACACTATTTATTTATTTATTTTTATAGCGCTGAAGCCATATTCGAATGTGTGCCTGGGCACTGTCGGTGTAAACATATAGGACATGGTGGGTTTTAACTATGACCCCAGATATAAGGTGTCTGCTGGACATAACATGCCTGCACAACGAGAGGTCCACTGTCTTGCAAGAAACATTGAAAATCATTGAAAATCATTGAACATTGAACATTGAACATTGAAAATCACATGATCACATTCTGCGCAACTAGACATTTGACATAGACTGGACATTTGTTTTTAGCGGTTGTGGATTAAACCCTGGGCCGCATTATAAATATGCAGTCAACAGGAAAATGATATGCTATTTTAAATGCCCCTATTTTAGAAATGCCATGTAATTATGAGTTGGATGGCATTGAGTTTTTGTGGAATGTCAGGTCCAGCAATACCTGCATGGGTTAAATAACCCACACATACCATTTACAGTGCATTCTCTGCACCCCATTATTTTAAAATCCCAAAAGATCCCATCTCATTACTAGGTTGCTGTTACTGTTACCTCTATCCTCAGAACGTGTTCCCTTCCTACACAGACACCACCTATAAAATTGCATCAAAAGCACTCCTCATAGATGAATGGGTAGCACAGAGCAGTGTTGCCGTGCTAGGAGGCCCCTTTTCCAGTACCCACACATAAGAGAAAAGAAAGCTGGACACTGGTGCGTGCATGACTGTTTTCCCATAAACCTGGAGGCCACATAATATATGTCTTTTGACAGGCGGACTGGGATTGAACGCCAGCCAGGAGCGCTGCAGGGGGTTCCGCAGTTGTGCCTGCCTAGTCTGAGCTATGGCGAGTGCGGCGGCTCTGTTAGGAAATAGATATTCAATTTTGAAGCTGAATCGATATGTATGAATCAATGCGCCTTGTGATAAGTCCGGGACCACCGGTGTACCCCTGTGAGAGAAACGGAAACGCCTGAATGCAGCTGCACCCTTCTTCTGAATCACCGGACAACTGCTACGGGACGTGCAGACTGGCCGGGAAAAGATTCCTATGGTCGTAGGCAGATCTCTGAATAGGGCACTGTTGTTGTTTAATTACTGCGAAGGGAATTGTGGGAATAAGTTAACGATTGAAAGAAACTGCGGGTTCCAACTAATTTCAGTAGTTATTGCTGTGCAAGACATATGCCGCGCCTGAGGACTTAACCCAAAAACTGTTAAGGCAGAATGAGTGTATTGTAAAATGTCATGTTTATATATAGCTCATACCGATGTAGGTTGGCCTAATTCTTGAGCGCACAGTTTTGGAAGGTAAGGGGGGAGGTCACAAGGAGACAACGGGACTTGATCAGAATCACAGTGTGCAAATAGAGATATCACTGCATAATATCCCCAACAAAAATATCGCCGTATATATGGCCGTTTCGTTCGCCATAGGCGATATTTTTTGGGGGGATATTGTGTGGGAGCAGGGGTTGCGGGGGTGTCCCCCGCACCTTAAAAAATGATGCGGGCATTGCGGCGGTGTCCCCCGCAGGGTCCATGTGTGAATTTCGCCAGATATTTTTGCATCGCGATATTTTTGCGGCGGAATTAACACATGGAACCCACATAGAGCATGTGGAGTAGATTTCAGGTCTGTGATGTCATGATTGACATGCTATCCACTAAATCACATCTTGGCATGGTGATGACCTTGGCCCCCAGCACCTTTTGTTACTTGCAGTGATCTTGGGCACTTTGCCTTTTAAAGGCCTCTCCCATTAAGTCACCTGTACGTTTATCTAGTCCATATACAGAGCCTGGAGATGACTCAGGGGGTTTGCTACAAAAACTATTTGCAAAAACCTCAGAGAATTGATCAGCCGTTTTAATCAATTGCAGCTGTCTTATGCATTGTTTTCAATAATAGGCAGAAAGCTGAACCCTTGTTATGAGGACACCTTCAAGGCATCCTATGCGGTCACTCCCTCCCAAACTTCTTGTGAGTACTCCCAGTTTTATTGTACATTTGCTAGTTCTTCCTGTTTTTTTTTGACAAAATCTGGAAGCTGATTTCGGCTTCCTGAGCCCATAGCAACCAATCTTTTACTAATAGGTTCGAGCTACAGACAGTATAGACTTACTAAGCCTAGATCAGGGGTCTCTGCATCAGTGGCTCAACAGCCAAATCCCATTCATGATTTTAGGATATCCACAAAAAATACATTTAAATACAATGGGCCACATTACAAGTATGGCGGTCCAGAAATGAGGGTGTGGGTAGCAATGTACCGGCACCCTTTTCGGACCACCACACTACAAGTCTGTCTGCAGTGGCCATTGAGTACAGGTAGGCAGACTTGTCACAGAAATACTGGCACTGTTACCCAGTCACATGGAATCCTATGAGCCTTGTAAAGAACACATGGAGGCAACAGTAAAGACCGACACAAGTGATATGACAGTTCAAGGGTGTTTATTAAACTGTATATGCAGGTTGGAAAAAAACCTAATCTAAAATATAAGATGGTAGCAAGCTACGACCATCAAATAATAATAAGACAGTCCTAGTGGTGTCTTGTCAAATAAAAGGGCCTACACTAAGAACAAACATTTTCCAATCTGTTAAGCAAGATTGTATGCAGTACCCTTTGGGTGCACTAGAAAAACTCTGACCTTCTGGCAATAGGAACACAACCTTTGGTATAAGTATGTACTACACAGGCTGGTAACGTGTTGAGCAGTCAGGCTTATCTCAAGAGGTGTCAATGCGAGCTGTAGGGGAGTTACACAGAGATTCACAGTCACAAGTATTCAAATAAACACTTACACACAAGGTTCCTTGAATAAATATTTATTAATTTATTTATCATTCAGTTAGAATAAGCCTTCTTCAGAAGGGAGCAACACACAAATACACTTCAAAACCATACACTCTTAGTTTCTAAATCGGTAAAGATCCTTTTGGGATGGCCCACAGTCACAACCTACACCCTCAGGTGACTTCAATAGCTACGATGCTGGGGACATTAATATCTTACTGTTGCATTTAGAATACTCTTAGAACTTGGTCAAAGGAAAAGGTTATTAGAACAAACAAGAGACCACAAATATTTTTAAGCAGGAAAATACTTTTGGATCCCTTAAGCAGAGTCATTCAGTATAACAGGTTAAGCCAAAGTCAATGGGCAAAAGTCTTATATGTGCTGAAGCACTTCTGGCAGGTTTGTTTGTTTGTTTGTTTATTAATTTATAGGGTGCACCGAACCCTAGGGTAACTGGGCGCAACAAATTATGAAGGGTACTTATAGCTTAGAAAAAAGGGGGTTGGTTTGAGCCAACTATCCACAAATTTTAGTAGCAATGTCTGTACCTGCGTCGCACTAGCTGGAGAGATAGAGGTCCAATACCCCGCCTCTATGTAACAAGTACGTTGAAAGACCCTCCTGCATATACATGCGCCACACTTTGAGTTCGGTCGTTGCAGGATTGCGGTTTTATTAGCACACACAATTCCAGAATATTTCTGTGAATTGTTGATTTTACCTGTATTGAGTGTCAACCGTGTCTGTGTAATGTGGTCTGTTGAGTCCGCAGACTGCATTACACAGACACGGTTGACACTCAATGCAGGTAAAATCATAATTCAAAGTCTTTATTGTACTGTTTGTTTTTGATGGAGGAAACACAGGTGTATGAAGGTGCCCTAATGCATAAAATAGGACCAACAGTACGCCTATATTTTGATGAACTCTGTATCAGCTTATCATTATGTTTTGCTAAAATTACCGCAATTATAGCAGAGACTAAAACTAAAAGGTTATATGGCATTTTATGTTAACAAGAGTCATTTTTTGACAAAGACGTTTCAGTAATTGAGGTTTATACACATTGAATTCTTATTTAAGTTTTGTTTCTTTTTCCATTGACCTGTCTCTTACTGCATTATCCCTCCCCTTTACCCGTCCTTCATTTCTGTCTCACACCAACACATGTCCAAATTACAATTATGTAATATATTATATATTCTTTTGTATTTGACAATATCATTTTTCTTTTGCTTTGTGTTGCTGACATCCAATAATGATTCAAACATGTTTTTACTATGCACAGCCCTGGTTTGAGAAAGGCACTGATCAATTGCCGAAACACGTGTTACCATAGAGGGCATTTTGTTAGAAATATTCTGGAATTGTGTGTGCTAATAAAACCGCAATCCTGGATCGATCAAACTCAAAGTGTGGCGCATTTATATGCAAGAGGGTCTTTCAACGTATTTATAGCTTAGTTACATGGTCGAGTGCAGATAAACGTAGGATACATTGCACATATTCTGTCATTATGTAGAAAAAGTGCAGCAGATGACTCTTGTTCCTGTGCAGCTCTTCAGATCTCACTGTTCCTGCACCTCAGTCGTGGGGACAAGAGAGAGGACTTCTGGGGATTCCTGCACTGCAATGGGACCGTCACTGCTCGCAACCGGCAATCTTTCCAATAAGTGGCCCTTCGGTGTTTCAACTCCTCGCGACTACCGCAAATAGCAACACTGCAGTTTCTGGCTGTAGAGATGGACTTTCCTTGCTTCTGGGGTCCCGCACTCTGTTGTCGGGGCTCAAGCTTGGTCAATCCTGCTTCCTGGGAGTCCGGGGGATCTTCCTGGAGCTCTTGACCAACTTAAAAGCAACACACACATTCTTGTGTTCCTCTCCCTGGTGTTTTGGTTTACAGCAGAAACTCTGTGGAAATGCAACCAGCTCTGAGAGAATGTCAAGGTGGCTTACTTTGGAGTTGATTGGTCCCATCAACTCAAAGGGAGACGTTGTCCTTGCAGGGGCATCTCTGTCGATACAAATTTGGAGTCTCAGCACAACAGCAGAGCTTCACCGGGCAAACCAACGGTCCAGGAGTTGCAGCAGGCGTCCTCTTCAAGTTCTTCTTTGGTTCCTTCATCCAGTGGTCGACTCTGGCTTCCTAGCAAAAAGCCTCTCTCCCATTCATTCCAACCTAGTGGTCAGTCACCCAGCATAGTGGCTGTCCTTGCCGGACAGTCATACGGCCAATCTCTACAGAGTGCATTTGGGTCTCCTAGGAGACTAAGCACAGGGTGTTTTGCACGCGTCCCCCAATTCCTGCACACCCCAGACACCCTCGAGCCAGAGGTGGGCTTGACTCGTGAAACCCGCCAAAGGCAAATTGAATAAAGGGACCAAACCTGATTTGTCGTGCAGAGTAAATCTCAAGAAGGACCTTTCAACAAAGAAATGTCGAAAAAAGAAGACTTGGGCCATTTTGGCAAAAATGGCACCCTTGGGTGCTTTACTGCAGCTGCAAACACAGCCGGCGGTAAATGCACACCACAGTAGTTAAAAGTAAACCACTGCCACCAGTCATTCAGTGAGGAAAGGGTAACATAAAAATGTTACATGATAAGCTAGGTAACCCCTCCAGCACCCTATTGTAAGATAGTGTGTGCTGGGACTAGGCAGTTACAAATGTAAGTAAAGTCAATTTCACCTTACTGCTCTGGGAAACAGTAGTTTATACCAGAGAAGGTATTTAAACCTTTGGGAAATCTGAAAGATTTACCTGTGTCCCAGCACTGAAGCTGCTGTGTGACCAAATGTAAAAGATAATACCTATGGAGTTTGTCCGACTCCACAACCAAAAGAAACCCAGTGTTCAAAAATTACATTAAATACATGTTAAACAAATCAAGTCCTCAAAACCCAGCAAAGTTGCTGGGGGTCTCTAAGGTGGAGGGAATTAGCACATTTCTGAGAATTCTCCCTAACACTCGTCCCCCCAGACTAAGGGACAGCAGGATTTAATCCACCCCTGGATGAATCTCCTTACTCCAGTCGGTCATACTTTCTGGAGAGACCATCAGCATTTTGGTGATTACACCCGAAACTGTGTTGAATGGTAAAATCAACCCCCTGAAGGCTGATTGACCATCTTAACAATTTAGGATTTCCCCCCTTCATGTGCATTAACCATCTTAAGGGTTGGTGGTCTGTTTGAATCACAAAAGTAGATCCATAGAAGTATGGTCTAAACTTCTTAAAAGACCACACAATGGCACAAGATTCACGTTCTATAGTTGCCCACCTTGTCTCAGGATCCTTCAGTTTCCTACTGATGAAGCAGATTGAGTGTTCCCTGCCTTTCTCATCCAGCTGACTCAGAACTGCACCTATATGTGTATTGGAAGCATCTGTCTGTACAATAAAGGATTGGTTATAGTCAGGAGCTCTTAAGACTGGAGCTTAAGTCTTTCAAATGCCTTAGTGCACTCCTCATTCCACCTGACCTTCCTGAGGAATGTGGGTGAGGAGATCACATTCAAGGGAGAAGCTATGGTCCCATAGTTCTCAATGAAGTTCCTATAGTAACCTGTGAGACCTAGAAAGGCTCTCACTTGGGTTTGAGTAGTTGGGGTAGCCCATTCTTGTACAGCCTGTACTTTGCTAGTCAATGGCCTTATTTCACCTCCTCCTACCTAAGGTAGACCACATTACTCTGACTAATTTGACATTTACTTGCCTTTATGGCCAGACTGGCCTGCTCAAGAGCCTGCAATACATATCCTAAGTGGTCAAGATGTTCCTTCCAATTAGGGCTGAACACTGCAATGTCATCCAAGTAAGCCAAGCAGAAGTCCTCCATCCCATTCAGAACACGATGCACCATCCTTTGAAATGTGGCAGGGGCATTCTTTAGTTCAAAAGGCATTACCTTAAACTGGAGGAGGCCTCCTAGGGTTGGACATGCAATTTGCTCCTTGACATGGTCCGTCAGAGCTATTTGCCAATAGCCTGAGGTTAGGTCAAATGTACTGAGGTACTTCGCTGAACCAAGTTTGTCAACCAGCTCATCTGTCCTAGGTAAAGGATGGGCATCAGTTGTGGTAACGGCATTAAGGGCTCTGTAGTCCACACAGAATCTCAACTCCTTGGATCCTGCCTTTGGTACTAGAACAACTGGACTAGACCAAGGACTTGTAGATGGCTCTATTACCCCGAGATCAAGCATCTTGTTGACCTCTTCCTTTATGTGGATTCTTGCATGGTCTGACATTCTGCAATCTCTGCTTTTGACAGGTAAACAGTCACCAGTGAGAATCTCATGCTGGCCCCAAGGGGTAAAGCCTTTTGATAGTGAAAACAGAGGGCAAACTGATTTAACAGAATTGTGCATTCCTCCTGTTGTTCCAGTGTCAGATCAGAAGAGAGATTAACTCCTATCTTTCTATCTAAAGGTTGTCCCCTGAGGAGGTCAGTTAGAAGTTCACTCTCCTCCTCCTCTTAAGCAGAGGCTAGAAGCAAAGCTCACAGTTCTGGTCTAGAGACATAGGCCTTTAGGGCAGTTGGTGTGAAAGACCCTGGGGGCTCCTTAGGATTGCCCCCAAGTCCACCAAATAATTGACCTCTCCAAGTTTTCCCACAACCTTAAAGGTCTCAATCAATTTGTCCTGTAGGCCTCTGCCTTATAGGTACCATACATAGAACTAGCTGGTCTTGAGTAGACTCAACCATGTTGGCCATCTGCTTCACCAGAGCCTGACCTGCTTTCAAGTTATCTGAAGCTTCTGTCATCATGTGTGTCATTCTCCTTCGGAGACCTAACACATAGTCAGTGACTCTCATTGGCTTGTGGGAAGGAGCACTCTACGACCTCTCCTTGATTAGGGCCAATGGACCTCTAACCGGATGACCATAGAGAAGCTCAAAGCGACTGAATCCAACCCCTTCCTGAGGGACGTCTCTATAAGCAAAGAGAAGGCATGGCAGTAGAAGGTCCCACTTTCTTCTAAGGGGTTCTTCTAAAGCACCTATCATTCTCTTCATAGTTCTGTTAAACCTCTCCACCAACTCATTGGTTTGGGGATGCTAGGCTGTTGAGAACTTGTAGATCACTCCACAGTTTTTACACATGGCTTGCATGTAGTGGTACATACAGTTGGATCCCCTGTCAGAGATAACCTCCTTAGGAAAACCTACTTGGGTAAAAATAACAAGTAGGGCCTTAGCCACTGCCTGAGCAGTAACAGTCCTCATAGGTATGGCTTCAGGATACCTGGTAGCATAGTCTACCACAACCAATATAAATCAGTTGCCCGAAGATTAGAGGGTCTATGGGACCAACAATGTTGAATCATACCCTCTCAAAAGGGACTCCCACCACTGGGAGATGCACCAGAAAGTGTCACATTCTTGGCTCCAGTCTTGCCAGATGTCTGACAAGTGTGACAGCTTCTACAGAATGTACCTACCTCAGACCCCATCTTAGGCCAGTAGAAATAAAGAGAAAGCCTTTCCTTGGTCTTCTTAAAGCTTAAGTGACCAGCCAAAGGAATCTCATGGGCTAACTGTAGAAACTGAGGTCTCACCTCCTGGGACACTACAAGTCTTCTGTAGTCTCCGGGGGTAGACTCAATAGGTTCACTGTAGAGGAGGCCATCCTCCCAGTACAACCTGTGCTTCACTGGCTCTTTCCCTTCCAGCAGGGAAACTGCCTGTTGGTGAAATCCTTCAAGAGTAGGACACTCTCTTTGACCTCTGCTGAAGTCTGCCCTACAGGGGCCACCTTCTGCAAGCAAAATCAGCAACTCAGGATGGTCTTTAGGATCCAGATCTCCGACAAGGGGTAGGTCTTCTTCCAGCCCTGTGTCATTAGTAGCTGATTCACCATCTTCTGGTTGAACCTCACACTCAGCCTCAGCTGGTGGAGTAGTCAAAGGTGTGACTTTGGACTGTCCTCTCGGGGATACCCTGTTTTGATGCACAGGAGTGCTATCTTTCTTGTTTCCTGAGACCTTGGGTTTCCCCTTTGTCTCTTTCCTCCTGGAAATAGAAGTTGGCTCTTCCTGTGGACTGGGTGTTATAGGTTTTTCTGTAACAACCCACTGAGAGTCATTTAATCTGAACTCTCTGGCCTTCCTAGTTTGCTCCTGCTTCCTTTTACTGGGAGGCCTGGGGGTGCTTAAAACCACTCCAAGAGTGTTTAAGTCATTCCCCAGCAGGAATCGCCTAGGGACCTCACTTTCTGCACTGACAGGTATTCTTACAGTCATATTGTTGCACTGGATGAGAGCTGGGGTTTATAGTCAAAAATCTGAATAAAAAAATCTCGAAAAAAAAAATATCGAATTGAAAATCTTGACAAAAAAAATCTCTAATTTTTTTTAAATACGTTTTTATTTCGAAATGGGGGTTCCCCCCCAACCCCCCTTTTTTCATTTTTTTTTATTTTATACTTACCTGAACCCACAAATACATATAAATAAATACATAAATAATTCGAGATTTTTTTTTCAATAT
The DNA here is from genome assembly GCF_040938575.1 of Ambystoma mexicanum. NCBI lineage: Eukaryota > Metazoa > Chordata > Amphibia > Caudata > Ambystomatidae > Ambystoma > Ambystoma mexicanum. Next base: position 497,706,895 of record NC_090926.1, read on the forward strand.
TTTCAATTCAAGATTTTTGCAATTCGATATTTTTTTTCGGTTTTTTGACCGACCACCGAGAGCTGGTAATATTGGAACCATCTGGATAGGGCCTCCCACAAGTGGAGTGGGGCCTTTGGGTGCTTTAGCAACATTCTCAGGTTTGAGAAAAGGTTTCATCCTTCACTGTGATGCTGGCCCCAGTGTCTCTGATGGCAGGGATCTCCTGACCATTTACAAGTACCCTGTCCTTGTAGTGTTCTTTTGTGTTATCTGGTATAGAGTTACACAGATCTACATTCTGCTGTTCCCACAGACCCAGGGACACTAAAGAAACACTGGCAGAGACTCCAATGGGGTCTTCAGCCAATAGTTGAAAGTTTCTCCCTCATGGCCGAAGGCTAAGGAGGCAGTGTGGACCCCTGAAGGTTTACCCTTACATCTGGGATCCCCTTTCACGTGGTCAGTTGACCCACAAGCATAACATTTTCCAAATGATTTGACAAATGGGGGCTTCTGTGGACCTCCCTCTAGTTTGGCACAAGAGGTTTCACTAGACGGACCTGGTTTCCCATGGTATTTACCCTTCTTATGTTTGTAGCCCTCTTTTGGATGGAAGGTTTTAGAATTCTCTTTGTCATCTTTCTTGTGCTTCTTCCCTCATCCTTTTTATGAGTGGCCCCAGAATCCTTGTGAGTAGTCCTGTTGGCAACCCACAAGTCAGCAGCTTTTGCTAGCTTTTTGGGATCAATCTCTTTTGAGTCAGCCAAGTGCTGTCTCAGCTCTGAAGAGCAGGCATCAACAAAAAATATTTCTCATTCCTTCAAAGGAGTTCACTCTGTAACCCTTAACCGAACAATCTATGTTTTTCAAACATTCACACACCCAGGTAGGCCAAAGGGTACAATCAGTCTTTTTGAGGATCCTAAACTTCTTAAGGTACTGGGAAGGAGTTTTCCCAAATCTAGCTATCAAAGCTAGCTTCATATTTTTATACTCCAATCTTTCAAGATCTCCCACCTCCATTACAGCATCAGTTGCAACCTGGGGGAGCCTCGGCAAAAGCCAAGGATTCAACTGATTCCCTTTGAAACCCTGAATCCCATAGTTATATTCAAAAGCACCCAACCAATCCAAAATATCAAATTTCACAACATACATACTCACTGCTTCTGTAGGCATGCGAGGTCTCTTTGGACTGGAAGACCTAGAAGACTCTGGGATAGAGACATTTTCAAGAAACAATTTATTAATTTCAAGATGTTGCATTTCAATTTTCCTTAGTTTGATGTCCTGATGTTTGGTTTGAGCTTGGATTTGTAATCTTTTGAACTCTAACTCAAGTCTCATTTTCTCAAGAGACAAAAATTCTGGTCTGAGTGATGGACCTTGTGCGGTCTCTGTGGATACAGGTTGAAGCATAAGGGCCTGTTGAGGTAAAGAGGGGCTCTCTTTCTGAGACTCCTCTGACTATTCTGACTCTTCAACAATATTAGAGTTAGACTCTGAATTATCATCCTCATTATCATTTTCCACATGTCCTAGGACAGTAGGTGTGACAGGCCCACTACCCAGACTTTGATTATTCAACAATCTTGCAATTAGTTCATTTTTCTTTCCTTTAACAGGGAGATTCTAGATTTGAACACATTTCTTTCAGTTGCTCTTCTGTTAAAATGATCAGGGCTTCCTGCCTGAAGTTATCCATATCTGGCATGTCAAAATTGCTTTTCTAGTGGAAATTAGCCTTGTTAAGGTTTTTAGTTGAACTCAAGCAAAGCAAATTCTTAGTGTAACAACTCTACAATATATCCTCACCGCCTGCCGCCAGTTTCAGGCAAGATTTTATGGAGTACCCTTTGGGTGCACTACAACAACCCTGACCTCCTGCCAATAGGAACCCAACCTTTGGTGTAGGTCTGTACTACACAGGTTGGTAGCGTGTTGAGCAGTCAGGCTTATCTCAAGAGGGGTCCATGTGAGCTGTAGAGGAGTTACACAGAGATTTTAACCTTGGGTACAAAGATGTGAATGACACCAAAGCTTCTGATTTAGCAAGCATGCTAACCAACTTTGGTCTCACTCAACATGTCAACGAGCCCACTCATAATAAAGGACGCACTCTCGACTGGATTGCTGACCAGAATTGCTCAACCAATCTCATCTCTGTGACCCCTTGCTTCTGGTTGAATCATCATGAAATAATCTTTACCATTGAGTCCAACCTACAAACTCCCAAACCTAACCTCGCCCCACCCATCCCCACCCATCCTCGCAACAAGAAGGAAATCACAATGGAGAAACTGCTACTGCTGATCCTCCCCCTATTGAACACTACTTCTACCTCCTGTAGCGACTCTTCAGTTTTAGTAGATTCCTACAATCAAGCTATGCTAAAAGCTATCAATACCATTGCGCCACTTAAACTGTGCAAACAAAAACCTTGTTCCCATCTTAATATTTGGTTTACTCCTCATCTTAGAAACCTCAGCAAAGACAAAAGAAAGGCTGAGGCACACTGGTAAAGTACACTGTCACTTGCCAACAAAAACAACCTCATTACTGCCTCCTCTATTAACAAAGAAGCCATATCGGATGGCAAAAAAGATGTGTATAATAAACATATTCTGCTGGTACAATCTAACACAAAAGAACTCTTTAAAATCCTCAAGAAATTAGAGTCTCCAGTAGCCCCCTTGGACACCTGTGCCCCTGACACCGTGTGATGTATTAACATTCAAAAGGCACTCTTAGATAAAATCTCTATGTTACAAGCCAAAATCAACACAAAAAAGATCAATCTCTCTGACTCCCCAATTAATTCTCTGTCTCACAACCTCCCTATGCCTAAACATTCCTTCAAACCTTTCAACTTCATGCCTCTCGCTACCTGGGAAGTTGAAAATATCACTAAGAAGCTTAAACCTTCTAACTGTCAAGGGGACGCATGCCACGCTCCCATCATTAAGGAAGCTGCGCATGATCTTGCTCCCTTCATCACCACCTTCATAAATGCCTCATTTAAAACTGATATTGTCCCGGAAAACCTCAAGGACATTTGGGTAATCCCACTAATCAAAAAACCCACACTTGACCCATGCAACCCATCCAACTACGGTGCCCTTCCTCCTAAACATCCTTGACAGGGCAGCCTACTTACAAATCCAGGACTACCTCGAATCAAACAAATTACTAGGCCTAAGACAATCAGGATTCTGACCTAGACACGGGACAGAGACAGCCTTGATCGACTCAAAAATAGAAATTGAGGATCTGAAAGACAAGAGCAAGATTTCACTCCTACTTCTTCTTGATCTTTCAGCTGCTTTTGATTTGGTTGACCATCCCATTCTCTATCACCACCTTAAAATAGCTGCCCACTTCTCTGATGCCGCCACATCATGGATCAGTTCCTTCCTGGCTAACAGAACTATGAGGGTGTTCTCTCCATCTGCCTCTGCTGAACCAGCCCCAGTCATGTGTGGTGTCCCACAAGGATCCTATGTATCCCCCTCACTGTACAATGCGTTTACTAAACCACACTTTGACATACTTGACTATCTGGGTGTCTCATACACCAATTTTGCTGACAACACCCAGATACTCATCCCCATCTTTGGTGACTATGTAACTGACTCTAAAGCCATTAATGAAGATTACTCAGCCATCCAGGCGTGGATGGCTCATCACGGGCTTTGCCTCAATGATGAAAAAATGGAGCTTCTCATCCTTGGTTCCCACATCAAACTAAGTAATCTTGACCCATCCTACAAATCATTTACGATTAATGGGAACATTACCAAAGTGTCCAAGGATACTAAAACTCTTGGCATTTACTTAGACTCCTCACTCTCCCTTACCAGAAAAACGAATGCCGTAGTCTCCACGTCCGCATATACCTGCAAACTCATCACTGCCTGCAGACCCTTCCTTACGACTGACATTATCCTTGCCAGAACCCTCATCATGTCTAAAATTGACTATTGTAATACCCTCTATTTAGGGACTGGCCAAAGAAACATTGTGAAGTTACTGGTCACTCAGAACAAAGCCATCAGGGCGGCGCTCAACCTACCAAGGAGATCCCACATCTCTGACACAAGACGTAATCTACACTGGCTTCCTGTAGCCCACTGTATCTCTCTCAAAACTCTTGCCCTAACTCATAAGGCCCAGAACAATCTGGCCCTTGCATACTTGACCAACCTCTTCAAGCAACGCACAGCTATCAGGCCTTTGAGGTCTGCACATATACAAACACTCACCATATCTGGCTATAAGCTGCAGACAGACGTAGGATCCAGTGTACCTGTTCTGGCTGCTAAATTATGGAATACCTTACCAACGACACTCAGAACTGATCCCTCCCTCTACTCATTTAAGAAAAAAAACAGTATGCTACATGAACTCGATGCTTCTGCCACGTCCATTTAAGCTCATTGTCCTAACGGTAACTTTCCCTACATGTCACTTTGTATTTATGGTACAACCTACGCAACACTCTGTAACATTACTGTTATCGACCACGCTGTTTCTGCTCACCTGTAATTTGATTGTATGTGACCTCAACTGATTGCACATTCTTGTAATGATATTGCTATTGCCTGCTCTGTTCCTGTTTACCTGAAAATTGACTTATGTAACTTCAAACGACTGTATGTAACCGCTTTCTTCTCACTATGCGCCCAGATGTCACAGGGCAAGGTACACAACATAAATAAAATAAATACAAATACAAATTCACAGTGACAAGTATTCAAATAAACACTTACACACAAGGTTTCTTGAATAAAAAATTATTGATTTATTTATCAGTTAGTTAGAATAAGCCTTCTTGAGAAGGCAGCAATATAAAAGCAACACAAAAATACATTCCAAAACTAAACACTCTTAGTTTCTAAATCAGTCAAGACCCTTTTGGGATGGCCCACAGTCACAACCTACACCCTCAGGTGACTTTAATAGCTATGGTGCTGGGGACATTAATATCTTACTGTTGCATTTAGAATACTCTTAGAACTACTTGGTCAAATGAAAAGGTTATTAGAACAAACAAGAGACCACAAATATTCTTAAGCATGCAAACAATTTTGTATCCCCTAAGCAGAGTCATTAAGTATAACAGGTTAAGCCAAAGTCAATTGGCAAAAGTCTTATGGGCTGAATCACTTCTGGTAGGTAAGTAGTACACGTCTTTGCACAATGTTTTAGAAAAGAAGAATCAATGTAGGGCCACAAGCTGTTTGGGCTTGTGAGTAGTAGAAGGTGCAAGGAGGTAAGTTCTCTCAGACTTTACAGTACCTTTGTATTGAACAAAAAGTGCAGCAGATGACTCTTGTTCCTGTGCAGCTCTTCAGGTCTCACTGTTTCTGCGTGGGGAAAAGAGGGAGGACTTCTGGGGACTCCTGCACTGCAATGGGACGGTCACTGCTCACAACCGGCAATCTTTCCAATAAGTGGCCCTTCAGTTTTTCATCTACTCACGACTACTGCAAATAGCAACACTGCGGTTTCTGGCTATTGAGATGGACTTTCCTTGCTTCTGGGGTCCTGCACTCTGTTGAGGGGGCTCAGGCTTGGTCAGTCCTGCTTCCTGGGAGTCCGGAGGATCTTCCTGGAGCTCCTGGTAAACTTAAAGGCAACACACACAATCTGGTGTTCCTCTCCCTGGCACTTTGGTTTCCAGAAGCAAGTCTGTGGAAATGCAACCAGCTCCAAGAGAATGTCCAGGTGGTTGACTCTGCCTTCCAAGCAAACAGCCTTGCCGTTTATTCAGTTCTGTCGTTTCATTCCAGCCTAGCTGTTAGTCACCCAGCAGGTTGGCTGTCCTTGCCGGACAGATAGCCGGCCAATCACTACAGGGTGAATGTGGGTCTCCTAGTAGACTAAGCATAGGGAGTTGTGGGCACCTCCCTCACTTCCTGCCCACCCAGACACCATGCAGCAAGAAGTGGGCTTCACTTGTGAATTTCACCAATCCAGGTTTCGACAAAGGGACAAAACCTGGTTTGGCACGCAGAGTAAATCTCAAGAAGGACCTTTCCACAAAGAAATGGTGAAAAAAGAAGACTGGCCCTTTTTGACAAAAATAGCACCCTTGGTTGCTTTTCTGCATCTGCAAGCACAGCCCGCAGTAAATGGACACCAATGTAGTTCAAAGTAAACCACTGCCACCATCCATTCAGTGAGGAAAGGGTAACATTAAAATGTTACATGAGAAGCTAGGCAAAGGGGATACTAGGTAACCCCTCCAGCACCTAGTGTAAGATAGTGTGTGCTGGGTCTAGAAAGTTACAAATGTAAGTAAAGTCAATTTCACTTTACTGCTCTGGGAAACAGTAGTTTATCCCAGAGAAGGTATTTAAATCTTTGGGAAATCTGGAAGACTTCCCTGTGTCCCTGCACTGAAGTTGATGTGTGACAAAATGTAAAAGATGATACTATGGAGAACCAAAAGAAACACAGTGTTCAAAAATCACATTAAAATACATGAGAGAGTGGGAAAAAGGGTCTCACTCTCTCCAGGTTAAAAAAATCAAGTCCTCAAAATCCAGCAAATTTGCTGGGGGTCTCTAAGGTGGAGGGAATTAGCACATTTTTGAGAATTCTCCCTAACACAATCCGTACGACTAAATACAAAAAGAGTGTGGGATAGTGTTCACAAGAAAGAAGTGTTCACAAATAATAAGTCAGGATGTGGTAGCTGGGGGTCTTGTTTCCCAACGTTTTGAGCACGAACAAGGTGGGACTCCTGAGCACAGCATACGCTCACGTTTTCCCAGCACGAGACTACAGTTCCGTTCTCAGATATTAGGACCTCTGTTTGTTAAGTCTCTTTTCTACAAAACGTCTCTTGCCTCTGAGGAACTGATGTATTCAAAATAAAAAACAAAAAGTTCCTTTTCATATGTACATTGGGTGACAACTTCTCACCCCTGGATCCCCTTCTTCCAGTCTCTGATCCACCAAAGGTTCCTTGTGATATCAGGACCTTCGGCGGTTAGATGTCTTGCTTCCGAGGGCCTAGTATGTTCAAAACCATATACAAAAGTTCCTTTCTGATTGCACTTGGGTGATGATTCTTCACCCCTGGCTCCCCCTCTTCTGGGCTCAGACCCCTCTCGACTATCAGCCTCTCCCGTCGGGTTCACTGTGGCTTGTATTCAAAAGAATTTCTCGGTTTCATTCATGTGTCGGTGGGTGATGGCTTTTCACCCCTGTATTCCCCTCTTCTGTGCTCAGACCCTTCTCAAATGTTTGCCTCCCTCCGTCGGGTTAACTACAGCTTTTGTCGGTGGGTGATGGCTTTTCACCCCTGGATCCCCATCTTCCGAGCTCTGAACCTTCTCGAATGTTTGGCTCCCTCTGTCGGGTTCACTACAGCTTTTGTCGGTGGGTGATGGTTTTTCACCCCTGGGTCCCCCTCTTCTGGGATCAGATCCCTTTTGAATAGCAGTTTCCCTCTGTCGGGTTTCACTACAGCTTTTCCTCAAAACAATTTCACCTGTGGCATTCACAAGTCTTGATTCACAAGTCTTGATTAACTGTTCACTGTGGACATCCCTCGGTCGGGTTCACTCTTGTCAACACCCTGTTCATTGGGACTTCAGACTTCGCCCCTTTCCACCGGCACCCCTCCGTCGGGTTCACTATTGCCAACTCTTGCCAATCACACAGTTCTTTCTCTGTTTTAACTATGCAGGATTCATCTCCCTTAGCTTTTCAATTAGATGCAGGTCAAAGACTTTCGACAGTACAGAGTTTTTTGCTAGACCCCTGTATCAACACTTTGACCTTTTACTTGCGCCTCCCCTAGGGCCTTCTGGTATCAGTAGTTTCAACAAACGTGGGATAAACCAGGGTATCACGAATGAGCCCCCATGTGGTGCCGGATGCCTCTGCTGCTGGTTTTCCATTAATCTTAACAGTTCTTTGAACTTTCTTTAATTTACCATTTGCAACTTATGTTCAACACAGTTCGGCTTCTTATTGGCTCTCCCCTCGACTCACTGGCTGTGATGAACCACTTGGCTTTTCATGTGTCTGGAGTCAAGGTGGGTACCACAGTAGCAAGCGTCTCTCCCTGTTCTGATTATCAGTGTAGGCGTGCACCGTGTACCGTTGACATCTGCTGCAACAGACGCTGGCTATTGTTATGATTCCTTCCACTGAGGCTTTGCGGGTCTAGGTCAGAAAGGGCAAGGTTGCTTCTCTCCTTGCCACCCTTCCGGTTCTTGCCCCCTTTCTCCTCCTCTTGAACTGCTGTTCTTGGATAGCTGTCTCATCGTGTGGTCTGCCTTGCTCGTAGTGTGATCTCGTGCCCTGCCTTTTATTGCTGTGGGGAAAGGAACGGGCCATCAGGTGTGTATGATTCTGCTGAATTGCCTGACCCTTGTGTTGGGACATGTTAGGTAAACGGCTCTGGTGTTAGTCCATATTTTTTTGTGGTGTGTGAAAGTGTTCACGTCAGATAAGGGAAGGCAGTTAGAGTGTCTGAGTATCCTACAAGGTAGGATGGGGAAAAGGTGTTATGAGAAGAGGGATACCGCGTCTCAACTGTTGGCGTCCCTCTTCCACTCACAAAGGGATCCTCATCCAGGTGATCCTCCCTCACTGGTCCACCACAGGAACTGGATTCAATAGCCATGGCTGTGTCCTGGCCACCTGGATGACAGATCCCCGGGGACTAGTAAGTGAGACACCTTCAGGTTTCTCACAGACTCCACAGTAATTAGGAACAACATTTTTTGGCGCCCTACTTTCCGATCCGATGGGACTTGTAATGTCCGGTGGCACTGGGATATCAGGCACTGGAAAAGTGGTATGAGTCTGGCAGCAACCCACCGGTAACACCGGCGGGTTAATGCTGGACTCATAATGAGGCCCAATTAATGTCATAGGGGTTATTTAGATAGTCCTGAAAATATGATAACTTCTTTCCTAACAGTGCCTTCTCTGAAACAATTAGTGGTGAACTATCTTATATTCATATTCTAGTTCCATTCATTCAAAAATACATGAATTATAATGAGCTCTCATTATTGTTTTATTAATGACTCAGTGGGCCTACACATGTTTCAAGCTTTGCTCTTCATCAGGGATTTGAAAATGTGTCTTATTATTGCGTTAACAATTATTTTCATTCGAATGACATAATGCATTTTTAAGCAATCTTGTGAAGTTAGTATCCTTAATGTGCGACTATATGTTAATGTATCCATAATTAAATCAACAGAATAAACAATGATACATAATCATAAATGAAAATGAAAGTTTTAGGAACAAAGATATTCAAACTCCACCAAAACCCAATAACGAACAGAGAGAGAAACAACCAAAGATTAGTACATCTTTCAATAATCAGTACCTTCTATCTTGCATGCATGTACAAACTAATCCAAAAGCCATCAATTGTGTGGGGAGCGACCTGACTTATCCCTTACGATTAGTGGGTAGGGGGGGTTGAAACTGGGTAGGCCCTTTTCACATTGTATTAAATCCAATTCAAATAAATTCCACTATAGAAAATCACCCTATCTACTTAAATTGCATTGTAGTGGGAACAGCCTGCCTTAACAGCCTTAATCCTTTCCATTAAATTGTGGGGAGGGGGAAGCTGTGTAGCTCCTTAGTGCATTGAATTGAAGTTAAATCAATTTATTTTCCGATATAGTGTTGTTAGAATTCAAATCTAACAACGTTCATGCCCAGTGCGTTAGAGACTTGGGTGACTGTCCTCGTCAGGCTTTCTAACGCCTGCATTTTAAACATCGAACTAATAACAAAAAAGTTTGTACATTTTTTTAGGGGGCTGGGAAAGGGCAGATAAAGGGTTGGGGGGTCAGGAACATTAAAAAATAGGTGCAGGAGAGAGGATTTGGCGGGAACTACCCCCAGAAAATTGATGAAATATTTTGTTATTTTTTCCACGTTTAAAAGGCAGGCGTTAGAAAACCTGACGATGAAAGAACATAGAACCGTCCTCCTGAAACCACTGACCGCTGTCCCGAAGGGGAGTGTCCATAATCCCAAAATAAGTAACCCTAAAATGCTGCTATTCAAGTAAATGTGGGGGTGAAAACGAAATTCCCCCTTTATTCCCTTGTATCCCAAACCAGAATTACCAAGCATTGCTTCTCATTTGAATGTGTGTTAAAAAAAAACAATTTCCCTTTGAGTTCCTTTCCCTGCCTTGCCTTTTAAATAAAAGTTGACAAACGATTTCCCCATTTGAGTTCCTTTTCCCAACTGTGCCTTTCAAATGAAAGCTTTAAAAATGAAATTTCCCATTGATTCCCTTGCCTCCCAAACCAGAATCCTAAAGCACTGCATGTCCTTTGAATGTGAGTTGCAAAACGATGTTTCCATTGTATTGCGAAAGGTTTGTATTGGTTGATTTGCAATTAAATCTGTTGTAAGTTGTGCCTGCATGTTTCAGAATATTACCTGTGTTGTTTTAATAACAGAAAATAATTTGGAGTTGTGATATTGGGTGTTGCCCCAGCATTGGTGGCTGATATTGGCTGCTAGACTTCTTTGTCAAACCTTGCATAAATAAATACATCTATATTCTCACTATACACTAGTCTGGTTCCTAGTCCATTGGTGACACAGGGTATGTGTTGGGGTGGGTGCAAGATGGGTTGGATGCCTCACCAAAGTTAATCTGTAATAGCGATTTAGGTGCACGCCACCTTGATTGGGGGGGGACTCCCTGAGTTGAGTGTGACCCCCTAATAAACTGTGACAAAGCGTCCTGGCCACCTGGATGACAGATCCTCGGGGACTAGTGAGTAAGACACCTTCTGATTTCTCACACTATGCAGTTCGACTGGCAATCAATTCTAGGCATGCATAGCCTGATATTAAGGATACTAACTTCACAAGATTGCTTAACAAAATTTAATGTGGTTTGAATAAAAATAATTTTTAACACAATTATGAGAACATTTTTCAAGAGCCCTAATGAAGAGCCAAGCTCGAAACACGCTCAGTGAGACAATAAGAAAACAATGATGAGAACTTTTTATTATTTGTATTTTTTTCAATAAACAGAACTAGAATAAGAATGTAAGATAGTTCACTACTAATTGATTCAGGGAAGGCGCTGCTAGGAAGCAAGTTGTTTGTGTATTTTCTATTATATCATAAGGGCAATAGGGAAGCATCCTTAATGTGTGGTTGCACTGTGACATGCCACCCCACTAAATCCTAACGTTGAGCGCAAAGATTATGGTCAGTTCTCAAATTCTTTTTGTTCAGAATATATGATTTATGTGGCGCTCCATAGCACTGATCCTGGACAACATTGTTCTAAATTGCATCCCAGAATTCCAATGCATTGGTTGCACCTGATTTTCGGGATCTATAACACCAGGTGCACGTTATGGCAGCATTATCTCACTCATTTCATACAATAACAGCGGGTCTAAGTGCCTCTTGTGTGTTTCTAGTGGTTGTCTTCCTTTTGGGGGCCGCCTACCCTTCTTCCTTTAATTTCTCCCCATGTGGTTCCTTTTGGAGGAATTCCTCATCCTCTGTGTCATTCCCCCTTCCTTTGAAAGGGCTCAAGTGCCCATTTCCTCGTTCGCCTGATGGGGAAACTACCATGATTCCGATTTGGCCTCACACCCCACTCCCCACTTAAATGTCCCCAATGTGGTCACCCATCCTTCAGGATGCCACCTCCCACAGTAGGCTGCCAGCATGTATGAGAACAGAGCAGCAGGGTGTTCAATCCCCTTGGGAGTTCTCTCCTTCCAGCAATACACTGACCATGCGATGCTAACATTACGCGCCACTGACATTTTCCAGCTGGCGTATTGACCTAATAAGTATTTCTATCATAGACCCTTGGTTCACTGGTCCTGCTGTATAGCCTGAAGGGTTATCTGCCACCCTATCACACCCAATAGTAACATAGCCTGTAATCACATGGCGTTTTGAAGTGCCATGGACTCTTAGCTCTGAGCTCTATACCTGTAGTTACCTATGCCTCTCCTCGGATGCTTTGTGATATAGGCAATTTATCAGGCTACTTGACAGGCACCTTGAGTGAAGGTACGGTTGCAGTTAAGAAGCTTGCTTTGGAATCAAGAGAGCTATGTTAATTCTTGACTTCGCCACTGGAAGAAATTGCTTGATCCATGGCAACGTATTTCATCTCTGTGGACCAAAGTTCTCGACATGTCGAAATCTGAGATTATTAGAAGAAGAACCAGTAATTGGCTTGTACACCTATTTAGGACTACATTGACGTCACGCATGGATAGGCTCCCTTTAGTTTAGTTAATTTGCATATTCAAGTATCTTTGGGTTTCACCCTAAGTTACTAGGGGAATCCAGACGTGGACCCCTTGCTCACTACTCTTAGAGAGGCACAGCTCCTCCCTACTGATGAGGTCCAACCAGACCGAAACACGTGTCTGGAGATGCTGTTGGTACTCTTGTTCAGAGGAGAATTGCCTAGCATTTTGGTGCTGGACTGCCCCAGGGCAGGACAAAGACTGATATGTTTGGGATATTTCTTCTTTGTGAAAGATAGTGAGCTAAAGACTCTGGGTAAATCTCTCATAACCAGGACTAATGTCTGGCAGAGAGACTCCCAGGACCCCCTTGTTAATTTGCATATTCAGGTATCCTTGGGTCTCACCCTAAGTTACTAGGGGAATCCAGACGTGGACCCCTTGCTCACTACTCTTAGAGAGGCACAGCTCCTCCCTACTGATGAGGTCCAACCAGACCGAAACACGTGTCTGGGGATTCTGTTGGTACTCTTGTTCAGAGGAGAATTGCCTAGCATTTTGGTGCTGGACTGCCCCAGGGCAGGACAAAGACTGATATGTTTGGGATATTTCTTCTTTGTGAAAAATAGTGAGCTAAAGACTCTGGGTAAGTCTCTCCTAACCAGGACTAATGTCTGGCAGAGAGACTCCCAGGACCCTCCTTGTTAATTTGCATATTCATGTATCTTTGGGTCTCACCCTAAGTTAGTAAGAGAATCCAGACGTGGACCCCTTGCTCACTGCTCTTAGAGAGGCACAGCTCCTCCCTACTGATGAGGTCCAACCAGACCGAAACACGTGTCTGGGGATGCTGTTGGTACTCTTGTTCAGAGGAAAATTGCCTAGCCTTTCGGTGCTGGACTGCCCCAGGGCAGGACAAAGACTGATATGTTTGGGATATTTCTTCTTTGTGAAAGATAGTGAGCTAAAGACTCTGGGTAAGTCTCTCGTAACCAGGACTAATGTCTGGCAGAGAGACTCCCAGGACCCCCCTTGTTAATTTGCATATTCAAGTATCTTTGGGTCTCACCCTAAGTTACTAGGGGAATCCAGACGTGGACCCCTTGCTCACTACTCTTAGAGAGGCACAGCTCCTCCCTACTGATGAGGTCCAACCAGACCGAAACACGTGTCTGGGGATGCTGTTGGTACTCTTGTTCAGAGGAGAATTGCCTAGCATTTCGGTGCTGGACTGCCCCAGGGCAGGACAAAGACTGATATGTTTGGGATATTTCTTCTTTGTGAAAGATAGTGAGATAAAGACTCTGGGTAAGTCTCTCATAACAAGGACTAATGTCTGGCAGTGGGTCCCAGGACCCCCCTTGTTAATTTTCCTTTAGTGCACACCTGTGCCCAGCATTCCACTGTATCTGGTGGCACAATGTGCCGCAGAAAAGACATGTTGCAAACAATACTATCGTGTGTCTGCATCATCGGGGCTCTGAATGCCACTGCTTGTGGTGTACACTATCTCACGTCTATCTGATTGCTTGTGATATAAATGGAATGGAAACCTCAATAGAGAATGGGCTCTTAAAGGCCTGCTCTCTGCTATGTGTTCATTTGCACTTGACCATGGTGTAGAGCAGATGCTTACCTCAGCAGGTGCCCACCCCTCTGCGCTTTTATATGTAGGGAGCCAGTACATATAGAAATATATAGCAGCCTTTTGATATTTACATTTGCTGGGAGGGAGCCAGCACAGGACTTAAGTTGCAGACCCAACTCCCCCACAAATGATCAATACTGGGCATGCATGTTGTGCTGCCCTGACATTCACATATTGCACAATCATGAATGGCAGTTTGCCAAAATGACATTGGTCGCACAAGTGACAACATAGAGCAGATGCAACAATAGGAAGTGGTGTCACATAACATTTGCTGATGGTGAAAACACAGCAAATGATGTTTTTGTGAACAACACATACCTAAGGTTAATAAAAAGATAAGAAATGACTAAAGCCGATAAATGTCTATGACTTGCCAATCATACTTTAACTAAAGGCTGCCTGACATGACATGAGCGTTCACACAATTGTCATGATATAACATGGGAACACCTAAAACGTACATTGGTCATGTTAATGATACTGCCATTTTATGGCAGTTATAGTCCCACGCCCCCTTTATAGCAGTTGTATGCTAAACGCAGCACCATTCCTACGTGCTTCCATACCATGCCAAGTCCTCCTATAGTCAAGACCCAGTTGCTGTCTAATAAGTCTGCTGTCATTGCCATAGTCAAGGTGCAGACTCATTCAGCAGGTGCTGCTGCCACAAGCTTAGTCTCACACGTCCCCGTGATGCTCCCCTACACACGCAGGCAGTGCTCCAAATGAATGACATAGTCACCATATGTAATGTGCAGCCTCATAGTGATTACCATCATAGGCCAAGATCAGCTTCAAATGCTCCAGCAATCCCATCTAGTGTAAGTAAATACCTCCTGTGCATGGTACAGTCACCCTAGGTAGGTTGCATCCTCACCTGCCCAGCTCTTGTGATCATATGTCAAGCACAGCCTCAATGGCATCAGCAGTGGCAGCACATGTCAATGTGCGCCTAATATGAATGGTTTGTTTACCATATGTAATTTGTATCCTCACATGGCCTGTTGCTGCAATCAGATGCCAAGTGCAGCATCAAATGGCGAGTAATTCCAGCCAATGTCAGTTCATTCTTCAAATAGTCGCCATATGTAATGTGTAATTCCACATGCTGCGTTGCTAAGACTAAGACTCTGCTAAGACTCTATTTCTGGCAAGTGCCCAGGTGCGTAACGGCCCGGTGCGCTCTATAAATTAATAAACAATACAATTCAATACAATCTGTAGCCTCAAATGCCTAATAATGCCATCCAATGCCACATAAATGCCTCACATGCATGCCACAGTCACCATAAGTAACACACAGCCTCAGCTGCCTAGTTGCTGCAATGTTTTGCCAACTGCAGGCCACAGTATTTCCACCAAATGGTAGTTGGTTAACGCCAATATGCGTTATGGGACGAGGCTGCGCTGTGGTAGCATATGCTCACAGCTACATCAACGCATGGTCCTCTAACAATGATGATCCCAGGCTCCGTCTTGGCATCTTTCCCTCCGCTGTCATGCATAACTTCTCCCCTGTCACATATACCCTTATCAGCGTACCCTGCAAAGCTAACATGAGCTACAATGCATTTCTAGATGTAACAAATGATAAGAGCACAGACATTGCTCAGGGATGGAACATATTTCACAGCCTGAGCACAAGTGAGCCAAACCATGCCAAGGCAGACGCCAGCTTGATACAATGAGGGCAACTGCAATTTCCAGTTCCGTCTCCCAAATATATCTGCTATGGCTCCAGGAGAGTTCTGAAAGCCAAATCAGGAAACCCTGGATGCACACATGCTGCCGGACGAACTAGTGATTCACGGACACATGTGTGTCCCTGTGGAAAAGGTCATCACAAATCCTTGATTAGGAGAAATAATATCCGTTTTAAATGTTGCGCCAAGAAATATCATTCTGTCCCCTTGACATTTCATAACTTGTCAGAAATTCCGTGCCAGGAAATAAAAGACCTTCAGAAATGCTCACGCCGCGTGCCAGCTTGCTACTATGATACGCGTGGGCGCTGCGACATCATTCTGGGTGCTGCTCACATATTCTAGCGCGCTGTCAATAACATCAAAGTGTGTCTGAACATCGATGGGCGCTGCCAGCGATAGCAGGGCTCTGCCCAGTACGCCAGGATTCGTATAACATATGCAGGGGTGCAGCTCCTCAGTGTTCGAGTCTGATGAACAAAAATGCGAAGGTGTTGCTCGCATATGCCAGAGGTTTCTTAATGTGCCAGCTGCGGTTCTTAAACGGGCCTGTGTACTATATAAAGTGCCAGTGGCTGTGCTGAATCGTTCCAAGAGGCTGTGGCTATTCGCGCAGCTTAATAGTTTCGAGGGTTGCTTAGTGGCAGCGGTTCTTAAAATCACTCATGCATCAGCGTTGCTTATGGGATGTTGGCCCGAGGCGTTTCCTTTGTTCGGCATTCAGTAAACACCTCTATTCAGAATAATAAATGCCTTGTTGCACGGGCGGCAATACCCACACTGCCTCTTCATCTTCTGAACCGACCTTCAGCTGTACGTGCCTCTCATGTTCCCTGTGCCAACAGGACTGCACGCTTCCACGCTTCTTTTATCACTTTGCTAAACTGTTTCCATGTTTTGCCGACTTTAGGCTTGTTACCACTTCTCTGCCTCGTAATACAAGATTGTCCACGCAGACGTCATGCAGATGTTTCTTACTGCGCCATGCCTGGATGCTCTTTGCTGGTGGTTCGTTGCAGCATGATCACTCTGTGTCCAGCACGTGACACACTTTCTGTCAGAGCATTCAGTGTGCGCCCTCCTTACTGGAGTTTTTTTTTTTTTTCAAGAGACCACCCCATCTTACTTCAGGATTTAATCTGGGCCAAGAAACCCAGGAATAGTGGCATACCATTTATACCGGGCATTATGTTGCAGTGATATATGTTCCTCACGTCACCAGTTCTGGAGGGTACGTTGATGTTCTTCAGCAATCAACGACTGCACTCGTTGCTTCCCTATTGAGGGGCTAATAGTGTTACCCCTTACAATGAGGGCCCAACTGGGCCTTGCACTGCTGATACTCTGAGGTGGTGCACCAATTCTCTCAGGTGCCTGCGGCTGGGACTAAGACCAGGATTCGTCCCAATGGTGGTTCATGGTCTATGGTTGTGATCTGCCTGAGGTTCCCTTCACTTGTTCTATCAAGGTAGTGCATGAGGTTCCATGGAGACCTACTTGTGTAATGTTAGTGTCATAGGCAGATCCAACAAACTGTCGTTTCCCACTCCTGGTGGGTGTAACCAGGTTCAAACTGGCTCATAGGCCAATAGAGCATTGTTAGAAGTGCAGGCACAACAGGCTATTTTGGGTCAGTCTCTATGGTCAAAATAGACCGGTGTTATGGCCAAAGTATTCCTGTTTGATGAGTTACTTCATCATGTAGCTAGCATTTTTGACCAGCATTACTGAACAAATATTCTTTGAAATGTACAATTTGCAACACATTTTACCCCAAAAAAACGCTCCCTAGCTCAATTGCAACGAGGATGTCTTGGAAGCAAGACAACTGTGCAACACAGGTTCAAATCCCAATCCAGCGCTTAGAAACCGTTAGTGTTAAGTGTGTTATGAAAGAACAATAATTATAATAATACTAACTTTGCAGTACTCAAAGAGTCTGTCACACAAGGAACACATTGGCATTTGGGGATGAGGGTCATTTTTTCAATGGTGCCTGAGCAAAATATATGCCCCCAGTCCAAACCTGCCTGCAACGCAAGAAGGCAGTTCCTTCATGTGACACAGAGGGGTTCCAAACTTTGCATTCAGCCTAGCTAACTGTGGCAAAATTCTTTGAAATTATCCACTAATTCCAGGCTCTATAGCCAACACTCAGCCCCAAGAGAAGCCCTTGTGGACTGCTTCAAAGCCTACATCACATCAGGTTGAAGATCCACGTCTGCATGTACTCAGGGTTTTTTCTCTCACTCAATACACCATACATTGCACCAAGGGTGGATAAGAAACACAGAACGTTCCTCGCTCCCTTTCAGGGAATGCCCTTTCACATAAGCTTAAACTTTTAATACTTGAGAAATACAGTCAGAGCTCTATCTTTACCAGTCTCTCTCACTGTTTGAGTGACAATAGATTATTTAACAAGTTCAAACATTTTATGACATCACCAGACATAACGTTGTATATCATGGATCTGATTAAAGGGGTTTACCCTCTGGTGATCCTCTCAATACCCACAGCAACAGCAGAGGCAGCTGTGGGGGCCAACCATATTTCTCTGGGTACACTATGGCTTTGGGCAATCCCCACTCCCTACACCTCTCCCACTTCTTTCAACATCTTCACCAAACTCCACTAATGTGATCAGGTTTTGAGTCCCACTCCCCCAACTCTATCTGAACCGGATGCACTGTACACACTTCTGGAGATGTAGGGGAACAGGATGATCTCCATTAGTCAAACAGATCCTTTGATGGGAAGTTGGGGGACATTTTGGCACTTCTGAGTCTGACAATCCTTAATTCTCCCCAACTGGATACATGGTTGCTCACCCCCCTTTTAGTGAACAGGAGAGCTAATCACCTGGGCATCATCATGCAAAAGGATTTTCTTCAAGTGACCACCAATATATGGGAGAAGCCACATCCTGCATTGTCAGCTTACAAGAAAATCTATGCCAGGTACACACCCCTTCAATCAGAAAAGGTATGTGTGGTTTCTCACCCACAAGCACAATGACTAGCAGCAGTAATCATATCTGGTCGGGAGAAAAGAGGAAATGATTTTCATAATATCAACAAACACGTACACCAGAATGGCTTGCTACAACTATGTCAGCTTGATGAAACGCTAATGGGATGAAATCAGAGACTGTGGAAAGACCTTGGTGACTTTGCAAAATATATATCTCCCAGTCAAGAAGCAAAACAATTTCTTATCAGACCTTAGCAATGCTAAACATGTCAAACAGAGCCTACTGAGGTTAACACTTCATCATGTGGCTAGAGCTACACAGGGGATGTGCAAACGTCTGCAGGTAGGCCTGGATAAATGCTTCCAATCTTAAAGCAGATTTGGCCTCATTATGACTTTGCCGCTGTGGTAATAATGTGCCAGTAATTTCATTTAATGACACGTGACCGCACTGGCAAAGTACAAGGTTGCCGGTGGGGTGGCCAGAATAACCTCCAGCTAAGAGCTAGTGGTAATTCCACCCCAGCAAAATATTGCTAGTGCTGGTAATCCTGGCAAATCCCTATATTAAGTCCTATGGGACTCCATGGAATATGTATTTACCTCCGTTATCGCCACTTGTAATCTGGCGGTAATTCCGCCAGACCAAGTGGCAGCAATGGTGTTACTGGTTGCTGGTATCCGGCAACCTTGTAATGAGGCCCATGGTCCAGGATCTGCCATTTGTACAGGTGGACCACATCAACTGAATAGAGGACAAGAATCTTAAATAAGTATGAGGATAACAGATTTTTGAAGAAAAAGTACAGCAGTCTTCCAAGGGCATTGGATCCTCCTTGAAAGGAGGTGTGTGAAAACAAAATCAAAATATCGAGGCTGAGTACCCCAAAAGGAAATACACCGAACATGGGTTACAAAGGAACATACAAAGTACTTTATTTTATACTGAATCCAGTTACTAAGAACAGAGCAGAATTAGATAGCTATCAGCCCTCAGTGCAATACAACAAACTTCAGCGTGGTTCATTGTGTTCAGTGAGAGACGCTGTACATTAGAATGCATTGTTTTTTTATACTCTTTGTGAGCACGATGTCCAGCCCCACTTCTGGTTAATATTCCACTAATACATCACCGATCTAGGGTTCATGCCAAGTCTCACACATCCACATATAACTGGTTTGCTTTTTAATACATATATCAACAAGCCTATACGGCAACTGTGTATTCTGGGATTTCCCATGCAGGTCTTCTCAAACATTAATACAATGTAGTTAAACAAGTATTCTACGTTCAGTATTTGAATACATTGTTCTTAACGTATGCTTGCGGATTAGTTTCATTGCACGAGTAATCCTTTACACGCAGGTCAACGAAGGACAAGGTCTCATTTCACGATCTCAACAAGTGGCCTGCAGGCAAGTTACATATTAGCTACGTACAGAGGTGAAGACGGCCATGTTGTATTTTGGAATGACATCGTCCACCATTTTAACTCACAGGGTGACTTTTACAAAGCGAACCTAAAATGGCAGATTGACCT
The DNA here is from genome assembly GCF_040938575.1 of Ambystoma mexicanum. NCBI lineage: Eukaryota > Metazoa > Chordata > Amphibia > Caudata > Ambystomatidae > Ambystoma > Ambystoma mexicanum. The sequence continues at coordinate 497,726,987 of NC_090926.1, forward strand.
AAAATGGTGGCTTACATTGATTCTAAGGTCAGGACCTTGCAACACGGATTTCTTCGCAAGCGATTTATAAGCAGCTTGGCGTTGGCCAATATACATATATTTATTGCGATAGGAGGCACGATATAATTTCTTATTTGACAAACCCTCCTTTTGGCCTATGCCAAGTGCTAAAACTACTTTGGACCTCCTTGCAAATAACTCCATGCATCATCGTCCATGCACCCTGAATCACTGTCGGAAATATCTATTGCCATTAGGTCATTCGCTAAAATTTCTTTCAACACATATTCTTTGGAAGTTTTATCTGGGGCATATACTTTATGTCCTATCGTACCTATCGCTTGTGCGCAACATCCCCCTAGCATCGAACATATACTGGGTAGACACTGAATACAGCAACAAAGAAACAACAGGATTCCTAAAATAATCAAGCAAGACCGAAAGTACCTTCCAACCCCAAGATCGCAAGAAGTCCCAGAACCAAGCGCTAAGATCCCAGTTTCCCTCGGGAACATGCACTTCTGAACTAAGGACATGCAGATTCTGTATTGCCTTGAAGATGGTTGCGGAGGAATCTGGTACAAAAACACAGCAAGCGGACCCCACTAATTTACACACTCCACCATGCTCAGCTAGAATGACATCTAATGCCATTCGGTTTTGAAGTGCTACTAATCTTATCGTCTTTTGTTCTAACGTCATATTATAGAATATGTCCGTGGTCTGGGTAATAGTTCTCTCCAGTACTCTTGCTAGTTTTCTGATATCTTCTGAATTCGCTATCTGCCCCCAAAATGGCACAACTGATTTTGCTATATCCCACAAGATTTGTACTGGGGTGTCACCATTCTCATCCCGCAGTGGACGAGCCTTTGAAACTTCTTTTGTACTAGCTGTAAACACCCCAGGTAACAGGATCCCTAAATAACAGGTTCCCTGCCAATCCCTGGGCAACCATGGGAATGCTACATTACCGCAGACAAAGTAGGCAGGTTCGCCTACATACAAAGGTCTGTTTTCCCCAGTCAAATTTGCAACGTTGGCACAACCTAGAAAATCTCCCATTGACTGAGTTCCATTCTTCTGTATGCAAAAAGAAACTGAATCGGGGCTATGATTAACAGTATAAGAAGGAGGCATGGCATCCTTATTGCCTATTGGAGCCATCTTGAAGGAAATCAAAGATTGAAAAGGACGAGACAGTCTATCAGAAGGCCTAATGGAAGCAACGTTAGGTTTACTCCTGTTTGCAAAATGTAAGCATCCCAGGGGAGTCAAAACACGTTTCTCAAAGACTTATTAAAAATGGGGGGCCACCAGGGGGCGCACGGATGGGTTTACTTTTCGTGTAGGCTCCGCGCAAGGGTCCCGAAAAGTAGATTGAGCCCCCACCACGAGACCCCCTCCGGCTACAATATCGACAAAAATTAGCGTCTGAAGTGTTCAGGACACACTGGGAGAAAACCCGGACTGAAACAGAGCTTTTTTCGTGGAGAAACCCCCTCTGCATGATTGGGCGCCCGAAGGCAGAGCAGGCCTGCGAGTTCCCGCTGCGCCCTCCGGCGATTGCAGACCCGTGATACGCGCGGAACAAGGGAGAATTCAGCAACGCACACCGCTGCCAGGGCCAACCGACAAGTACAAGCACACAGGTACGCACAACCCCACCATCGGCTCGAGTTGTCCCGGTGGCTCTTCACGTGTGGACTCTCCTCCTGCATCACGAACAGAGAGTGCGGCGGGCCCTCTTCCGAGTCGCAACCTGGCTGGAGGGCTGCACAGAGCACTGGAGAGATTGAGCAAGCCACTGCGCCTTGGGTCCTATTAAGGGTGCTAGAAGATCTCAACCAGGCTACAAAGGTCTGAGGGTTGGGCCCATGTCTGTCAGGGCAGGTGCTCTCCTCGGATCCCACGCATACTCCTAAGCTTACCAGACCCAGGAACAGTACCCTGGCACCTCGCCTGGTGTGGGCTCCGCAGGCCTCAAACTGATATCTCTCTTCCTTGGGAACCGTCCCGGAGCCTTTTGATGTCCTACACCACAGGAAGCTCCCCATTTGGATAAAGCAGGAACAAGAAGAACCGAAGGGCACTTAGTCACATAAGAGAGGCTATCTGTTATCGGAGCTTTTAACAACATCCCCCCGTCACGCTTCGCCAATGGAGGACAAAGCCCATATACACAGGGGTATACTTATCAATAGACCATTCTGGCGGGGCTATCTATGTATAGCTGAGACCCACACACCTCATCACTGAGGTCCCGCCACCCATGGACCTTAAGGGCAAATTGGCAAAATATAGGTTTACACCAACCCACGAATCCCTGAGGCCAACCGCCGAGTCCAAGATGTCGACTGCAGGATCTGACGCTGCTGCCACCAAGGCGGATGTTGCTGACCTGCTTACCGAGATGAGAAGCATGAGAGCAGATATAGGCAGCAAAATTGACAAAATTACACAAAGAATGGACAAAATGGATGACAGGCTGGAACAAGTCGAGCACAACCAAACCTCCCTGAACACGTTGGAGGCCCAAATGGACCACCGCATTGCAGAAATAGAACACAGGGAAGAGGAAATACGCCTAAAGGTTGATGATCTCGAAAACAGGGAGCGCCGTAACAACATACGTGTGTTCGGCGTTCCCGAAAAGGAAGGCGAAACCGACCTTGACCTAAAACAAACCCTGCACACCATTCTGAAGCTCCTCTTTAGGAATGAATCATTGGATGAACCCAAAATTGACCGCATCCGTAGGGCTGGAGGCAGACCAGGAGGCCCGAGATCAGTACTGGCTCATTTTCACAATTATGCAGACAGAGCTAGGATCCTAGAAAAGGCCAGACACATTGCACAACTTTCACTGGGCGAAGTGAACATTTCAAACTACCAAGACTTATCATCGCTAACGTTGGCAATGAGGAAGAAATGCTCCCCAATTACAAGGATGCTGAAGGACAAAGGTATCAGGTACCGGTGGGTTTATCCGTTCTCACTCACCTTTGAGTGGGAGGCCTCGACAATGAAACTTGTTTCGGAAAAGGACATTGCGGACTGTATAGCAAACCTGTGGGTCCCCAGGGAGAAGGATCCTCCCTTGCTGAGTCGAAAGGAGGGGAGGGTGAGTGGCGCACTAAGGGACGCGGCGCAGGAGGATTCAGGGATCCAGAAAATTCCGGAGAATTAACAATTCACAGTCCATGGAGCATTAACCCGGATTCCAGACTGTCACGTTAAGCCACACGAGGCAAAGGAACAATGGGGTGAGTGCGGGTGAGTGGTATGGCTGAAGCTGAGCGCTCGGGCGCCGCCCGGGAGAAAGTGGAGGGTTTTCGGTATGACGGATGGGGGAACTCACGCTCAGCATGCGCCAACAGTGCACCCGACCCCAGGGTCAGACTTTAGATCTAATTGTTTAATTTCTGTTACACAAACGACAAACTGGGGCCTGCATGTGTAGGGTGCCTTAGTGGAAATGTGGGGTAAAAGGGACACTGGAACGATGCCTGAGAAGGGGGTCAGAATTAATACTTGTAAATTGCTTTTGCGGGGTTACGAATACACGGTTGGGGGATCACTGTTAAATATGTTTACATTAGGATAGGACCGCTTGTTTCGCGGTTTCCATTGGTGGTCCGAGACCGACTGGGTGATGTCAACCTGGATGGGTCGAACACTGAATGTTGGGGGGGAGGGGAGGGAGGGGAGGGAAGAGAGGGTGGTCTGGGAAGAAGACATATAATCCATCAGAAGATAGACCTGTGCGGAAGGACACAAAATGGGACCATGAAGAGTCAAAGCGCGAACTGGAAGGGTCATCCCTTGGCCTCTTCAGGACTCACGGAGACCCGATTCACAAGAAATTAATCATACATTGCATTATCAAACATGACACGGGCCATGCTGCAGACGACATGGTTGCTTAAACACTCACACGATGCTCAAGATGTCACCTATACTCTCTAACGACACACTACGCATATGCACACTTAATGTGATTGGATTGAACTCCCCCACAAAACGATCCATGGTGGCCAGAGAATTCAAGAGGTCAAACGTAGATATTCTTTTTCTGCAGGAGACATGATACCAAAGGGGGGAGGAGAAGTTGAGTCAATCACATGAGGTAGGCCCTTCCTACTGGAGCTCTGGTATCTCAAAAAAGGCGGGAGTGGGGATTCTAATTAGCAGAGGCCTCCGGATGACGACTCTTGAGACTTGGTCAGACAAGGAAGGAAGGGCTCTCGTGGTTGTGGGAAACATTCGAGGCACAATTGTCACCCTTGCCATGCTCTATGCACCTAACCAAGGGCAGAATAGGTTCCTCCACAAAATCACTGAGAAGGTTTTTAGCATGGCAAGGGACACATAGCTCTAGGTGGAGATTTTAATACATGGATGGTCAGCTCTGTGGATAGACAGGCTAGATCCGATGCACACGACCCACCCACCTCCCAAGATGAAGCTGAAATCAAAATAACCCTTGACCTATATGGCCTCACTGACAGTTGGCGCCATTTGCACCCAGCAGATAGAGGCTTCACTGTTCACTCCCTCCCTCACGACACGCTCACACGTATTGACTACATTTTCCTCTCCGATGGCCTCCTGTGAATACTTCGTGCGGCGAATATACACCCCACAGCATGGTCGGATCACGACATGGTTACGGTGGATATATGCTGGAACGACCTGGCCCCCCGGAATACTAAATGGAGATGTAATGACTCCTTATGGGCTGACTCGGTTTTCAAAGAAACTCTTGAAACTGAGATTGAGCAATTCTTTGCTACTAATGACACAGGAGAGATTGGGAAGACGTCCGTATGGGAAGCAGCCAAGGCCACTTGGAGGGGGGTGCTTATTAGGGAAGGGGCCCAAAAAAAAAAGAGAACGTGCCCTGATAGAAAAGAATATTACGGAGAAGCTCTCTACAGCCCAAACGTTGGCACAGTCCTCCCCATGTGAGAGACCCAAGTATCTTGCCGAAGCTAAACAGCTCAGAGAGGAGCTGAAAATGAAAATACTTATCGTGGGCAAAACAGCTCAAACCCTACAATACCTCAAACAAAAATATTATGAAAAGGGCGACAAGGCAGACGGCCTCCTGGCGGCTTGTCTCCTTACACAGAAGGCAGAGAGATGGGTCGATCTCATCAAGAGGACTGACAGCACCCTCACAGACATGATAGTAACATCCCCCAAAGGCATACAAGAAGCATTTGCCTTCTTTTATGTAGACTTATATACATGTGACCCCCCCTCCTCCCGAGAGTATTGACACATACCTCAAAGAAGTGCAGATCCCCACGCTCACATCCATGGAGGCCGAATCCTTAGATACACCAGTCACAGAGGAGGAAGTCACGGAAGCCATAAAACACCTAAAGACGGGAAAGGCCCCTGGGGATGATGGCTTCACGCCTGTTTTTTATAAGACATTCTCCGAATTCATCGCCCCCTTCCTTGCATCCTTGTTCAATCACATATTTGACACAGGCCAATCCCCCCGTCCTTCTCTCAGGCCCTGCTCACTGTCATTCCAAAGGAAGGTAGAGACCCCAAATATTGTAGCTCCTATCGCCCCGTCTCTCTTCTCAACATTGATGCTAAAGTATATGCTAGAGTCATTGCGGCCCGGCTTGAAATGCACTTACCTCGACTAAAACACTCCGATCAAGTTGGCTTCATTATTGGGAGGGCGCGGATACCATGAGGAAAACACTTAATTTAATTCATGAGGCACAGGGAATGGGAGGGGATCCGTCTCTTCTGTCATTGGATGCCGAGAAGGCCTTTGATAGGGTGTCATGGGACTTCCTAGAAAGGGTTTTGGTCTGGAACGCGCTCGGCCCAAGCTCCGCCGCACCATCAAAGCACTGTACACATCCCCCACAACATCAGTGACAGTGAACGGAGGCTATTCACGTTGGTTTCCCTTGGAAAGGGGAACAAGGCAAGGCTGCCAACTGTCGGCAATACTATTTGTGCTGTCCCTTGAGCCGCTTAATGTGGTGATTGCATAAGCAGCTATGGATGTACCATCCGGAAGTTTGAAGCAAGAGCCATCACAGAGCAGCTCTCCTTGCAGATTATCCAAAGGAGTATCTTTCAAATCAATTCTACCCTTTGTCTCTTGTTCGGAAGTATACAGACAGTCATGTGACTCTTCATCGCTGCAAGTAGTATCTTGCGGGAAAGGTAGGAGTTCAGCAGGATTAAGAACACAACACCTCTTAATTTGAATGTGAGGAGCAAACAAGATCAATTCATATCTTGTCAACCGTGCAGAAGTGAGGTGTTGTGTTTGGGTTCGGTTCAGTAGAACATCTACAGAGTGAGGCACCATCAGGTTTAGATCATGGCCTAGGACCATTCCCTCACTCTGTTTTACAGACGCAGCAGCAGCAGCGACAGCTCGCAAACATCTTGGCAAAGCGCATGCTACAGGATCAAGGGCCGAAGAAAAGTAACCGCACGGCCTATTCTTCCCTCCATGTTCCTGCATTAATACAGCCAAAGCACATCCATCACATTCATGCAAAAACAACACAAAGGCCTTTTCATAGTTTGGTGTGCCCAAAACTGGTACAGAGCATAATGCAGTCTTTAGCAAGTCAAACGATTGCTGGTGTTCCGCGTTCCACGGCAATGGCGAAGAAATGTCCTTCTTTGTCAAAGCCAACATCGGTTTGATCACTAGTGAAAAATTTGGGATCCACAACCTACAGTAAGAAGCCATACCTATCAAGGCTCTAACTTCCTTCTGTGTATTTGGGACAGACATGCCAGAAATGTGTTTTATTCTTTCAGGTGTCAATCTTCTTCCCTCCTTTGACAGGAGATAGCCTAAATAGGTGACCTCCTGGCAACAATATTGAAACTTTTTAAGCAAAGCTTTGTGACCATGCTTAGCTAGATGTATAAGCAATAACACAGTGGCCTCCTTACAGGCGCTCTCAAAGTCAGCAGCTTAAAGCAAGTCATCAACGTACTGAAGCAATGTACAAGTAGAGGGGCAATACAAGGGTATCAAGTTGTTCTTTCAAAGCCCTACTATAGATGCTAGGACTCTCTGTGTACCCTTGAGGTGCACAAGTAAATGTGAATGAGCGTCCCCCCAAGGTGTATCTACTATCCTTGTGTATAGGAATACTAAAGAAAGCATTCTTTAGATCCACAACACTAAAGTAAGTAGCTGTAGCTGGAATCATGGTTAAAATTGTCGTTACATCAGGCACAATTGGAAATTGTGGAGCGACGACTTTATTAATGGCACATAAATCAATTATGAAACGGAATGGAATTGCATTATCGCCTTTCTTGTACATGGGTAAATCGGACTATTACACAAACTTCCTGAAATTTCTTCAATCACCCCGCGATGCACAAAATCGGAAACAATGCATTTCAAATCTCGCTCGCCCTCAACTGAAATCTTATACTGGGGAATGCGTGGCAGCTCAATTCCATGTTTCAAAACTATCTTAACAGGTTCAATCTGTAAAACACTGACATTTTCGTCAACAGCCCATAAGCTCTCTGGTACATTAATGAATTCTGGCGGCAAAGGTCTAGTCAAGAATTGCGAGACAGAAAATTGCTGTGGTGAAATCGTCAAGCGCACTCCATCAGAAGAACAATAAATCACTGCATTTAATTCTTTTAACAGATTCAACCCCAGCAAGTTCTCTCCACAATTCGAAGTCAACAGAAATGGACAGTGGTACGTAAAGGGTCCCAAAGAAATGGGTACCGGCGAAGAAACCGGACAAACAACTGGTGTGCCAGAAAACCCTACAGAAACATTGGTTTGCCGTGACAGTGGAATGTTTGGAACACGTGAATGATCAATGGAACACTTCTGTGATCCAGTATCTATCAAAAACTGATGTTTCCTATTTCCCACCACCATTTCAACATAGGGACCTTTCTGATTGACGGGAATAGGTGTAGGTTCCAAACCCTGCTTCGGGCAATCCTAACAAAACAGAATGTCATCAAAAGGAAGCTCTTCAGATAAATATGCTGCGGAAGGATGATCAAATATGTTCCTGGTGTCCACACTCGAAATCTTATTATCCTTTGAAAAAGGTTGCTGAGGATCCTGTCTAAACTGACCTTTACCAGTGCCCCCTACACCCGGGCAACCTCTGGATCATCTACCCATATTCTCCAATGTGTTATTTGACCTTTGTCGAAGGACAGGGCATTGTGCACGCCAATGACCCTCTTGACGACAATAGGCACACTGGTTTATGTTCACAGTACCAAAGGGCACATTCCCTTGTGGGACATACTGACCTCTAATCTGAGAACTACCCCCTCTGGGGCCTCTAACTATTTGCTGTAATAGCACTTTAGTCTTCAAATCACCTTTTTCGTTTTTCAACTCTAGCTTTTTCATTATTGACACGATTCTCGTAGTACTGAGCCATGTGCAGTACTTCTGATTGGATTTTTCCTGCCAAGCGCTCTCAGAAGACATAATTTGTGACTTGATGTCAGCCAGCAATCCACGCACAAATTTGTCCACAAATAACCTTTTCCCAGACTCTGTGCCTAGGTCTTGTCCACTGAAATCCGAGAATACCTGTTCGAACCGATTAAAGAACTCGGTAGCACCTTCAGACTTTCCTTGGACACAGGCTGTAAGTTTGTCCCAAATAATTCTTTTCTCTGGAATTATAGTTTTCAATTTTGCAATGATTCTATCAGGCAAAGTTAATATCATCTGAGGCGGTCTTTCACCAGCTGGCCTTTCTCCATCGAGTCTAATTATATTCACCATGTATCTCCCAACCCTGGCACGTCGTCTATAGTTCTAACTTGTTTCCACAAATCTACGGGCAGGAGTACAGGGAATAACAAATCGATATCGCCTAAGGTGAACACCGAGGATGCAAGATGGACACTATTTCTTTATAGAATCCTGTCGGATTTTTCCTAATATCAGGAATAGATTGCCTAATAGTATTCACTTCCTGTCTTGAGAATGGGACGTGAACGAACTGAGATACATAATGTGCAGGAATGTCCACTGCGACTATACCCTGTGCAGCATCGGCCGCAATCTCAACCTTTGGGACAAATGTCGGAGGAACCTCTCTCATAGGCAACTGAGAAGTAGGTGACTCCGAACGCTTACTAAGCAACAGAGCTAAATCGAGCGCTAAAGCAGTCGAAGAAGTGTCAAGTGAAAAAGCTCTCTTGTAAATACTCAATAACTCTGTGGGACAACTAATCTTTCTTTTTACACAATCATCCTGTAGGTACTCTATCATTACCTGTATCACTTTGCTCTGCATTTCTGGCGTATACTGACTATATGTGTCATATACTTCAACTGGAGTTATCGACATATACGAAATCCATCTAAGTGTCTCCTTCGTACAAATTCGCGCTTCCTCAGATATCGATTTACGACAAGGAAGGAACCGTTTCTGTACATACATACTTTCCCCCTCGTCATCCTCATTCTGCAACTTTTCTAACTCCTTTCTATACCCAAATAACCTCTCAACACGCTCATTTACTTTCTCCACAGTGTCTCTAGAAAACGCTAATGTATTTAGATCCCTTAACCCTTGCAGGAGATCTGTATTATTTAATTTTCCCCACATTACACATAATTGAATCCCTAAACCTTCAATAAAAACATTTTTCTCAGGAAAATTATCCATATTACAAAGTGTGGCAAAAACATTAACTTGATCATCCCTCTCCATACAATGCTTAGCCCATGCAATCAAATCACGTTTCTTCTCTGGTGGTACAGTATTGCGAGTAACAACCTTTGACCCTGCACCTCGATCGACTACAAGCGGCTCAGGACCACTTGGAAGAGAGGGAGCAGGCAAATTCAATGGAGGTACTGTAACTGGTGCAATAAGAAGAGGTGGAGGAGCCGGAGGAAGGGGAACATTAGGAGGAGCAGGAACAATGGGAACAACAGCAGGTAGAGCAGGAATAGCAGGAGGAAGAGGTAAAGCAGCAGGAAGAGAAACATACAGAGGTGGCGCAGAGGCACAGGCCTTCGTTCATTTAACAATTTGTCTATAAATTCATCGGAAGCATGGAGGTCTTTGGAAGGATAGATATTCTGAATTCCTAGTCGATTCAGAATGTTTATCTTGGTCATACAATAATGCTTTTTCGACGTTCGTCTTATGACGGCGCGCATGTTTTTCTCTACTTTTAAATTGCTGCAACGCATCTTTTTTCCAATTCTGCAAAACATCAAATGCTGCAGGTCTAGCCTTTTTCTTTAATAGAATTGACTCTAAATACTCAATACGAGGGATTTCAAAACTGCCATTGATTGGCCACTGAAGTTCGGGTGGCATGTCTGGTTTGTTGTGCCAAATTTCATTAAATACTATACTTCCAATGCCATGCTTACAGTACATAGTACACGCCGGCGAACCCTCCTGTGGCGCGGGACGGCTAAATTCCAAAGATTGTCTATCGCTGCGGAACAACGCCCTGAAGCAGGTAGACAATTTCCCAGGCATATCAAATTATTGGTGTTACCTGGTCTATAATTGTGTCTGCAGATACAATGCGCCACATTCAAATTATCAGGGTTGAATTAAGAGTCGGGTCACGACTCACCTGAACAAACCTAGGGAGGTCCGATCGGATTTCAAAGAATCTTACCTAACTAATCTTACCTCGTGTATGGTGATTTCGGCAAATCTGCCAACCTCGATAAGTGGACCCTCGTCACAATGTCATCTCGGACCACAAGCTAATCGTCCAGGGATCGGGTCGTGCAGCGCTGCTGAGGTGTCGAGTCTTGTTCAGTGGGGCCCCTTTTTGCCACACCGTCCGATCCCGGTCCGATAGCCTGCGTCAACCTTCAATAATCCGGCATCAATCTTGAGGGTCCCTATTCGGGCGCCAACTGTGAAAACAAAATCAAAATATCGAGGATGAGTACCCCAAAAGGAAATATACAAAACACGGGTTACAAAGGAACATACAAACTACTTTGTTTTATACTGAATCCAGTTACTAAGAACAGAGCAGAATTAGATAGCTATCGGCCCTCAGTGCAACACAACGAACTCCAGCGTGGTTCAGTGTGTTCAGTGAGAGATGCTGTACATTAGAATGCATTGGTTTTTTATACTCTTTGTGAGCACGATGTCCAGCCCCACTTCGGGTTAATATTCCACTAATACATCACCGATCTAGGGTTCATGCCAAGTCTCGCACATCCGCATATAACTGGTTTGCTTTTTAATACATATATCAACAAGCCTATATGGCAACTCTGTATTCTGGGATTTCCCATGCTGGTCTTCTCAAACATTAATACAATGTAGTTCATATTTGAATACATTGTTCTTAACGTATGCTCGTGGATTAGTTTCATTGCACGAGTAATCCTTTACACACAGGTCAACGAAGGACAAGGGCCCTCATTACAACACCGGCGCTAAACCATGGCGCTATTAGCACCATGGTTGGTGCCGGTGTTGTAACGGGTCCGCCATGGTTCAATGGGGAATTACCACCCCATTCCAAGGTTGGCGGGCGGTAATTCCCCATTGAACCATGGCCCTTCCCCATTCCCATTTTCTCCCCATAGGGCTCTATGGGAATGGGGAAGGCGCTAAGTATGGTACCGCAAATTGTACTTTGCACCAAGGTTCCTTTGCGGGTCCCTACTTTAACGGCTGGTCTATGCACCATAAGTTTAAAGAAGTGGACATTGAAGGCGAAATTCAAAGCCATGTGAATATCTTTTCTTTTAGGTGACCAAAACCCACTTTTCAGCACATAAACTGACATACTATAAATAAAAATATGCTTGCGAGTGACCAAAATTAACAGCAGATCTTCACTTAAAGTTTGCCACATTAATAAAGATTGCTGTGTGACAAGTAAAAGAAAGACTCTGGATTAGACAAAATGACATTTTGAATGGACAGGGGGGCTGACTGCAAAACATAGATTCAAAACAAACTTCCCCCCAATGCTGGCTTTGCTCAAGCCTTCCCAGATGATATACAATTGCTTTGAACTTTTCAAGCAAAAGCAGTAGTTTGTGGCCAGACAGGGATGTATTTGTAGGCTGCAAAAAAAGTGACTGCAAACAAGTGAAGCTGAACTTTGAAAAAATACCCTACATTTAAAAATCTTGTGGACTAAAATCCTGACTTCACTGGTGGATGGCATGCCATAAAGAAAAATATAATCTTTGTTGTCTCCCTTAGCACAGCTTTGGGCCCCACCAGAGTGATTGATAATTGTATTGCAAGCCTGAAACAACAGCCTTATGCACATGACTGGACATGATGGTTTCAGGTAATGAGACAAAGTTCCAAATATGAAACTGTCATTTATATGTATAAATATATGCTCATTGACTTTTATTGAAAATGTATTTTTATTCAATAACTTTGAGATCATATTAGTTACAGATGTGTGGCTGGTGCCACCCACATGCAATTTTTGGGACTCAAGACATTAGTGAAAAGGTATTTCTAACTGCCCTGAAAATTGTAGAAATCTGAGATTTGGGGAGCTAAAACTTATTAAATTAGAGATTTGGTTATGAAGTTTCAACTTGCTAACTATGGTAGTTTTCCAATAAAGTACAGAAAACCGTAGCACACCCGTGCAAACACTTGCCGAAACGAGAGTGACCTCTCCCGATTCATCATGAGGAGGGGAATATTAATATCTATATATCATGGCATTTTTTTGTTAAATCACAACATTTTGCTATATAAGGAATTTCAGGGTGAAAACGGATATGGAAAACAATTTCAATGTCAAACGGGAGTTGCAATATTTCTGTTCTAGACTCCTGAACCAATCCTTAGAGAGGAGCTGGACTTTGGGGGTGGAGGTAAATGTAAATGTCAAATTCTGGTTGCAAGATCATAAGTTAGCACCTCCTAGAATTAATCTTCCAGTGGAGGAGCTTAGAGAGTAAATGGTCTTGCACTATGGAAGAATAGAGAGCTGCCCAAAAATCACTAAAGGAAATCATATTGGTGAAAATATTGGAAGAGGGCTGGAGATTACCATTGCTGGTGAGACCAGAAAACAGAGGCTCTGATACGTACCTGGAGCCCACAGAGGAATGATTGCTGTGGAATCCCATTGGCTGAAGTGTAGGCCATAATCCTGTTTTTTCCCAAAAGCAAAGCCCTGCTCAGCCTCCAAGACGGCCACGGCCAGAGATTTCCAAAAGTAAGTAGATTGCCCAACACAATTTTAGTGTGGGGATCTATTTATCAAAGAACCAGTCAGGATAGAAGGATACAATCCTTGGGCATACAACTGTAACAAAACCATAAGCACCTGAATCAGGATACAGACCCCACTCACCCAATCCTCAATCTTCCACATACTTAAACCCACACAAACCACACAACCACCTCTCTCCCAGAAATCCGCACGCACTTTACCACACCACATCAACAACACATAAACTTCACCCACAGCACTCGAGGCGTTCGCCCGATCCGATACTAGCACCAAAGCCCAGCACTCGGTGTATACCGAGCTGAAGCTGCCAACAGCACACCACCTCTCCCACTCTCCTTCTCCCCCTCTTCCCAACTAACCCTACCCACCCTCCCTGTTTGCAGATCCACTAGAGCGCCTGGGGACCAATTCCGTTGGTGACGGTGCGCTATACAAGTACCGCTAACATAACATAACCTAACATAACATTTAATTAACCGATTCCCTTTCATTAGTGGGATCCTTTCCATTAGTGGGTGGGGGGAAATTGTGTAGACCCTCAGCATATTTGACTGTATATTAAGTTAATTAAATCCCAAATAGTTTGATGCAGGAGGGAGTTTGGACGAATTTAAAACTTTCACCATCTCTCTTAGTGGGAATAATGTTATAGCCACCTAAAGTATTTGGGGTGTCATTGCCTTTAAAACGAAATTGATAATGGTGACCCTTATCAAACCCTGCCATTAAAACAAAAAGGTGTTTGTTCAATTCGCAAACCCTGCCTTTAAAACAGAAAGATGTTTATTTACATTCCCAACCATGTAATTAAACAAAATGCTATTTTTGCCACTGAATAACATCCCCAATTGCCACCCCTCTTTAAACATTGTATTTAGATAAAGGGGTGTTGTTGGCCCCAAACGAAATTCCCAAACTGTACCCACTCCCTAGACCTGGCCTTTAACCAGAGGGATGCTGCATATTGCTGACACTTGTGTTTTTGGTGTTGGGGGAGAGAAGTGCTTTGCAAAAGTGAAATCTCATGTCTCCAGCTTGGCATTGTATAATGTGTAACCTGTTTTAAAATCAAACCTGTGCTCGTTAAATATACATTATGTCTGTTCAATGGCCGGGTTCTTGGCTCATTGTTGGCACAGGGGAGGGATCCACAGGGCTCTATATGAGTCATGCATGGGGCGTAATTGAATCCAAATAATGTTGTATTGTGGTCCCATTTAACTGGGGGGGGAAGGAACTCCCTAATTTGAGTGTGGCCTCCCATTATATCATTACAAATTGGTGGCTCATGCCAGGATTTTGCTTACTGTCTATTGACTCATGACAAGTGCATTGTGACAGACTATTCATGCTGATGTAATCGCAATGAGATGGATAGAAAGTTGTTTTTACTTTGTTAAAGTGCCACAAAGACTTGACCCCTGAGTTCCAGTTATGTTGATTGGATTTGATGATGTAATCACATTTTAAAGGTTTGTAATAAACCATATTAAAAAAAAATTAAAAAAATGGAGATTGATTAGAATTGATTTCTATTTGGCATTGTGTGATGAAATCAAATACCGTTAGATTTTGCCCCTGCGCAAAGACAACTGTGCAAAGGCGCAAAAGCCATTTTAAATGACTACTGTAGAAGTGTGTGAGGCCAGGAAACATCTCCTGGCTAAGCTTTTCATTCAAGGAGAAAGGAGCCAGGGCAAAGTTGGGAGCTCGCAGACTAAAATGGTACAATAACTCATATAAGTATGAAATGATATTTTGCAGGCTCTCAGCATTTTGCATCAAGCATTAACTGAATTCTACATGACCCAAAATATTCCTGATGAGCAGATTCCAATGGCTCAACTCACAGCTCATTTATTTGTGCAATTGCTAGAAAATCAAGTGCAAAATAGGGAGGCTTCTGTGCTGAGTTAGACTGAGAAATATAAACAGGTTCAAATAGAAATCATACAGTTATAAGACAAAGCGCAACAGAGTCAAATTTATGAAGTAAAACAACAAAACCTCATTCAACAATTGCAAAATGAGCTAACAACTCACACACAGGCCAGTGCAGAGTAGGAAATAGAGTTTGCTGCCCTGAAAGACACATGCAAAAAGATTGTGGAAACTATGAGCCACTTCCAATGCATATTGAATGACCAAAGTGGTCATAACAAAGGTTTGTTCAATTACATTATAGCACTCAAACAAATAATTGGGGGATTATGAAGGGAAAACAGTCAGTTCATCATCAAAGAGATAAAGCACAACAGGAGTTTGAAAAAATGCTTCAGGATTTTCATATTCTGAAGCAGCAGAATTTACGACTAACAAAAGACCAAGATGCATCCAAATTGGAAAGGATGCAGAGAAGGGTCAGTCAGATTCTCAGGAAATTATCAGAATGAGGCAAGAGAATATGGGGCTTGTGGAGCGAGCGTGTGAAGCAAGCAGACACTGACCTGTTACAGGCAGTAAATTGTAGGGGGGCATTAGAAAGAGAGATATTTTTCTTGAAGGACAAACACCAAGAATTTGCATGCATTATACAGGACTCTGAGAAAAGAAATGAAGCATTTCAGGAAGAATTACAGCAAATTAAGGGGTGGTTCGTGGCCCAGAGAAGGGACAGTTACCCTATTCGGAGAAGTAGAGGTATGACTCAAGACCTCCATGCAACCCAGAAAAAGCCTAACAGCTGGCGAGACAGGCACAGCAACTGATGGACGATCTGGGGCACATGCTGAGGGCTCAGTCCAACCCTCAACCTAATCCTGCTTCCCAGAATTCCCCAACACCCAGGTCTCATGCCGCATGTGGGAAATGATGGGAGGAAACATCCAACAACCCACAAATTCCTGAGGAGGGTGCTTGGGTCGAGGGGAGATGCCAAGCCCTAGAGGCAGCTTCCTTTCTCACCCAGACATAGCCCATAAAACCCCCTCAGCCTGAAAGTGACTCTTCTACCCCCAGGAAGTTACAGTCCAAATATTAAAGGATAAGTAGGAGATACCAAATAAAACCCTGCTTTGTGAATCCCTCTCAAAGGAAAAGGGGGCCCAAAAGATCCTAATTGGACAGGGTAAGTATGGATTCCGACCCAGAACAAGAAACTGTTCAACCACAAAAAATGTGATCCAGACAGAAAAGAAACGTCAGAGGCATAGTCCCCCAAAACAGGTTCTGAGATCTGCCTCCAGTTAAAGGGTGAAAGCAGATGATCGGGGGAGAAATAAGAGTCGCCAAATCCGCCCTTTGTCAGTTGTAAAATGTTTCTTACAGATTCTCTATCTCCAACATGAAAAATCTCCAAAGATCACACAGTGTTGGAGTTCAATATTAAGAAGATGGCCTCTGGGATGCCAAATAACTCACACTTTCTTTGTACCCTGGAGGAGAAGAAGGCACATTTTATGTGCCCGTCAAGGTGCAGGGTCAGTGTGAAATATCAACTCTGGTGGACACTGGGGGGCGTGGCCAATGGCACGATGCGGAGGACGTAGTTTCTCGTCGCTCCCGCAGCCGCTGCAGAAATACTGTTAAATTTGCCTGATGCGGCCAACTACTGGGGTTTAAACTAACCCCTGCCGACAGCGGACCTCACTGGGCCCATCTGGACAGAGAGACGGAGAAAATCGGAGGCCCGGTGCGGTGAAAGGCCGAGGTGAAATCCGGTCCTGAGTTTGCCGAGGTGCTCCCAAGATGGCCGCCTAGATACGACGATCCTGCATTGGCGCCGAAAGAGTGAAGCGGCACTACCTCGAACCGCACGGGGCCCCTCTGTTCATCTGCGAAGGGGAGCGCCCTTATGCCTGGGGGCTGCCCCGGCTGCTAGCTGCGGCCCCCGCTGAAGGGACTGTACCAGAGCTGTCGCCGGAGCTGCAGCGGACCTCTGACGGCTGCCGACTACGAGGGATATCCTGCCTGCCACCCGCGACCTGAGTACGGCTCTGACCGGAGCTCGGGACGGTGAGCGGAGGCCTTGCGGGGAGATCATCCCTGCTAGCCAGTGTGGCCATCGCTAGCGGAGGCTCCCCCCACCTCCTGCTGAGACGTCGGGAGTCCTCGGCGAGCGGCTCTCCCACCCTCCGGCGGGGTTGAGACTGGCGAGACGCGGCGGTTCCCCGATCCACAGACTCTGGGACGTGAGGCGCAACAGAGACCTGGAAGGTCCACAAGTAAGGCGGCAACCTGTGGTGGGCTATTAATAGTACAGATCCGCCGGGGCGACCCCTGGGCCCTCTTCTGGGGGCACGTTGCCTTACCTGGTGCCCCACAGATTGTTTTACCCGAGGCACACTACGGGACTGAGCCTGTGCCAGGGAGGGATCGCCGCAGTGCTGGCCCCATACTGTGCGCCTGGATTAAGGCGGCTATAGCGGATGCCCGCAGGGAGGGCCCCATTACCAGTCTGATACGCCGGAGCGGGCCTGCGGTTTGGCAGATCGCCGAATGCCCGGGTGGGAACGTGAGGAGACAGCCGGGTGCGCCCAGACCCCGATTGACACACGGCTGGCCAGACACGAGGCCGTGGGCACTCTGGGGCTTCTGAACACAATACTGCCCGTGGACCCCGTGGCTTGAATGAGTGGAGGTGTACAACGTAGCCTGTAGAATCAATAAACTCGGCCTCTCCCCTCCCCTCCCCCCGCTCACATCATCCTTGGTCAGGTGTAGGTAGACAAACCGAAAGAGCCCCAACGTCAGGAGCAGGAGCAGGACCCGGCACCGCGGGCCAACTACCAACTACCATCTGAGTGCCCACGGGCAGGGGGCATATTGCAAATCACGATTCACTGGATACGAGAGACGATGTAACACAAGATCCACGCAAGGACACAAGCGTAATCAGGCTTATAGTACGGGCTCACAAGTCTCTGACATGGGTAAAGAAAAACCCAGGAAAACCGTAACACAGAGCAAAATTGACCAATTTACAACAACCGCGGCGAGCCCACCGCTGGAACAGCATCACAGGGAGGCAATGGAGGAGGAAAGGGAAGTGATATCTCTGAAAGACATTATGGCAGCAATCGCTGACTCACACGCCTCCATGGAACAAAAAATAGATGGTATAAGTGTGGACGTTTCTTTACTATGCAATGGTCTCCAAAAGTTAACGTCTCGTACTGGGGAAGCCGAACAGCGCATATCTGGGACGGAGGATGGGCTGAGGACCCTGGAGCTGCAGCTGAATAGAACCACGGCCCGCCTAAAGGTACTAGAAGCCAGAGTAGACGAAGGGGAAGGCAGATCACGGCGGAACAATGTACGGATCCTAGGCCTGCCCGAAAAGGCCAAAGGTGACTGCATGGAATTGTTCCTCGAGCAATGGCTCATCGATTTGTTCGACAAGAAAAGATTCTCCAAGTTTTTCTCTAAACTATAGAGATCTGGACGCATTACTACATATGGCACGTACCAAAGGCACGATAACTCATAACAGCTCCAGGATCGCCTTTTTCCCAGACTATACAAGAGAAGTTCAGAAGGCAAGACAATCGTTTGAGCAAATCAAAAAACAGCTGCGCTCTCTGAACATTAAATATGGGCTAATCTTCCCGGCCCAATTGAAGATCTTCCATAAAGGAACAACGGTACACTTTACCGACCCTAAAGAAGCCTGGAGATGGGCGGAGTCACACATAGAGGGCGATTGGAGGCCGAACCGAAGGAACAGAAACGTGCACCTTGGCAACCCACCAGCCAGAGAACCCCCACCTGTCCAAACTCCGATCCGGGATGACAACCTCCCGCTGGCCGAGGGGGAGGGCTAAGATAATGATCGAAATGACAGCAGCCACCTAGACAGCGGCACCGACTGAGTGTGGAACCAACTTCAGATGTGGATAAGGCATCAAGGTAACTGACATAGCTGAATAGTAATATAGCGGCTGTTTCAGGCGAACACACGCCCCCGCCAGTTTCGTGGAAACTGTTGTAGAAGTTGTAGAAACAGTAAGGATTGCTAAGGGCAATCTGAGCGGACACTAGTTGAACTTGGGTTGATGTTCGGGCGACAGGTACTTCATGTTGGGGCAGAGTATGGGGAGGGCACAAGGGAGTTTGAAGTTGTACTAGAAATTGTTTACACAGTTCAATGTTTCAGGTTAGCCCGTGGTTTCAATCGGGCTCAAATGTTTATGCACACTGTAGATCAGAGTCTTGCTCCCTCTGGGGGTACTAAGTTTAATGTTGCAAGACACACACAGCAGAATCTCCGACAGCCAGCTCCAAACCGGCATGATGGAGTCCATTAATAATAAAAATAATACGAAATCCATCAGGCTGATGACATGGAACGTGAATGGGCTGGGTAATTGCATTAAGAGACGCCTTGTATTACAGTATTTGAACCGTCACACACCAGATGTAGCGTTCTTAACTGAAACACACTTAGCAGGAACTAACTGCAACCTCTTCAGGCGATCCAATTACCGAACAGCATTACACGCTGGCTTCTCTATGGGGGCCCGCGGTGTATTAATCCTTATACATAAACGCCTCCCGCTTGATCTACTCTCTGTCACACAAGGTCCGGGGGTAGATATGTGCACATGACCGGGACTCTCTGGGAACGCACCGTATCCATGCTAGCCATCTACGCACCACCAACGTTACTTACCGCCCTAATTGAAGACATAACTCCCATAATCACTGCAGAGCCCTTGAATTTGGTGATAGTGGGGGGAGACTTCAATGAAGTCATAAATCTGGAACTCGATCGCATGCATATTCGCACAGGAAATCCCTCCACTCGGACCAAACTAGCCACTTTCACTGATGCAACAGGGCTAAAAGAAGTGTGGAGACACTTCCACCCCAATACGAGAGAATACTCGTTCCTCTCGGGGTCACATGCTTCCATGTCACGGCTGGACTATTTCTTTCTCCCAACATCTGAACTACACCTAGCTAACGCCACACAGCTCCTACCCAGAGGCATATCAGACCACGCTCCGCTCATATTAGAACTTTGCACTGGCAGACCAGTCCCTCCGCCCACTTGGAGACTAAATAATTATTATATGGGCTTCCCCGAACTAATAGAACAGGCCCAAAATGTTACAGAATCGTACTTTGAATTAAATGCAACGTCAGTGGGTAGCTCGATAACCGTATGGGAGGCATATAAACCGGTCCTAAGAGGGGAACTCATCTCCTGGATCTCCGCCCATAAAAAAAAGCAGAAGGAATCACTCCGAGAGGCTGAGACGCGAGTGAAGAGGGCAGAGGTGGACCACCTATCCCAAAACACACCAGTAACACATTACGCGTTACAACTAGCACAGAAACAGCTACATAATGTTGCTCTGGATAATGCTAAGCAGGCGCACGCAGCGATGCAGGCTAGAGTGTATGAAACTGGGGACAAAGCGGGTAAATTGCTGGCATGGCTGGAGAAGCGAGACGAGGGGCTCAGGCATGTCAGAGCGATTAAGACACAAGAGGACACAATGTTAACGACGGATAGAGACATAGTGGAGGGGTTTGCATCCTACTATAAGGAGCTCTACAAAGCACCAACTACCCCCATTAATACCACAGCCCTATCAGGGATTACCCTCCCGACACTAACACCCGATCAAAGTGCCCTGCTAGAGTCTGACATCTCGGAGGAGGAGTTGTCCGCAGCCATGGCGAATCTCCAAGCCGGAAAAACCCCGGGACCCAATGGCTTCCCCGTTGAGATGTGGAAGAAAATAGGACCTAATGTAGTCACCCCACACTTACTTAAAATGTACGAAACCTGCCGGAGTGAGGGATCCCTCCCGTTGGACCTGAGATTGGCCACTATAGTAGTAATACCCAAAGCGGATAAGCCACCAGATAGATGCGGTTCTTACAGACCCATCTCCCTTATTAATACTGAAACCAAAATCCTAGCCAAAACATTAGCCAACCGGCTTCAACAAATCATAACTTCCTTAATTCATCCGGATCAGTGTGGATTCATGCCGCAGAGATCCACCCGTATGAACATACACTGGCTGCATACAGCAATAGAAAATGCGGGCACAATTCGGGGCCCACTAGCCCTATTGGCGGTGGACTTCGAAAAAGGGTTCGATTCAATTAACTGGGAGGCGATCTGGAAATAATGCATGGAATGGGATTTGGACCCCAATTCATGAGTTGGGTCAAGCTACTCTATAAATCACCATTAGCAGTCACAAAGGTAAATGGTCACGTATCAGAACCCTTTGAGATAGGAAGGGGAACCAGGCAAGGATGCCCACTGTCTGCTATGATATTTGCAATAGCTATCGAACCCCTCGCGATAATACTGAGGAATAATGAAGCATCGCAGGGCTTCCGCTGGTCAGAAAGCTGGGAAGACAAAGTGTCCCTGTATGCGGACGATTTACTGATATATCTGCAAGATCCAGTAAGATCCTGCCCCATAGTGCTACCCTACTGCAGGAATACGGTGCTTTCAGTGGACTGCGGGTCAACTGGGCGAAATCTACTCTGTTCCCACTAACACAGATAGAGGGAGTAATACCACTCCGATGCCCCTACCAGGTGGTGAGGGAACAGTTTAAATATCTAGGTATACTAATAACAAATAAACTGAATGACTATACCCCCAGGAACTTACAACCGGTGTTGACAAGGCTTACAGAGGACATCCGACACTGGTCGTCCCTTCCGTTAACACTACTTGGTAGAGCTGCGCTCTTCAAAATGATGTCCCTGCCCCGACTACTATATGTACTACAAAACGCTTCACTATATATTCCCCCAAATATATTCAGAAAGATAGACCAATCACTTAGAAAGTTGCTGTGGAATAACGGCCACCCACGCATAGCACTGGCCACGCTCCAAAGATCCATTTGGGAAGGCGGAATAGGACTCCCTCGAATGCAGACGTACTACTGGGCTAGCCAACTGACAATAGTAAATGACCAACTGCACGGGGACACAGCTGCACCACACAACAAATCACTAGAAGAAAGCACCCTCGAGAGGCCGGTCAATCAGTATCTCTACAGGAAGAGAACCCGAACACTCACCTCCAACATGCGTACACACATAACGCAAATTTGGGCAGTGGCACACAGATTTGTGGGATGGGGGGATAAACTATCACAGGCCCAAACAGTATGGAACAACAGAAACCTCCCGGGTTTATACACGCTTCCGAAATGGCCAAATTGGAATCAACATGGAACATGCACATTGGGTGACATTGTGAGAGAAGGCAGCGTAATTCCATTCGAGGAACTGGCGACCCGCCTCGCACTCCCCCAAACTGAACAATATCACTATATCCAATTACAACATGCACTACAGGACATTCTCCCCGAGTTGACCTCCCTACCGAAATACACCCCGATAGAAAGAAATCTCTTCCCTGAACCAATTACTCAGAAAGTGACATCGACCCTGTACAGCGCCATAACTTCTTTTGGCACGACAGAATTGCTGGCGTTACAAACGAAATGGGAGGCCGATGTGGGTGCAATATTACCGGAGGAATGGGTCATGGCGCTGATGTTCCCAAGGGAAGTAGCCATATCATCAAGACTCAGATTGATCCAGTTAAAGATATTGCACAGAATATATTACCCTAGGGTTGCCCTCTATAAATGGGGAAAAATAAATGACCCGACTTGTTTGAGATGTAAAACAGAAGAGGGTTCCTTTTTCCATATTTTGTGGGATTGTGCACACATTCGACAATTTTGGGGGGCATGCTGCAATGATCTATCTAGAGTCATGGGCAAGTCGATACCTATGGACCCTAAGCTTTTACTACTGGGAATGGATGAAGAAATCGAATTGTCAAGATACGAAAAACTCCTGTTCTCTACCACAACTGCTCTGATCAAACGAAATATTGCTCAAAAATGGGGGTCAGACCTGACACCGAGCTATGAACAATGGGTAACGGACGTTGATATGTGTGTTGGGATGGAGCATAGGGTATACTCTGCCAGAGGATGCCCAGCCAAGGCGCAGAAAATATGGCAAAAATGGGAGGATGCCCACTGAAGCTTTCAACAGACAATGGGTCATCAGGACACAGATGAGATAAATCGGGTGCCCCTTGGCGCTCACAGAAAAGGGTGGAATAAGGGAGGTGACCCCTACACAGGGGCAAACATACCCTGCTGCAAACTCCTGTGTATAATAAGGGAGATGTTTTATGATTTATGATTTATGATTGTCTGCTTCTTTTCCAAGGCCTCTATCAGCAGTGTGCACGTACAGTATTGTTTTGTTTGTTTGTGTTTTAAAAATCAATAAAATACGTGATTAAAAAAAACTCTGGTGGACATTGGACCCCAAGCCCCCCTCCTGTCCAAAAAGGCCTTTGACCAACTAAACTCTGGATGAGGGGAGAGTCATCAAGTTCCCCTCATACCACTTCCCAGAAAACTCCAACATTTCCATGGAAATGACATTTCCGTCGAAGGGACTGCAGATCTGGAAATAGAAATTGGGTCACATTGATTAAAACACCTGGTGATAGTGGTGACTCCAGAGGGTAGACTTTGTTTACTAGAGAACGATCTCCTGAGGAGGTTATCAACTCTCATAAAGTGAGTACACAAGGTCCTCTGGACTCAGACTTACTGGCCGATAAAATAAAAGATGAGTACTAATTATGTAAGCATGAATGGTACCTGCCATTTAATTGATCAATGCACCAAGAAAGTAGAATTACATTTCAATAATAACCAAGTCCCAGATATCACAGTCATTTCTGTAGGAGAACAAACTGGTGATCGGAATCCTCCTTCGGTCTTGAAAATCCACCTTCCTCCCATTTTTAAGTGGCATTCCACGCTGGAAGGGAGCACTCTGAAATTGTACACCTGTCCAAAATCAGAAGAAACATTAAGTCACATTAAACAACACAATGAAGAAACAGCTCAAAGTCTGACGGACCTTCTGAAAAAGGGTGAACAGTCATTGTTCCCTATTAAGATAAATGATGAGGAAGAGCCTGTGCTTGCCAGAGCATGCCCGAATAATGGAAGAAGCTTCATCAGCGAAAGATTATTCAGGAAACTCCCAAAAGATCAGACCATTCCCACATTGAAATTGATTGCTCAATGTGAAGTAGTTCTTGAAACTCCAAATTCCCAACATTTCCTGCCTACCAGGTGTATTCTAAAAACGTCCATTGACAACAAAAGCAAAGAGCATATTAGGGAGAATTCTCAAGAATGGCTAATTTCCCTTACCTACTGAGTCCCTCAGCAGCTTTGCTGGATGTCTAGGATTTTTTTTTTTACCTGGTAAGAGTGTGGGCCTTTTTCCCACTCTTACATGTGTTTTTGCTGTGTGTTTTACATTTTTGTGCTCCTGGATTATGGAGTCTCACCTACTCCATAGGCATCATCTTTTTACTGTGTGTCACACAGCATCTTTAGTGCAGTGACACAGGGTTGTCTTTTCAGACTTCCCACTTTAAACTCAATTTATGGCGCTGACTACTGTCTCCCAGAACATGTAAAGTGCCATTGACTTTACTAGTCTTTTTAAATGTACAGACCCAGTACAACCTATCTTCCAATAGAGTACTGGAAGGATTGATAGTTATCCCTTTTTGTCTGATTCTCATGGAACATTATTTGTTCCCCTTTCTCTAAGAGTTGGCTGGTGGCAGTGGTATCTACCATTTTTATTTTACCACAAGCTATGAATATAGCCTCAGTATTGTTAGAGGCTATGGTGGTAGCCTCGAACTGTAACCAGCTGGACCCCTTCCATTTTTATTTGGTTCCGGTTGGGTTTATTCACCATTTATTTTTGTAAAGGTCTTTCTCGTTTTTTACAGGTTTGGTTCCTTTGTTCGCCATCCTTTGGTGGGCTTCTGCACAGAAGCCCTCCTTAAGCGCCTGAGTGTCTGGGTGGAAAGGATGTGAGGGAGGGGTTTGAGGCCCCCTGCACAGGGTCTCTTTGGAGACCCAAGTCGCACTCTAGTTTGATTGGCTAGGAGGTTGTCCTGTGAGGACAGCCACCCTGCTGTGTGATTGACTGCCGGGCTGTGTGAATGGGGGAAAACTGCATAAAGAGCAGGTCTCTGGGACTTGGAAGGCAGAGTCGCCACTGGGTCGAGAGAACCAAGGAGAAGCTGAAAGAAGACGACTACTGCAACTACTGGACACCCCGGTGAAGCCCTGCTGCAGGTCCGATTTGCCCGAATTTCGACGATACAGAAGATCTGCAAGGAATCTTCTTCCCTTGAGTTTGGTGGGACAAACCAGCTCGCTAAATGCCAGACACCAGTCCTCTCCCTGGTCAAATTTGCTGTGCATCGCTGCAGTGAACCGGATAGCCAGGTGGAGAGTAACCTGTTTGGGTTTTAAGGAGCGCACCTTTTATTCGACGCTTTGCTCTGCTGCTGGCTTCGTCCCTGGGCAGTGCAGGACCCTCCAGTCTTCCTCCTTCTTGTCAGTCTGACAGTCCCTTCAG
This sequence comes from Ambystoma mexicanum, assembly GCF_040938575.1. NCBI lineage: Eukaryota > Metazoa > Chordata > Amphibia > Caudata > Ambystomatidae > Ambystoma > Ambystoma mexicanum. The sequence continues at coordinate 497,752,637 of NC_090926.1, forward strand.
GAACCGCGAGCCTGCAGGAACTGCCAGGAACCACCGCCTCCGCTATAGCATTCTTCTTCTTGTAAGGTACTGTTCAAATCTGGTCGGTCATTCCGTCTGACCGCAGTGAAAGTGTTTTAAATCTTTTGCATCTCCGAAGGCTTGCCCTTCTCTGCTCTTTTGAATACATTTTCCTCCGACCAACTTCGTTTTGAACTCTTGGAAAAGACTTAACCGCAAACTACTCTGGATTGTGTGATCCTCTGCAAAGACTCTGAACCATTAACATTGGCCGAGGCTTATTGGTTTGAATCCTAGGTGTAGTAAGCCTTTTCTAGATTGCCCTGCCTATCACTTGTTGGTGTTGTTGATTTTTGATAACCTTGTCCTTTCCCTCCCTTTTAAATTGATGGAGTGCAATTTTGCTCACACTTCATTTTGAGCCTAACTTGTCCAGAATTGATTGGGTGTTGTGTAATGTATTAAGATTGTGATGTTCTGCTGCTTTATATAAGTGAACTGTTTTATAACTGATGGTGTAAATAAATGTATATTCTTTTACTCAGAAACCTTGAATCAGTGTTTGTTTGAACCATAGTAATTGCTGTCCTTTGTGTAACTTCTGATACTGCTCACTTTACTCTTGAGATAAGTCTGGCTCCTCAGCCATCACTATCACTTTACTGTGTAGTACGGGCTTGTACCAAAGGTGAATTTGTACTTACACTTGTAGTCTTAATTGTGTGTGGTGTTCCCAAAGGGTACTGCATATTATTCTGCCTAACAGAGCATAATTGTTGGGTCGTGAAAGATGTCCCTTTTGCCTTTTATAAAGTCAACAGATTCACAATCAATTTGGACCTAATTAATAATAAAACCTGGCCACGACTGGGGGGTGGGGTTTTTATACCATGGGCTTTGACAAAACTGATAGAGCATTCTGGTCAGCTCAATTGCTGCCTAATGGGGTTGAAGTTGAATTGCGAGAAGTGGTTACCATTCCACGACAGGTGCAACAGGTGCAACAATGTACTATTCCCCTCAAAATTAAGTTAGGACAGAACCTCAAACCTAACGGCGCCTGTATAAATTTGAATTCCCATCTCCAACAACAGGGTTTGTATTTAAATCTGACCCTTCTAGTATACCTCGAACACGACACCATTTGAATATTGGTGGATAACAGTAACCCTAAAAGTATTTGAGTGCAGACACCTTTATTGGAATGGCGGTTGATGGCCAACATTATTCTATTGATTTAGGTAATGAAATCATTGGACAAATCCCAAATGACTGTTCCGACATCAGCAACGGTATTCCACCAGAAAATCTTTTTACTAGGCAAGGGGGGAATTTCTTGGTGTACTCTTCCTGTCCTTGTGGGGTGGAAGAGGTGACCTGTGACATAAGGAGTGATGAGGTAGTACTCTGAGTCAAAGACCACTACCTTGAATCCCTATGATTGTGGATGCACAGCCAGTCATTCAACCACCATACACACGAACCCCCGAGATGGCTCCAGTGTTTGTTAAACAATACCGGTTGCCTCTCGCGTCCATGGAGTCACTCACAGAGATTAATAAAAATGTAGACTCCTGTGGGATAATTTTTCTGATCCACTGTACCTTCAACAACCCGGAACTGGGGTTACTCAAACCAAACGGCAAATGGAGTCTTTGTGCAGACCTGAGGAAGTTGAACAAACGGGTCCACATGTCAAGATTGCCACTTCCCTACATTGATCAAGGACTGGCACAGATCCAAGGTCAAAGGTGTACATTGCCATTGATTTGACCAACCGCTACTGGACAGTACCTGTGAGTAGTGAAGACCAATGCAAGCTGGTCTTTACCTTTGGGGTGCAGCTGCATAAATGGACCTGAACCCCCTTTGGATACATAAACTCGGGTAATGAGTGCAACATCTTTCTGCATACGGCTTTTCCTGATTTGGGTGAAAGTGGAAACATAGCCTTTGCAGATTATGTTCTGATCAAGAGCTCAGCTGTGGAGGAACATATAGCAGAAATCCCCAATGTTCTAAGCCAGCTGCAGAAAGTCAGAGCAAAACTATCCTTTCAGAAGATACAGTGTTGTAAGATCTGAGTGAACCTCTTAGGGCACGAGATCACCCCTGAGTTCTTAATCCCTAGGCAAAGAAGGTGGAAGCCTTAATGAAATTAAAAGACCCTACTACTCTGCGAGAATTTAGAAGGTAAGGTAAAGGTAATGTAATGTTTATTTTTATAGCGCCTATATGAAGACAAGTGTTTCAAGGCGCTCAAGGTGGGAGGTAACAGCAGATAAAAACAAGTCATTCAGAGCCCTTGAGTTTCTGAACGAAAACCAGCCTGCCCAGGCAGAAAAAGTGCATAAATACAATTAATAGTGTAGATAACGACAAATAGGTCTGATGATGATTCTGCAGTTTTTCCAAGAGTATAGAGGTGCTACCATGCAGGAGGGGAGACAGGGAGGAAAGATAGACGCTCTTCGAGGCATGGTACATTCAGATCGTGCAAGTGCACAGACAGTACAGAAGAGGGGGAGGAGAACAAGTGCAGCAGGGAGGAAGTCAGATGCGCCCCCAGTTGGTCAGAAACTGGGTAAGTGATGGGAGATGCCATTCTCAATGGGTAATTGACTGAGTGCAGTAGCAATGCGGCAAGTGCAGGCCCTGAGGCAAGTGCTGGAGGACTGGTGCGGGTGCCGGGGACCTGTGAGACTCTGAGGTGCTCTTGGCGGCCAGTCAGCATGCTGCGTGGAAAAGAAGGGACAGTGGGATAGAGCGGAGAGTGAGGTTAGGAGGGTAGAGGAGGGGGAAGGAAGAGGAGAAGAGGAATGTCTTAAGGAGTTGACAGAACTTAAGGAGATCAAGCTCAAGATGGAGGGCAGCGGGGAGGCTATTCCAGAGGGATGCCCCTGCTGAGGAAAATGATCACCCTCAGAATATTTGCTTAGAGAACCGGCTCACTCGCAGATAGTTGGAGGTTGATGTGGGGTGGGGTCTGGAGGGACAGTATTTAGGAAGGCATCAGTGAAGATAGGTGGGTTCCAAGCCCCGGAAAGCCTTGTGGACAATGCAGAGGGTCTTGAATTTGATCATTGCAGCCATCGGGAGTCAGTGTAGGCATTTCTGTGCCCTAGAGATGCGGCCCCAGGGCTTGAGGCCAAGGATAAGTCTTGCAGTTCTGTTCTGGATGAGTTGCAGAGGGTGCATAGCAGAGGCAGGGAGGTTGAGAAAGAGGCTGTTGCAGTAGTCAAGCATTGAGAGAACCATGCCTCTGGGGACAGTGAGCCTCTGGGGGAAGGTGAGAAAAGGAAGGGTACATCTGAGGAGGTCCAGCTGCTAGTTGGCCTTTTTAGAGATGTCCTAAATGTTAGTCGAGAAGGAGAGAGTAGAGTCGAAGATTACCCCAAGGTTTTTTCCTTGCATGTGCGAAGGTCCAAGGGAGGCCAGCCAGAGTGAGAGTGAGAAGGCGGGAGCAGGAGTCCAAATGTGAACGATTGTAAGACACCTTCTTAGACTCACTAATTATAGTAGAAAGATCATTGAAGACTACACAGAAGTCACTCGGCCCTACGTCCTTCTATTAAAGACCATAGTCAAGCAGGAGTGGGGTCTGCAGCAATCCAAGGCAGTTAAACAACTGAAAAGAAGCCTTTTCTAGGCTCCTTGTTTGGCTTACCCCATTAAGAATAAGGAGTTCTTCTTGGAGACTGGATTCTCAGATACCTGCCTAACAGCAGTGTTTTACCAAAAGCATAACAAGGTAAACAAAGTCATCTTGTACGCAAGCAAAACTTTGTCCTCTGTGGAGGAAAAATTCAATGACTGTGAAAAATAACTCCTGGCAATGGCAACGGTGTGGGCGTTGAACAATTACCACCCATTTATCCAGGGGAGCACATCATCGTTGAGACTCCTCACCGACAGACAGAATATGGATGAAGAACATACATATTTTCTGTAATTACTTCCTGGATTCTGTCCATGCAAGGCTTTCCTGTAGTGGCCAGATATGGCCAAAACAAGAAGAGTCCTCTAGCGCAAGGATTGGCAGTCTTGCATGACTGTGCTCAAGAAAACTGTCTCAAGGACGAAAGTCTAATGACCAACAACAATATGGAGGTGTTCCTAACTTCTCTGCACAACATCTATGAAGACAACACGTGCCAGGGGATACCCACAGTTTATGTGGATGGGTGCTCCTACCATGTTGATAACAATGGGGAAAAAGAACTAGTGGCTGGCATGGGGAATGCCTGGGTTAATGATAGCCCAGAACCCTTTGCTGGTTACAAAATAGGACCACAAAGTAGTCTTGTGGCTGATCTGATGGCTGTTTATCAAGCGGTCAGATTTGCCTACTTTACAATTGCCGATGAGAGAAGTTCCTCCGACACTTGTTCCGAAAGTAGAAATTCCAGCTAATGCCGCAGCAGGAACGGCTGCTGCTACTGTTGAAGCACATCATGTTTCTCAGTTTGTTCATGTCCCATTTTCTAGACAGGAAGTCAATACCATTAGACAAACAATTCCAGATATTAGGAAGAATCCAACAGGATTTTATAAAGAAATTGAATCTGTCTTGCATTCGTTGGTTTTCACACTGGGTGATATAGATTTGTTATTTCCTGTGATCCTACCTGTTGATTTATGGAAGCAGATTAGAACTGTAGATGATCAGGCAAGAATGGGTGATACATGGGATAACTTATTACGAATAGATGGGGAAAGGAATGCTGGTGAGAAACCGCCACAAATGATACTGATGTTGCCAGATAGAATAGTACCTAATTAAAAACTCTAGTTCCAGAGATAAGAATCATATGGGATAAACTTACGGCTTGCATACAATTGAAGTCAGAGGGTGCAACTGAGTTTTTTAATAGATTTGAGCAAGTATTTTCAGATTTTAGTGGTCAAGACTTGAGGACAGAGTCAGGGAAAAGGCTGTTTGTAGACAAGTTTTTGCATGGATTGTTGCCTGAAATCCAATCATAGAATATGACTTCTGAAAGCGCTTCGGAAGCAAAATCACAATCTGAAGTATTACATATGGATCAGTACTATGGAAATAGAGTTAATACAGAGAAGGAAAAGGTGGAAAAGAACTCGGAGACTTGAAAACTAAAGTATTATTGCAACAGATCGCTAGAGGAGCCAGAGGTGGGAATACACAGTTTAGAAGCCAATTTACGCCACAGGGTAATGCGCAAATGGGTCCTGTACACATGAACCAGTGTGCACATTGTAGACCGAAAGGTCATTGATGAGCACAATACCCGATCCTTCAGCAGAGATCGAATACCACATATAGTACCATGGGTAGACGATCCAGAGGCTGTCCTGGTATAGGGGGTACTGATAGAAGTTAGTTTCTTTGGACTGTCTATTTTTCTGAGGATTTTACATTTGACGATATACTGTTCCATTAGGACAGCCCGAAGCAGGGTCTGGAACCGGTACCTATTCCCATCGATCAGAAAGGGCCCTAAATTGAAATGAAGGTGGGAATAGGGAGCATCTATTTTTAATAGATACAGGAGCACAGAAGTGTTCTATTGCTCATTCACGGGTTCCAGATATTCCCCTGTCAGGGAAAAACAACTTTTCTGTAGGGTTCTCTGGTACAAATTCACAAGGTGGGTCCTGGGAGTCCCTCTGCCAGACATTAGTCCTGGTTACGAGAGACTTACCCAGAGTCTTTAGCTCACTATCTTTCACAGAGAAGAAATATCCCAAACATATCAGTCTTTGTCCTGCCCTAGAGCAGTCCAGCACCGAAATGCTGGGCATTTCTCCTCTGAACAAGAGTACCAACAGCATCCCCAGACACTTGTTTCGGTCTGGTTGCACCTCATCAGTACGGAGGAGCTATGCCTCTCTAAGAATAGTGAGCAAGGGGTCCACGTCTGGATTCCCCTAGTAATTTAGGGTGAGACCCAAAGTTACTTAAATATGCAAATTCACAAGGGGGGTCCTGGAAGTCCCCCTGCCAGACATTAGTCCTGGTTACGAGAGACTTACCCAGAGTCTTTAGCTCACTATCTTTCACAGAGAAGAAATATCCCAAACATATCAGTCTTTGTCCTGCCCTAGGGCAGTCCAGCACCGAAATGCTGGGCAATCCTCCTCTGAACAAGAGTACCAACAGCATCCCCCAGTGGTTAGTCCGCCAATGGTTAGTCCGGTCTCTCAGCCAGTACCGATTTCACTGGGACCATTTACTGATTCATGTCCATTTCTTCTGATGACAAATTGTGTCGAAAATTTGTTGGAATTGAATTTACTAAATAAATTGAATGCTGTGATTTACTGTTCTCTGGATGTAGTGTACTTAACGATTTTGCCTCAACAAACTTATGTTCCACAATTTTTGTCTAGGCCTTTACTGACTGGATTGGATAAGGTTCTGACATGTTTATGTGCAGTTAATGATAATAGTAATAGTAGTCGGATTCATACCTACTGTTCACCCTCTTAGGGATGAGGGTTTCCATTTAAGTAAAATAAGATTAATACTGGATTACTAGATACTAATAGGGTGCCTTTTGCTTTTGATTAACAGGTTTCTCCCCTAAAGAAGAATTATTAATTCCGGCACAAGTCAAAAATCCCCTGAAGAATGTCCTACATTATTGTATCTGAAGGACAGAAACTTGTACAAGTCGGGTTGTTTACATTACACCAATAGGAAATAGGCCATCAATTGTGTGGCATAGGAATCAGAGTGTATGATCCTAAAGAAATGATTATAACATTTTTCACTTATGGTGTTCTTACTTGTGTGGTTTTAACATATGATATATGTTTTATGTACTATGATCATTTTTATGATTGTTTTTATGAAATAGATGAGATTTAAATAAAGTATTTTGGATATTTGACTCCATCGTTGATGGGGGAAGAGTGTTAAGCAACACCGGTTGAAATACTGGACTTTCTTTTTGTATATATAAAAAAAAAGTGTATGCTCACAGAGCAAGAAGTCTATCCCTAGCTGTGACTCTGAACCATTCTGATAATAGAAGCAGTTAATGATAATGACATTGGCATTTTACAAATTGAACCAGTTCAAATTGTGTTGAAACCAGGTGTTAAATTGCAGCATATTCCACAGTATAAGATTAAGGTTGAAGGTGAACAGGCTTTGAAAAGTATTGTTTCTGATGTTGTACGCATTGGTGTGATTGAAGAAATTGCAGGGAGAGTGTGTAATAGTCCGATTCTACCAGTTTATAAGAAAGGGGATAATGTGATTCCTTTTCGTTTTATTATTGACTTGCGCACCATTAACCAGGTCGTTGCTTCACAGTTTCTGATTGTATCTGATGTTACTATAACATTGACCATGATTCCAGCTACGGCTACACATTTTAGTGTTGTGGCTTTGAAAAATGTTTTTTTCAGTATTCCAGTACACGTTGAAAGTAGATATTTGTTCGCGTTCACCCTAGGGGGTCGCTCGTTTACATTCACTCGTGTGCCACAAGGGTACACTGAGAGTCCATGCATCTATAGTAGAGCATTGAAAGAACAGCTTGATACACTTGAGTTACCTTCTACTTGCACATTGTTGCAATATATTGACGATTTACTTCTAGCTGGTGATTCTGAAGTTGCTTGCAAGGAGGGCACTGTGTTGCTGATTATTTATTTAGCGGAACATGGGCATAAGGCTTCAATGAAGAAGTTTCAATATTGTCAACAGGACGTTGCCTATTTAGGCTATCTCCTGTCGAACGAGGGAAGAAGACTTTCACCTGAACGGATACAAAACATCTCTAGCATGTCTCTCCCAAATACACATAAAGAGGTTAGAGCATTAATAGGCATGGCTATATAATGTAGACAGTGGATTTTTCATTAATGATAAAACCCGTGTTTGCACTTACAAAGAAGGGCATTTCTTTGCCTTTACCGTGAAACATGGATTGCCAGAATGTTTTTGATCTGCTCAATGCTGCCTTGTGTTCAGCACCAGTTTGGGCACACCTAATTACGAAAAGATCTTTGTGTTGTATGTGCATGAATGTGAAGGATGTGCTTTGGCTGTTTTAACACAGGAACATGGGGGCAAGAATAGACAGTGTGGTTATTTTTCCTCCACGTTAGATCCTGTTGCATGCACTTTGCCAAGATGTTTGAGAGCTGTAGTTGCTGCTGCTGCATCCGTAAAACAAAGTGAGGGTATGGTTTTAGGTCATTCTGTAACCGTAATGGTACCCCACTCCGTAGACGTTCTATTAAAGGGAACGCAGACACAACATCTCACATCAGCACGACTAACAAGGTACGAGCTGATTCTATTTGCTCCGCATATCCAAATTAAGAGATGTTGCTCATTGAATCCGGCCAAACTGTTACCTCTTCCGCAAGAAACTGATTGTACTGACAAATTATCACTTGACTGCCTCTATACTACAGAACAAAGAAACTAAGGGCAGAATTGATCAAAGTGATACACCTCTAAAGAATCTGCAAGGGGAGCTGTTTACGATGGCTCACGCTTTAGACTCCCAGATGGTACATCCACTGCTGCTAATGCAATCACCACATTAAGCACTATTGTGGAAACCAAACAAATTCTGCATAACTCTGCGCAGGCCGCAGAGATTATTGCATTGACTAGAGCTTGTGAAATATCTGAAGGGCTTAGTGTAAATATATTTACAGACAGCCAATATGCGTTCGGAGTAGTGCACAACTTTGGTCGACTATGGGCTGAGAGAGGTTTCTTGACCTTGCATGGAACTAAGATTCAGCATGGCACCTTAATAGTTTGGTTACTTTCAGCACTTGCGCTTCCTACACATTTAGCAATAATGACGTGTGCCGCACATCAGAAGGTGACGGACGACGTAGGAAAAGGAAACACTTTTGCTGACAGAATAGCCAAACAGCAAACAGACTGCCACTGATTTATACTCAAAGATGTACGTGTTATATCCAACAAAAGGGGTCAATGATATTTGTATGATAGATGAAGGAATTGGTTGTATAAAAGAAATTCAGGCTGACGCTACTCTAGATGAAATTAAGAAGTGGGCTGAGGGTTCAGCAGGTTTGGATGATGAGGGTTGTTGGGTAGATAGTGAAAAGCAAAGATGGATGCTACCCAATGCCTATGTTACTGTTATGGTGACAATGGCTCATGGTTCAACACACATATGTGCCAAAAAGATTTGCAAGCTATTAGATCCTGTCTGGTACAATAATAATATTCAAAAAACTGCTGACCGATTTGTCCAAAGTTGCATGATATGCTTGCAGCACAATATTGGTAAAGGAACACTGACACCAAAGGGTAGTTTTGGTCCCCCCGTGCCTTTTGAGGTTATACATTTTGATTTTATTGAGATGGAGCATTGCAGAATTATAAATATGTTTTAGTTGTCATCTGTGCTTTCAGTAAATGGTTTGAAGCTGTTCCACTAAAAGATGCCACAGCAATGTCAAAGGCAAAAACCATGCTATGGGAGTATTTTCCTGGGTTTGGTTTGCCGGAGTCATTTGGTCAGGTAATGGTCCACATTTTATCGCTGCTGTAAGCGTGCAAGTATGCGCGGGATTACAGAACAATAAATGGTTCCATTTGGTCAGGCACGCTCTGAGTGCCGGATTTGTAGAACGTCATAATGGAATATTAAAGAATAAGATGCAAAGGTTCATGCACATAGTAATTTGAAATGGCCTGACGTCTTACCAATAGCCTTGTTATCATTCCGGATGACCGCTCAATCAAAGACAGGGCTCTCCCTCTACGAGATAGCTATGGGGAGGCCAGCCAATATATGGCACATACCAAAACCCAAACTGTTGAAAAATGTTGAATATCTGCTTCTTTCTGACTACTGTGACCAGTTAACTCAAAACTTGTATTTGATTCATTAACAGGTGCGAGCAGCCCTCCTAGTGATATACAAGGGTCCAGGTCATCGACTCTGACCTGGCCAGTGGGTCTTACTAAAGAATTTTGAAAGGGAGTCCTGTCTTGCACCTTGCTGGAAGGGACCGCACCAAATCCTTTTGGCCATGCAGACCGCCGTACGAGTGGCAGGGAAAAAGAACTGGATCCACATGACGCATGTGAAGAGGATTTCTTTTCCTCTGCCATACGACAAAGGAGAGGAGAAGGGATTTGGTGATCTTGATGCTCACAACGAGCCTGCTCTAATCGACACAGAGGGTGTCACGGAAAATCTTCCTGAGCCTATGGGGCTTGGGGAGACTGCTGTTTCTTCTTCGATAATTTTTCTTGAGCCCGTGGGGCCTGGGGAGATTGTTGCATCTTCAATTTCTTCTTCACCGTTGCTCGATCCTGCTTCTGTTTCTTCATTGTCTTCAGGAAAAAATGACACTTTGTTTTCCGACCATTCCGTACCTGGAGTCTCAAGGTATGACCTGCGACCATGCAGCCGGATTTAGATTTAGAGTTGCTGACATTTACATTAATGTCAATAGGTTAGGAAAGTGCATCTAGGCTGTGCCCACAAGAAACCCACAAGAAACCGCTGTTGAGCCAGTCCCTCGTCATTCCTCTGCTGCATCAAATAAGAGGCAGGGACCGGAAAAGTTACCTTCAATCAACATAGGCCATGTGGTCAGGTGGCACTGACGGATGAACTAAAAAAGCCTAACAGTGAGGTTTCTTAACGGATGATGAGAAACAATGCCCATTTTGAAAGCCACTCATACTAAAAAGGATGTTGGTCACTTGTTTGATGATGAATCTGCCCATCAAGGGCCATGGTCCCCGAAGACTAAATGATTACTGGTTACAATAGCAGTATTTATTATAATTGTATTGACAATTGGGTTTTGGTATCTAGAAAATGCACATCCGCTTGATGTTTTGTTACCAACTGCAAGTATCTCCACTGTGTCTCCACCTTACTTCCATTTGCACACTCTTCCTCCTCGATAACTCCAACATAGAGAGGATTTTCATCATAATACTCTTTTGATACTTATGAATGCAACCCATGCCATTCTAAATAAGACAAACTGCTGGATCTGTTTTCATTTGCCGTTCGTGGTATTTACATCCTCTTCCTTTAACTACTGCCTGTTATGCCTCACTCAGGGCATTATTCTTTGGCCATTGGAATGATAGTGCCACTGGGAATTTTGACGGGACTAATCTTAATAAATATGAGAAACGAGTTTTAATACCTTTATGATGTTCTTTGTTTGCAAATAGGAGCAAGCTAAATGTTGCTTCTATTAGGCCTTCTTATAGACTCTCTAGACCTTTTCAATTGTTGATTTCCTTTAAGATGGCTCCCGTAGGCAATAGGGATGCTATGCCTCCTTCATATACCATCAATCACAGTCCAAACTCTGTTCCATTCTGCATATAAAGGGAAGGTTCTCAACCAATGGGTACATTTGGGGGATGTACAAATATTGCAGTGTTAACTACTGAGGATAGGCATTTGTATGTAGGAGATCCTGTTTACTTTTTTTGCTGCAATGAGGCATATCCGTGGTTACCCAGGGACTGGAAAGGTACTTGTTATTTGGATACATTGTTACCAGAAGTGTATGTTGCCATATATGTTGGCACCACAGCTGAAATCTCTAAATGTCGTCCCAGGCAGGATGGGGATGGCGATACTCCTTCCCAAGTCTTGGGTGATGTAGCCAAATCCTTCGTGCCATTCTGGGGACAGATAATGAATTCTGAAGCTATTAGAAAATTGGCAAGGGTACTGGAGAAAACCATAAATAGGTCGTTAAACAGAAAACAATTAGATAAGTGGCTCTCCAAAATAGGATGGTGTTAGACATCATTATAGCTGAGCGTGGTGGGGTATTCAAAATGGTTGGATCTTCCTGTTGCGTTTTTTCACCTGATTCCTCCCCCACCTTATTTAAGGCAATTCAGAATGTACATGTCTTAAGTACTGAAGTACATGCCCCAGAGGCAAATTGGAATATTAGCAAATGGTTTTGGGACTTGTTGCGATCCTTGGCTTGGAAAATCTTTGCAGTCTTAATGGTAATTCTTGGCTTTATACACTTCTGCTGTTTTTGCATACAATGTCTACCTGTCATTTGTTCTATGATAGGAGGGAGTTGTGCACAGGCAATAGGTACACTAAGACCTAAGATAAATATACCTGAAAAAGCTACTAATGCCTTAATAATGCAGGATATTACCATGAAGGAGTTAATGGCGATTAATGTCTTCAAAAACAGTGATTCAGGTTGCTCTGATGATGATACATGGTCTTTGAATAGTACACATGTTTGAGTTATGCTCTTGGCTCAGGCCAAAAGGAGGGTTTGTAAAACCATATTTCACATAAAACCACTTGATAATGAACACTGGCCTAAGGACATTCGCATTGCACTGAAAACCACATCTGAATAAACCTGAATAAAAGCTGACTATGCCGCCATTTTAGAATCATCCGCCATTTTGTTTAACTCCTGTTTTTTGCCTCATGTTAAACTTTGTGTTTTCAGCTGCAGCAGGGAAAAATTAGCTTTGCACTGTGTCAACGCAGATAAACATGTTGTGGCTGCTGAGTGTGGATTGTTTGCCCTGAACTAAGAAACCTTGGAGCTAAACTAGAGTTGAACTGAACAGTAATTTAGATGTTGTCTGTACCAATAGTGTCATCCTCGCGCAAACAGTGAACAGAATGGTGAATAGCTAATACCATGTACCTTTTCAGAAATCTTTGTGACCCTTCCTTGAAACTGGACTTACTTTAAGCTCGAAAAACAGATGTTACCATTGTATTTTGTGTGCAGACATACATGTCTAATGTTTAAAGAAAACATTGAACAATGTATAATTATTTTATTCTGTATTAGCAATGTGAACTGGGTATGAACCCTAGCAAATTGTTAACTTGAAGAGGGGCTGGACGATGTAACCGGGATTGGGGAAAAGAGTATATAAGTTGATGTCTTTGTAATGTCCAGCACTCTCTCCCCTCATGGTGTCTGCTGGTACACACTGCGAGGTGTTGGGAGCCAGATAGCTATCTACCTATTAAAATTGTAAATGTATCTCTGAACTTGTGACTGCCGTATTTCATTTTTGGTAGTACTAAGCCTCGATATTTCCTTTGGTCTTTCAAGAGGAGAGTCCGAGGAGAACCACCGGGACGCTGGGAAGGAGAAAGGAGGCGGTTCTATCCCATACCCCGACAACGAAGTACGAAGTGGAGGCTGGAGTGCCCACTCCCTAAGGAAAGAAAATGAGCGAGACTGGCTCCAACAAAGGAAAATGACTTCCAAGGAAAATCCCACTCTCACCTATTCTTCCCTGCGAACAATCAGGGAAAAGAGCTGGGGGGGATTCTCTGACGTTCAATGACAGTCCCAGCATGAGAAAAGGACAAATCAGGTTAGGCTTACTGTGAAATCCATTGGCCTAATGAGAAAAGCCACACTGGCATATACATGCCAACCATCTTCTCTGTCTTGCACCCGGGAATTTCATTACATATGATTCAGCTGTTCTTAACTTTTTTATCTCCACCTTATACACATTTCCATGTTTACGATTTTTGCATTGGTCATAGGTGTTACACCAATCCCATAATAGAATTTTTGTCTTTGCCTTCACTGAATTAGTGATCAACATATTATCAGACACATCAGTTTTATCAAAAATTCTCGAACCATTCGCCCCCACAATGCCATCACATGGTGCTCGGTCGTAAGAATATATGTTGACAATATGTACATGATTGAGTTTTCTGCTATTGAGATAAGACATTAGCAGAGTTTCCACATATACAATGTGTAGAGAGATGTCAACCCGAGCTCATATCTAATTAGATATATTGACACCGATTTAGGAAGCTTCAATAGCGCTTTCCAATAAGTACCCTCTAACACAGACCAAAACCTATAATCTCTCCAGGATCTCGTTTCCGCACCATAGATTAGTGTAGGTACTGCTTTCTGGCAGTAAAACATGATAATAGGTTTCCATGAAAACATTCCATATTTATGATTCAACAAAGTAGCCTGGGCATTGGCTGTTTTCATTTTTTGTCTGATTTCCTTGTAATAAGGTGTGTCCGCCTCAGTAGTATTTACATTGATGCCTAGGTATTTATATTCCTTGACATCTTCTAACCACTGATCGTGCAAAAACCAGGAGAGATGAGCGGTCTTTCTCTTGTGCTTATTTTTAATCATCATAGTCTTTGACTTTGCCAAGTTTATACTTAATTCATTTTGTTTGACAAACGTTCCTACTACTTCCAACAGCCTCTGTAACCCCCTGGCTGTTTTTGATAGCAGAACCAAATCATCTGCATAAAACAACCAGGGGATCACACTTGCAGCCAGCCGTGGAGAGTCCGCCACCACAGTCTTAAAATCCTCAGCTATGTATGCAATATAGAAATTGAACAAGGATGAAGCCATTCGGCACCCCTGCTTCAACCCTCTAAAGGTGAGAATGCTGCGAGTTAGGGTGCCATCAAGTGAAATTCTCACTTGAATCAAGGTATTTGTATGAAACTCCTGAATCCAATGTTTCACATGTTCTGGACACCTCCTGAGTTCTAACTTCCTAAATAACCGGGGCCTAGACACAGAGTCAAAGGTGGTTTCAAAATCGATGAACGCCTTGTAGATGTTTTGATTCATCTGAATTTCATGTTTTTTGATGGCATGAAGGACCTGTAGATTAACTGCTGTTCCTAGCCCGGGGCGAAAGCCCGCCTGAAATGGATCATTAATTCCAGATTTGATGGTACACTGGTTAAATTCTTCCAACACAAAACGGGCAAACACTTTCCCAGGTGCATCCAATAATGCCACCGGCCTATAAATTCTGGGGTCCGTTCTATCCCCTTTTTTATATATAGGGATTAGTATCGATTTCTGTCATGAGGCTGGTAGTTTGTTTGTATATATTACTTGATCAAATATTACATGCAGAATGGAAGCCCATGCTTCCGGATGGTCTTTTAGCATGGAATTTGAAAGCCCATCAGGGCCAATTGCTCTGGAAGAGCTCAATTTCTTTATACAGTATAATATATCTTCCTCCATGATTTTTAGTTGTATTAATCCCTTAGGAACCTGGCCTGGTAAATGTTTTGCCCAAACACTACTCGCATATAGAGATGAATAATACTCTGTCCAAACTTCCTCCGGCACAGCATTGACTTGGCTAATCGATTGAACAGGAACATATACACTTTTTATCAAACCCCAAATCAAAGCAGAGCTTTTAGTTGTCAGTGAATATAGCATGATTTTTGCATCTTAAGAAATCATATGGGCTCGATGTTGTTTTAGCCGATTTTTGTATGAGTTCTTCAATTTAATAGTTGCTGCTTTACGTAGTACAGGGTCCCATGTCGTAATTCTACGTATCTCCTTCCTGAGTTGCGTTTTTCTTAAGGACACCTCATTATCACTCACATGGCTACGAGTTTTATGATCATTCTGCCCCCCATTAACACTTTTGTTTTTGAATAAATGCAATGCCGGAAGATAGTTCCCCTCTTGATATAGTAGGTTTGGCTCCAACATATCTTTTGGGTATAAGATGATTTTGAGTAAGTCTGATAACATAGGCGGAGTCCATCTGAAACGATTGCCCTTTGCAGAAATTGCTACGGAGTTGGGATATGATTCCCTGACTTTCCCCACCATATCAACATTCCATTGCCAGTTCATTGCCAAAATGCTGTGATCACTCTGTTTAAGCTCTGACACTTTGAGCTCAGTCAGCATATTGAACATATTGTTATTGACAAAGATGTAATCAATTAGAGACGTTGACTTGCCTCTTCGCCAAGTATGCTTGGGGGGAATGTCTTCAGATATTACACCATTTACCATATTTAGACCTCTTTCACTCATTTGCACGTTCCATTGCCTAGCAGTTGCCGATAGTTTGCCTCTGTCACTCTTCAAACAGTTCATATTCAAATCACTAGCCACAATAGTGTAGTTTATCGTGGCATCTCTTGCTATTAAGTCTAAACAGTCCCCCATATCTTTTAAAAAGGTACTATCTTTAATATCCAAATGATTCCTGTAGATATTCACACAGGCTATGTTTTTCTTGCCATAAGTAATTTTTACAACTTGAATATGCTTGTTTGAGGAGTGCCACGACATCAACTTCCATCCATTTCCAGTCTTAAGTACCACCAAAAGACCCCCCTTAGGTCTACCACGATTTTTACTAGTCGCTGGTATCAGTTCCAATTGATGATTTTCCCAGACTGGCACAGATTCCAACCATACTTCTTGGAGCATTAATAAATCATATTGTTCCAATTTTACCCAAGAAGAGGAGGACAAATGCGCATTACCTCTCGTATTCCAAGATGCTGCCCTTACAAGTTGGTTTTCTGTGATGTTATTTAGCTATCATCTCCTTTGCATTACATCATTAGCTGCAAAGGTCACTACTCGTGATTGTTTGACAGGCATATTGGAATATGAGACTGAGACTGGGTTTTGGTGCCAAGGTTTACCTTCAGGCATGCTGAAAGATTTCGATTGAGGTAGTTCAATTCTCGGGGTATTCTCAGCCAAATTTAGCAGCGTGAACCCCATCTGATAGATTTCCATTCTTTCCTGCCAAATCGCATCCTTTACCATAGTAGATGTCATCCAGATCTTAACCACCGTTCTATCATATTCATGAATGAATTCAATTTGAGCTATATCAGATGACTTCACACTTTGTAGCCGTGGAACATTTCCCAGAATGTTTAGAACTGATGATCTATTTAGATCGTACACCCCAAACTCCCCCCACCCTGCACTGCATTATCAAACTTACATGGGTCAAGTCATTACAATTACCATGTCTGCCGTTCATTCTCTCATTCTTTTCACTGTATCTCCCATTAAAAGTTCTGTTAATGCCAGTAGTGTTCTGGGCACAGGGGATCTGAGGTAACCTCACCTCAACTTGCCTGCCGGCACCCCCCTATTCAATTCCACATGACTCGATGGAACCTTCAAGGGCACATTCATTCTCCCCTCTTTCAACCACTTTGGGGGGTTTTCATCCTTGTGTTTAGGGGTCATTACCGGTGGTATCAAATATTGCTGCAGTGATTTTTCAATTTCTTCTCTGCAATCTTCTAATGTCAGATATTTCTCTTGACTAAGCAGTGCAAGTCGTCCGACTTCTGAAGATTGTTCAACCTCACCAGTTCTAACCTCGATTCTTTTAACCCCCTCCTGTTCCCTGTTCTTTTTGCCAATTTCTAGCACCAAATTATCCAACGGGGCATATTTTAGTTCAGATTGAGAGGTATCCGATTTTTCCATCGCAACTTGAGTGTGTTGCGTTGAAAGGCCCTTTATTTTAGCTATTGCCGCATATTTTCTCACAATTGCCGCACTTTTATCCTGTACTCGTTTATCAGGCAAGGTTAATAACTTTATAAATTGCCTGGAGTTTTTGCTTTTCTGCAGCTTCGTTATTTTCTTATTCTTTTCTTTCTTTTGTGTTAATGATTTAGACCTATGAGCAGTTTTTTTAGAATGTAACTGCAGATTCTGAGCAGAGAATATGTTATGAACTGGAGTTTCTGATGTGACCACCTTATGCTCCGGAACATTGATATTTACCTTATTTTGTTCTTTTTGATCACTTATCTCTAGAATTTCCTCACCTTTTTCTTGATGCATCGCACAACCATGTGTTTGTTCTTTACATTTTTTCTTTTTTGGTTTTGTAACTATTGCCTTCACCTCATTGGCTTGCTCTTCTTTATCAGAACTAATTATCGCTCGCACAGCCTCTACTATTTGAGTTTGTATGATTTCATTTTGTTTATTGTCCCCTTGTATTGGCAGCACATTCCTTACTTCCCGTTGATCATTTATCAATCTTGATTCAACCAATTCTTTCAATAAAAAGTTTTGATCTATAAGACGAGAGTCTAAAGATTCATATAGTTTGGCCAGTTTAAAAAGGGCAGTATTCATGGCCTGCAAAGTAATTTCTGTCCCTACTGGTGTGGTTTGCCATCCACCTTCGTTTATATCCATTTCTTTAGACCTGCCTTGTCGTGGTGTAGGATGTGTAAAAGAAATTGAAAGTACTGAGGACTCATGTTGTGAGTCAGGAAACATAACTGGGGATTGTGATAGGTGATCTCCTTCATCCAGTTTGCCTGATTGCATATTCCGAATATTCATGTTCGAATCAAGAGGCCCATTAGCCTCCTCTACACACATATCCCCACATCCATTCTGTAATTCCTCAATCTCGACTGTCTCTCCTTTCGCCCCTTTAAAACAATCTTGAGGGGAGGCAGTTACCGGTATATGAATCTGGACAGTGGTTATTTCATTTAATGTGGGCGGTAAGACCGGCCCTGATTTTGCCGGCACGACAAATTCATCCAAAAGGTCCTTCTGAGAGAAGGCCATCATCAGGGAATCAGACGGGGAGCATAAATCTATTGCAGTATTAACTCACCCTCCACCTTATCAGTTAGATTTTGAACTTCCCGCCTGCCATTAGATACCACTTTTGTTGAAACAGTTAAAGACGGGCATTCTTGGTAGAATTTCCGAATATCCGGCATATTGGATATCAATCTGGAACGTGATAAGTATCCTGCGTGGAGCGCTCGGGATGCTATTAGCACATTTGGGAGTAACCAGTACAGTGTCAAAATCATCATTTCTAGCGCCTTTTGGTGGCATGCCTGTGCATAAGGTAAACATTTACTCAACTTAGTGGAGGAATTCCCAACACTTCACTAGGATCAACCACGGCTAGCCACTTACACAATGAATTTGTACACAAAACAAGTCAACACTTGTAATCAAGCCTCATCCCTCGCCACTCACCCGCTCTAGCAGCTAAAACAACCCTTTTGAAATCCCTAACACATATGCACGCACACGAATGCGCGGGTGCTACTCCTAATGTAGAGTTGTTGGGAGAAGGCTAACTGGGGGAGGCACAGCCAAATAGTCACGTGACAACTGTTAGACACAATGGGAAGCTATGTTTCACAATAAATTCGAAGTACAGGGTATAGCAACCGCTTACTTACTCATATCAACCTGCTAAACTTCAAAGAAAACATACATTTTCAATTGAGTCAACCCAGCCAATCCAGCCTCACCAGCGAACAGCCAACAGTACTTTCTGTACTTCCTTGGGTGCGCGCGCAGGGTGCACAGGAAGCAGAGTATTTGACTATTCCTGGAGGGCGGGTTAAGAACGTCACATGATCAAAGGGTCAGGATTCTACAGTGAGAACAGAAAAAGGACTTTAATACAAACTACACAGCCTACACAGCCTACACAGTACATGCACGAACCTACAAACAAAGTGCTTGTATTAGCACAACAGTTTTCAAAAAAGTTTGTTTGTATTCACTTTCTTAAAGGACCAGCAGGCTTTTAGTCCAAAAGCAGTGCAGCATTCAAAAACGTCCTCCTGCTCGATTTTCTTTCACTTTTCAAACATGGAGAGCAGAGAGCAGAGATTCCAAACAGCCAACAGTACTTTCTGTACTTCCTTGGGTGCGCGCGCAGGGTGCGCAGGAAGCAGAGTATTTGACTATTCCTGGAGGGCAGGTTAAGGACGTCACGTGATCAAAGGGTCAGGATTTTTCTTAAAGGACCAGCAGGGTTTTAGTCCAAAAGCGGTGCAGCATTCAAAAACGTCCTCCTGCTCGATTTTCTTTCACTTTTCAAATGTGGAGAGCAGAGAGCAGAGATTCCAAACAGCCAACAGTACTTTCTGTACTTCCTTGGGTACCCATGTCCCTCCTTTCACTGTATAGAAACGCACTAGCGTAGGTGCCTCCTGTGACACATGTACTCTGCATAGTCGATGATTGTGGAGTGCTGCACGTGAACATGCATGTTAGATGTGCCATGGTGTGTTTGGTGTGATTGGCAGCTGTGGCTATTTGTGTGTTCCCACATGCTTATGGTACGTGCCATTTCTTTGTTGCCATCTCTCATTTCTGCCTTGGATATGTGCCTGCTAGAGGTTGTGTGTGATGCAGGTGATGGGCAACATGCAATGCATGTGTTGGCTTCACATTTTGCACAAATCATTTTGTGCTTTCGGGAAACCCTTGCATTGCAATGCCACTGGATGCATGTTGGGGTTTGAGTTGCGTGTGACATGTCTGCTTCATGTGTTGGCTGTCAATGTTGTGATCTGTATGTGTGTGGTATGTGCTACTGGCATGCATGTTCATGTTTCTCTTGTTAATGTTGCAGGTGATGATGCACTGGAGGCAGAGGACGAAGATGTCATCCCAGACACGGTGGTCAGTTCACTTCAACAACCAGGCACCAGTGGTGGTCGTGGGTGGCAGCCCACGAGAACCCATGGGTGCTCCAGGCCATCGTGTCCAGAGCGGACTCTGAGTCAGGGTCTGATGGATCCTCTGACCACTGTGTTGAGCCGGATCTGCATCATGATGTGTTGTCACCGGTAAGTGATCCTGTGTTGGATGATCTTCTGTCCACGACACCTGCAGTAGGGGGCCAGGAGGGGTTTGAATGTCCGCCTGTGGTGGTTACGGGTGCAGGGTCACACTCCACACCAGTTGGCCATGTTCCTGGGGCATCAGGTTGACGGAGGGATGCAGCCCTGCAGCTGCGGGTGGCACCAACCCAGCAAGGACCACGGCTACTTGGGCCTGGCAGGTGTAGTGTCTGGCAATGCGGTGGCTGTGCGCCACCGGGTCAACTGAGTGGGAGCATGCCATGTATGCCATCGCACAGCAACAGGGGGAGCAGTTGAGATGATGGCTCAAGGTATGGAAAGTGTTGCCCGTTCCATCCTCACCCCTGAAAGGCAGCTGGAGCTCCAGCAGCAGTCTACGCGGTCCACGTCAGGCTGGGCATGGCGGCCTCTGACAGGCGCACCAAGCTGAAATGGTGGCTCTGCGTCAAGCACTTGCTGCTCAGGCAGAGGCACACCATGAGGCCCTGCGGGAGGAACACCAGTCCCTCCGATCAACTCTGGGTGCACTCATGATGGGCGAGAGTAGGCAGGCAGAAGACAGGATGGAGCAGCTTGAAAGAACCATCTCAGCTGAACTCCATGCAAGCCGGGAGCTGCTCCATTTTTCATGTGAGGCCATGCAGGCAGAACTCCGTCTTACACGTCAGTTGCTGCAGGAGGAAGCACGTGTGACACGTGATGTAATGCATGCTGACCTATGTGTCATTGCCATGCAGGACTTGGCTTACCAGACCCGCATGCTTGCTGCCGCTGAGGGGCAAGCCGCAGATAGGCATGGTCATGCAAATGTGCTGCGTCCACCTTCTGATTTCCATCCAGAGGGTGACGACGACAACCTATCTCCCAAATAGGTTGGGCCGTGCAGTCGCTGAGCCCATTGAGGTTTTTTTTTTTATCTCAACATCTACACATGTGGGTGTTGAGGTGCACCCTGTACCTCCCCCCTCCTGGGTACCACCGCACATCCCGGGTCATATGTGGCCATTTTTTATTTATTTTCCTGCAAATAATTTTTTTTTTGTCTATTGTGCATTCATGTGACAGTGTGGTGCTTTGTGGCATTTGAAGGCATCCACTGTGTGTTCCAGCAGGGCCCATTCAAGCTTGTCTTGTGTATGTGTTTTGCTTGGGGTCCTGACACATATGCTACTCCTGCTTCCCCTTTCCATGGGCTCGCAAGGATGACTCTGTGTGACAGCATCTTATACAGGGCATTGGACTTCCGTCATATCTGTGGCCAGCCTGCAGTCCTACTTGTGTGTAGGGAACACCCCTAGTGGGTATTCCGGATGACTTTTCCAATGCATGTGTGCACTTCAATTTGGTGAGTATTCTGTTGACTGTGCATTTCATCATGTTGCTTATGATTCTTTCATGACTTGACTGTCTATGTTCATGCACTTCCTGCTGTAGGCGGTACCAGGCACCCTTTGGCCGTGTGACACACACTGATGGTGGGGGAGGTCCGTGTGCTTCCAATGTTGCATTGGGACACTTGGCCTACAGTGATTTTGATATGCCACATGAACGCTGCACGCTGAGTTATCCTTGTGACCACGTGTTTCATCGAACCCCAATTCCTTGCTTCTCCTGCTTTGGCCATCTTACAGCCCTGCCTGGTGATTTGTTGTGTCATTTGAAATGTGGCCGCATTGCTTTTGACTTGACTGTCCTGTTTGTGGCCTGGCCCTACTCTCCCCTTCCGTTGATTGCACTTGGCTCTTGTGACAATCCCGGCAACCAGGAGGCTGGAGCCAGCCACCACTACCAAAGGCCTTGTTTAACCCTGTCCACCCCTGTCCACCACCCTTATGGGTCCCTTGCCCCCCACCGGTCTCCACCTTCCCCCGCCAGTCTCTCTCTGTCTCCCCCCTACACCGTCACACCCCCTCCCCTTCTGCACCCTCTTCTTTCCCTCTGTCCCCTGTGTGTGCTTTCTTTCCCCCTCACCCCCTTCCTGCTTTTACACCTTGGCCCCCTCCTTCCTCTCTCCTCCCTCTCCACCACCTTTCCCCCTCATCTTTGTCCTCAGTCTGTCTTTTTCTGGCACTTCCCCAATTGTAGTCAGGTATGGTGTTACATAGCCGCTTGTTCTTTGCAGTCACTTCCCCCTCTGCCTCCGTCCATCCACCCCCCACCTTCACCTTTTTGAGTTTTATTTTGGCACTTACTTTTATGATCAGTCCCTCCAGCACTGATTACAGCTCGTCTGTTCCCCCTTTTCCTTCTGTGTTTCTTCTCCCCCTCCCCAGCACTATCTTGATTATTCATCAACCTTCCATTTTTGCAACTATTGCCATAAGGCATAGCAATGTTGATACTAGTTTTGTTTTCCCACATTCCCTCCCTAGACTCTCCCTTATTGTTACAAGCACTTGTACTATCTACTTTGATTTGATTGTTATTTTTCACATTCTGACTGTTTGAAGGACTTGGAAGAAAGTATTGTTATTCTCCCTTGTTCCATCCCTCCTTGAGGCGCTTTGATGCACTTTGCGTGTAGGCCCTATACAGATTTTCTATGAATCATTGATTGCTCACTGTTTGCCATTGTCGATGTGGGTTACTCTGTACATGATATGTGCTGCTGGTCAATGGCTGATCCTATGTTGGGTTTGATTTTGAGGTGTCAGGGGATTGGTGTGGTTTAACACATAGGGGGGTCCTTGAGTGCAATGTTCACATGTGCTGTGCACAGGATACTGAGGCTCACTTCATTTCACATGCATGTATTCGATGGATGTCCCTACTGACACAAACACGTAGCCAACGCCTCCCGCACCAACTACGGCAACACCATGCACACACGTGCACCGAGATTGCATTCTCAGGCATGCTGTGTCCCAACAATCCATGTTCAATTCCAATTCATTGATCATGTACATGCAATTTTGTTGATTGTACTTATTTTTCATGATGTTCAAGGGGTTTCCCCAATGCAATGCACACTCACTGTGCTATCCGGTGAGCGGTGTGTTGCAGGGGACACACACACAGCACACAGTGTTTGTAATTCCAATTTGTTATTGTCCAAAGTGCATGGTAACATGTATTCTGACTTTTGTTGCTCACACCACTGGTGGCATTTGTGCCACAGTTTTCAGGGTGTGAGGTTTTGGTAAGTCATTTCTTCAGATTCCATGTCAGGTGTAATTGACTGGTACCTATTTGCATTTGTCACGTGGCACTTCATGACTATTGTGTCAGGTGTTGTGCATATGGTTTGGGTGGCATACCAGTACTTTCATGGCCTGTTTTGCAGAGTGGTGGGTGGGATATGCACCTTGCATGTGTTCCTTTTGGTCACACGGGATTGGTTGTGTTTAAGTAGCTAGGGATGCACACAAAGTGGCACTTCTGTGGACACATTCTCAGGGTGGTAAGGTTGTGACAGTTAACTGTCCCTTTCTCATCATCGATTGTCACCTGGTATGTGCCAGGCCTGTGTGCACTCCGCAGGGGTTGGAGTTTAGGTGGAAAATGTGGCCACAAGCTGGGTACGGGCTGCCTCGCCACATGCCCTTTCCCCTCCCATGCGCAGAGGCCGTGCGTGTGGTTGGGGATTTGGGGGCACCATCATGTCCACTGGTACGAACCACCGTGTTGCAACGTTGTGCAGGACACATGCTGCCACAATGATCCTGCACACTACTGGCAGTGCATATAGTAGCTGTCCGCCAGAGCGGTCAAGGGAGCGGAAGCGTGACTTGGGCACTCTGAATGTGCGCTCCACTATGGCCCTGGTTGCAATATGGGCTGCGTTGTATCTTATCTGAGGTGGTGTCGTGGGGTTCCGTATTGGCATCATCATGTAGGTTCTCAGAGGGTAGTCACTGTCCCCTGGTAAGGTGATAATGGTTGCCATTAGTTGGGCTTGTGTGTGTGTCTGTGTGTGACATGCATGCATGTGCACAGGCATTTGTACTCACCTATGAGCCATGTGTCGCCATGCTTCCCAGCTTCCACGGCCCGGCTCAGGGTGGACATTCTGTATATGAAACTGTCATGGGTGGACCCTGGATAGTTTGCATAGACAGAGGTGATGATTCTCTTGGCATCGCATACAACCTGCACGTTGATGGAATACCAGTGCGTGCGGTTGCCGTAGATGTTTTCAGTGGCGCTAGGTGGACGTAGGGCCACATGGGTGCAATCTATGGCACCAAGCACTTTGGGGAAGTGTGCCACCCTGTAGAAGTCCAGGACCACAGCCTGCCTTTCTGCAGGTGTTCTGGGCATGTATATGTGCCTGCGGACTGAGGTGCGCGCAGTGATCATTGCCAACACCTGGTGTAGACAAAGAGACTGTGTGGGCTGTGAGATGGCACTCACTATGGCAGTTGTCCGCTGAAATGACCAAGTGGCCAAAAAATGCAGTACATTGAGCATCTTCGCCAAGGGGCTCAGTGCTTGGGAGCACAAGGTGGGTGATGTGAGGTCATCCTCCCACTCAGTGACCAGGTCTAGGATGATATGCAGTGGAAACCTATACCTGCCATAGACCTCGTCATCAGGCATCCCAAAAAGGCTGGTACTGGGCAAGAAAATGTGGGTCCTGGCTATTCTCTTCCTACAGTGTCCCACGATCACTGCTGCGAGGAATGGGACAATCATCGTAGCTGTATATGCTTGTTTGTTGTTTGCGCGCACTTTTATGCCGCGCGGGGGCACTTCCACCTGCTTTCGTGTGGCAGACGTATTTGTGCGTGTGCGTGTGTTTTGACGTGCACAGGTTTTCCCTATTCGATTCCATGAATACGTGTTGTTCACTAGCGTGTCGGCGTTGCGTGTGTTTCCCAGCGGTACTTCCCACGTTATGCCTAAATGTTCACGCGTTGTTCCCCATTCCCTGTGTTCCGCCCCCTTTTTAGGTGTGTGCGCAAGAAGTTGTGCGCTTTCCCCGTTCCTGTCGCGCACGTGTTTGGAAAGTCGCAGTGACGTGTAAGGTGAGCGCGGATTTGGCATACATCCCAGGAAAAACATGCAAGGGGCCTTCCATGAATCGCACGCGTGCGCTAGCTTTTTCATGCTTGCGCCATCTTGCGCCACAAATTTCAGTGCACAATTATTCCATGAATTATTATCATAATATTTTCTGTCTCCCTTAGCACAGCTTTTGGGCCCTACCGAGTGATTGATCATTGTATTGCAAGCCTGAAGCAAAAGATTAATGCACATGCTTGGACAACATGGTTTTACGGAATGTGACCAAGAAACCAACATGAAACTGTTGTTTATATGCATAAGTACATGGTCTTTGACTTTCATTGTACATTTCTTTTTATTCAATAACTTTCAGATCATAATAGTTACAGATTTGTGGCTGGTGTCATTTTAAAGGCAATTTCAAGGCAATTATGTTGCTGCACATTTTAACCATACATGTGATTTTTGGGACTCAAGTTATAGGTGAAAAAAGTGTTTCTAGCTGACCAGAAATTTGTTGAAATCTGGAATTTGAGGAGCCAATGACTAGATATCTGGTTATGAAGTTTCACCTTCCTAACTATGTTAGTTTTCTAATAAACGGCACAATCCATAGTGTGCCCGTGCCATCACCTGCCCAAATGAGAGAGACCTCTCCCGATTCGTCATGAGGAGCGGAATATATCTCAAAGGGAAGCTGCAATATGTCTGTTCTAGACTCCTAAACCAATCCTTAGTGAGGGGCTGGACATGGGGGGTAGAGAGAAATGTAAATGCCTAATCCTTGTTATGAGATCATATGTTAGCACCTTCTAGTGTTCATTTTCCCTGGGAGGGGCTTAGAGAGTAAACAGTTTTTGCAGTATGGAAGAGGGGAGATTGGCCTAAAAATCACCAAAGGAGATCTGCTGAAAAATCCTCTGGGTGAAAATATTGGAAGAGGGCTGGAGATTCCCATTGCTGGGGACACCAGAAAACAGAGGCTGTGATACTTACCTGGAGCCCACAGAGGCATGATTGCTGTGGCATCCCATTGACTGAAGTGCTGGCCAGAATCCTGTTTTTCCCCAAAAGCGAAACCCTGCTCAGTCTTCATGAGTGCCAAGCCCAGAGATTGTCAAAAGTAAGTAGATTGTCCAACAACATTTTAGTGTGGGGATCTATTTAATTAAACTATTGCCTTTCATTAGTGGGTTCCCTTCCATTATTGGTTGGGGGGAAATTGTGTAGACCCTTAGCATATTTGACTATATTAATTTAATTAATTGGCTTAAGAACCATGATATATAACGCCTGCCTGCTGCGCCACACTACTATGACTCTTAATCTGTACACATAGGTGGTGGTCAACTGCTCTGCGTAGATACAACTCATGATATGTTCTGCATTTTGTATCTGTATAATACTCTTGTAAGTTATGTCTCTCCGGCTTCCACTGTCTATGATGCTCCAGTAATGTAACCCCAACTGGACTTCATCACTATGTATGTAACAAGCCTCGCAATCCTCTTGACGCCTCTGCGCCCTGCAACCCCCGGGTTAGGCGCGCACTATAAATAAATAAATACCAAATACCAAATTAACTCCCAAATAGATTGTTGCAGAAGGGAGATGGAAGAATTCAAAGCTTTCACCCTCTCTCTTAGTGGGTATAATGTTAAAGCCACCTAATGTAATTGGGGTGTCCTTGCCTTTAAAACAATTTTTATAATGGTCACTATTCCCAAACCATGCCTTTAAAACAAAAGAGTTGTTTGTTCCATTCCCACACCCTGCCTTTAAAAAACAAAAATGTGTTTGTTCCATTCCCAAATCTTGTGCAAATAAAATGTTCAATTGTCACACATCCATAAACATTGTCGCTAGGCTCCAAACAAAATTTCCAAACTGTACCCACTCCCTCAACCTGGCCTTTAACCAGAGGGGCACTGCATATCCCTGAGACTTGTTTTTTTTGGGGGGGGGGGGGGAATCATGCTTTGCAAAAGCGAAATCTCATGTCTGTAGCATGGCATTGTATAATGTGCAACTTGTTTTAAATGCAAACTTGTGCTTGTTTGAAATCTAAATCTTCTTATGTCATATTTCCTGTTTATTATGGAAAAGAAACTCATTGGCCCTCATTACGACCCTGGCGGAAATCGAAAAACGATGGCGGAAATGCAATACCGCCATCGAATAGCGCTCGGTGCGACTATGACCCGTCACCGCAAAGTACGAAGCCATTAGCGACACCGTAGTGAACGCCAACGCTAACTGCACCAAGCACGCGCGCGCGCGCCATGCCAAACCGCAAACACCACCATGGTGCAACGGTACGCCAATTCCGACCCTAGCGGACATGTACCTAACGCCATCAGGCATGGCGGAATGTACCATTCCGCCATGGCGAGAAGTACGGCATCGCGAATCAACCGTAAACGGCCCCACTGAGTGCCTGTACACCGCTCCCTGCCCACAAAGTACAACTCCCTGTAGGTGCAATGAAGTCACAATGCAACCATTGAAATGTACAAAGCACCCATGCATGCCAACGAACAAAAGCAACACAAGAGGGGCCAATGGGAGCTGCAGGTCACAGATGGCACGAATACAGAAGCCATCCCAATGGACATGACCACAGTCCCCCACCAAGAAACGCACGCAAACACAGGCACCTGTGCCCAGCAACATTCCGAAAATCACATCATTCCACCAGTCCACCTGGCTGACCGGCATCTGTTACACAAAACCCAATCCCCCGCCCCTGAGCATGACAACATTCACACTGTCATATAGGCAGCCCCCATCCCTGACCTCACGGGCTCAGTAGGCAAACGCGCCCAGTACAGTACCACGCAACTAAACCCCGAAGCTGGAACCCAATGCAGATCTCCTCACAATACATCGCCCCCCAAATAGGCATATGCCACATCACTTGCAAAGAAAAACGCTACACGGGCCAAATCAGAATAGCAATTTATGCACATCAAAGACACCAAGGCCATACAGCCATCAGGCCATGAACTCCAAAACACTAATCACCATTGTGGGCTGCATCCGCAAGAAATGACCAGCCACTACTTGTGTGTCGCCCTGTACCCCCATGGTACACAGAGCCACATTCACGTACGAAAAGGCAACATGGAAGCGCACAGAACCGCAGGGCTGTCCCAATGGGGAGGCACTAGTCCAGCTGAAAGGCCGAAATGTTGCTCCGAGACACCAGTACTGCGTAAGGGCATGTGGGCCATTGGCGATCGTCCCATAAGATCGTAATGCTGCTCCACCGATTAACACGAAGCAGCAGGTGTCGGGAGTAAAATCCATCTGCAGGAGTGGCATACAGATGGCAGTGGCAAAAGGGGAGGAGATACCTGTCAACCAGAAGAAAAGAAAAAGAACAGAATGGCCATCAGAACTACAATCGAACAACTCACTTCAATGATCACACGAAATCCACAGCCATATGCATGCTAGCCCACTCAAAAGGATCATCACCACCCCAAAACCACTTGCGACTCATAACCATCTATATCGAGGTGCAAACACCATCACTAACGAGTGTACCTGTGCATGCGTCTGTCAAAACAGAATCCATCAGATGGGAATGTCAACGTGCATGGACACAAGTGTCTGAGGGCGCCTCGAGACAGGGAGGGCTCAACAAGGCCAGATAGACGATGGTCCCACTATGGCAGGCCTGCATCACATAGCGTAGGGGAGGCGGATAGATCCCAAGAAGCCCTGTACATGGCAAACTCTGTATCAAATCACCTGCCCATGCATCCATTCATCATTCCCTCATCCCGGGATCAAAACGCCTGAATAATTACTCACATGACATTAGAAACATCCATTGAGTCTGTGCGTTATGCAGCCTGCAAAATCCACAGTGCCCCAGCCCGTATTTCCAGTGTTGTGAAGTAACATGTATTTTGGAACGGCCGGCCTCATCGCCCACGTAGCTAATGCGCATCCCAAACTATTCATATCAATCATTGCTCCCTCGCCATGGGCCCTGTCACAAGGACATTGAACAATAGAACGTTATATTTGCAGTCAGACCTGTGGGCATCTCCTCGCCGCCAGCTGATAACCGAAAGCGCCGCCCTTCGAATTCCTCATTTGCAACATCACGTCGAAAAGGCATCTGTGGCCGTTTGAAATCCCTAATTATTCCATCGAGTGCGGCTGTGTGTGAAAATGGCAACTGCCTTCACCCACGAATGGGACGCCCCGCCCGTCGTTGCAACTCGGTACAGTGATGCATGAGGGCCCACCGTTACTCGAGTACTACGTTCCACTGACCCTTCACAAGTCTGTTCGCGACTGCACAGATGGAATGGGAAACAATGGGACCATAGCCGAATGAACATAACAACCAATCCAACACGCCCATCGGGTACAAATACATGATAGCAATAGCAAGATACCATTCCCCGATTTGCAGCGTTGTGCGCGTGACGTGCTCGGCCAAAGGGGAGAGCAGTTTGCACAGTTGGAATGAATCACCACAGGTGGAGGCCATACAGCCTGAAAACACATGAATTGCACAGCCAGTCTCCTCCCACAACCACACCGAAATGCTACCGGCAGGACTCGCGATGTTGGCCCTGGGGGACCTGATAGCGCTGCAAGTGCTCCAACTCCAAGAGGAAGACGAACACCAACTACAACCGGCCGCACGGAGGAGACGCAGGAGGAGGAGGAGGGCAAGGCAGGGCCAGCAAGGCCCACCAGCACAGCCACTACCACCACGCAGGCAGCCCGCAATCCCACGCCTCCGAGCACATCCGTTCAACCTCACTGATGAGCAGATCCACACCCTCTACCGTTTGGACCGGGACACCATAGCCGCCATTGTGGACATGACACAGGCTGACCTTGTCAGCATGATAGATAGCCCAACCGCCATCCCACCCCTACTGAAGGTGGTGTCTGTACTCCACTTCCTGGCCACAGGCACCTACCAGCACACAGTCGGACAGTTGCATGGCATTTCTCAGCCACTGTTCTCACGGACACTATTGCAAGTGCTCGATGCCCTCCTGCAGCACGCAGACGACTACATCTGCCTACCACGCTCGGAGCAGGAAATTACAAACACGAAAGTGGGATTCCATGCACTTGGCGGCATACCGGGTTGCATTGGTGCCATCGACTGCACCCATGTGGAATTGGTCGTCGCACATGCCATGGAGGCCCAGTACCGCAACTGAAAACAATTTCATTCCCTGAATGTACAAATGGTGTGTGACTCCAACAGGATCATTACACATTGTTGTGCCCGATTCCCTGGATCAACCCATGATTCTATGGTCTTGAGGAACTCTACAATACCACGCTACATGGAGCGACACGCAGGGAACAGATCCTGGCTACTCGGTGAGTCTCATTACATGCATGATGATGTGGGGTATGTGAATTGGCAATGACCTGGCAGGAAGGGGGGGGGGGTGTGCGTACGTATCAATGGCATTCCACATCATACGTTTCTCGTCCACATACAGGTGATGCTGGATATCCACTGAAGAGATGGCTCCTCACACCAGTCCGGAACCCACGGGACCAGCATGAGGAGGACTACAACCATGCCCACTCACGTACCCGTGTAGTCATAGAACAGGCATTCGGCCTACTGAAGGGCCGTTTCCGCTGCCTCAGCAGGTCTGGCGGGGCACTCCTGTACCACCATGAGAAGGTTGCAAAGATGGTGATGGCATGTGTCATGCTCCACAACATGTGCGTACGTAGAAATGTGCCCATGCCCCCTGACGCAGAACTGCAAGCACCTGATGATGGTCATGATGAGGGTGGGGATGTGGCAGCACCTCATGGAGTCTGCGAGGCACCGGAGGCCCGTGACATTCGTCAGCATCTCATTGATGTATGCTTCTAGCACTCACGCCTGGTGGCTGATACATGGACACGGGACTCGTGGCACTGCGTGTGTCTGGGACATGCACAATATGGACTGTACGCCTATGATGGCCTAGTACACAAAGATCAATGTCCACACATCTCATTGGTTGATCGTGCACTTTTTGTGGCATATGTGATGTCATGTTGAACACCCTATCGACCCGCCACCCAAGTGAGCCCAACACACCCCCTCCACCCCCCTACCTCCCCCCCGAACACCAGTGTCCAAAGATGCTCATTGTCAGTGGGCTGTCGCTATTGCAGGCCCCCTCTGCGGGCATCAGGGGCACCCCTGCCTGTGGAGCGCAGGTTCCTTCCAGATCTACGTTGGGGGCTGCCCTGGACGGAGCTTGCAACGGATGATGTGTCTGCCTGCTCACGTCCATGCATGTCCCTAAGGGTTTGCGAGAGCTCAGTGAGCACACGGCGCACTGCGGCAAGTTCGGCACATACGTCCTTGGCCGTCGCATGCAGTTCCCCCCTGAGGCTCTCGGTGCTTCTCTCCATTTGGACTCTCAGGCTCTCGGTGCTACTCTCGATTTGTGCCCTAAGTGTCTCAGTTGATGTTTCTATGTCTGCCTTAGTGCCCCCACATTCATCAGCATGGTCCTTGAGGAGCGTGGCCAGTTGCTGCTGTTGTTCGATCAACTGGTCGAGGGACTGTTGCCTCTGCTGGGCCAAGGCCATTTGCGGGGGTGTCACGGAGGGGCTGTTGTCCTCATGTTGCATTGCCACAGGGCTTGTGGGGGATGGCCAGTCG
The DNA here is from genome assembly GCF_040938575.1 of Ambystoma mexicanum. Classification (NCBI taxonomy): domain Eukaryota; kingdom Metazoa; phylum Chordata; class Amphibia; order Caudata; family Ambystomatidae; genus Ambystoma; species Ambystoma mexicanum. The sequence continues at coordinate 497,784,680 of NC_090926.1, forward strand.
TCGTCTTGTGGGTGCCCCTGCGTGGTATCCTCATGTTGTACGGGATGGGACAGACAGGGGGATTGGGACAGGTCATGGATGGATCTGACTTCGGCATCCCCGTTTTCTGTGTCGGAGCATGCTGCCATCAATGGGGTGTCACCTATGGTGCTGCTGCCACCGGAGGCAGTGCCTTCTGTGGCATCCATTGGGGGGACCTGTGGTGGTGGTGTCGTGGGCATGCTGGCTGCTGGGGTGCCTGTTGATGTTCCCTCCTCTGTGCTGCCACCTGATTTGTGCTGCTGCCGTGTCTTGATGCGTGCAGCTGAGGTGGAGGGTCTCTGGCCGTTGGTCTTGGCCCTCTTTGCAGGTGTGCTGGTAGGGGTGTCCTGTAGCTCGTGGTTTGGATCGGACCCTGTGGTGGAGTAGAGGAGGGCGAGGGTTATTGGTGGGTCTGTGGGAATTGGAATTGCATTGTGTCACATGCATTGGGGTGGTACCTGAGGGTGATTTGGGCCGGGCCCTTGGAGGTGCTTTGATTTGTGTGTGGAGTGAGGGTGCAGTTGTTTGGCAGCCTGCAGTTAGGGTGTGCCTGCTGCACGTGTAGTGCGTGTATTAGGGGTTTTTAATTATTTATGTATTTATTGTGGGTTTTAACGTGCGCTATCAGGCCGATGTGTGTGGACGTTCTCCTGGACATGTGTTTCTGTTGCACTATGTGGACGCATGGTACTTCACATGGATGGACTGTGTGGATTTGGCATAGTTTTTCCTGGCCCACCTACCTGTATCTTCGGATGTCTGCACTCCTTTCTCCATCCCTCCGACTCCCTCTATGCTCTCCATTCCGATGGTGGAGGCACAGATTTCTTCCCAGGGGGTCAACTTGATGGGTGATTCAGGACCTCCCCCGGTGGCTGTGGCAATGTTGCGGTTGGCAGAGAGTATGCTGCGGACGCGTATCCCCAGGTCGTCCCATCGCTTGCGGCATTGCTGTGGGGTGCGGGGTGCGGTCCCCACCGCACTTACCCGCTGTGCCACCAGGGCCCATATGGCCTTCTTGTTTGCAAGTGCCGTCCTGGTCATTTGCGTGGAGAAGACGACGGCAGCATTCTCCTGGAGGGTCTCTGTTAGCACGGTGAGTTCCTCACGGGAGAAGTGGACCTGCCGCTTGCGGTCGCACGCTTTCTTCGCTACTTTTCCCATTTTTCTTGGTTTCGCTAGGGTGGTTGACGGGTTGGGGTGTGTTTCAGGGTAGTGATTTTAGTGGTTGTGTGGTTTTAGTGTATTTATAGGTGTACGCCGGGATGTTTCCCGTTCCGGGCCCATGTTTTAACTTCCGTTTCCGTATATTTCCGGCCACCGTACTTTCCGGTAGGCGCACACTGCGGTGACCGCTAAGAGGGGTGGCGGTATTGCACCTGGGGCGCCGTACGGCGGCGGTGTGGGCCGTTTTGGGGTCATTTCCGCCATCGCGGACTTTGCACTTCCGCCATGCCGTGGTGCTCGTGCCCGATGGGTCGGAATGGGCCGCACTTTGCTCCTTCGTGCAATGGCGGAAACGCTATTTACGCTGTGGCGCTCCGGTCAGTCGCTTTCCGCCAGGGTCGTAATGAGGGCCATTGTGTGTGAAGCTTTTTTTTGTGCCACATAGAAGGTGGCGTGCGTAACATACACAGAACCTCATTGAATCTATATTTTAAATAGATATACATCCTTTCTGTAAAGAGGCCTGGTTGTTGGCTCATTGTTGGCACAGTCGGAGGGATCCATTGGGCTCCATATGAGTCATAAGTGGGACGTATTTGAATCCAAATGGATGGTGTATTGTGGTCCTGTTTAACTGAGGGGGGCTCCTTATGTGCAGTGTGGTCTCCCAATATATCGTTACAATTGGATATCAATAAACATATTTTACTGTCTGTAGCGCCAAGATGCCCCTCAGGGGGCAAACATGCTCTATACAATTACACATTTTCTTGTATATATATCCTCTTTTGACTGGGTCTTTTTGGTTCAGCAAAAAGAAATCAACTGGTATGCCACCTCAGACACTGAGCTTTGTTGGATGAGTCCAAGGCATGAGACTGGGCGATGTTGTCCCTATTCAAAACTTAACTTAAACACTCAGGTAACCACATGTTAAATCTTATCCTATCACAGCATCCCAGCCCTGATTTCAGAGAACCTTGGCCATCATTATTTCACGTGCTTTGCAGTCCCTTTATCAAGGATTAGGCTGTAGCCTGTCCAACTACATCATGCAGCCAGAGGAGCAATGACTCCTAATTCCGTTCCTTTTGAACCTCTATCATAGACCATTGTTGCTATATTGTTGTGTTATTATGGGTGAAACCTGCAAGTGGCCGAAAAATGGATCCATGCATTTGAAATATGACAGACACTTCAGTATTCTAGTGGTTGATCTCTCTACGATCTATGGTATCACCACGATCAATGAGGTTGAACTGAATGCAGCTTATTAAGGTCCATTAAGGTTGCCACGGTGCAGATGTTCATGGACAGCATTGCAAACAATGTTTTATTAGTAAACCTGGGGCATGAAATATCCTTATCTCTGTTGATTTACATAAGTTGGCAAGAGAGCAATGCCATTTGCCTTGGCATTAATGTAAAATACACCCATGTGGTGGCTGGCAATTCAGCAGAGCCTCTGACAGGCTTGCACACTCCAGTCACACCAACCAGACGTAGTTTAGGACATCTCTTGGTGTTGGTGCCTGCCTCATTTGGATCACTTTGCATCCTACAGCAACAAATAGTGTCTCTAGAAATCTTTTGGGGGGGTATACTCGGTGGTCAAAGGGGGATGTTTCTCACTCCGAGGAGAGAACATGATAGTGTTTTAATTCCCCCCTTTTCTATCTTCCATAAGGCCCTATTCAAGTGCAGAGTGAGTTGGAACGGCTCCCTAGTCATCACTGCACCTCAGTACCCAAGCAGATCATTATTCTCAGGCCCAGCTCAACTGAAAAGTTCACCTCTTCTTCAGCTTTTGAAAGCAGACTTTCAGAGCCAGCAGCATGGTAATAAATCCCTCACCTGAGTTACTGAATGTATGAGCCTGGTCCATTAACATATGATATTTGCCCACCTGGGACTGTATATAAACGGTGTGTAGATAAGCTGCTCGAAATTCTTCCACGTTGTCCAAGTAAATGGAAACTTGTTTGGCACTGGGCATTGGAAAACAAGGTTAACCCCTATCAGGTTTGTTAGATAATGTTTTATATTTAATGACTAGGTGCAGAAAAGCTGACAGGGCTTCTTTTAAATATTGGTGGCTCATGTCATGCATCTTCGAATGTTACTCTATCGAGTGAACTCAGACTCCAAATCGATCCACCGCATTCAGTGAGAGCAAAAGAAACATACATTTCTTTCCAAAAACATGTGCCCCAGACATGATCTGTAACGCCACCTTCAATCATTAATATCTGTGCTGTAGTTTGAGGGCTAATGCCCAGTTGGGTCCACTGGTTCTCACAAATGTATTAAGGTAAATTAGGGTTCAGCTCCAAAAAGCCTCTGCAATCTGATACATTGTACATCTCCCTTAACTATATAGGAGAATGGGTGTGGTGTAGGTAAAACTATATTACTATGGTGGATACTGTACTTCTAGCCAATACACGCTCCTTCCCTCCTAAAATGTGTCTGTAAGATCTGGCCTAGACAGATGGGAATGGACTGATGGGCTGCTCAATTAAGGCAGTGGGCTGGAATTTTCAGTGCCATTGGTACTAGGTTATGCCGGAAAGCTGTCCAGTTCCTGAGAAACTCAATTCTTCTGTGGAGTGGGCGGCGCTCAGTTTACATGGTGTTGCTCTGTTATGCCATAAACGTATTCAGCACCATACATGCTACTTAATAATGGCAGAACAGTTAATTATTGCTGAATCTTGTAGCACAGGTGCTCATTGCAAATGGTGTTGCTCACTTAGGCAAGTGGTGGTGGGAATAAATACTGCTGAATAATGACATGGGGCACCATGTTAGAATGATTGCCAATATTCCAGGGAGCTGCTTAGAGTCACTGGGCCTCATTATGACCCTGGCGCTAAGTGTTTAACGACGCCGTAAAAGACTGCAGCACCGTTAAACACTTAGCGCCTTACTATGAGGTCCCTTTGCGGTACCCGACCTTAACGGCTGGTCTACACCAGCCGTTAAAGTAGGGACCCGCAAAGGGACTTTGGTGCTATGTACGGTACCGCAATTTGGGGTACCGTACTTAGCACCTTCCCCATTCCCATAGAGCCCTATGGGGCGAAAATGGGAATGGGGAAGGGCCATGGTTCATTGGGGAATTACCACCCGGCCAACCTTGGAATGGGGTGGAAATTCCCCATTGAACCATGGCGGACCCGTTACAATACCGGCACCAACCATGGTGCTAATAGCGCCATGGTTTAGCGCCGGTGTTGTAATGAGGGCCACTGTTCCTGCTCAGTTGTCCCATTTGGGTTGCTTGTTACCAAATCTCCTATGGGCTGCTTGGTTCTGCAAAAGAGATGGACAGTGCAAGCATGGGATACCCTTTGTCAATTTGGTTGGAACGCCAGTGTGGTTTGCATGATGACATGAGGTTTTTCAGTGCCAGAGGGAAATCATGTATGCCAGGGCACTGATTAATGTATGTGGTTCTATCCAATGAAAGCCCTTCCAGATGCTGACTACAAGGCGAGGACAAACGGGTAATGGTGTAAAGTTTAAGACAGAGGGCCTCATTATAACCCAGGCAGTACGGGGTTAACGGCACCGGTAAAGGTGCCGGCGCCATCAACCCGTACCGCCTGATTACGAGGTCCCCTCGCGGGAACCGGTCTGCACGTCTGTTTTCACCAGATGTGCAGAGCGGGTCCTGCGAGGGGAGGAGGGAGCAAACAACGGGCCGCTCGTAATCGCCCCGTTGTTTGCTCCCTCTCCCATTCCCATTCAGCCCTATGGGGGCTGAAATGGGAATGGGGAAGGTCCGGGCCCGGGTTCCTAGAAGGAGGAATTACTGGGCCCTCCGAACTCGGAATGGCCCGGTAATTCCTCATTCTGGGAACCCGGACGCGATTTCGGCGCAGCCATAATGAGGCCCAGAATCTTTTTAAAAGAAGACACCAAATAATCAGGTAAAACAATAATTTATTTAATATTATTCAATTACATACGTCCTGAGACTGATAGTATTTTCAAAATTATGAAATTGTTTTGTATGTCAATATAAAATCTAAATGAAAGGAGGGTCTCATTAGTGAACCTGTTAAAAAAGAAAGAATATATGGAGGTCGAATTTTTGGGAAAGTGGTTTGTTGGTGCAATTTCACGAGAGGTGCACTCAATGAGATGATATAAATGAGCCATACTCCGCACGGGTTCTCTAGGCAGACATACAAACACTCTCCAATTTTGGGAAATTAGTTATCTTTTTTTTCTGTTTCCAACCACTCGCAAACAACCTGTGAAGTAATTCTTAGGAGTGAATGGTTTATGCCATGTTATGAGGGTGCATATTAGTTATTTATATATATAGATATAAGACCCCTTCCATCCACCTCCACCTCATATCAATCAAATGTTTAAGGGTTGTATAGGGAACATCCATACATACTCAAAAAAAGAGTAGAGTGAAAAAACTTCTGAGATATTGATTTTTGTTTTCACAGCGTTCATCGGCTTGTAGTTGTTCATCACCCATAAAGTACATTTGTAAACATTTTCGGTTTTTATTAGGGAAAGGAAGAATTGATCCAACTGTGGGATAAATTTGGCCTTTCACTTTGAAAGTTGGCATGAAGCAAGTTTCTTCAACCTTTGATGTTGTACCGAAAGATGTCATCAGGAAGCAAGAATTGTAACTCCTTATATTTTGCAGGAAGTGTTTAGACTATGAGGAAGTTCTTGACATATACGAACGAAGTGGTTCGGGAGGTTGATTTAAAGGCCGAAGTTTAACTTTCCCGTTTTAGCAACACATTCCAGGTGATTCAGATTTACATTTTTTTGGTTGACAGTGATCACATAACACGTCCATTTCGGATGTTCTCGATAATCGTAAATTCCATGTTACATACATGCCTCTAATTTTAAATCAAACCACCTAAATGTTTGCATTGATTGTGAATGTCGCATAAAGTAAATTTGACGCTGCTTAGTTGTTTCTGTAGCCCTTGATTTAGCCATCCTTATTCCACGTTGTTCAAGCCGGTCTTGATTCTGTTCAGTCGTTTCCGCATCCCTTAACTCAGCTTACCTTATTCGGTGTTGTTCAAGTCAGGCTTCATCCTGTTGATGTGTCTCAGCTCACCTCAATAATCTCACTTTCTATGATTTTTGATTCACTTGCACAACAAATTTTTGCTTTTTGAAAGGCATCTGGAAATAGAAAAGCTTAGACATTACACTAAATTAAAATGTATCCTGTAGGTTGCTGTTCGTAGTCACTTATTACTTGATGTGCTTTGCACTCTGAAGCAAACTGCACTCGGAATGTGGGTGTGACTGGCTTACATACCTTAGAGCATAAGTGGAGGGGAGATGAGAGTTGGCATGCTGCAGCATAGTGGGACCTTCAGAGCACTCTCCCCACCTGTCACCTCACCCTGGCACAGTGCAGAGCATTGCAGTGCATTGCAAATATCTCGGAAATGGTGCATTTTAGGGCCTTGAAATGCGGTTTTCAAGGGTGACCATTGAGTTTTGTTCCTTGCATTGAGACACTTAAATTGAGCTTTGTCCGGACTTCCTATGACCATATTGATGTTTTGCTGATTTGAGACAACTTTCTCATCTGTGAAGAGGCTGAAATCCAGGGAAAGGCGTGGGGTGTCCTAATGCCATGTGCCAATAATATCTGGAGCGTCTGCTCAGGTAACTGCACATTCTTTTGCAGATTTGTGGAGCAGTGCAGAATTGTATTAGGGACAAACTAACAGATTTTCTTCAATATATATAGAGAGATTTATCTTTTTCAATATCAAACGTCTAATGTCCTCACTATAGATAGGCATGAACACTACAAGTAGATTAGACGTAATGGAACTGTTTGACATTTGCAGAACTGATCTGTAAAGGGATATACTTCTGTGTGAAGGTTTACAACAGTAGGAGGCCTTTCAAATAGAGCCAAACAAGGTAACATGAATCTGTTTACATTTAGAAAATAAGATTCTAGTGTAATAGCAGTCATAGAAAAGCAGAATTTAATATTTTATTTTTGATGTTTGTGATCCACAGATTATAGGACTGGCAGTTTATTTACAACTCAATCGCTCAGTGTGATTTAAAAGAAGAAAGTCCATAATATTAGAAGATCCTGTTAGGATAATTGAGGACTAAATGTTTTACTCATATCTCGACATCTCTTATATAATTAAAGAGAAGAGTTTCAGTGATGAATTTCCGATGTTGGGTATGCAGTATACATCTATAGGGGGAGTCCCAATAGTACTACCTAGGTAGTAGCTCTACCTTTTATCGGGGATTGGTCAATATTGCAAAACAGAAGAGGTAGTTAGCTCATATCAACAGTTTACAGTCATTATTCATTAAATCGATGCTGTAAGTGGTACATTTAAAGTCATCTTTTAATATTCAATAATATTAGAAAATTGCATTTCAGATTTAAAAAATGATGGGTCAATCCCATTAATTTGGTACACTAAAACATTCATATGCTGTCTAAAAACAGACAATATAGTCGTGACACATCGATTTATATCTTTTGATGACAAATATCTAGTAGCTGTTGATTGATATACTGATCTATGCAGAGGGTGAATTACTATCTTGCACTGATCATCTGGCCCTATTATGGGGCGGTTATTTCATCAAGCTAGTAGATGTTAAACTAGATGGAGAAAACTCGACATGTTTCAGTTCTCTGATCTTTCTTGGAACTTTCTTCAGGAGTGGTGTCACTGAATCTAGATCTTTAATTACAGTTAAAACATCAAGAGGAAGTGTTTTTAATACATATATAGTTAGGTATTCAATCCTGTTGATGGTGTTGCATAACAAATTTCAATGTTCTTTCTGCGACTGTTGGTATGAAACAGAAAACAAGAGAAAGGGAGGTATAATTAATCCTTAAGATTCTCAGATAATTTCATTTTATCAGACAGGGCTAGGTTAATTATTTACCTAGTCTTGTCAGGGCTAGTGGTTCTTGGGGAGACTGGATTCCTGAGTAAAGCAGGACGGTGCTCTCCTAGGTCTATTCTTAACTCAATGATGAGTTACGTTACGACCTGCAAAAGTAATTTGCGTTTTAGATTCGGCACACTGACATGGGAGCACTACTCCTAGAAACTGCAGTGCACAAAGGTAGTAACAAGTGAGGCTTACCTCTTCTCATGAGGCTTTAATTCTTTAGTGGTTGTTCCTTGTAAATTAGGATTGGTACTCCGCAAAAAGTCGTCTTTCTTATGCAGAGAAGGAGGGCAACAGTAGTGTTTAAGATGGCCGATCTCGAAGAGAGGCCTGGAGGAGAACCATAGGTGGAGTTGAGTTAGGCATAGAATTTTCAATTATCCTTCTATCTAATGTTTACGGTGGATTCTCTGTTAGCTTCTTAATTAGCTTACCTTTTCTTGTTAGAAGTTGTCTTTGACTCGTGTATTACTAGGGGCGGTTGTATCTGGTGCCCAAAATTGTTCTTTTATGATAGAGTTCTCGTATTCATCTGCGTCGATTAGTAACTCGGATGGTACTACAGGGGATAGAGAGACGTAGATATACGTGTTTATTACTTTTAGCCGAAGGATCTTATTTCTTTTAGAGTATGCACAATATGATACGCATCAAACTTTCTTAATCTATATCTACTTTTAGTGATAGGAATGGAAGTGCAGCGGATTACCTGCATATTTGGGTTGTTGCAGTAGCGTCCTCCCGTTTCCTTCGTCCCGTGCCTGGTGCCGTCTGGATTAAGATCACGGTAAAAGGCTGCGGCGCCGTTAATCCCTTAACGCCTTACTCCCAAGTCCCTTTGCGGCTCCCGACCTTAACGGCTGGTCTGGACCAGACGTTAAAGTAGGGACCCGCAAAGGGACCTTGATGGCAATTACGGTACCGTAATTGCTGCCTTCCCCATTCCCATTGAGCCCTATGGGGCAAAAATGGGAATGGGGAAGGGCCATGGCGACATGGGGAATTACCACCCCGCCAACCTTGGAATGGGGTGGTAATTCTCCATTTCACCATGGCGGACTCCGGCATCGACCATGATGCTAATAGCACCATGGTTTAGCGCCGGAGTCCTAATGAGGGCCAAGGAGAGGGAAACGAGGGAGGACAAAATAACGATCTTACTAGGCCTTGGGCCTCATTACGACCCAGGCGTTAACCATGGTGCTATTGGCGCCATGGTTGACGCCGGTACCTTACCGATTCCGCCATGGTGAATGGCGGAATTACCGCCCCATTCCAAGGTTGGCGGGGTGGTAATTCCTCATTCACCAATGGCCCTTCCCCATTCCCATTTTTGCCCCCATAGGGCTCAATGGAAATGGGGAAGGCAGTATTTACGGTACCGCAAATTGCGGTACTGTAATTACCTCCACGGTCCCTTTGCGGGTCCCATCCTTAACGGCCGGTAAAACCGCAAAGGGACCTCGGAATTGGCCGGTAAGGGATTACCGGCACCAGTGCCCTTACCGGTACCGGTAATCCCTTACCGCCCGGGTCGTAATGAGGCCACTTGTGTCATTCATATTGCACAAGTGCTGGGAAGAGAGAAAGGGAGAAGTGCCAGGGGGCAGGAGAAGGGGAAGTGCAGCAACTCACAAGGGCAGAGAAAAGGGACTGTAGGTGTGCAGATACAGAGTCTTAAGTGCTGGGGAGCCCGAAGGCAGTGCAAGGGCAACTGTACATGCAGGAGCCTGGGCCCGAGTTCAGAGGGTGACCAGGTGACCAGTGCGCGGAGCAGTCAGGTGCATCAGCAAAGGGAGAGGAAGAGATAAAGTGGAAGTGAAAAGGAAGGTCTTCAGTTGCTTTTGGAACCAGAGGTGGTTCTGCTCAAGTTTCAGAGAGGCAGGGAGGCTATTCAAGAGTGAGGCCCCAGCTGAGGAGATATTTCTGCCCCCAACTCTCTGCTTGGAGAAAAGTCTGACCCTCAGAGAATTGGAGGTGGATGAAAGGAGAGCTAGATAAGGAAGATGTTTTGGAAGAGAAAGTGAGAGGTAGTGAAGTCCCAGGCCCCAGAAAGCCCTGTGGACAATGCAGATGGCCTTGAGGTTGATCCTTGTAGCCATGGGGAGCCATTAAAGAGATTTCAGAGCTGGAGAGATACAATCCCTGGTCTTGAAGCCAAGGACAAGTCTTGCAGTCCTGTTCTGGATAAGTTGTACAGGTCGAAGAGTAGAGGTTGAAAGATTTAGAAAGAGGCTGTTGCAAGAGGACCAGAGCTCTGGAGAAAGTGAGCTTCTGCAAAAAAGTGAGAAAATGAAGAATACCTCTGAGGAGGTGCAGCTGATAGTTTGACTTCTTAGAGACATAATATATGTGAGGAGAGAAGGAGAGGCTGGAGTCGAAGATGACACCAAGGTTCTTAGTTTCACAGGAAGGAGCAAGAAGAGGGCCCAAAGTGGGCGGCCAGAGAGAGGAAAGGAGGAAGTAGGTGTCCCAATAAAGAGGATCTCAGTCTTACTGGCAGAAAGGAGGAGATAATTGGCAGCACACCATTTCTGAATTGCGGACCAACAGTCTGGTATGAGAGAAGAAGTAGAGGTGGCTGAGGGGAGCCGGAAAGAGAGCTGAGTGTCATCTGCATAACATTGAAATTGGAACAGAAAGTAGTGATGCAGTGCACAAGCGGTACCAGGTAGTGGGTGAAGAAGCAGGGAGAAAGGTTAGACCCCTGGGGAACACCACAAGTAGAGCGAGAGAGGAAGAAGAGAGCAAAGACCTGAGTTAGACCTGAGAGGGTCCGTCAGTGAGAAAGGAGGTGAACCAGACCAGGGCCTGATCAGTAATACCAATGTTGTCCCACAAATGATTGAGCCGGGTAGCATTGTTGACCATGTCAAAAGCATAGGATAGATTAAGGAGAATGAGGACAGAAGAGAGATTAGAGTCAAGATTGGAGAGCAAGTCTTCACTGGTGTTCAGGAGAGCAGTTACCGTGCTTCTGGCAGCTCTGACGCCAGACTGGTGGTCATGGAGGCAGCCAACAGATTCAGTATTCAGATTCAGATTAAGCTGTGAGATGGCCAGCTTTTCCAAGAGTTTGCCCAGGAAAAGAGTGATGGAGATCAGGCAATAGTTATCCACAGAGGAAGGATCGTCCGAGGGCTTCTTTAGAAGTGGGTGCACAAGAAAGTGCTTGAAGGGGGAGGGAAAGTTCCAGTTGCAAAGGAGTGACTGCAGAAATCGGCCGAGGCTGGAGCAAGGGTGTCCATATGGTCCTTGATTGTTCTGGATGAGCAGGGCAGAACCTGCTTTGATGAGACTTTAATTGATAGACTTCTCTAGAAACATTGTCAGGGGTGAACAAGGGAAAGGAGGAGAAAGGAGGAGGAGAGATAGCCTTAGACGGGCCAGGAGTGGTAGAGGAACAGAAATAGGAGGTAGAGGAAGAGAGGGTGGACAAGATGTCCTGAGTTTTAATATTGAAATGAAAGGCTTAGGCTGTGCAGAGGGCCTGGGAGGAAACAGGAGAGGTAGGGACTGCAGCAGGAACAGCCAGCTCCTTGCAGATTTTGAAGACAAGTTTGGCTGATTTGTTAGATGTTAAAGAGGTGCAGGCTTGGATGTAGGCTCTCTTCTTAGAGAGGACAGAGAGTCTGTACTGCTTTTGGAGAAGGCGGCAGGCCAGTTTGTCAGGGGGTGCACCCGAGGCCCTCCACTTCCTCTCCGCCACACTTTACCTGCGTTAAAGGACGGCAAGGTCGGAATTGTACCAAGAGTTGCACTTGGATTTCAGCTTCAAGAGGATCCTCATGACAGGGGCACAGATATCAGAGTCTTATATATAGAGAGATGGAGGTTAGAGAGGGCTACATCAGACACGTTTAATGGGTCGGATGACCGAGAAGGTAGGTGGCGGTGCTGGAGTCGGCTTGACCTGCAGGGAAGAGAGAGAGAGAGGTAGGAAGAAAGGAGAAAATGATCACTCCAAGAGAGAGGAGTGATGAGACGGAGAAGGAGAGGCCAGAGGGTATTAGAACACCCAGGGTGTGCCCTGCAAAGTGAGTCGGGCCAGAGGGAAGAATATATAGAGAGAGAGAGAATCAAAGAGGTTGCAAAAGAGTCCTGAAGAGGGGTTGGTAGCATCCAGGTGGATGTTGAAGTCTCTGAGGAGGAGCTGTTGGGAGGTAGAGGCAAGGAGTGAGGAGAAGTCAGCCCACTTAGAGAGGAAGAGGGCGACCCGGCAAGGTGGCCTGTAGATAGTGCCCATAGTGAGAGAGAAGCCAAGAGAGATGCAGAGCCTGCAGATCAGGCATTCAAAGGAGGAGTAGTGCTGCATTGGAATGATGGAAGCAAGGATCCACTATGGGAAAATCAAGGCTACATCACACCCGGACGGTTGGTTCTCGGTTTGGAGAGGATCTTGTAGCCATTAGGAAGGAGAGTGTCAAAATTCGTGACAGAGCTGGCCGTGAACCAAGTCTCGGTGAGACCGAGTACATCCAAATACACCCATGTGGTGTTTATGAACACCTTCATATACACCAAAGGAAGCAGCTTCCACGTTTTATTCTGCAACGTTGAAGCTGCTTACTTTGGTGTGTATGAAAGTGTTCATATGTACCTTCATATACACCAAAGCAAGCAGCTTCAAAGTTGCAGAATAGCTTGCTTTGCAAACACCCGATTTGCGGGCTGTAATCAATCTGCAGGCTATATCAGTGCGTATAGCCTGCAGATTCACCAATCAGCTTCCCAGAAACACCACTAGGGTGTTCTAATTTGCATTATTTACCATTGTTCCTTCATTTATTTTGGTTAACTGGCACGACGCCATCAGGCATTTTGAAAAATTGTAAACGGAGCTACTCTTGTGGGTAAAGGATGTGAGGCAATTAGTGTTGATTCAAGACTTCAGATTAACCGTAGGTTGCCTCTCGAAGAACAAGGCTAAAAAGATAGTGCCATGTGTAAACACAGCGGAAAACATTAGCAAATGTTAGCGGGGGTGTCACAGGAAAAGTCATCTGCATTTGGTAGATGCTCGAGGCACAATGACCTCAAACGTAAGATACAGATAAATACAGGAGTTTTAAGAATATCAATAGAGCGGCACGAGTGATGGGTGTTTTAGTGACTCGCGTAAGTGTAAGGTGCATGATGGTGGGCCCAAATGTCTTGATGAGCCCTGCTTGTGGTGTCAGTTTGGTTGCATGCAAAGCACAGGATGACTTAAGCGTTATGCTAGTTTGTGTATTTCTTTGTTTAAATCGCAGCAAGACAGGCAGAGGAGGGATTGATTATGAGTTGTAAAGTGTTAGTTTGAAATTACTGTCCCTGTTATTGTAAATAATCATTTATAATGTGCCTATTACCATAGCAGTGGCCTCCGGGCAGCATGGCTCTCCTGAGATAGGCAAAGGGCCAATACCTGGAAAATGCAGACCACATCTCTTGAAGTATATTTGTATTTGTATTTGTATTTATTTATTTGTATTGCGCACCTTGCCCGGAGGCTTGCGGGCGCATGTTTAGTAGGCAGTTACAAGTAGCAGAGGAGAAGTTACAGGTTCCAGGAGAAGAGGTTAACAGTTACATAGGTAGTGATACAGTATAACATGAACGGTGAAAATGACAATGATACAGTATAACATAACGGGTGAAAATGACATAGATAATAACAACAAAGTAGCAGTACCCAAGGTTACAGTAGAAGGGTACGCGCTGTGAGCCGTTACAAATTTACAAGATGTCTTGTTCCCATAACCAAAGTTTAGCTTTGGTTTTGAATACGTGGCAAAGCGGAATGTTCCTTAGTGCATTGGGGAGTGAGTTCCAGAGCTTGGCAGCAAGGACCGGAAAACTTGACCCTCCTGCCGAGCGTAATTTGAAGCTGGGGATGTCCAAAGTGTGCGCCTGGGCAGCTCTCAAGGGTCTGGTGGCTGTGTGATGCGAGAAACGTGATATTAAGTAGGCTGGAGCTGCATTGTTCTGTGCCTTGTGTGTGAGCACAAGTGATTTGAGTGATATGCGGTGCAAGATAGGTGACCACTGGATTTTGCGTCTGATAGTGGCTATATGATTCCGTCTAGGTATGTTGAATGCTGCCCTAATGGCGTTGTTTTGTGTGACCTGTAGTTTGTCCAGATTTCTTTGGCTCGTCCCAAGGTATAGGGCATTGCAATAGTCTATTTTGGATAAGATGAGGGTTCTCGCGAGGGTCAGACAATTGTCTGGAGTCAGGAGTGGCCTGCAGGCTGTAATCAATTTGCAGGTGTAGGACGATGCAGAGACAACTGCATTGGTTTGTCGTGTGAGGGACAGGGTAGAATCAAGGTAGATTCCTAGAGTTTTGGTGACATTGGCCACTTTGATGTCAATCCCGTCAATAGTGAAGGAATTGTAGTTGGCGTCAAGTTTCGCGAGTTTAGTTTGGGAGCCCAGGATGATTAACTCTGTTTTTTCGTCGTTAAGGCAGAGCCCATGATTGGCCATCCAGGCCTGGATGACAGAGTAGACCGTATTAAGAGATTTTGAATCAGTTACAAAATCACCAGTGATAGGGATGAGTATCTGGGTGTCATCCGCATAATTAGTGTAGGAGACACCCAGATAATCAAGGATATCAAAGAGTGGTTTAGTAAACACATTGTAAAGGGTGGGAGATACACAGGATCCTTGTGGGACTCCACAGGGGACGTGGGAGGGGTCAGCCGCTGCTAGTGGAGAGAAGACCCTCATGGTTCTGTTGGCAAGGAATGAACTGATCCAAGAAGTGGCTGCTTCCGAGAAGTGGGCGGCGATTTTGAGATGATGACAGAGAATTTGGTGGTCAACCAGGTCGAAGGCAGCTGAGAGATCAAGGAGGAGCAGGAGTGCCAATTTGCCCTTGTCTTTCAGGTCCTCGATTTGGGTTTTCAGGTCCAGTAAAGCTGTCTCAGTGCCATGCCTGGGACGGAAACCAGATTGTCTCAGCCCTAGTAGATTGTTGCGTTCGAGATACTCCTGGATTTGGAGATAGGCTGCGCGGTCAAGGATTTTAAGCAGGAAAGGCACAGTGGTGATGGGCCTGTA
Organism: Ambystoma mexicanum; assembly: GCF_040938575.1. Classification (NCBI taxonomy): domain Eukaryota; kingdom Metazoa; phylum Chordata; class Amphibia; order Caudata; family Ambystomatidae; genus Ambystoma; species Ambystoma mexicanum. Next base: position 497,799,872 of record NC_090926.1, read on the forward strand.
GTTTGAAGGGTTGCTGGGGTCAAGATTGGCTTTTTTAATTAATGGTATGACCCAGGCATCCTTAAGGTTTTCAGGTACGGTGCTTGATTCAAAGGAGGCATTTATGAAGGAGGTAATAAATGGGGCGAGCTTGGGTGCGGCTTCCTTAATGATGACAGCGGGGCATGCATCACCTTGGCAATTGGAAGGTTTTAGTTTAGATATGATGATTTCTACTTCCTTGATGGAGAGGGGAGAGAAGCTGAATGGTTTGAAGTTGTGATTGAGTGCTTGTATTTTATAATTCAGGGTGGTGCTCGTTGAGCTTGAGAGGTAGTTTTTTTTTGCTTTGATTTTAGTTTGGAGAGTGGTGATTTTGTCTAGTAAAGCATTTTGGATGTTTGTACACCAATCAGTGTCAGGGGTACACTTATTGAGAGGAGCGATAGGGGACTCCAGTTCCTTAAGTATCTTAAACAGTTCCTTAGTGTTAGAGCGGGCTTGGGTGATTCTTTTATTATAAGCTTCCTTTTTGGCAGCAAGGATGGCTTCTTTATAGGCCAGGGTGGCTAGCGTAAGATTATTTTTGTTGGCCAGGGAGGGGATACTTTTCCATGAGGCCTCTGCTTTTCTTTTTTCTTTGCGTAGGTCACGTAGTTGCGGAGTGAACCAAGAGTTCAAGTGGGTCCGTGGTTTTTGTTTACGCAGTTTGATAGGGGCGATAGTATTAAGGGCTTTTAGCATAACACGATTATAAGTGTCTACTAATGCTGTGGGGTCAGTGCAGGACTCTGAAGCTGCGTGCAATAATGGGAGGATGAGTGGTAAGAGTTTCTCAACAGTGATGTCTTTTTTATTCCGTGTGCGCGAGGGCGGTGCGAGGTTTTTTGTGTCCTCAGGAGGGCTAGTGTTAATAGAGAACGAAATAAGATGGTGGTCAGACCAAGCGCAGGGGGAAACAGTAATATCATTAAGGGCACAGTTCATGTCGGCAATCCAATCAAGAGTACGACCTTTGATGTGGATGGGCTCTGTGACATGTTGTGTGAAGCCGAAATCAGTCAGGACATTTGCAAGATCTGAGGCTTTGGTGTCATTCTTGTCCAAGTAACCCAGGTTGAAGTCACCCAGGATGATGATTTGGGAACTAGGCTTCGCACTGGATGCTAGAATAGAGGAGATGTCTTCAACGAAGGTAGATGTGGGTCCAGGAGGCCTGTAAATTAGGTGAACAGTGGCTGTGTGATTGGGCGAGATAGATAGTTTGAGAGAAAGCGATTCAGCTGAGTGTAACTGAAGGCTGTCCGCGATTCTGATGTTAAGCGTATTCTTGAATATGACGGCTAAACCGCCGCCCTTAGTTTGGTTGGTATCTCTGTCGCACCTGATTATGGTGTAGTTGTCAGGGATAGCGAGTGTCAGAGAGGGTCCAGAGGCTGCGTGCAGCCAAGTTTCCGTGACTGCAAGTAGGTCCAGGTTGTCTGAGACAATGAGATCAGCAATATCAAGGGCGTGAGCTTGGATAGAACGTGCGTTTATAAGAGCACCTTTGAGCTTAGGGACCGTGGTAACGTTGTCTTGTTGAGTATTCGAGGTAGGAGTAAAAAGGTGTTGTGGTTTGTGAGGGCTGGAACTGCAAGTGTTGCCTGATGCAGGGCTGGTAGTGTGGTAAGACCAATGTGTGCATCTAGATGCTAATTTGTGGTTCCTGATTGATAAGGCACAAGGTAGGCTAGGTTGGGTAGTAGCAACTGAGGTAGCGTGGTGAGCCTGTATGCTGTCGTTAGAGGGATTGTAGGCTAGAGGTGTGGTGGGGCGCGAATCGTGGTAGCTAGTGCCAATGGCTGTATTAATTGTTGCAGCGAGTGTGTACTGTGATACGAGGCGCAAGCGAGAACCAAGCCTCAAGTTTCTACTGAGAATTGTGCAGGGGTAGGTGTTGATGATATCATGGCAGGTATGCCTGAAGGGCTGGCGAGAGACAGGAGAGGAGGGTGGGCTGGTTCTTGAGTTCAATCTGGTGTTTCTCATAGCAGTTGTACAAGGTTGGTTAGGTGTTGGTCTAGTAGTGAAGTGGCGTATCCAAAGTGCTGGATCATCCAGGTACGGATTCGCAGGTGTCATGGTGCTGAGCCACAAGGAAGGGGTGGTAGTTCCCATAAATGAGCTAGTGTAGGAGTCTTGGTTTGGATGAGGGTTGGGTTGGCTAGTCCAATATCTGCTGTATGTATACAGTAAGTGGAGGAGGGTTGATAAGCACCAATACATGATGTGGGTATTGCTAGTACACAGGGTAGCAGGTGTGGTTAGTTAGTGATCAGAGGCACAACACACTAATCAATGTGGTCTGTAGGCGACCATAAGGCACAACACACTAGTCAATGTGGTCTGTAGGCGACCATAAGGCACAACACACTAGTCAATGTGGTCTGTAGGCGACCATAAGGCACAACACACTAGTCAATGTGGTCTGTAGGCGACCATAAGGCACAACACACTAGTCAATGTGGTCTGTAGGCGACCATAAGGCACAACACACTAGTCAATGTGGTCTGTAGGCGACCATAAGGCACAACACACTAGTCAATGTGGTCTGTAGGCGACCATAAGGCACAACACACTAGTCAATGTGGTCTGTAGGCGACCATAAGGCACAACCTTATGCAAAGTCTTACTAGGGATATGTTGCATTGCCGAGCTCATGGGTAGGATGGTAGAGGTGGCAATAGTAGGCGCAGGGGGCTTCTTATGCTCCTTGATGCTCCATTGTGCGAACAGGGGGCAAACAGGGGCCTTAGTACGGGCCTTCGTAGGCGGCCGCCGGCGTTTCCGCCTGCCGGCGGATATGGCCACTGCTAAATACAGCAGTAGCTTAGCAACGAGGCGCCAGCCTCGTTATGGTGCCGCGTCGCGCCCGGCATCGCAGGGTCAGGCAAAGATGGTCAGGCGGGCAATTTATGCGCTCCCCCGCTCTGTGGAGAGTGCAGCAAAGGTGCTTTGCGTAGGCCAAGGTGGATAAGGGCAAGGGCCTTACCAGGGCGAAGGAATCGTGTGAAGGGATGAGATGGACTGGAGGCCGTGCGTCCGCGTGCCTCGATCTCCGCTCCGACTTCTGATGCGAGGAGGAGGAGGGGCTCCTGCCCTCTCCTCAGGTAGCTGGTGGTGCGCAGACTGGGCTCACTGGGGGCAAACAGGGGCCTTAGTACGGGCCTTCGTAGGCGGCCGCCGGCGTTTCCGCCTGCCGGCGGATATGGCCACTGCTAAATACAGCAGGTGTGGCTTGAATGAAAAGGAGGTTGGAGAGGTAAAAAGAGTGAGGATACATGAGTAGAACAGGGGCTTGGGGAGAATGCTATTATGTGTGTTGTTTTGTATTAATTGATAAAATGATGCGGGGAACTCCCTCTCAGAATGGGTGGATTGCTAACCAGAGCCACCTTTCATTAAGCTCCATGCCAAAGGCATAGTGGTACATGCAACCTGCTGCATCACTCTCCAGATCTGAAGCACCTGCTTTCCAGTGGTACAGAGCAGGTTCAAAGGTCATGGTGTCCTTTTGACAGCTGCTGCGGCAGCTAGGTCACTGCAGCATAGAGGGTGCATATATACATACACCTGTTCCAAATCTACATAACTATGAAGAATTATCACCCAGGTGGCAGTTTAATCTTTAAACATAAGCCATACCTCAGTTCCGGGTATTGTGACTGGTAAATCACGTAATTATTTCAGCCACATCTGATTTCAATCATGTCAAAACGGTGAGCCCAGGTTAGCTGTGGATGGGCGGTGTGCATTTTTGTCAGACAGCCTGTCTCTGCTAGCTAGAGGTACAAGGGACTGAAAGACTATGGCCCTCATTACGACCCTGGCGGAAAGCGACTGACCGGAGCGCCACAGCGTAAATAGCGTTTCCGCCATTGCACGAAGGAGCAAAGTGCGGCCCATTCCGACCCATCGGGCACGAGCACCACGGCATGGCGGAAGTGCAAAGTCCGCGATGGCGGAAATGACCCCAAAACGGCCCACACCGCCGCCGTACGGCGCCCCAGGTGCAATACCGCCACCCCTCTTAGCGGTCACCGCAGTGTGCGCCTACCGGAAAGTACGGTGCCCGGAAATATACGGAAACGGAAGTTAAAACATGGGCCCGGAACGGGAAACATCCCGGCGTACACCTATAAATACACTAAAACCACACAACCACTAAAATCACTACCCTGAAACACACCCCAACCCGTCAACCACCCTAGCGAAACCAAGAATAATGGGAAAAGCAGCGAAGAAAGCGTGCGACCGCAAGCGGCAGGTCCACTTCTCCCGTGAGGAACTCACCGTGCTAACAGAGACCCTCCAGGAGAATGCTGCCGTCGTCTTCTGCACGCAAATGACCAGGACGGCACTTGCAAACAAGAAGGCCATATGGGCTCTGGTGGCACAGCGGGTAAGTGCGGTGGGGACCGCACCCCGCACCCCACAGCAATGCCGCAAGCGATGGGACGACCTGCGGATACGCGTCCGCAGCATACTCTCTGCCAACCGCAACATTGCCACAGCCACCGGGGGAGGTCCTGAATCACCCATCAAGTTGACCCCCTGGGAAGAAATCTGTGCCTCCACCATCGGAATGGAGAGCATAGAGGGAGTCGGAGGGATGGAGAAAGGAGTGCAGACATCCGAAGATACAGGTAGGTGGGCCAGAAAAAACAATGCCAAATCCACACAGTCCATCCATGTGAAGTACCATGCGTCCACATAGTGCAACAGAAACACATGTCCAGGAGAACGTCCACACACATCGGCCTGATAGCGCACGTTAAAACCCACAATAAATACATAAATAATTAAAAACCCCTAATACACGCACTACACGTGCAGCAGGCACACCCTAACTGCAGGCTGCCAAACAACTGCACCCTCACTCCACACACAAATCAAAGCACCTCCAAGGGCCCGGCCCAAATCACCCTCAGGTACCACCCCAATGCATGTGACACAATGCCATTCCAATTCCCACAGACCCACCAATAACCCTCGCCCTCCTCTACTCCACCACAGGGTCCGATCCAAACGACGAGCTACAGGACACCCCTACCAGCACACCTGCAAAGAGGGCCAAGACCAACGGCCAGAGACCCTCCACCTCAGCTGCACGCATCAAGACACGGCAGCAGCACAAATCAGGTGGCAGCACAGAGGAGGGAACATCAACAGGCACCCCAGCAGCCAGCATGCCCACAACACCACCACCACAGGTCCCCCCAATGGATGCCACAGAAGGCACTGCCTCCGGTGGCAGCAGCACCATAGGTGACACCCCATTGATGGCAGCATGCTCCGACACAGAAAACGGGGATGCCGAAGTCAGATCCATCCATGACCTGTCCCAATCCCCCTGTCTGTCCCATCCCGTACAACATGAGGATACCACGCAGGGGCACCCACAAGACGACGACTGGCCATCCCCCACAAGCCCTGTGGCAATGCAACATGAGGACAACAGCCCCTCTGTGACACCCCTGCAAATGGCCTTGGCCCAGCAGAGGCAACAGTCCCTCGACCAGTTGATCGAACAACAGCAGCAACCGGCCACGCTCCTCAAGGACCATGCTGATGAATGTGGGGGCACTAAGGCAGACATAGAAACATCAACTGAGACACTTAGGGCACAAATCGAGAGTAGCACCGAGAGCCTGAGAGTCCAAATGGAGAGAAGCACCGAGAGCCTGAGAGTCCAAATGGAGAGAAGCACCGAGAGCCTCAGGGGGGAACTGCATGCGACGGCCAAGGACGTATGTGCCGAACTTGCCGCAGTGCGCCGTGTGCTCACTGAGCTCTCGCAAACCCTTAGGGACATGCATGGACGTGAGCAGGCAGACACATCATCCGTTGCAAGCTCCGTCCAGGGCAGCCCCCAACGTAGATCTGGAAGGAACCTGCGCTCCACAGGCAGGGGTGCCCCTGATACCCGCAGAGGGGGCTTGCAATAGCGACAGCCCACTGACAATGAGCATCTTTGGACACTGGTGTTCGGGGGGGAGGTAGGGGGGTGGAGGGGGTGTGTTGGGCTCACTTGGGTGGCGGGTCGATAGGGTGTTCAACATGACATCACATATGCCATAAAAAGTGCACGATCAACCAATGAGATGTGTGGACATTGATCTTTGTGTACTAGGCCATCATAGGCGTACAGTCCATATTGTGCATGTCCCAGACACACGCAGTGCCACGAGTCCCGTGTCCATGTATCAGCCACCAGGCGTGAGTGCTAGAAGCATACATCAATGAGATGCTGACGAATGTCACGGGCCTCCGGTGCCTCGCAGACTCCATGAGGTGCTGCCACATCCCCACCCTCATCATGACCATCATCAGGTGCTTGCAGTTCTGCGTCAGGGGGCATGGGCACATTTCTACGTACGCACATGTTGTGGAGCATGACACATGCCATCACCATCTTTGCAACCTTCTCATGGCGGTACAGGAGTGCCCCGCCAGACCTGCTGAGGCAGCGGAAACGGCCCTTCAGTAGGCCGAATGCCTGTTCTATGACTACACGGGTACGTGAGTGGGCATGGTTGTAGTCCTCCTCATGCTGGTCCCGTGGGTTCCGGACTGGTGTGAGGAGCCATCTCTTCAGTGGATATCCAGCATCACCTGTATGTGGACGAGAAACGTATGATGTGGAATGCCATTGATACGTACGCACACCCCCCCCCCTTCCTGCCAGGTCATTGCCAATTCACATACCCCACATCATCATGCATGTAATGAGACTCACCGAGTAGCCAGGATCTGTTCCCTGCGTGTCGCTCCATGTAGCGTGGTATTGTAGAGTTCCTCAAGACCATAGAATCATGGGTTGATCCAGGGAATCGGGCGCAACAATGTGTAATGATCCTGTTGGAGTCACACACCATTTGTACATTCAGGGAATGGAATTGTTTTCGGTTGCGGTACTGGGCCTCCATGGCATGTGGGACGACCAATTCCACATGGGTGCAGTCGATGGCACCAATGCAACCCGGTATGCCGGCAAGTGCATGGAATCCCACTTTCGTGTTTGTAATTTCCTGCTCCGAGCGTGGTAGGGAGATGTAGTCGTCTGCGTGCTGCAGGAGGGCATCGAGCACTTGCAATAGTGTCCGTGAGAACAGTGGCTGAGAAATGCCATGCAACTGTCCGACTGTGTGCTGGTAGGTGCCTGTGGCCAGGAAGTGGAGTACAGACACCACCTTCAGTAGGGGTGGGATGGCGGTTGGGCTATCTATCATGCTGACAAGGTCAGCCTGTGTCATGTCCACAATGGCGGCTATGGTGTCCCGGTCCAAACGGTAGAGGGTGTGGATCTGCTCATCAGTGAGGTTGAACGGATGTGCTCGGAGGCGTGGGATTGCGGGCTGCCTGCGTGGTGGTAGTGGCTGTGCTGGTGGGCCTTGCTGGCCCTGCCTTGCCCTCCTCCTCCTCCTGCGTCTCCTCCGTGCGGCCGGTTGTAGTTGGTGTTCGTCTTCCTCTTGGAGTTGGAGCACTTGCAGTGCTATCAGGTCCCCCAGGGCCAACATCGCGAGTCCTGCCGGTAGCATTTCGGTGTGGTTGTGGGAGGAGACTGGCTGTGCAATTCATGTGTTTTCAGGCTGTATGGCCTCCACCTGTGGTGATTCATTCCACCTGTGCAAACTGCCCTCCCCTTTGGCCGAGCACGTCACGCGCACAACGCTGCAATTCGGGGAATGGTATCTTGCTATTGCTATCATGTATTTGTACCCGATGGCCGTGTTGGATTGGTTGTTATGTTCATTCGGCTATGGTCCCATTGTTTCCCATTCTATCTGTGCAGTCGCGAACAGACTTGTGAAGGGTCAGTGGAACGTAGTACTCGAGTAACGGTGGGCCCTCATGCATCACTGTACCGAGTTGCAACGACGGGCGGGGCGTCCCATTCGTGGGTGAAGGCAGTTGCCATTTTCACACACAGCCGCACTCGATGGAATAATTAGTGATTTCAAACGGCCACAGATGCCTTTCCGACGTGGTGTTGCAAATGAGGAATTCGAAGGGCGGCGCTTTCGGTCTTCAGCTGGCGGCGAGGAGATGCCCACAGGTCTGACTGCAAATATAACGTTCTATTGTTCAATGTCCTTGAGACAGGGCCCATGGCGAGGGAGCAATGATTGATATGAATAGTTTGGGATGCGCATTAGCTACGTGGGCGATGAGGCCGGCCGTTCCCAAATACATGTTACTTCACAACACTGGAATTACAGGCTGGGGCACTGTGGATTTTGCAGGCTGCATAACGCACAGACTCAATGGATGTTTCTAATGTCATGTGAGTAATTATTCAGGCGTTTTGATCCCGGGATGAGGGAATGATGAATGGATGCATGGGCAGGTGATTTGATACAGAGTTTGCCATGTACAGGGCTTCTTGGGATCTATCCGCCTCCCCTACGCTATGTGATGCAGGGCTGCCATAGTGGGACCATCGTCTATCTGGCCTTGTTGAGCCCTCCCTGTCTCGAGGCGCCCTCAGACACTTGTGTCCATGCACGTTGACATTCCCATCTGATGGATTCTGTTTTGACATACGCATGCACAGGTACACTCGTTTGTGATGGTGTTTGCACCTCGATATAGATGGTTATGAGTCGCAAGTGGTTTTGGGGTGGTGATGATCCTTTTGAGTGGGCTAGCATGCATATGGCTGTGGATTTCGTGTGATCATTGAAGTGAGTTGTTGGAATGTAGTTCTGATGGCCATTCTGTTCTTTTTCTTTTCTTTTGGTTGACAGGTATCTCCTCCCCTTTTGCCACTGCCATCTGTATGCCACTCCTGCAGATGGATTTTACTCCCGACACCTGCTGCTTCGTGTTAATCGGTGGAGCAGCATTACGATCTTATGGGACGATCGCCAATGGCCCACATGCCCTTACGCAGTACTGGTGTCTCGGAGCAACATTTCGGCCTTTCAGCTGGACTAGTGCCTCCCCATTGGGACAGCCCTGCGGTTCTGTGCGCTTCCATGTTGCCTTTTCGTACGTGAATGTGGCTCTGTGTACCATGGGGGTACAGGGCGACACACAAGTAGTGGCTGGTCATTTCTTGCGGATGCAGCCCACAATGGTGATTAGTGTTTTGGAGTTCATGGCCTGATGGCTGTATGGGCTTGGTGTCTTTGATGTGCATAAATTGCTATTCTGATTTGGCCCGTGTAGCGTTTTTCTTTGCAAGTGATGTGGCATATGCCTATTTGGGGGGCGATGTATTGTGAGGAGATCTGCATTGGGTTCCAGCTTCGGGGTTTAGTTGCGTGGTACTGTACTGGGCGCGTTTGCCTACTAAGCCCGTGAGGTCAGGGATGGGGGCTGCCTATATGACAGTTTGAATGTTGTCATGCTCAGGGGCGGGGGATTGGGTTTTGTGTAACAGATGCCGGTCAGCCAGGTGGACTGGTGGAATGATGTGATTTTCGGAATATTGCTGGGCACAGGTGCCTGTGTTTGCGTGCGTTTCTTGGTGGGGGACTGTGGTCATGTCCATTGGGATGGCTTCTTTATTCGTGCCATCTGTGACCTGCAGCTCCCATTGGCCCCTCTTGTGTTGCTTTTGTTCGTTGGCATGCATGGGTGCTTTGTACATTTCAATGGTTGCATTGTGACTTCATTGCACCTACCGGGAGTTGTACTTTGTGGGCAGGGAGCGGTGTACAGGCACTCAGTGGGGCCGTTTACGGTTGATTCGCGATGCCGTACTTCTCGCCATGGCGGAATGGTACATTCCGCCATGCCTGATGGCGTTAGGTACATGTCCGCTAGGGTCGGAATTGGCGTAACGTTGCACCATGGTGGTGTTTGCGGTTTGGCATGGCGCGCGCGCGCGTGCTTGGTGCAGTTAGCGTTGGCGTTCACTACGGTGTCGCTAATGGCTTCGTACTTTGCGGTGACGGGTCATAGTCGCACCGAGCGCTATTCGATGGCGGTATTGCATTTCCGCCATCGTTTTTCGATTTCCGCCAGGGTCGTAATGAGGGCCAATGCCTCTCTGTTGATCTCTTTTTGATCTCTGTTGATCCTGCATAACAGGAAAGCCCCTCAACTGGAACTGCCCTGGGAAACCAGAACCAAAGAGCATACCCTAAACAAAAAGACTAATCTCACACCAGGGTGTTGCATGTTATGTTATGTTATGTTATTTTGCATTTATATAGCGCCTTATATACCATTGGTATGGTCTGAAGGCGCTGGTAGGTTGAACGCCCTCGGGAACCGAAGTTCGGGTCAGTAGAGAGAGAAGAGAGAGTCAAAAGTGCGTGTGTGCACCAGGTATGTGTGCAGCTGATGCGGAATTCAGGTGGTAGCTGCTTCTTAGCGGTAGCTGTGGTGGTTGAGAGATCAGGAGTATGTGTTCGCTCTGGCTGGCTTTATCCAGGACGAATGTGGCTGCGTTAGGCCTGAGGAGAACGCCTGGCTGGGGTGTGTGAAACCAGCAGTGTTTACTTAGAGTGTTGTGGAGTGAGCGGGAGATGTAGATATGAGAACAGTTATACCGAATGGTGTCATAGTATCTCTGTGTTCTAGTTGAGTGGTGATGTAAGGGAGAGAGTAGGCGTGAGGTGTGTTATGATAAGTACTCTTTCAAATGTTCACTGCATTCCAAAACATATTATGTATGTCACGCAGTTCCGAGCGGGCAGGTCCGTTCTATTCATTTTGTTCATTTCAGGCGTTCGGGATTGTACTACACATTCATGCTTGCTTGACCTATTCTTCTCCAGTGTGCCTCACGCATGCTCTCATGTGTTCCATAAGTGTGCACTCCTGTCTTTCTTGTGCATGCATTCCAGTCTACCCAGCGCATGAACTCCTGTCTGCCTACGCACTCATCCGCTTTGTATACTCAAACGCTTTCTATACACTCATCCGCCCTCCACATTCATCCGCACCCCACACTCATCCGCTCCCCGCACTCATCGGTACTCCACATTTCTCCGCTCTCGCACTCATCCGCTCCCCACACTCATCCGCTCCCCAACACTCATCCGCTCCCCAACACTCATCCGCTCTCCAACACTCATCCGCTCTCCACACTTGCTCTGTGCTTTCCGCATTCAGTCGCTCTCCACGCTCCTCCGTTCTCCATGCTCCTCCGCTCTCCACACTCATCCGCACTCCACACTCATCCGCTCTCCACCCTCATCCGCTCTCCACACTCATCCGCTCTCCACTCTCATCCCCTCTCCACACTCATCCCCTCTCCACACTCATCCCCTCTCCACACTCATCCGCTCTCCACGCTTATCTGCTTTCCACGTTTCCCACCCATCCGTTCTCCATACTCATCCGATTTCCACGCTCATCCACTCTCCATGCTCATCCGTTCTCGGCGTTCATCCGCCCTCCTCGCTCGTCTTTTCAACATGCTCGTTCACTCTTACACTTTCGTCTGGTTAAACGTCGTCCGCTCCGCACATTCGTCCGGTCCGCACATTCGTCCCGTCTACATACTCGTCCTGTCTATACATTCCTCCCGTTTACACAGTCATCCCGTGTACACACTCGTCCCGTCTAGACACTCGTACAGTCTTGATACTCGATTACCCGGAACACCCACACATCGGCCAAGCATACTACTCGTTGGCCTGATAATATTACTTGTCTGTTCTGCGTGACTATCCGTTCCAGACACTCATCCGCACTGTGTATTTGTTCGCTCTACACATTCATCTGTTTCACAACTTTCATCCGCGCCACACATTCATCCACTTCACACACTCGTCCGCTCCACACACTCGTCCGCTCCACACATTCGTCCGTTCAGCACACTCGTCCGCTCCACACTATTCGTCCGCACCAAAACGCTCATCCATTCCACACACAACATCCATTTCACACACTCACCCGACACCACACATTCATCTTTTCGCACATTCGTCCGCTCTATCAGCTCATCTGCGCCGCTCGTACGTCTGCTCCACGTATTCGTTTGTTTCGGAACACTCATCCGCTCTCCGCACTCATCCGCTTTCCACACTCATCCGCTCTCCACACTCATCCGCTCTCCACACTCATCCGCTCTCCACACTCATCCGCTCTCGCACTCATCCGCTCTCCACCGTCGTCTGCTCTCCAGGCTCACTGCATCCTACGCTTCTGCGCTCTTCACTCAGTCGTTCTCTACACTCGTTCTGTGCTTTCCATACTCATCCTCTCTCCACACTCATCTGCTCTCTACACTCATCCGCTCTCACACTCATCCGCTCTCCACCGCCATCCGCTCTCCAGGCTCAACTGCATCCTACGCTTCTGCGCTCTTCACTCAGTCGTTCTTCACACTCGCTCTGTGCTTTCTACATTCAGTCGCTCTCCACGCTACTGCGCTCCTCACACTCATCCGCTCTCCACACTCTTCCGCTCTCCTCACTCATCCGCTTTCTACACTCATCCGCTCTCCTCACTCATTCGCTTTCTACACTCATCTGCTCTCATACTCATCCGCTCTCACACTCATCCGCTCTCGCGGCTCAACTGTATCTTACGCTTCTGCGCTCTCCGCTCAGCCGTTTTCCACATTCGCTCTGTACTTTCGACATTCAGTCGTTCTCCACGCTCCTCCACTCTTCATGCTCCTCCGCCCTTCAATATTCATCCGCTCTCCACACTCATTTGTTCTCCACACTCATCCGCTCTCCACACTCATCCGCTCTCCACACTCATCCGCTCTCCACGCTCCACACTCATCTGCTCTCCATACTCATCCGATTTCCACGCTCGTCCGTTCTCCATGTTCGTCCGTTCTTGACGTTCATCCGCTCTCTTCGCTCGTCACTTCTAGATTCTCATTCACTCTAACACTTTCGTCTGGTCAAGCGTCCATCTAGATCTCCTAGTTTTCTGATGATTTATTCATATTATCCACTTCACTGTTTTGATCTACATTATTCGTTTGGTATTGTTTGTCTTATGGTTTACATTCGATTTTATTTATGTATTTAGTTTTTTTTTTTTTTTTTTTTTTTTTTTTAGTTGTACATTTCTTGCTTCCGGTCAAATTGCTGGTTAGTTTTCAGTAGTTTGGGGAAGGCCGTTAAGTCTTCAGTTAGGCGGATGTGGGGTGGGAGCGAGTTCCATAGGGTTGGGGCTAGCGTTGAGAATGATGAAATGATGATCCGCCTAACCTGGTTGAGTTTGTCTTAGGGATTACTAGGAGGCCGGCTGAGCTTGATCTTAGGGTGCGAGTGGGGTGATAAGGTATTAGCTTGTCTTGAAGATATTGCGGTCCGGTTTTATGTAGTGCTCGATGGGAGAGGCATAAGGTTTTGAAAGCTACCCTACGGGCTACTGGAAGCCAGTGCAGTGTCTTAAGGGCTGGGGATACGTGGTCTCTTGGACTGAGCGCGAGTAGCATTTTGGCTGCCGCGTTTTGTGCTCTTTGGAGTTTGTTTAGTTGGTAGGCATGAATTCCGAGGTATAGGGAGTTTCCGTAGTCCAGTCTTGATATGACAATTGATTGGACCGCGGAGACTCTGTTGGGAAATGAGAGATATGGAAGGATGCGCCTAAGATTTTTGAGGTGGTAGTGGCAGGATCATGAGACATTGTTGACTTGTCGCGAGAGTGTTAGGTCGGAGTCTAAGGTGCATCCAAGATTTTTCACTGTGTTGGAGGGTGTCGGTGAGTTGCCCATGGCGGGTGGCCAGGGTAGTGGGTGCGGAAGAAGATCGAGCTTGCCGCAAATCATGATTTCTGTTTTGGAGGGGTTTAACAGGAGGTGGCTTTGGGTCATCCAGAGTTCTATGTTAAGGAGGCAGGATGCCAGGTCAGGTCGGGATTCGGGTTTCGAGTTCAGGATTTTTAGAATTAGTTGAGTGTCGTCGGCGTAGTTGTAACACAGGATGTTGTGTGAACGAATTATTGGTGGGAGGGTGATCAGGTAAAGATTGAACAGGAGGGCGGATAGACATGCTCCCTGAGGGACTCCCGTGTCGACAGGTTGGGGTTGTGAGGTAAAGCTGGAGAGTGTCGTTATTTGGTGCCGGTCTTTGAGGAATGAAGCTATCCATTTAAGGGCGGTTCCGCGGATTCCTATGGAGTGTAGTCGGTCTAGGAGGATTGAGTGATTGATCGTGTCAAAGGCGGCCGATAGGTCGAGGAGGATTAGTGCGGCGCATCCAGCGGAGTCTGCTGTCATTTTAAGGTCATCCCAGATCGAGGTTAGGGTGGTTTCAGTTCCGTGGCGTGATCTGAAGCCTGATTGGGCTGGGTCTAGGAGGTTGTTGGTTTCGACAAAGGAGTTTAGTTGGGAGTAGGCGGTTCGGTCAATGAGTTTGGCATGGAACCTAGTGTTTGAGATTGGGCGGTAGTTTTTGGGCTCGAGTGGGTCGAGCAATGGTTTTTTAATTAGAGGTTTGACGTGCACCGTTTTGAATGCGTCGGGAAAGATACCGGAGGAGAGGGAGGAATTTATAATAGATCTTGCATATTCTCCTGCGCAGGTTGAGGCAAACATTTCTTTAAGGGTTGTGGCTGGGCAGGGGTCCAGTGGTGAACCAGAAGGTTTGCGGGCAGATAGCAGTTTGAGAAACTGTTCTGGCGATATTGGACTAAAGGATTCAAACGTTGGTTGCGTGGAGGTTACGGTTGCAGGGCTGGGCGGTATGGGCGGAGGATTGCTCGGTGGCTGAAGTTGAGCCATCTTAGTGTTTAGAGTTTTTGTTCTTTCGATAGCCGTGTTGTGGAAATGGAGGGAGAGTGAGTCGCACAGTGATTGTGTGGCGGTCGGGCTGGTTGTATTGCAAGCAGGATTGGTGAATTCTGAGATGATTTTGTGGAGTTCTTTGCTTGGGTTTTTGCAGTTTAGGATTCGGGTGTTGTAGTGGGCTTTTTTTGCTTTCCGGATTTCGGACTTATATTGATAGAGGTGACGGGCCAAGGTGGTCCTGTTTTCGTGGGTTTTCTCTTTCTGCCATTTGCGTTCTAGGTATTTGTAAAGTCGTTTAGTGGTCTTCAACTCAGGAGTGAACCATCTGGGGAAAGGGGCGCAGCGGGTTGATGGTTTGCATGGGGGGGTGAGTCGTAAAAGAGGTGCGTTGAGCCATGAGTCAAAGGCCTCAGGGGTTAATTTGTTGTCGGGAGGGCAGGTGGGTGGTGGAGATTGGAGGAGTGCCTCGGCTAGGTCCGGGGTGATCGTTAATTTTTTCCAGCATTTGCGTAAAATCGGAGGTTCGGATGCAAGTACGGGAAGGGGGTCAGGTGAGTGGATGGCGAACGAGAGAATGAAGTGATCTGACCAGATGATTGGGGTGGGGGGCTTTAAGTGAATCAGGGTGTTGGAGCTAAAGATGGCATCGAGAGTGTGTCCTTTGTAATGAGTCGGGCCGTTTATGTGGGGTTGGAGATTAATTGCATCTAAACCATCAACCAGGGAGTGTGTCATAGGGTTGTTGGGGATGTCGAGCCATATGTTGAAGTCACCAAGGAGGGTGAGGTTGGAATGGTTTAGTTGCATGGTGGCGATTGAGTCGCAAAGGTTGTTTGCGAATTGTCTATCGTAACCAGGGGGCCTGTAGATTATTAAGAAACTGTGAGAGAGCGATGGGGAGAGGGAAAGTTTAATGAGGAGAGATTTGCAGGAAGGGATGGAGGGTTGGTTGTCGATGATCGAGGCGCGGAAGAGAGATTTGAAGACGAATGCTACTCCACCTCCTCTGGATGGACGGTTCAGTGGGATGAGGGAGTAGTCAGGGGGAAAGGCTTCACTAGCGATTGGGTTGAAGTCATTGGAGAACCAGGTTTCGGTGATGAAAACTAGGTCTGGTTTGACAGAGGTGAGGAGGTCATAGATGCAATGTCTGTTTTTTGCTACGGAACGGGCGTTAAATAGGATACAGTTCATATCAGCAGGCAAGTTAGGTGTAGGTGCTGGACCGGGGTGTGGCGGTGGCGGAGAGAGCTGAGGAGGGGGGGTTAAGGTCGGTGATGCTAGAAGGGAATAGTGGGCGGGCTGAAAATTTGGCAGGTTCCTGGCGGGGCTGGGTGGTTTGGTGTGATAGGATGATTGGATTTGGGTTGGGTGATTTGAGGGAGGGGTGTGGGCGGGGGGGAGTTTCAGTTGCAGTTGATGAGAAGTCGAGGGAGAGGGGTTTCAGGAAGGGGGAGGCCACGGGGGAAGGCGGAGAATGCGGGAAAAGGGGGTGGGTCGGGACAGGGGAGGGGAGGAGTGCTGAGAGATTGGGGGGGACCAGGCGCGTTTCCTCTTTAGTTTCTTTGCTGCGACTGGTGTGTGGGAGAGGGTAGGGGGTTCAGAGGGGGAGAGGGAGGCAGCTTCGGTTCGTGCTAGGGCTCGGCGCGCAGTTTTTAGGGAGGGGAAAGAGTGCGGTCGGGGGGGAAGGTGGCAGGGGTATGAGGGCAGGGCGGTGGGTGGGTGATTTCAGGGTGGGGTGTGCTAGGTCTGATGGAGAGGGGAGCGGGTGTGGGGAATGCTGGCGGGTCGGGGGTGGAGTTCAGGGGATGAGTGGTTTTAGGGTGAGTGCTTCGCCATCGTGCTCCTCTGGCTTGGTGTTTGGAGAGGGGAGTGGCTGCTTGTGTGGAGGGGGGTGGGGTGATATGGGAGGGAGGGGTCGGGAGGGAAGGTAGATCGGAGAGTGGGGGTGGTCCCCTGCGGTCGTTTCTGGTAGGCTCAGGTGGAGTGGGTGCGCTCATGATTGGTGCTGGCGTTCGGTTGATTTAGGAGGGTTTCTGATTGTAGTTCTAGGATCTGGGGTGTCACGCCTTTAGGCGCACTTCTGGGTTTGATGATATTAGACTATTTGGTGCTCTCTAGGTACAATAGTCGGCCTAGGATCGGGGGTGTATCGCCTTTAGGCGCACTTCTGGGATTGACAATATTAGACTATTTGGTGCTCTCTAGGTATAATAGTCGGCAGATGATTATTAGTTTATTAGGTACGTTTCTGAGTTCTCCTGTACACAGGAGAAGGTGTTCGGTCAGTCACTAGATTCAATTTACTTGGAGGGGGTGTTAGATTATTTGTCACTGCTATTAGAAACGCTTTCTAAGTTCACGGAGAGATATATGGGACATTTTAGTGGAGCTTTGGACGGGTTATTTGGGCGTGTCACTAAATTCAACTTTCCAGACAGGCTATTGGTAGCATTTTAATTGGTCGACTTGCAATTGGGAACACTTCTAGAGAGGCTATTGGGCGAAAATTCTAAGTCCAGTTGGGAACACTTCTATAATCAACTTTTCTCAGAGAGGCTATTGGGTGTAATTTCAAATGCAATTGGGAACACTTCTAAAATCAACTTTCTCAGAGAGGCTATTGGGTGCAACTTCAAATGCAATTGGGGACACTTCTAAAATCAACTTTCTCAGAGAGGCTATTGGGTGCAACTTCAAATGCAATTGGGAACACTTCTAAAATCAACTTTCCTCAGAGAGGCTATTGGGTGCAACTTCAAATGCAATTGGGAACACTTCTAAAATCGACTTTCTCAGAGAGGCTATTGGGTGCAGATTCAGTTGGGAATACTTCTAAAATCAACTTTTCTCAGGGAGGCTATTGGGCGCAACTTCTAAGTGCAGTTGGGGACACTTCTAAAATCAACTTTTCTCAGGGAGGCTATTGGGCGCAAGGTCCCTTGATAAGTATGACAAGGGGATGAGTTTAGTATAGTCAGAAGGAGCTCAGTACAGTCATTTCTCTCTTTACCTCTCCTTCCTTCTTGTCTCCTCCACTTCCTTTAGCACCAAGCACTTTGGGTATGATCCAAGTAGGCAACAACCACTTGTCACTAGATCAGAGATTGCAGTCCTGAAAGCAGGCTTGCTTCTGTTCAGTCCTCTGTGTGTTTTTTTTCCTATAAAAGAGTTTTCCACCCCTTTTCTCATTCATTCCTAGACTGCAAGAATTAATACTGATATTTTCTGGGAGAGTTGCCTTTTCCAGATCCCCCTGCAAGTGAGGTGAAGATTGAGTGTTCCAATGCAGGCACGATCTGCTTCTTACCCACACCAAGGGCAAATTAGGGGTGACCTGCTGCTGGAGCAAGACCTGGCACTCAGTTAGCTACACCAATAACCAGGACCTCACTGGAGGTGAAGCACCCCTCTAGGTGTTTGCAAGCCTCTCTTTGTTGGGAGAAAAAGCACAAGGACCATATCTTGTCACTGAGTCCCTGGAGTGGGACTCACACCCTGAGAGCCAGAACAAACAGGATATCTGTTTTTCACTGTTGAACTTCTTTGAGTCATCTTCAAACCACGTTTTACACCACTTCAAAACACAGGACCTGCTGGTGCTGCGTTTGGCACTCTCTTGATGTTCAAACCACTGTCGCTGCATCTTCAAATCAATTCGATGCTACACTGCAACAGCTGAGCAGGTCATTGCCTCAGCCCAAACCAGATGATTGCTGCTTTGGAAAGACTTTGGACCACTGTGTCTTAACCAAGCACCTCAAGCCAATAGCATCTTTGTCTTCCAGCCGTGTTTGAACATCAAACTGACACTGGTGGAATCTTCAAACCACTTCAATGAGCCTCTCTTTGAACCTGAGTCAACACCTGCTCTCCATTTAGATCACTGTGAGTACCTGCATCTGAACCTGATTCAAACCATTCAAACAACTATAAGAAGCCTGGTTTGATGCCATTGAATTGCCTAGAACTGAGTAAGGCCCCCAGCCCGCCTGGTCCCTGTGGTGGTACCTTAGAGACTAGGTAATACCCTTTTGCACCATTTCCTTACCAGAAAGCATATGCTTTTTGAACATTGTGGTATCTTAATTGCCTTATTTTACTCCCTGCTAAGTATTTAGAGTGCTTGCATCTTTACATTCTGCTTTTCCTTTATAGGGGTGTGTTTTTGATAGTATTTTTAATAGTGAGTTGTACATTGGTGTGTTTAATAAAAAATATACAGTTTTATAAAACATCGATAGAACATTCTTTTGTTTTGGACTACTGCACTAATGCTGTTTGGGTTGCTACTCTTTCACATTCACACCCTTCTAAGAATGTAACCTGCCCTCAGCCCAAGTTACAAGAAAAAGATGAAGGAAGAATATCTCTTACCTGTTCTGGTTTTACCCGTAGGATTAGGATCACACTTGTTTGGTATAGGTGTGAGGGCCGAGTAGTCAGTTTACCCTCCACTTATCCTTGAACTCCTATGAGGCAGAAGGCATTTTGTCACAGTGTGGGATTCTCTCAGTTGGCGGATTGCAGTTTTAATAACACAGATCTACTTCCTCGGGTCCAGGAATTATTAACTGCTTGCTGCTCCAACAGCAGTCATAAAACTCACATATGTTGAAAATATTACATAATACATAATGGTACCAGGCAGGGCTTTCTAGCTACATGACAGCAAATCTATGGTAACACCCTTATAAAGAGTGTGAGACATTTTGAAAACATATAAGAATACTATTTGCCATAATACTATAGTATTATGCAATCATTAAAAACAAGATACTTTCTAAATGTAATCTCTGATGAGCATATATTGGAACTACTACAAACCACTTCGATTTTGAATGATATAGCAGGAACAAGTATTGACACTAATGTAACCAATTGGGATGAAATAAGATTAATAAAGAGCTAGAAGAATTCAAAATTACAGTTACCGCCAAATGTATCAAGTGGTTTAGAAAAGATTTAAGGCGCTTCTCACATGAGAAACATTTTCTATATATTAATGACGATTATTAACCATATAGCATGGCCACTTTTAAAAACCCAAGTGGACCTAGAAGGAATAGAAGAGAACATTCTGGCAAAAATTCATACGGTAGACGTGAGAGGTTTGGAGACAAAGGACCACAGGAAAGAGAAGAAGGAGATAGGAACGAGCAAGGAGAAGGAGTAGGCAAACATCACAAGAAAGCAGAGGTTTCTAAAGAGGTTGCAATAGCGGTCGACCCTCTAGATGGGGTAATAACTCTTTTGTAGATCGAGCAAAATATTTTCAAAAGAACTGGGGAGCACACAGCCCAAAGGTGTCATAAAGTGGTCACCCTTGGAAGTGAATTTTTCAGAATATGAACTTACAAATGTGGCAATGAAAGTCCTTAATAAAGGCCTAGGTTTTGCATTGACAAAAGAACATGACCCCTTTCTGTGTAGAACATAATTAGGATCATTGATGAGGATGATACATCTTAAACAGCTCTTTGAGAATGATAGCTTCAAAGCTATGGAAAATACAACGGGAGTAAAGGAACCCTCCAATTGTTGTCCGCCTATTACATGTAGGATTTATAAAGTCATAGGGCCTCATTACGAGTCCGGCGGTAACCGCGGGGGTAAAACCGCCTGGTTACCGCCGGACTCGTATTACCATTCCGCCTCCGTGATTCCCGGAATTACCGGGGCATTACAACCCCGGTTTTCCGGGAATCACGGAGGCGGAATGGTGTAAATCCCCATTCCCATTGAGTCCTATGGGACTCAATGGGAATCGGGATCATGGAAACACCGGCAGCATCTCGTAATGCTGCCGGTGTTTCCTCGTCCGCCTGCATGCGGGAGGTGTTAAACCCGCCAGGTCAGACCTGGCGGGAACATCACCTCCCGCCTGCAGGGGTCGGGATCAGGCGGTCCGGAAACAACGGTGGCGGCGGGTTTACCGCCACCGTTATTTCCGGACCGCCAGGGTCGTAATGAGGCCCATAGTGTTTGAAAATAAGGTTTTACTAGATCTTGAAAGATTGGAGAGAGATGAAATGAATGTTTTCTATAATATTACTAGATAGGAAAAAGAAGCACTGACCAACTTAGCCAAGAACACACATATAATCATACGTAAGTCTGATAAAGGAGGACACAATGTCACACAAAACATTAAATATTATGTGGCATAGTGTGAAAGAGGCCTGGAGCCTACAAGAGGATCTCACACCTACTCTACATATGGCCATTAAGAGTAAATTCCTTGAGGCTAAATTGAAAAAATGTATTTCTAAACAACAAGCAGAGTTTATCATACAGAGTACATCTAGAAATCCTATTTTCTATACTGTTCCTAAAATACATAAACATAGAGAAAAAAACACTGGGAAGTCCAATAGTTTCAGCAGTGTCTTCCATACTACAACCTCTGTCTCAACATGCAGATTATTTTCTTAAACAGTACATTCCTAAAATGGCGTCATTCATAAAAGACAGTACGCACATTATTCATAGAGTAGAGAATATGTAATACAACGATTAAGATTCCTCGTTAATTGGCCTAGATATAGTATCATTGTGTACTAAAATACCACAACCTGCAACTACTGAGGTAGTAAAAACAATTTTGGCCAGAATTAAAATATAGAGTATCTTCCTACGGAATTTGAATAATGGTGCACAGAATCTGTGCTGACCAATAATTTCGTGCAGTTTTCTGACAAATTGTTCAAACAGAAGAGACTGTGATGGGTGCCACTGTGTCTACCAGCATAGCACATCTATACATAGAATGCTTTGAATAAAAAATGGTGTATATTGATTCTAATCCTTTCTTTCTTTTTCTTTTTTAATTTTTTAAAATTAATTTCAACAAACCAAACCAACCAAAAAGAACCAGACCGTGAACAGCATTGATACATTTAAAGTCTCATGTACAGTTTCCACCGCCTCCCCGTCACCCTCCTCCCCTATCCCGAGCCTACCCACATCACCACCATCCACCACTCTATCTGAGTACACCCCTCCCTCCACTCGTCTTCTAGGCAAGGCTGGGCAGACCCAGACATTGTAGCTATCAAGTGCCTCCAGGCTATCAGTGTCTCTGCTTCTTCCTCTCCCCGCTATTAACTGCTTCGCTCCACACCACCGTTTCCTCATCTGCCCATTTCCAAAGGTTGTGCCACCAAACTTTTACTTTCGATCTATTACTTGCTTTCCAGCTCATGGCAACTCTGCGCTTAGCAAGTACATAAGCCAGGTCTTTGAGTTTACTCACGTGTTTCGCCGTGCACGGCCTAGGGAAGCCCCCCACCATGCATGCCCACAAATATTCCACCTCTAGACTAATCTCCTTCCCAGCTAAAAGATGGGCCGCCTCCCCCCTGAATCGCCTTATTTCTGGGCATGCCCAGAACATATGTACCAGCCCCGCATTCTCCCCCCCCCACATTTAGGACATGTTTGTGCTCCTGCATTCTTAAATCTTGCAATCTTCTGGGGGGGGGTCACATACGCTCTGTGGGTAACACATAATTGAATTTTTTGCAACCTCGCGTTCCTGGACACTTTTTTGTGGTATCTCTGTACCCACACCCAGAACCCATCATTCATAGGTTCCCCGGCATCTTCTTCCCAATCCCGTCTCAACTGAATCACCTCCTTCCCCACCCTTGACATCAGCAGTTCGTAAAGTCGGGAGACCTCATGGCCTCTGTCTGACACATCGTAAAATGTTTCTATGGCCGTGTCGGGCTGACTCTCCAGCACTAATTCTGACCAAGTGTCTTTTATCTTCTGCACCAACCTAGTGCATGTGATATACTGTCCCAGGTGTAAACCGGTGTCTTCCACCTGTGTGTCAAACTCTGCCGCCTTCCCATCCTGCCACACATCTCCCAGCGTTGCTATACCAATCGGTTCCCAGTACTTCCAGGCTAGCTTCCTCAATTATTCATTAACTCCATTCAGTGCCACTAACGGCATCTGTGGGGAACACGGGAACGGGTTCTCCATAACCCTGCAAGCCCTTCGCCATATCTTCCATCCCAAGTTTAACATCCATGTCTCCCTGTCTCACCTGTGATTTTGGCAACCATATCCATTCTTTCAGGAAAAATGGGACACATTCAGCCCTCAACAATCTGGAGTCTGATGTGGATTCTTCCGATAACCACTTTCTCACATATTGTAGTTGACTGGCCAGAGGGTAAATCTCAAAGTTGGGCAATTTAATTCCCCCTTGATCATACGTGTTTTGCAGTTTCCATAATGCTATTCTGTTCCTAGTATAATGCCAAATTAACCCCATACATATACTTTGGATTTTAACAAAGAATCGCTTGGGTATCATGACTGGTATATTCACAAAGTAGTGTGACAGTCTAGGCAACACCACCATCTTTAGCAGTTCCACTCTCTCCATCATGGTCAGAGGGAGCTTGGCCCAGAACCTCATGCTGTTTTCAATGTTAGTCACAGCCTTCTCTGTGTTTTGTTTGTGTTCGACTTCGACACTGTGATGTACATCAATCCCCAGGTATTTAAAGGTTTCGGTCTCCCATTGTATTTGTAATGCCGGCAGTTCCTCCCGTGGTATCCCCTTATACCTACCCAGGGGAAATATACATGATTTCTTGGGGTTCACTGTTATGCCAGACAGAACAGAGTATCATCCCATTAATTCCAGAATATATTGTAGGTTCTCTTCAGGATATCTCAAATACAACAGAATATCATCAGCATACATTGATATCAGATGTTGCCCTCCTTTCGTATTGATCCCTACCTCCCCATCTTGTTGCCTCAAGTATATTGCCTGGGGTTCCGGTGCTAAAATAAACAACATCGGGGTCCACAGGCCTCCCTGCTAGTACCCCTACTGAGCTGCCATCGATCTGAGATGGCCGCTCCTGTCCTGACTCGAGCCAGTGGTTTACTGTACAGCAATTGGACCCTCTTTAAGTACGTGGGACCAACCCCATATTCCTTCAAAGCCGCCATCAGCCAAGGCCATTTGACACAGTTGAAGGCCTTCACTGCATCTAACGAAACTATTGCGACCTCTTAAGAGTCCCTTTCCATTTGTTCTATAACATGATGGAGCCTTCTGAGATTGTCAGATATGCTTCTATGCGGTACATACCCAGTCTGATCAGTATGTATGAGTTTGTTGATAACCGGTCTCAGCCTATTTGCCAGCACTGTATCTCGCTATCTTGCTTAAGCATGGATAGCGGTCTATAAGACCCGCAGTCCATGCATGGTTTATTAGGCTTAAGGAGCAGCATGATAGTTGCTTCCCTCAGAGACTCCGGCAGCATCCTAGCACCTCATTCAACATTGCTAGTAGTGGGGGGCGCAACTCTGCCTTATACATGTTGCAGAACGCACTGATGAGTCCATCTGCCCCTGGAGCTTTACTAGTAGGCAAGAGCTTGATCACTGCTTTTAATTCCTCTAACGTAATTGGGTCCTCTAAGTTCTCCCTCTCTGCTGCCTCCAGTTTGGGAAGACCGATGTCCTGCAATGTTTCTATCACATCAATCTCTTCTCCCTCATCAACATCCATATATAGCTGCTGATAGACCTCAAAAAGCCTTTGTTCACTCCTTCCTGGGTATCTAGGATTTGTCCATCCATCCCCCACACCGGTCTAATTCTTTGTCTGGGTGTCTCCCTCTTATACAACCAGGCTAACAACCTGCCAGGCTTATCCCCCTCTACGTGCTGCCTTTCAACTTATTTTTTATCGTTCAGGTTGCATAATCTCTCCCAGTACTCCCTGCAATCCTGTTGTAACTGTTGTATGGAACCAGCCTCCTCTGGGGAATGCCCACCCTTGTGCACTATAGTCTCTAATTTCTTTTCTGCTTCGTGTAACTCATGCGTTATTCCACCTTGTAGGTCTTTGGATTTAGATACTGCCGCCCCCTCACTACCACCTTCAATGCCTCCCATAATGTGCCAGCCTATTCTATGCTCCCGGTGATATGTTCAAAGTATTCCTCTATTTCCTTCCTCAGGTCCTCCCTGAAGACCATATCTTTCATAGCTTCGGCTCTAAGCCTCCATGCCGGGATCCGTGCTCTGCGCTGTGAGTACTACCATGCTACAATCAATGGTGAGTGGTGTGAGAGGACTCTCGCTTTGTATTCCGACTGCACTAGTTCCCCCGTCATCTCTGGTGCAACAAATATGTAGTCTAACCACAAGTGCAGGTTTTGTGGGGCCGACTAATGAGAATATTGCCTATCCTGTGGGTGGTGCATTCTCCATAAGTCTTCTAGTCGAAAATCACTCAATAGGGTACTCAGGGCTTTAGCTACTGGGGTAGGTTTCTCTATTTTCTCATCTGATCTGTCAATCATGGGATCTAGTGTGCAATTAAAGTCCCCGCCCCACATAACTGCTCCTCCAATATATGGGCTGATCTTGCTGTACAGAGTTCTGAAATAGCCGGTCACATCTTGGTTCGGGGCATATGTGTTATAATGCTCAGCTCTCTATTTTCCACTAGTCCTCTTATTAGCACCATCCTCCCACCTGGCTCTATAGTAGATTGTAACAGCTTAAAAGGAGCATGCAGTGCTTTCCACGTAATTACCCTTCTGGCATATGCCGAATATGTTGCTCCTATGGTTGTCCCTCTCCATTTCCTCCTCACCACCTCCTGTTCTTGTTTTGTCAGGTGAGTGTCCTGTGATAGAGCAATATCAATTCTATGGGCCTCATTACGAGGTATGCCGGTAAGGGAAAAATTATGCCGGTATGTAAATACCGGCATCATTTAATGTTCCGTAGCATTCTGACCCACAAACCCGGTATTAACGGCACCGTTATTTACTGTACCGCAAATAGCGGCATAGGCACGTACACGCGCCTCTCCAGGCAGGAAATACCGGCTTGCCGGTAATAGGTGCCAATTATAACCCATACAAACATGCAAATACCGGCATCGTGAACCCGGTAATAACGGGCTGCATGATGCCGGCAAAACAGGCATCGCGGACCACCCGCAAACAGCAACGAAGATACAAGGCAGCTGCCACAGGTGCACACAATCCCCACAGGTGGAGTCAAAGGAGGCTGTGCCAGTATGAACTGAGCACACCCACACACCACAACCCCCCCACAGGTGTAGGCAATGTAGAGTGGCCCAGTACAAAAGGAGCACACCTACACACCACACCCCTTCCTACACCAAAATGCTACGACTAGTATTTGCAATCATGGCACAGGAGGACATGCCTATACTGCTACAACTACAGCAACAACAGCAACAACAATAACAACTACAGCAGCAAGAACAGGCAACACAGAGGAGACGCAGGAGGAGAAGGAGGGTGAGACAGGGCTAGCAATTACCACCAGCACAGCCACCAGCGCCTCATAGGCAGCCACCAATCCCTCGCACCAGACCCAGCCCATTCAACCTAACCCCTGAGCAGATCCACACCCTATACCGGTTGGACCGTGACACCATCACCACCATAGTGGACATGATACAGAACGACATTGCCAGCCACATAAAAATACGCACTGCCATCCCCCCACTACTAAAGGTGGTGTCTGTGCTACACTTCCTGGCCACAGGCACCTACCAACACACAGTGGGCCAGCTGCATGGCATTTCACAACCACTATTCTCACGCATGCTGAACCAAGTGCTGGATGCCCTCCTGAAGCACGCAAGCACCCACATATCCCTACCACGGACTGCCCAGGGGTGAGCCGAAACCAAAGTAGGCTTCCATGCACTGGCAGGCATGCCCAATTGTGTTGGTGCCATCGACTGCACCCATGTGGAATTGGTAGTCCCCCATGCCATAGAGGCAGTGTACCGCAATCGCAAGCAATACCACTCCATCAATGTGCAAATGGTATGTGACTCCAGCAAGATCATCACCCATTGCTGCGCCCGATTTCCTGGATCCACACATGATGCCATGGTACTGCGCAACTCCACGCTACCCTGTCACATGGAGTGACATGCTGGACAACGTGCCTGGCTGCTCGGTGAGTTGCACAACAGGCCCATGGCCATGCTGTGGGGTACTCATGTGTGCGGATGCAGAAGGGGGGGGGGGTACTGCACCCGGTGGGAAAGGGGGGGATACTTCACCAGGGTGGGAAAGGGGGGGGTGCTTCACCACGGTGGGAAAAGGGGGGTACTTCACCAGGGTGGGAAAGGGGGGGATACTTCACCAGGGTGGGAAAGGGGGGGTTAATAGTACACCTAGGTGGCAAAAGCCAGTGAGTGGAGGATGAATGCAGAGCTAAACACTCCTCACCTGACCCAGCCAAACGGTACATGACACTTCACTGGGCCACATATCACAAATAATGCATTTCGATGAGAACAAGTAAGAGGCACAACCAGGCCACCCTGGTGATGGCAAGCAATGCATGAATGAACAGGATGGCAAGTGTGGCAATGTGGGCAGTGTGACCATGCATAGTAAATAATGAACATCATGAATTGGAGTCAAAACATTGTTGCACTACCACAGCATATCTGCCTCAGCATGCATGATTACACCCTGCATCATCTATTGAACGCCATCCAGACTACCGCACCTCATGACAGTATAAATTGCACCTAGATAACATTTTTTCATGCTTACAGGGACATGTGCATGGCCACACCAAATAGCTGCCGCCATAACTGTGCTCCCTGAATGTGGCAGTTCAGAGTGACACAC
Organism: Ambystoma mexicanum; assembly: GCF_040938575.1. Lineage (NCBI taxonomy): Eukaryota > Metazoa > Chordata > Amphibia > Caudata > Ambystomatidae > Ambystoma > Ambystoma mexicanum. The sequence goes on from NC_090926.1 coordinate 497,827,229, forward strand.
ACCTATTTGAATCTGCTTGCAGGTGATGGAGGATATCCCTTGAGGCCGTGGCTACTCACCCCTGTGCGTAACCCGCAGAACATCCATGAGGAGGAGTACAATCGTGTGCACACCCGTACCCGTGTTGTGATTGAGCAGACTTTGGCCTGTTGAAGGGGCGGTTCCGCTGCCTCAGCAGGTCTGGTGGGGCACTCCTATATAGGTCTGAGAAGGTGGCAAAGATCACCATGGCCTGTGTCATGCTGCACAACATGTGCGTCTGGAGAAATGTACCACTGCCACCTGACATTGACATGCATGGGCCGGGTGAGGATGATGAGGATGGAGACGGAGGTGAAGTAGCCCCCCTGCCAGTACGTGATGCACGGGATGGCTATGCTGTACGCCAAGCACTAATTCACAAATACTTCTGAAATACAGGGACTATGAAAGACTTGTGTCAGTCAGACACTGGGCCAATGTGGAAATGCACACAGGGAATGTTGGGAGTTGGGCACTGAACACCGTACCACATTAAATGGATGCACACAAAAATAACAATGTCCAGCCATGGATTTTTCTTATCACAACGTGTGTATTATTTACAACAGAAAAAATGTGCCCACTCCCCCCTCCCAGACTCCCCCAACAAACTCCCTGACCCCCCAACAAACTCCTTGACCCCCCCAACAAACTCCCAGTCCCCCCCAACAAACTCCCTGACCCCCCCAACAAACACCAACACCCCCAATAGACTCCACAAGATGCACCCCTTCACCCCCAACCTTGTGTCCCACTACCATTGTCCCCCCACACTACATCCGGGACTTCTTCCTGTCCAGAGGCGGCATTTCAGTGTGCCTTGCACTCCTACGTATGTGGCGCACTGGGCTGGTGGGGACAGATGAAGCTGGTGTGGAGGTAGTAGGTGATTCGCTGGCAGCTTCCACACCTCCTGCAAGCCGTGGCCGCTGCATATGAAGCAGCATTGAGGTCAGCACCTGTGTCACCGCCCCCAGGCAGTCCCTCATTAGCCGAGCCGATGCATTGACAGCGGCTGTGTTTGCTTCGATGGCCGCTGTGGTCCCTGCAATTGCTGTGGCAATACCCCGCCTGGTTTCCTCCCCGTCTGCTATGTACTGGCGGAGTAGGTCTAACATGGCCTCCTGTTGGGCCTCCACCATCGACAATCGTGTCTCCAGGGTTCTGGAGGGGGCTGGAGTGGTGGGTTGTGCAGTCACGTGGATGACATTTTTCGGGAATGGACTCCTCAGAGGTGGGTAGGTCACAGTCACGGAGGCAGGGATCAACTTCACTGCAGGTGGGTGACTGCAGGTGTTGGGGCGAGGGGGTGGGCACGGGGCACGGGGTGGCCGGGCATGTCACCTCAGTGTCTCCCTCAGGCTCCACACTGGCATCAAGTTCTTCGCCAGTGGAGGCGGGTGCTTGCAGGGACTCCCCTTGGAGAGGTGTGGGTGTGGCCTGCTTGTCTCCAGCGGAGGTGGTGGTGGTGGTTGCCCTCTTCTTACGGTGTGAGGTGGATGCCCTCGCAGTTGTCTCCTGGGTTGCTTCTTCCTCATCAGTGCCTGGGGGGGTAGAAGAGATGCAGGGCATCAGTGATGGTGTGACATGGCAGTGGCGGTGCTGTTCATTATTCATTTGATCATGTTTTCATGTCTTACAGGTGTGTCACGCAGGGTATTCAGAGGGGGCATGTAAGCATTCACTGCATGGCAGGTGGCATGCCATTGATTTTGGGTTTGTGTGAAGTATCACATGGGCAAGCTCCAGGTGTGTTGGCTGTGTGTTGGTTAAGGGATGGGCACTCAGCATGCATTTCAGTGTGGCAGCGTTTGGCCCGCCATCTGTATTTGGGTATGGTCATGTGGGTGTTGGGACATGCATTGCCTTGCCTAGACTCTCTACCACTTCACTTGTGCTACTTCATGGTCTCCCCTACAGGGATCTGTAGGGTCACACACCTCCTTCCGTGGTTGATGCCGCACCCGTCTCCATCTCGCATAATCCCTCAATGGACTCAGGACTGATGAATCTGCTGGCCGTCTCCTCCCAGGGCATCAATTTGGCAGGGGGGTGGGCATCCCCGCCTGCGGCCATGGCCTCCCTCCGATTGGTGGCCATGATATTGCGTACCCTCAACCGGAGGTCATCCCACCGCTTCCTGCAGTCCCTCACACTGCGCGGGGTGGGACCTACGGCTGATACCTTGCGGGCTACCTCCTGCCAGATTTGCCACTTTTGTTGTTGCACCTCCCGCTTCTTGTCGTGGGATTGTATTGTCTCTGCATGTGCAGCTAGAGTGTCCACTAATATGGTGAGCTCTGCGTCTGAGTAACGCTGTTTACGCAGCCGGGGGGTGGTCTTCCTGGTAGCCTTTGACATCCTCTATGGATTTCCACTGTGCTCTCCGAGTATCGGCTGGTGGTTATGGAGGATGGCAATGGATTGTGTTTTTAAAGATGGCCGCCAGCCCATTTCCCGTTCCTGCGCGATGACGTAATTTCCGGGTCAGTTTTTTGGCGAACACGGTATTACCATGCCGGTATTACCATGCCGGTATTCAGGGGTTGGTATGAGGCGGTACCGCTATGGGCGGGTCACGCGATGCCGGTATAGAGGAGTTGGAGGCCCTTTAGCGGCATGGCAGTATTGCCACTACCGGCATGGGGGGACGCGCGTGCTCGCGCACTCGTATTCTCCCGCTATTAGCGGGTTCATACGAGCATGGACCCGCTCATTCCGGCATGCCGGTAATGAACCCGGTTTTACCGGGCAACTCATAATGAGGCCCCATGTCTCTTGAAATACATCATGACCTTATTCCTCTTCAGGTAATTATTGAGCCCCCTGACATTCCAGGTTGCTATCTTGAGGTCCCCCATCTCATCCATAACCCGTTCCACCCCTGTCCTCCCTTGTCTTCTGCTCCAATGCGCAGTGATTTATAGATTTAGGCTTGCTCCTAACTCCCCCTCCCATCTCTCCCCTTCCCCCTCGCTGTCCCTTCCAAACTTCCCCTTACCTTAACTCCCTTCAACGGCCTCTGTTCCCATCACTCCTCCAACACAATCTACCCCAACTCCCCGCCTCTCCCCCCCAACCTCCCAACCACCCCCAAAACTCCCTACCCCCTAACCCCTTCAACCCCCTTAACCCCTTCCCATCCCTCAACTTGAACTAACCCATCACCCACCCCAACTCCCTTCCCAACCAATCCTAACTGTCGCCCAGCTCCATCCCTGGATCTCAGGCTATGCCACATCTAGCTCTTTCTCGGTATACTGTTACTCGAAGCTCAGTAGGGTGGTATCGGTCTAACGGTATCCCAACTAATCTGCCTATGGGGGTGATTGTGTGTCTTCTGGTGCTACTGATCTAATGCAGCTCCCTTACTCCTGCATTCAACGATTAATATGCCGTTCCGTTTACTTCCCATATCAACTCATCATGCCCTACCCAATAACCTTCTTTTCTGTCATATTATATTCAGGTCCCAAAGTCAATTAGCATAACAGCCCAAAGCCCACTGGTTCACTTACCCTTTCCACTGTCCATCCGGTGCTCTGCTCCTGCTGGACAGTTCTGTGCGTTAAACCACCCTGTCGCTTCCTCTGTCCAGCGTCTCAAAAAATAGAGCCTTATTCCTATGCAGCACTTTCAGATTCGCTGGGTACATCAACATATATCTGTATCCCGCCTCGCGCAGCCTTCTTTTGATTGCTCCATAATGCAGTCCCCGTCTCTGCACCGGGAAAGTGTAGTCTGGGTAGGCTGTGATGGATGCAGACACTCTGTGTATTGTTACTCCTTTCCAGAAGTGCTCAAGAATCTTCTCCCCATCTCTGTAATTCAGTGTCTTGGCGATGATCGGACTGGGGTGGCCCCCGGTGGTGGCTTCCGAACTTGCGCTCTGTGTGCTCTATCCATTGTGAACCCTTGAGTGAGCACTCCTCCTTTGATCTCCTGTAACAACATTGGTCAGATCATTCTCCCCCCTCCGGGAGCCCCATTGATTCTAATCCTTTTTCCAACAAGAGGAGTCTATATAGACAATATCATAGTGATATGAAAGAGCAATAGAGGTACTTTGTCAGTTGGTTTAATACACAGGATTGCCATTTGAAGTTTGCCTCTACTATAGACCATGAAAGCATTAGCTTCTTAGATCTCATGATATATACCATCAGGGGTGCCGACATAAAGATAAGCCCTCGCACAAACTTACTGACAGCAATGCTCTATTACACAAGAACAGTCATCACCCAAAACATATGAAGGAAAATCTACCTGTTTGCCAGTTTCTACACCTTAGGTTCAATAGTACCAGTAAAAAACATTTACAAACAGAAGCAGCACATATAGTACTGACACTGGTTCACAGGGGTTCTAGAGAGCAAGGATTACTAAACACAGCTAAAAGAGGTGGAAACAACAATAGATCGGCTTTATTGGAACCAAAGAGGAAAACAAGGACTCACAAGATGATCAAATAGTGTGCGTGAAGACGTATACTTCGTTGTCCTATAGAATACAAATATGTATAAAACAAATTGGCCCATATTGAACATGCGGAAATCTAATTTTCCAAAGCCCATTTTTGAATACCCAAAAGAACGAGTCTCAGGAACTTGATTATCAAACACAAAACCAGAAACAACCCTGACTCCAGAATTATGATCAGTGCAAGAGAGTTGTGGTTTTTATTATTATTATTATTATTATGGTATTTATTATTATTATTATTATGGTATTTATTAAGCGTGGACCTAAATTTGAGAAGCAGCGGACCATTTTACAGAGCCATACACCAATACAGATACATAATGGAGTGCTTTCCAGAGGTAACAACAGAACAGATACACAGCGGGGGTACAACTGCACTGGGTGGCGGGGAGCAGAGGGATGGGCAGCATCTAGTGAGTCAGGTGGGGCAAGGGACGAAGTGATGACCTAGGTGTTGAGGATGAGAGAGTCCTTGAAGAGGTGGATCTTGAGTTCTTTTCTGTATTGTAGGAGTGTGGGTGCGAGTCTGATGCTAATGGAGAGGAGGGTCCATAGTCTTGGGGCATAGGCAGGGAAGGCTTGTTTTCTGGTCCTTTCCTTTTGGCAGCATTGTATTTAAAGTCTGCACGTGTCCTGGCTACTTGTGGCGTTCTGTCTGCCAGAGATGCTGAGTTTCTCTGCGAGATAGCTGGGTGACTTCAGGGCAACTGCCTTATAGATCATGCAGCAAGACTTGAAGGTTATTCGTGCATGCAGTGGGAACCAGTGAAGGTCAATGAGGGCCAGAGTGATGTGGTCATATCTGTGTAGACACTTAATGAGGTGTGCAGCAATGTGTAGAACACTTTTCTGGGGCACAATGGAGGACGACGAGAGGCCTTTGAGGAGTGCATTGCCACATTCTAGGTGGGATAATACCAGTGCTTGAATGGTGGATCTAAAGCTGTCTGGAAGGGGAAGGGCTGGACTTTTTGCCGGAGGGAGAGCTGATACCAAACTGTCTGAGGAGAGGTGTTTGTCGATGTGGAACCCGAGGGACTTGGTGCAGTAGGTGAGCTCAGGTGTGAAGCCCTCAGAGTTCATGGTTGATAGCAAGGTCTGTATGTCTGGGTGTTCAGTGTTGTTGGTGAGGAGTAGGAATTCGGGTTTGGAGGGGTTGAGCTTCAAGTATGCACTGGACATCAAAAACTGGATCAGCGATAGGAAGGTTTTTAGCCTATGGATGTCCTTGATGGAGTCAATCTTGAAGTTTGGAGAGAAAGAAATGACACTTTCCCTATCGAAAGTGTTTTATGTGTAGTCAAACCTTAAAAGTGAAAGTAGTAAATTTGGGACATCACAAACCCTGGTAAGTCAAACATTTCTACCTTAATGCCAGTAAGAATGAGATCCTTTTCATTGGGACCCCTACTCCCTCATTCCCACCTACACTCTGGCCACCCTCCTTGAGCCCCCTCCCCTTACCCTTGTGTGAAGCTAAAAACGTTGGTGTCATCTTCATCTCCTCTCTCTCCATCTCACTGCATATCACTGACCTTGCTAAGAAGGCCCACTATCAGCTTCACCTCCTCAGAGGCCTTCTCCCTTTCTGCACCTTCCCCCAGAAACTCAATGTCTCCAGGGCTCTGGTTCTCTCAAGGCTTGACTATTGCATCAGTCACTTCCTTAATTTTCCTCTCTCCTCACTCCGCCCTCTTCAACTAATCAAAAATAGGACTGCAAGACTTATCCCCGGCCTCAAGCCCAGGCACTGCATCTCTACAACCCTAAAATCACTCCAATCTCTCCTAGTGGCTGCAAGAATAACATTCAAGACCCTCTGAATCATCCACAAGTCTTTCTGGGGCCTGGGACGTCACTACATCCAACTATCGCTCCCTAAATACCTCCCTGCTAGAGTCATTTGGTCCTCTAGCTCCAACTGTCTGCAGATCAGACATTTCTCCAAGCAGAAAGTGGGGGTAGATATCTCTCTTCGGCAGTAGCCTCCTCTGGAATGGCCTCCCGCCCTTTCCATCTTGAGCCGGTCCTCCTTAAGTTCCCGGAAGCTCCTCAATACCTTGCTTTTCTCCTCCTCCTTCTCTCTCTCCCTCCCCTGCTAGTCTCTTCCTGCAACTACTACTGGATGCCTGTTTCCCTTTTGAGTCACCCCGGGCTCAGGCCATCCTATGTCCAGTCTTCCATTCTCACCCCTTCCTAGCAGTACTTGCCCTGTGGCTCCCTTCCCTGATTAGCCTTCCGAGGCGGGTCCCCCCCTCGCATTACCACTGAACCCCTAACTTCCCCATGCACTAACCCTCCTGGGCTCCCATTAGTACTTGCCCATCCCCCTGGGCCGCCTCTCTCTGGCACTTCCCATTCTCTCTCCCCCTATCCCATTTCTTCCCCTACCTGCCCCCTCCCCCCTGCACTACTCGGTACTGTACATGCATGATCTGAATGTCACATGGCCTAGTAGGACCGTTTTTGTTGGTTTGTCCTATGACCCCCTACCTTTGTGGCTTTCTGCTGTATAGGTGTCATACAAATGTTCAATAAATAAAACAAATACATTTCACCATTATTGATTTGAGTATGGTAATATACCTTATTGTATGTCCATGTGGCTTAAATTATGTGGCAAGACACAGAGACTTGCATGATTGAACATAAATCATGCATACACAAAAAGGTTCTAACAGCCCCTATGGTTAATCACTTCCTGGAAACAGAACATGCAGCCATGGAATTTAAATGTGTTATATTACAACAGTTTATGGGCAATTATATACAGAAAAATAAAATAGAACATTGTTATCTAGATTGGAACAAAAGATGATATATATAGTCTGAGAAGTGACCAAATAGGGATGAACGAAAAGATTTAAAGGATGCTATCCTGCGATTCTTCATTGATTGGCTGATAACATACTTGACACTGACGGGCGGAATAATTGTATCCTACGGTTATGAAATCTGTTTATTGCATCCCATCATTACACTAGAATGATTTATGTTTGACTTCAACTTTACTTTACTTAACATTACTTATATAGCGCACCAAATGACCCGAAGGCTTACGGGCGCAGACAACATGTAACGAGAAACCTCAAATGGGGCTAGCAGAGGCAGAACAATTGAACAGCGCCATGCTAGGAGAGAACACTACTATTCAAGGCAGGATGTACTTAATATTTCACTGCGTACAGTAAATAGTGGTAATTATAGCCTGGCTATTACAAACAATAGTATGTGAAACCATAATCTTTTTTACTTTTAGCTCTATTGCTAAATAGAAGACTACATCTTCCATACTGACTAGTGCTATGTGAGCACAGAGGCAGCTCTAGGGGCGGTCTAAGAATAAATTGCACAATTCGATTGAGTTAGAAAATTAGTTTTTTGAAAAAAGTGCGTAAAATACTGCAGATGTGAAAGAAGATCCAAAATCACATTGTTCCCTTCAGTGACATAATGTAGCCCGTGGCCCTACGGGGCCCAGCTAGTGGGGAAACATGCTTTCCCTCTGAGGGAACACACCAGGCAAATAAAAGATGTATTGAATGTACAGTGTGCGGCGGCCAACCTGGGTGAAGAGGGAGGAGATAGAGGAAGTTCTGGGCCGCTCCGTTGATGGTTAGGGCTTTCTGCCCTAGCCATTATGGTAGCCCCACACCACAATCTGCCCACAAAAAGGGAACCAACCAGAAAGATGCACACACAGCTACCACCCCAACAGCCTGCTCCTTTTACCCAGATCCAACTGAATCAGGCTTGTCATACCGGACTAAGGAACCTCAGACTAGGCACTAGAATACCTAAACAGCCTGCTCCCTTTACCCAGACCCAACCGAATCAGGCTTGTCCTACCGGACTAAGGAACTTTAGACTAGGCACTAGACTCCCCAAACCAACAGGTGCACACCCACCTCACAGCCACCCTAAGAAGGAGCTAACACACGTCAGGCGAAACACGCACAAAAGAAAACCTAGATGCAATCAAACACCCCGTTCCAAATCGTTGAAACCTTGCCCAACAAAGACCACATCAGCAATAACACTAAAATAACTTAAAACCTCAAGGGAGGTCTCATCAACGCCAGATCCCTAATAGCCCACACCTCTGAAATTGCTGACATCATCAACTGTAACCAACTCGACTTCCTAGCAGTTACCGAAACATGGCTACACAAAGCTGCTGGCCCTAGCCTTATGATTGCCATACCCCCAAACTTTTCCATCTTCAGAAAAGACAGGGAAACCTCCAAAGGAGGAGGCATAGCTCTTATCTGCAGAGCTAACCTCACCATCAAAGAAATAGACAGCATTACTATGCTGTCAGCTGAACTACTCTCCCTAAAACTAGAAATCTCTGCCTCACGTACTATCGCGGTACACCTTATCTACAGACCTCGCAGTCCACTAGGCACGTTTGAAGATGACTTAACCACCCTCTTAAACATGAATGCCAAACCGGGAACACAAATCATTCTACTAGGCGACTTTAACTTAGGCTTTAAGGACCTAAAATACTCCAATGCCTCCACCATAGCCAACACTATTGTGGAAGCAGGCCTCACTATACGGAATAACGGTCCCACGCACTCTAAAGGCCGCACACTGGACTGGGTCGCAGACATCAACTGCGCTTCCCTCATAACGGCAACTGAGCCTTGCATATGGACTGATCACTATCTGATTTCATTAACCATTTCAGACCTTCCCCAACCCAAATCTACTAAACCTCATGCTCCTCCTGCCCGCACCCGCTGCAAAAAAATATAATACTCTCGAATCTTCTCCCCCTGATTCAACCTATCACTAAACACTCTAGCATGATCTCTAACCGGAATGATCAAGCTGATCTGTACAATAACACCATGAACTCAACGATTGACGCCATTGCGCCGCTGAAACTCACCAAATCTAAACCTATTGCCTATCTTAACACCTGGTTCACTCCCACGCTAAAAGCCTTATGCAAAGAGAAACGACACGCAGAAGCTTGCTGGAGAAAAAACCCTTCTCCCCATAACAAAAATCTCCTCACTGCCCTCACTAACAGCTACAAAAAAAATTAAGGCAAAAAAAGAGACCTTTAATGACAGAATCAAAAAAGCGAATTCGAATATCCCAATTGCACCCATAGACTCTTGTACCAAAGACAAAGCCTGGTGCACAAACATTCAAAAGGCCTTATGCAACAAAATTACAATCCTACAAGACAAAATATTAGCCAAAAAATCTGCCCTCCACAACATTGCCCTCTCCACGCAAGAGGCCATCCTTCAGGAACTTGCCACTAACCAAACTAAACCCACTAGCCAATTTAGCTTCAGAGCCATTTCTATCGCGGAAACTAAGAACATCATCATGTCTCTTAAACTGTCTGGATGCCTTGGTGATACCTGCCCAGCCCCAATCATTAAAGAAGCTGCAAATGAACTAGCCACTTTCATCACTTCATTTATCAACTCATCGTTCAAATCATGCTCTGTGCCAACCAACCTTAAAGATGCCTGGATATTACCTCTCTAAAAAAGGTAAACCTGGCCCCCAATGTCCCTACGAACTATAGGCCTATAACAACTGTCCCGTTCCTCCTCAAAATCTTAGATAAAGCTGGATATGTACAGATCCAATCTTATCTGGAGATTAAGAATCTACTAGGAACAAGACAATCAGGATTTAGACCGAGGCATGGAACCGAAACGGCTCTCCTTGATCTTAAAAACCAACTAGATGAACGTAAAGATAGAGGAAACATCTCGATTCTCCTACTCCTAGACCTATCAGGTGCCTTCGACCTGGTAGATCACAAGGTACTTTGTAATCACCTCAAATCGGCGGCCAACTTCTCCACAAAAGCCACGGCATGGAAAAATTCATTCTTGGACCAGAGAACCATATAAGTCTTCTCACCTACATCAGCAGCGGATCCAGTCCCCATCACCTGTGGAGTCCCTCAAGGGTCATGTGTTTCCCCCACTTTGTACAATATTTTTACAAAGCCTCTCTTTGATATATTGGACAAACTAGGGGTCTCATATACCAACTATGCTGACGATACCCAGATCCTTATCCCAATCCAGGGGGACTATGAAAAGGACACCAGCCTCATAAATAAAATCTACCAAATAATCCAAACCTGGATGGCCACACATGGCCTATGTTTTAACGATGACAAGACCGAGCTATTAATCATCGGATCCACCAGTAAACTTAACAAATTACCCCTTCTGTACAACTCCATCATGATTGATGGCATCAAAATCAAGGTAGCCAAGGAAGTTACCTAGACTCAGCTCTCACCCTCGACAAGCAAGTAAATGCGACAGCCTCAGCAACCAGCTACAAATGCAAACTTATTCATGCATGTAAACCATACCTTTCCACAGACAGTTGCACCACCATAGCGTGAGCCCTCATCCTCTCCAAATTGGACTACTGCAATGCACTGTACCTAGGCACTAGTAAACATAACATCAACAAACTCCAAACCCTGCAGAACAATGCCCTTAGAACAGTCCTAGGTATTCCCAAAGGGCAACACATATCTGTCCATGGAAGAACTATCAGCTGGCTGGCCACCAATGACCGTATCAAATTTAAAACTCTGAACATTACACACAATTGTCTGAAAAACAAAGCACCTGCATACCTCACAGAAAAATTCACAAAGTACACGTCCAAACGACCCATCAGAAAGGCCCTCTCAAACAGCATCAAAATCCCCAACTTTAAACTGAAAAGAACTGGTGGGTCCAGCTTCCCAGTTCTAGCAGCCCAGCTGTGGAACTCCATCCCAGATGCACTCAGAGCAACCCCTTCCTTCCATGTATTCAAAGCTAATGTCAAACTCTGGCTTCACACCAACGACTGCTAAATGCCTCAACTGTTCCTAATACTTTGTACATTTACTGTACATTTCCTGAAAATGTTACATATCCTACATGTAAGTCATCTGACTTTCTAACATAAGAAACTGCGTGATATATGATCCTGTAACATAAGAAATGTAACATATTTATGTACCTGTAACCCAAGTTTTTATTTCTGCAAGCGCCCAGTTGCTTAACGGCCAGGTGCGCTCTATAAATCAATAAACAATACAATACAATACAAGAAAGCCCCAGGCCGCCCAGCAGGCCGATGATCTGTTGGACCATGGCGGTGAGCATAGGGCCAGCTCCACAGCAACAGGGACCCCGCCGTAAGTGGCACCTGGGTCGCAGCAGTGATGTTAGGTGGGGCCCCCCATCCAATGGGGACCACCCTGGATACTATAAATACCGCAGGGCATGGCTGTGACATCAGGTGAGTCCCCCAGCCAATGGGATCCACTCTGGATATTCTGATTACCTTGGGAGTAGTGGTGAAGTGTGGGTAGACCCACATTGCACAGGGGCTCGTCCTGGAATAGAAAAGGGAGTGCAGGCTGTGTGGTAATTCCATGTGGTGGGCAGGGTCACCCTGAAGGAGGAAAAGGGGTCAGGACCCCATTATATAGCAACAGACAGGACCAAGCCCCAAACAGAGAAGCCAAGCACCGTCTACTCATCCAGCGTCAAAGGGGAACAGCCCCTCAGCCTGCAACCAACAATCCACAGCCCCGCATCCACGCCCAGAGCCAGCGTCATAAGGACAGACCTCAAAGTACTGTAAAGGGGGACTGTCTGCAGCAGTTACCCCATTGTGGCATAGCATTTTATGTTGAATATATTTTGTGTGTCAATGTATATATGTATGTGTGGTTTTGTGTATATATTTATTTAATGTTATGCAGGGTAAATGATAAGTAGGGTAAGTAGAGAGTTGGGGCATTAGGGGTATGTTAAGTAGGGTAAACGTTAAGTTATGAACCTTGCACCATGTCTTGACCATATCATGTCCGAAACATCTGACACTGATTCCGCTGACCAACTAATTCTTCTGTACAACAAAAAACGGACTTCTCTCCTTGACAAAGACGCACCTCTTAAAACCAGGAAATTGAGAGATAATCCTGGCCACCAAAAAGGGTTTGACAGCGAAATTGTTGCCTTCAAAAAACAAAAAAAGATAGAATCCATCTGGCTGAAACAACCAACAAAAGAAATTAAAGAAGCCTGGAAACAGGGGGACAAAGTTTATAAAAACAAAGTGATTGAAAGGAAAAAACAATTCTTTAACCAGGAAATTGGCCTAGCATAAAAAAGCACCAAGAAACTCGTTGACACACTTAGGTTCCTTGAGAAGCCTAATGCCTTACAGATACCATTCCTTCTCACGTGACAGGATGCCACCCTAGGACAGGCAGCCTTTGAGGATAAAATCATAAAAGCTTGAGGAAAGATAGAGATTAAAATGCAGGCCATAAATAACACAATTACGACATCCATCTATGTTGATTATGAGACTGCCAACCAGCCCAGGTTGTCCTTCACAAAAATTAACATCTGTGAAATGGAAAACATTCTTTTTGTAATGAAGCCTACAGCATGCCCAGAGAAGATCATCGCACCCAACATCATCCTAGAGCATGGGGAACATTTCGCCCCATTTCTCACTACACTCATCAACGCCTCCTTCCATGATGGCAAGGTGCATCCATAAAAACCGTCACGGTAACTGCCCTGCTCAAGAAACTATCAGGCGACCCTAAGGATCCAATCAACCGTAGTCCTATCACCAATTCCAACTTTTTTCTTAGGGTGTTAGACAAAACGGCCTATAGGCAATACCAAAGTTTTATGGAGGCAAACGATATTCTTCATTCTAGACAATCGGGTTGCAGATCCAATTATAGCACAGAGACCACACTTGTAGATCTACAGGCTCACATGCTAAGTATATCTGACGAGCGCAGAGCCAGTATCCTGGTCCTGTTGGACATGTTGGCAGCCTTAGATTTGATTGATCATGATATGTTGAAACAATCTCTTCACCTCTTGGGGCAATGTTCTGACAATGCTGTTAAATGGTTCCTTTCTTTTCTGTCAGATCATGAATCCCACTTACAGTGGAGTCAGGCAAGTTCTGCCACCAAGCCGATCAGGTGTGGCGTTCTGTAGGGGGCCAGCTTATCGCTAACTTTATTCAATCTATACATCCAGCCTCTCTGTATCCTGCTACACAATCAAGGGTAATTCTTTACCAACTATGCAGACGATTTCCAACTAGTCATTGAGGAAACTGGAGACTATCTGGCAGACTCCACCACCTTGTCCACTGCCTACAATATGATCGAGGAATAGATGTCCTACAAATGGCTCTGTTTAAACAGCAACAAGACAGAATTATTGATTTTTGGTCCCAAAATAGCACGTGCCAATCTTAGCCCTGAATACACTAGATTTATAATTAACACAAGCAGCATTTGTGTTCTCAGCAGGGTCAAAACCCTGGGCATCTGTCTTTAGGTGTCTCTTAATTCTGACGCAAATGTTGACCTACTAACAAAGAGTTGCCATTACTCTCTGCACCTGCTAAAAAACATAAGGCCTTTCATCTCCAAGATTAACACTGCTACGATCACCCGAGCTACTGTCCTGGCAAGGCTGGACTATTGCAATGCCCTGTTGATAGGAGCCTCTGTTAAGAACCTGAGGAGATGCCAACTAATGCAGAACAGCGCTGTGCATATTATGAACAATCTCCCTCGGCACGTGCACATTGTCCCCTATAGAGAGTAGTTGCAATGGCTGCCCATTCAAGAGCCTATTCATTTTAAGGTTGCCAGTATCATTCATGAATGTGTACACAGAGACGCTCCAACCTACCTGATTCCACAGTATCGCCTGCCTAGAGCACTGCATGCGTCTAATAAAGGGTTGATTATCTGTCCCAGGTTCAAAAGGGAGAGGGTCTTGGAAGATCTTTCCAGGTCTGAGCTGCCAAGTTTTGGAATACTCTCCCTCTTCCCATGATGCAAGACCTGAATTTTCAGATCTTTAAAAAATCCTTAAAAAACAGGTTATTTAAGTAAATTCACCCTTCGGTCCAGTCGTCTATGAAATTGTCCCGTGCTATCTGTTCGTCTGTTTGTGTCTCTGTCGCACCCTGATGCCTGCAGGCTGTCAGCATGTTATAATTAAATAAATATAATTAGTAGAAAGAGGTTGTAAAGATGGCCATGGGTTTAAGTAGGGGGTAGAGGGAAGGTGCTATGGCGTGACGTAGCGGGATAGGTTGGCGGCCTGTCTGAGGCTGTGTAGCAGGATAGGCCTCTCACTCCAGGTGGATGGTGCCTGAGGCTAGGAAGAATGGGAGCGGTTAGAGCCAACTCACTCTAAGGGTCCCTGAGACCTTCCAAGGAAGGGTGAGTTAACATAGCCAGTCCCTGCTTGGATTGAGCTCATGCAAGGAGAATCCTAAGGTAACATTTTAAGATCTGAAGGTGTTTAATAAAGAGCGGTCCCCGTTGGGATCCCAATAAAAATTCACTCGGCTGTCTGTGTCAATTAGTCATCTAAGAACTCATGGTGTAGCCCACCTTCTGAATTAACAACCATTTTATTTGCAGGTTGCTCCGCCCCTCACCATAACAGCTGGTCTGGGATGGTGGGGTGACACCAGTGTGGTCCATCAGGAAATAATTCTATTATTGGGCACCCCTGGGTCAGGAAAAAAAAACAGGGGCAACACTTCTGTTGCTTCAAACGTATCTTATGACATTGTGGAAAAAAACATGGAGGATGTATGAGTTTACACTACATCACTAACACCACGCGTACGAAGAAACATCTCAACATAAGGAAAACGCTGCAGACAAGACGGTTGGGCATTCTAAGAAGAAATTGAGCTAGATCGACACAGATGGTAAATGAAACAAAAATGATGTTTATGATACTGGGATAGAGATCTAAGACTTAAAAATCCACACTGCGCAATATGTTGTCATTACTTTGCAGCTCCAGACATTTTTTATACAGCTGCAAACAAATTCAAAGGATTCACTTTGCATTTCCTCTTTTAGCAGTAATACTAGGCCCCTCGGTAAACAGAGAGGGCTTGATTAGCATGCCTGGCATCAGGGGTGTTGCTAGGTCTGGAAAAGATCCGGGGCTATGCTAATGTTGGGACTGTTGGGACCCAAGGCTAGCTAGCATTTTGATTGTAGCTCATGAGCTTCTATCTGGGGCTAAAAGCAAAAGGCCCAGGGCTATAGCCCCCTCAACCTAACCTGGCAATGCCTCTGCTTGTCATCGTAAGTATGGAAACAATACTAAGGCAATAGATGATTCGTCATTATGCGAAACACTTGGGCAGCTTAAATCTCCAGACCGTGACTAAGAGCGCAGCTATGAAGTGAGGCTTTAAGTGACCAGGAGTAGGTAAAACCAACTTTTTCATAAACATTTTAATTATTTAGCTCTCTACCTGACAGGAGCTCTTTCAGAATCTCTAATAGTTTTATTATAGATTCCATCATGTAAAGTGAACTATATTGAAAGGAACATTACAAGAAAATAAAAAAGTTGATACCCCCTGAAGAATGTCCTGCACTGAACAGCAAAGAGGACAGAAACTTGAGCAAGTTGGGGTTGACACATCAGCCACTCGAGCTGTGTGTAAGTACATTGTATAGTTGAAAAAGGATGGGGCTAATACAACACCCACTCGAGCTGTGTCAAAGTAGTTCATATTGTTCAAACATTTTATAACCGAGTAGAGTGTTGCGATTTCGAAAACATGAACCACATTTTGTGAAGTTTAGTGATGGATTATTCATGATGTGCTAACAGCCATGATGTGGATTTTTCTCATGTTGAAATAATTGGATTAATTTATATATTATAGATTACATTTAGAAAGTGTCCATTTCTGAATGATCGCATAATACAGTGGCATTTTAATATTTTGGAAGTGTCTCAGACTATTTATAAGGGTGTCTCCATATATTTCCTGTCAGGTAGCATAGCAAGCTCTGCCTGACGGTACCATCATATGCTATGTATGATTATCTCTCAGTCAGTACCGGGTGAGGTAAAAGACTGGGTACCTTTTTTTTATAAAACACGCAGAAAATATTACCCCCTGCTATCCTCTATGTTTCAGGGGTTTTTTTTAATCAACCCTGGGGTAGGGACGGGTTTAGAGAGACCAACCTTTATTGCAACTGTGGGTTTCCACACAGTGAGACCAAAATCACTCAAATGGATTTGGCTGAGCAATTCAATTTCACTCGGGGTAAGTGATAAAGACTACATATCACTCAAAGGTGAAACCAGGTGAAAGATTGTCCAGACAGGCTATACTGAAATATATCAAGGATGTATTTAGCAATCATGATGTGCATACAGACTGCTAAGTGTATATTTCTAGGAGCAGCCATTAATCTGTGGAGCCAGATGGACCCCCCAGAAGATACTTACATCCATGATCCACCACCAAAGACAAGATCAAGAGTGGCTGCAGGTATGGACTTTATAACCTATGGAGATTTATATGGTCTGAGGAAGGGAGCAAAAAGGGTAGAACGCATGAGGAAGACCAGTGAATGTAGGTAAATCAGAAACAGTGGCGGCTGGTCTGTTTGTTTTGTTGTGAAAAAAATGTAGGTTTCACGTTCCTTTTTTAAATTAACATGTAGACAAAATTGGCCCAGACGGAAATGAAACTGGTGGAGGACTGAGCCCTGCCTCTAGGCAAGGCTCCTTACTTTGGTCAATAAATTATGTAGCTTAGTTTCAGTATGGAGCCTGAAGGGCTCCAATGAGAAGATACAGGGCCTCATTACAAGTACGGCAGTCTGGAAATAAGGGTGCCACTAGCAACGTACCAGCACTCTTTCCGGACCACCGTACTATGAGAATGCTGGCAGGGGCACGGATCCCTGGCCGGTCTGACCCTGCCAGGGAAATCTTGCCCCTAAGTCATGTCTCTCACGGAAGCACCAGCACTGTTATCAGTGGTGCCGTTGCTCCCTTGTCTCCATTCCTGTGGAGTCCTATGGGACTCCATGGGAATGGGGACTAACATTTTCCAGCACCTGACATCCCGGGCCGCCGGGACTTGTAATGACCTGGTGGCATCGGGATATCAGGTTCCGAAAACAGTATTACGAGTCCGGTGGCGGAGATGAAACAACTGGACTAGACATAGTGCATGGACTTGAGAGGCCGGTTCCCAGGTATGATACGCAGGACCATAAACATCCCAATCAATCAGATTGAACAGACGTCCTCTGCATATGCAGCAAACACAGACAGAACTGACCACATATTCAGGTGAATCAACCAGGGCTGGCTTGGCGGGCTGGCGACCATAGAGATCGGGGATGAACGGTTTCAGAAGGGATACTTGGAACAGAGGATGAATGCCCCAAGCAGCAGGTAAGCAGAGTCTGTAGCTGTCCAGTCATTTGGTCGAAAGACATTTGGTCGAAAGCCAAATGGTCGACGGAATTTGGTCGAAAGCCAAATGGTCAAATTTTTTTTTTTATTTGTATATATATTTTTTAGGTTTTCGTTTAGGGAAAAAAAGGGTTTTTTAGAAAAAAAGGAGGTTGGGGGGGACCCCACCCCAAAAAAAAAAGAAAAAGTGAAAATACTAAAAAAAAAAATTCGACCATTTGTCTTTCGACCAAATGGTGTCGACCATTTGTCCTGTCGACCTTTTTTTTCGACCAAATGACTGGTAACCGAGTCCGTAAGCTACTTTCAAGATTTTCTTTAGCACCTTAAAGGTACCCAAGTACTTGGGTGCTAGCTTGACATGCAGATTACGTAATGGGAAGTTCTTCTAAGCTAACCATAATCTCATGGTACTGAAGAGGTTCCATGTGATAATTCCGCCGCAAAAATATTGCGATGCAAAAATATCGCCATATTTTTGTGGCAAAATTCACACATGGGCCCTGCGCGGGACACCCCCACAAGCCCCGCATCATTTTTTAATGTGCGGGGGACACCCTGCAACCCCCGCTCCCACATAATATCCCCAACAAAAATATCGCCTATGGTGAACGAAATGGCCATATATAGGGCAATATTTTTGTTGGGGATATTATTACCTGATACCTCTGAAGACGTATCTGTTTCCACTGTAACTTTCCCATCTTAATCAATTACGTCGTGCTCTCACGAACCTAACCCCAAGAGGGCAATATCTGTCAGTTTCGTGCAAAACATAAACAGGATATATTCATACATAATAGCAACAGAGATGGTGAGGAAGCATGGGGAGAAGAAATGAGGGAACGAGTATGTCCAGTAGTTGAGGGATGGGAACAATACGTTTGAACCGGATAGGAATGATGTAAAGATGAGCATAAGGTATAGAGAAGACATGTGGAGGAGATTAAAGAGAGGGGACGAATATATTGCAAGACAAGAATGTGAAGAGAATTTTGAGAGGAGAGATAGAGAGATGTAGAAATGGGTGAGGGCATGGGAAGAAGAGAGGCAAAGGAGGTAGAGAGGAAAATGCAAGTATAAACAGTGGGACGAGGTTTAAGGGGAGGGTATGGCATGCGGAGAATAGAAGGGAGGAAGTTTGGTAAGAATAGGGTGGAATAGAGAGAAAAGGATAGACATGCATACGTAAAGTAAGTCTACCTTTATGATATTACATCATTCTGAGCTATAGTTTGGAATCTACAGGGCCAGAGAGTGGATGTCTGCTCATGCTTTGCAATCTTTGATGACAACAAAGCTCTTCGTGATGTCATACATTGACAAAGCCATAATGGGCATGTTTTCTTTCTGTTGCATTACAGTATTACCAGCAAAGCTAACACGAGGGTGTCTTGAGGAAGGACTACTGCCATATATTGGTGTATCCATCCTCAACTTAGTTACCCATGCATTGTTACTGTAAAAGCCGACATGAGACTGTTCTTACGCAGGGATATTGACATATATTAGCACAGCCAGCATTGATATGATTTGGCACACTGGCATTATTACTGCAATTTGGGTAAAGAAAGTATGAGCGTGTTCTTACATTTTGATAATGTCATGCATTTGCTTAGAATGGCATTTAGCATTATGGCACAACCAACATGAGTGTGTCCTTAAGTGGAACTAGTGCCATGTATTGTTACCTCCATCCCAGACATGTTTTGTTAACCTGCCATTATTACTTCCCTACATTTACGTCGGAATTCTCTGCCCACATTTCGGAGTACCTATCTGCTATCTTTCACTGCATGGTACTTTGTTGCCTCATGCTGAACTCCTACAGGACTGACTTCATCCATCTTCCTGCTCCCACTGCCCTGCCTCTCCTCCAATCACATTTCAATTACACCTCTGTAAAATCCTTCTTACTAACCCTTAAAATCACTCGTGTTGACAACTGTGAAATCATCCTTGTATGTCTCCTTCTCGTCATCTTCTTCCCACTTGACAAAGTTCTCAACTTTACAACCCATCACCGCTAAAATCTTTCATGCTCCTCTCTCAATAAACACCACCTGCTTGCCAGATTGTTTTCCATGAAACACCTACCATTCTTTCATTTCCTTCTGCTTGTGTTCAATGAATTCTCTGCACGGACTTGAACCCTGCTAACGTCCTGAGACTACCTCCAGGTATACACATTAACGTGCCCCCTGTGCAAGCACACTCACTAATCTCTCTGTCCCTGCCCACCCCGTTCCTCTTCTCACTTTCACTCGTTCCCTTCCCTTGCCTCTTTTCACTGCAACACTATTCCTCCCCATATCAAAAGTGCAACAACTTTCCTCTCCTTCAATTCCTATTTTAAGCTCCACCAACAAAACCTTGAATGCGCACCTTTTGCCTACTTATACAACATCTTCCCTCCTACACCTCATAACACATCACTCTCTTCTCCATTGTACAGTTACTCCGTATTTAACCAGTTCCCTTGATGACTGCGAGTACCTTATTTATTTATTTATTTATGTATTTATTTATTTATTTATTTATTTATTTATTTAATGCATTTATTGTCTGTTCTGTTGCTTTAGTATGTTCCATCATTTCCTAATTATCCATCAGTCATCCAATCACTTGCTACCCAGTTGTTGTACGGCTCCTGATTTATGACTGCACACCTTGTACCTTGATTAAATAAACACAAATGCAAAATACAAATACTGCATCATGGGCAAAGCCCATATGAGCGTGTTCTTTTGTCGGGACATTTGCATATTTTTGCAAAGCCAGAATGAGAATGTTTTCTTACTTTGACATTGGTGCACTATGTCCAACATTGCTAAGTGTGTCCATAGATGGGACAACTGACATACATTGACAAAGCCATCCTGGACATGTTTTGTTACACTGACATTACTATTGCATTGTGGAAAGAGTCAATGGAAGTGTGTTCTTATGTGTGAATAAAGCCAAGACAATTGTGTATTTTGTTACAGTACTGATATTAGTGGACACAGCTAAGAAAGAGATGTTCTTACCGTGGCTATCAGTACGGCTTAGGGTTATTGGGCAAATCCATCATGTGTTTGTTCTAACAGTTGCAGATCTGACATTATGAGCCAAAGCCAACCCAAATGTGTTCTTATTATACAAATACTGGCATATATCGAGAACATGCTTTGGAAAATGCACCTGTGTTCTGCTGGGAAGTTGGCATCTAATTGATTTTTTTGTTTTACTCTATTGCATATGGTATACAATCACTGCACAATTCATATTGTGGGGCCTTTACAAACTAATTTTATGATATGATATGATATGGCATTTATGACGCGCCTTTACACAAGCGTTTCAGAATATAGAATGACTGCTTTTATGAATAGCACAGCGATTGTATAAAATAACACTGCTGTTATTTATTGCACATTGGTACCCAGCAAGGGATATGTGGCGGCCTCGTAGCCAATGAGAAGGCTTGGAACGGGGTCCTTACCATACAGGGTAAGACCCGACTCCAAGCCTCCTCGGAGCGCATGGCCGACATCTTCCCTCACCGATAATCAGATAAGTGCGTTCTCCGCATCCCACGCCCCCCTTCCTCACAACCCCACCCTACTTTTCCACATATTTAAGGCCCGTCCTCTGCCTCCCCACTTATCTTCTGCTGTTGTCCTTCGCTGGCGCCAGGAACATGTTTGTTCCCAGCACATCTCCATCCCGCAATAGTCACCATAGAAAGCAAGAAGGGGCTACACATAATCAGTCCCCCCTTTCCATGGTGCCTATTTTGTTTGTTTATATGTTTTCATTTGCCGCCATGGAAAGGGAGAGGGGAAAACATGTAGTCCCTTCTCCCATTCCATGGCGCATATTTTCTTAATTTATTTATTTTCCATTAAGTTCACTGGCCACCATGGAAAGGAAGAAGGAACTACGTGTTGTCCCTTCTGCCCAATCCCTGGCCATTTGTTTTGCTTTTTTTTTTTTTTTAGTCGAGAAACGGTTTCAATGCCGTTTCTCAGCTTGAGAAAAAAATCATATGGTACGACGTACCGGGGTACTAATAGCAATAATAGCTAAGGAGGGAGGGCATTACTGGTCTGTTAATGCCCCCAGGACTACGTTAAAGCCCTTGCTTTGCTCTGGCTTGTAACTATCACCACAGGGGCATTACCAGAACAGTAATGCCCCCCTCCTTGGGTTCTTTGCTTCTGCTTCATTAAATGTGTAAATTGTAATGTTTCAGAGTTGAGCATTGATTTGATGGTCTCCCGTAGTTATCCGCAAGCCCTCCCAAAATAGTGTTCATTTATCACCTCTAACCAAGGTGTGTGTATATTGATAGCTCTTCACATACATCACCTTACATTTTTGGCCTTTTTGTATGTTGAATCCTTTTGAGAGCTGCAGTGTGCAGTCCATCCTCTAGAATACTCAAACACGGGACTGCACTATTTGTCAAGAGAAAGATAGAAGTGCAAAAACAAAAGTAGAAATGGGGAACGTTGTCCCCCTGTGCAGGCAGCCTTAAGGACTGCCCTGTGCTTGTCCCTAGCAGTGAATTATGAAGGCAAGTGTGGTGGATAAAGCACCTCACTTGCCACAACGGGAACCTTCTCACCTCCCTAAAATTACACTCCCCTAGCAATTATCTGTGAGTAAGCCCCCTCACTCCAAGTTTCAAAAAGGCAGTCACGCAGTTACTTTGGTTGCCTAGTGGGACAAATAATAAGACGTGTAGCCATTCTCTCTCTCTTAGCCAAAACATGACTCCATATTTATCAGCCAAGATTCCTTATTTGGGCAATTATGTATCCTCACCTAAATTACATCAACACACTGGGCCTCATTACACGGACGGCGGTGGACCAAGGTGCTATTAGCACCTTGGTCCATGCCGGTAAAATACCGGCACCGCCTTGGTGGAAAGGGGAATTACTGCCCTATTCCAAGGTTGTTGGGGCCCCTTCCCCCATTGCCCTTCCCCATTCCCATTTTTGCTCCATAGGGCATAATGTGAATGGGGAAGGTGCTAATTACGGCACTGCAAATTGCGGTACCGTAATTAGCTCCCTGGTCCCTTTGCGGGTTGGTTTTTAACGCCTGTAAAAAGCAAGCGTTAAATTCTCCAACCCGCAAAGGGACCTCGTAGTAAGGCGGTAAGGTTTTACCGGTACCGGTAAAATACTGGTACTGGTAAAATACCGGTACCGGTAAACCTTTACTGCCGTCCGTGTAATGAGGCCCACTGTCTTCTGGGATGCCACTGGGACAGGCATGAGACTTCAAGTAGCACAGATTAAGGTGGCAAATTTAAAATTTTGGGCCGCATTACAACGTTGACAGTAGTGTTTCTGGTAATTACTGGCACGGCTGCTGCTGGAGTCGTTTTTTTACTGGCACCCAGCAATGGGGATGTACGCGGACCCGGTACATCCCCATTGCAGGGTGCCGGTAATAATTACACCCCATTCCCATTTGAGCCCGATAAGGCTCAATGGAAATGGGGAGGTCGGATGCATCGGCACCATTCGTGAATGGTGCCGGTGCATCCGACAGGCTCTGCTCGTGAGTGCTGGAAAGCCTGCCAGGTCAGACCTGGCGGGTGGAAAGGCACCCCCGAGCAGAACTCGTAGTTTGCCAGTCCGGTAGTAATGGCAAACTTGTAATGAGGCCCATTGTATTAAAGCTTCAATCACTTTCAACCAAGTTTTGATCTATAAACCGAATCACCAGAAATACCTGCTACACAGAATTCAATGAGCTTTCTCAACTTTTAAAACATTTGCGAGCTAGATTCCTGTTACATCAATGGCAGTTTTTCGCTGATCAAGTGTCTCCAAACAGTGAGATGAAAAGGTTGAAACCTTTACTAACAGGTTATTCAAAAGAAAGTAAGTGTGCGAGAGGCAGACTGTTTCAAATGAAAGCAAAATTAACTCTTTGGTTTCTGTGGACAAAAAATAATCCACAAAAAACAAACATGGCAAAGATGCTGTGCTGTATATGTCCACCTGCCATGAATGCACAACATTGCAGTGCTACTCATCTAATGAGGAACACCAGAAGGAGTCATGGCTACACCATACATGTTTGACATGTGGCTTAGTCTCTGCAAGCCCTGCTGGCCTTTATGGGCTAGTATCTTCCAGCCATGGGCTCTCTTAACTGTAAAATTACAGACATTTGTGGCAAATGTAGAGACAGCCTCTTGACAACGGTAGAATACAAGCCAAAGTCTAAAGCTGCCAATCAATACAATTATTATCTATGCCCCACACTCGTACCCCTTTTAACCCACTGTCCTACTTGTTTTGAATCAGCAATGTAAGGGGTGTGGAGTGGAAGCAAGAGGTGACTATGAAAAACATAACAATAATAACTTCCTGCTCCCTTCACCTCACAGCCTTCCAAAAAGGAAAAGAAATATATTGCCGAGAGCATTTTATTCATTTATTCAGACATTAATACAGCGCCTTTCACCATAATTATGGTGCCAACTCGCTGTTGGTTGAACCCCCTCGGATGGACTGCAGACCAAAATTTTGGAGAATTGGGAGGTGCTTTTGTTCATGTGTGCATTTCAGCCATAAAATATATGTGAGGGTGTCCAAGACCCTGCTAGCCACCCATATCCAAAAGGCGTGTGGATGGGCAAAACAGAGGTATACTATGAACTAAAGGGGGTGGAATGTGTTTAAGGATAGAGAGAGTTATGTCAGAAGCTACAGTTCAAATTGTTCATTAAAGGTAGCTTCTTTCTTATGGCAGAGGTGTTGTGCAATAGTGTATGTGTTACATGTGAGTGCAGGGTGTGTGTTAGGCAACGTTTGTATGCAGTGCCCTCTGGGAACACTACACACAACTCTGACTACAGGTATAGGAAACCCAACCTTTGGTATAAGTTTGTGCTGCACAGTTTTGGTCGCGTGTTGAGCAGCCAGGCTTATCTCAAGAGGGGTCAATGTGAGCTGTAGGGGAGTTACACAGAGATTCACATTGACAAGTATTTATCAGTTAGAATAATCCTTCTTCAGAAGGGGGCAATATAATAGTAACACACAAATACACTTCTATTCTGTACACTCTTAGTTTCTAAATCAGTAAAGACCCTTTTGGGATGGCCCACCGACACAACCTACACCGTCAGGTGAGTTCAATAGTTAGGGTGCTGGGGAAATTAATATCTCACTGTTTGCATTTAGAATACAGTTGTAAGTTGGTAAAAGGAAAAGGTTATTAGAACAACAAGAGACCACAAATATTCTTAAGCAGGCAAATACTTTGGGATCTCCACAACAGAGTCATTCAGTATAATAGTGTAGGCCAAAGTCAATGGGCAAATGTCTTGCATAGGATGAAGCACTTTGGTAGGTAAGTAGAAAAGTCTTTGCACAATGTTTTAGATGTCTTTGAAGAAATTAACAATCAAATGTAGGGCCACTAGCCGTTAGACTCTGAGTAGAAGAAGATGCAAGCAACTCTACAGTAAGAGACAAGTTCTCTCAGACTTTGTTACAGTACCTTTGAATGGAAGAAAACGTGCAGCAGAAGAATTTTGTACCTGTGCAGCTCTGCAGATCTCACTGTTCCTGGGCCTCAGTCGTGGGGACAAGAGGGAGGACTTCTGGGGACTCCTGCACTGCAATGGGATGGTCACCGCTCGCAGCCGTCAATCTTCAAATCAGTGGCTGTTCATTGTTTCAGCTCCTCGCGTCTACCGCAAATAGCAACACTGCGGTTCCTGGCTGTCGAGATGGACTTTCTTTGCTTCTGGGGTCCCGCACTCTGTTGAGGGGGCTCAGGCTCGGTCAGTCCTGCTTCCTGGGAATCCTTAAAAGGAACGCACACAATCAGGTGTTCCTCTCCCTGGCTATTCAGTTTCCAGCAGCAACTCTGTGGAAATTCAACCAGCTCTAAGAGGTATCAGGTAATATTATCCCCACCAAAAATATGGCTGTATATGTGGTCATCGGGAACGGCCGTAGGCAATATTTTTAGTGGTGATAATATTAGGGTTTTTTGGGAGCGAGGGTTGCAGGGGTGTTCCCAGCTCCTTTTGTAATAATACAGGGGTTGCGGGGGTGTCCCCCGCAGGTTCCATGACTTATTATCATCGCAAAAATATGGCAATATTTTTGTATGGCGATATTTTTGCAGGGATATTAACACATGGAACCCTCTGAGATGGATGTCCAAGTGGTTTACTTTGGAGTTGATTGGTCCCACCAACTCAAAGGTAGAAGGCGTCCTTGCAGGGGCTTCCCTGTCGATACGAATTTGGAGTTTCAGCACAGCAGCAGGGCTTCACCGGGCAAACCAATGGTCCAGGAGTTGCAGTAGGCGTCTTGTTCAAGTTCTTCTTCAGTTCTTTCATCCAGTGGTCGCCTCTGCCTTCCAAGCCAAAAGCCTCGCCTTTAATTCAGTTCTCTCCCATTCATTCCAGCCTAGCTGTCAATCACCCAGCAGGGTGGCTGTTCTTGCCAGACAATCAGACTGCCAATCACTACAGAATGCATTTGGGTCTCCATTGACACTAAGCACAGGGAGTTTTGGGCACCTCCCACAATTCCTGCCTAACCTAGACACCCTGGAGCCAGTGGCGGGCTTCACTTGTGAATCCTGCCAAAGGCAAAGTGAACAATGGGACCAAACCTGGTTTGGCGAGCAGAGTAAATCTCAAGAAGGGCCTTTCCACAAAGAAATGGTGAAAAAAGAAGACTGGCCATTTTGACTAAAATGGCACCCTTGTGTGCTTTACTGCAGATGCGAACACAGCCCGCGTTAAATGCACATCATGGTAGTTAAAACAAAGCCACTTCCACCAGCCATTCAGTGAGGACAGGGTAACACGAAATTGTTACATGAAAAGTTAGACAAATGGGAAACTAAGTAACCCCTCCAGCACCCTTTTCTAAGATAGTGTGTGCTTAGTCTAGAAAGTTACAAATGTAAGTAAAGCCAATTTGACTTTACTACTCTTGGAAACAGCAGTTTATCCCAGAGAAAGTATTTGAAACTTGGGGAAATTTAACAGACTTCCCTGTACCACTGCACTGAAGGTGCTGTGTGACACAATGTAAAAGATGATGTCTATGGAGTTTGTCATGCTCCATAACCAAAAGAAACACGGAGCACAGAAACCACATTGAAAATACATGAGAAAGTGGGAAAAAGGGTCTGACTCTCTCCGGGTTAAAAAAAATCAAATCCTCAAAATCCAGCAAAGTTGCTGGGAATCTCTAAGCTGGAGGGAATTAGCACATTTTTGAGAATTCTCCTTAACACTCGCCCCCACCCCCCATACTTAGGGACAGGAGTATTTAATCCACTCCTAGATGAATCTCCTTACTCCAGTCAGTCATACTTTCTGGATAGACCATCAGCATTTTGGTGATTACACCATGACCTGTGTTCAATGGTCAAATCAAACGCCTGGAGGCTGATTGACCATCATAACAATTTAGGATTTTCCCCCTTCATCTGCACTAACCATCTCAAGGGTTGGTGGTCTGTTTGGATCACAAAGTTAGAGCCATACAAGTATGGTCTAAACTTCTTCAAAGACCACACAATGGCAAAACACTCACGTACTGTGACTGCCCACCTTGTCGCAGGTTCCTTCAGTTTCCTACTGATGAAGCAGATTGGGTGTTCCCTGCCTTTTTCATCCAGCCGACTCAGAACTGCACCTATACCTGTATTGGAAGCATCTGTCTGTACAATAAATGATTGGTTGCAGTCAGGAGTTCTTAAAACAGGAGCTTGACAAAGGGCTTGCTTAAGTCCTTCAAATGCCCTAGTGCACTCCTCATTCCCCCTGACCTTCTTGGGGAATTTGGGTGAGGAGATCACATTCAAGGGAGAAGCTGTGGACCCATAGTTCTCAATAAAGTTCCAATAGTAACCTGTGAGATCTGGAAAGGCTCTCACTTGGGTTTGAGTAGTAGAGGTGGCACAGTGTGGTACAGCTTGTACTTTGCTAGACAATGGTATTATTTCACCTCCTCCTACCTCATGTCCAAGGTAAACCACTTTACTCTGACCAATTTGACATTTACTTGCCTTAATGGTCAGATTGGCCAGCTGCAATACATATCCTAAGTGGTCAATATGTTCCTTCCAAGTAGGGCTGAACACTGCAATGCAATCCAAGTATGCCATGCAGAAGTCCTCCATCCCATTCATAACATTATTCACCATCCTTTGGAATGTAGCAGGTGCATTCTTTTGTCCAAAAGGCATAACCTTAAACTGGTAGAGGCCTCCTCCGGTTGAAAATGCAGTTTTCTCCTTGGCATGGTCTGTCAGAGCTATTTTCCAATAGCCTGAGGTTAGGTCAAATGTACTGAAGTACTTGGCTGAACAAAGTTTGTCTACCAGCTTATCTGTCCTAGGTAAAGGATGGGCATCAGTCGTGGTGACTGCATTCAGGGCTCTATAGTCCACACAGAATCTCAACTCTTTGGATCCTGCCTTTAGTACTAGCACAACTGGACTAGACCATGCACTTGTAGATGGCATCTTATTGACCTCTTCCTTTATGTTATATTATGTCAAAGGTACTTCTATAGCACACTGTCACCAATGGAATTGGTCCCCAGGCGCTCTGGGTTCTTACATGTTCTGACATTCTGGAACCTCTTCTTTTAACAGGTAAACAGTCACCAGTGAGAATCTCATACTGGCCCCAAGGGGCCAGGCCTGGTGAGAGTGAAAACAGAGGGGCAAACTGATTTAACAGAATTCTTCACTCCTCATGTTTTTCCAGTGTCAGATGAGAAGAGAGATTTACTCCTTCTATCTTTCCATCTAAAGGTTGTCCCCTGAGGAGGTCAGGTAGAGGTTCACTCTCCTCCTCCTCTTGAGCAGAGGTTAGAAGTAAAGCTCCCAGTTCTGGTCGAGAGACAGAGGCCTTAAGGCAGGTTGGTGTGAAAGACCCTGGGGGCCTCCTTAGGATTGCCTAAGTCCACCAAATAATTGACCTCTCCAGGTTTTCCCACAACCTTGAAGGGGTCCAATCCATTTGTCCAGCAAGGCCCTCTTCCTTGTAGGACAATAACTAGAACTAGCTGGTCTTGAGTAAACTCAACCATGTTGGCCTTCTGGTCATGCCAATGCTTCACCAGAGCCTGACCTGATATGATATGATATGATATGGCATTTATAATGCACCTATACACAAGTGTTTCAAGGCACGACGAGGCAAGGGAGGGAGACAAAGGGAGGACGGGCAATGATCTTACTAGGCCAGGTGTCATTCATATCACACAAGTGCATGGGGAGGGGGCAGGGATAGTGCAGAACGTGGGAAAAGATGATAATAATAAGTAAGTAACGGCCAACAAGTGGCAAGTGGAAGGGTAAGTGCATAGATCAGGTGTCAAGGGCTGGTAGGGGGCCGGTAGGGATACAGAAACAGTCCCCAAGTGTGGGGGTTGCCAGGTGGGCACTGCAGGTGTGTGACGCTGGTGGGGGAGGGACCTGGGCCTGAGATCAGAGGGTGTCCAGGTAGCCAGTGCAGTTCCTGTTACAGCCAGGAGGTCTGCAGAGGAGAGGAGGAGAAAAGTCAGAAGCAAAGAGAAAGGTTTTGAGGTGCTTTCGGAACCAGAAATGGTTATTCTCAAGTTTAAGGGAGGCAGGGAGGCTGTTCCAGAGGGAGGCACCAGCTGAGGAAAGAGATCTACCACCAACTCGTTGCTTGGAGAAGCGACTGACCCTGAGGGAGTTGGAGGCGGATGAGCGAAGAGCTCGAGAAGGAAGATATTTAGGAAGAGAGAGTTGAAGGTATTGAGGCCCCAGGCCACAGAAGGCCTTGTGGACAATGAAGAGTTTTGAACATAGTCCTCGCAGCCACTGGGAGCCAGTGCAGAGATTTCAGCCCTGGAGAGATATGATACCTGGGCTTGAGGCCAAGGAATAGTCTTGCAGTCCTGTTCTGGATAAGTTGCAGAGGGCGTAGAGTAGACGCAGGCAGATTTAGAAAGAGGCTGTTGCAATAGTCCAGCCTAGAGAGAACCAGAGCTCTGGAAACAGTGAGCTTCAAGGGGAAGGAGAGGAAAGGAAGAATACCTCTGAGGAGGTACACCTGATAGTGTGACTTCTTAGAGACGTCAGCAATGTGAGGAGAGAAGGAGAGTGTGTGGTCGAAGATGGCCCTGAGGTTTTTAGCCTTGTAGGTGAGAGCTAGAGGATGGCTAAGAGAGGCTGGCCATGGAGATACAGGGAAGGAGGGAGCAGGCGTGCTGGTGAGGAGAATCTCAGTCTTACTGGCATTAAGGCCGAGGTCATTGGTAGAACACAACTCCTGGATAGCAGACAGACAGTCAGAGATGAGGGAGGGAGAGGAGGAGGCCAAGGGTAGCCTGAAAATGAGCTGGGTGCCATCCGCATAGCACTGAAAGTTGTGGCAGAGAGCAGCGATGCGGTGGGCAAGTAGTGCCAGGTATTGGTTGAACAGCCAGGGAGAGCGGTTAGACCCCTGGGGGACACCACAGGTAGAGAAAAATATAGAGGATTGGAAGGATCCAAGTTGGACCTGGGAGGGTCGGTCAGAGAGGATAGAAGTCAGCCATGCCAGAGCCTGACCAGTAATACCCAGTTTATCACAGAGACAGTTGAGAAGGATGGCAATGTTGACAGTGTCAAAGGCAGAAGAGAGATCAAGCAGGATGAGGACACTAGGGGTGTTAGAGTCAAGGTTGGAGAGCAGGTATTCACGGATGTTCAGGAGAGCAGTTTCTGTGCTTCTGGCAGCTCTGAAGCCAGACTGATGGTCATGAAGACAACCAATAGATTCAGTGTGGAGATTAAGCTGGGAGAGGGACAGTTTCTCCAGGAGCTTGCCCAGGAAGGGATTGTTGGAGATTGGGCAATAGTTAGTTGTGCAGGAAGGGTCGGCAGAGGGTTTCTTAAGAAGAGGGTGCACAAAGGAGTGCTTCAGGGGGGATGGGACGAATCCAGTGGTGAAGGAGCGATTGCAGAAGTCGGCCAATGCAAGAGCCAGGGAGTCAATGTGGTCCTTGATAGTTTTGGAGGAACAGTAGTGAACCTGTTTTGACAAGACTTTTATAGATCGGACTTGTCTAGAAACGTTGTCTATGGAGGACAAGGGAAAGGCAGAGAAGAAGGGAGGAGAGGTGGCTGCAAAAGGGCCACAGGGAGAGAAGGGAGTAGGGGGGGATAGGGAGAGATTGAGGACAGGATTTCCTGAGTTTTATAGATGAAGTGACAAGCCAGTGCCATGCAGAGGGCCTGGGAAGGGACAGGAGAGGTATAGACTGCAGCAGGATTGGCCAGTTCCTTGTAGAGTTTCAAGAGTTCAGCCGAGTTGTTAGATGCCGCAGAGACGCAGGATTGGATATGAGCTCTCTTCTTGGTAAGGAAAGAGAGCCGGTATTGCCTTGCAGCAGGCGGCAGGCCAGTTTGTCAGAGGATGTATATTAAGCATGCCATTTCCTCTCGGCCACCCTGCACTTGCATTTTAGGGTGATGAAGTCTGAGTCATACCACGAGTTGCATGTGGCTTTGGGCTTCAGGCAGATTCTCATAACAAATAGTCAGGGACTCTCACTGGCTTGGGGGAAGGAGCACTCTCCAACCCCTCCTTGATTAGGGTGAATGGACCTCTAACCGGATGACCATAGAGAAGCTCAAAGTGACTGAATCCAACACCTTCCTGAGGGACTTCACTATAAGCAAAGAGAAGGCATGGCAGTAGAAGGTCCCACTTTCTTCTAAGGGGTTCTTCTAAAGCACCTATCATGCTATTCATCGTTTATTACACCTCTCTAAAACCCATTGGTTTGGGGATGGTGGGCTGTTGGGAACTTGTAGTTCACTCCATGGTTTTTCCACATGGCTGGTGTTAAATGACTTCAATAAAGCACTCCCACTAAGTCAATGCCTTTGTGTGGGATGCCCAAGGGAAGCCCTTAATTATATATTTTTATGACAAGTTATAATCTGGATGATAAACCCTTATATAACACCCCTCTCTTTGAATCCCCCTGACCTCACTGAGCCAAGAAGTAGGTTTGTTTTGCAATTTAAAAGGTTTATTGAAAAATTAAACAATATATATATATCACACTTTTATGAATAAATTAATATTTGATAGCACACTTATGAGTGTAATGTCGATCAACAATGGATAATGTTACACTAGCACACTTCTTTACAATCAATGAGGAGTTAGTATAGACAGTATGAGGTAACAGAGAATGCTTTTATGATTTCAAGGAATGCATTGATGGAAAAGAATGCAGCACAGGAATAAACTGATATGGTTTCACAAGAGATGATATGTTCACTTTTCCCCTGGTGGCAATTCATAAGGACGTGAAGCACACGGTTTTCAGGAATACAATCACCATACAATACGAATTTGAGTTCCCCCCTAGCAAGTTTAGAGAACAGGGAAGATTTTTAAACACAGGCAAATACTTTAAATGTGGTATGCAAAGAAGGGAAAAATATGCTAAAAATGATTTTAATTCCCTATAGGAGATTCAGGGTAGGTGATAGCTACTTAAGATTAGTTCAAGTCACACTGGTTACACTCAATGAGGGATTAGTAGGTTGAAAACGAATTTTAGCAGTTCAAGCAAAAGACGGCTATCGTTGACAGGAGCAAATTTTTCAATTCGCAGCAATTTTTCCGAATGCGTCGAGCGCGATTACGGAATAACTATAAGGAATAGGAATTTAGGCTTGCTGGACAGATTAGAATGTTAGCTTTCAAATGATAGTTAAATCTCCTTCCTAGCACCTACGATTCCAAACATACGGACGATTTAATGGAGGTAGATTCTCAAAATAAAAGTAAAGCGCAGAATGACAGATGACAGTTTTGCAGAATGGACACACAATTTCTTATGATGCAGTTCTAAATAGGTTAAAATAGTTTGAATTAGATTATTTTAAACTAAGAGATTGGTTTTGCACAGTTCTGGCTGAGTACTCACACTATGAATTTGAAATAGGCCGTCAAGGTCTGATCAGGTTTGGACTGGACTCCTGGCGGGTGGTTCTGAAGTCACAGCTCTCTGGGTCAGCTCTGCTCTGCACTTCACAGCGGTCTGGTCTCTGGTTCTGGCAAAAGTTCTTGGCACTGCCGAGCGGTCTGGTCTCTGGTTCTGCTGGTCTGGATCAAGTGGTTTCTGGATACAGCACTGCTTTCTGGGTACCGGCACAGGGTTCTAGATACAATCAAACAGCTCACCCTGGCTGTTTGAATAATTTGCAAAAGATTTTGAGGCCTGCTGAAAAAGGATTCAGCTGGTGGTTCAGGCCTCAATGGTACAAGTTCTGAAGTCTGGATTCTAAGTTCTGGAGTTGAGTTCTGGATCTTGAAGTCATCCGTCAGAGTGCTTAGCAAGAAAATGGAAAGTGAGTGTCCTGCCTGTCCAAAGCAATCTCTTTTTATGTGTTTTGAAAATGGGTGTGTGCGTGGGCAACACTAAGCCTGCCCCTCACAACTTATCATTGGCCAAGCTCTCCTCTCTTCCTTGATTGGGGGAAGGAATGGAGTGTCATCAGGCATTAATTTTATGGCATACAGAAAGAACACTTCCCTTGTCAATTTGTACCCAAATCTATTTTTGCTCCAAATACATATTTATCTATGTACCATTTTTCTAATATTATATGTCCAGTTAACATATTTTCTGTAGCACCAAACTATCTGATCCCTATCTTTGTAAGATGTCGTGTCCACTTATGACAGAATTCTGCCCTTTTCATCAAGAATACAACTTCTAAACTTTTCCAGAATTTACACAAACATGCACAAGGAATATGGGCATCAGATGATAAAGTGTCAGATTTTTAACATACAGACATTCGGAGTAATACCTTATTTTCCGCTATTACCCCCCAGAACATACCACAGAGTCCTAACACCTCTTAAAATGTGCACAGAAAAATCACAAGAATAATGAAATTAATTATATAATTTTGACAAGTCCGTACTACGAATTATCCATCTTTTTAAAATTATGCTCTGGCCCAGATGGGTGTGGTTTCCCAAAGCACATGGTGGAATTTCTGGTTTGTCCACTTCCTCCAACTCAAGTTGGTCACAGAGGCACTGCCCGTTTCAGTTTTTCTCAAGAGGAAGCCATTTACGACCCCCCCCTAATTTAACATTTGCCTGAGCCAAGGAAGGCTCATTGTTCTGTTTCCCTGCTCCCAGGTGCTCCTCCCCCTGATTCAATCAGTGAGGTGTCATCTCCTTTTGGTGGGAACAGCAGAAGGCAGCCAGGCCTGGAATGCAGTTGCGGGGCAAGTTTCAACTCCTGTCGGGGGTAGTTGCCAGGCAGAATTCAATCTCTTCACGCCCGGCTTCAGCTAAATGTCACTTTTGTTCCAGTTTTCTTCATTCAAATCAAATTTACAATGTTTACACATACAGCTAGAATGCTGATTCTAAGTTCAAAACTATGACCTTAACAGTTGCAACCTACGAGACACTAAAAAGTAGGTCACTCATTTATTTTAAACATTTCAATTTTAGTGGTTTTAAATCCAATTTCAGTTAAGCTGCTGACATCCACTGCTCAGCCAGTTTTGTTATAAACATTGTTTTGGGCTCTTTATCTTTCCAGATTTTGTATGCACACAAGACTACATTCTGCCAAATGTCTGCTGGTGTTCAGTGAGATTTTTGAATATCTTGCAATGTTTAAAATATGCATTTTTAGCTTGCATTTCAGAGAAACAAAGGTGATTTAAAAGCGCTTTTTGAGCTAACCGGCACTGCTGTTTTTCCTTTGGCACCACATTTCACTCATGGCGCTTCTGGCCCACCCTGCTCGCACTGGTGGGTGGCAGGTTAGGCAACCATTTTGGTGTGCGCAAACTGCGCGGTTTTCCTGGATTCTGGCGCAAATGTGGGCTTTTCGGCCATCTTGGATTTTCTGAGCCCACAGCACCAAATGTTGCAGCATAAGAACTCAAACATGGGTCAAAACCCCTGACAAGCCCCCCAGCCCGACTGCGCTTTGATTTTGAGTCAAGGGGGAGTCGGGTGAAAAGGATGTTTTGATCCACGCGATGGGGTGTCCGCATCATCTTCTTTCGATTCCGCAGATGGCACAGTTCAGCATTTTTCCTTCATCAGGGTCGATCGATCAGTTCTCCTTGCCGGTCCTGATGGGAGTATTGGGCGGTACCCCGGGCCCCTCGGATCTCTGCTCTCGGTCCCCTAGTCATCCTCCTTGGTAAGTCTCCATGGTTTCATCTCTCCTAGGATGACAAAGCGAAGCGGCAATACCTATTCGTAGACATTTCGCCCCCACTATTGATATAGTGGCCGGCATATACATTTTATTAATCAATAGACATTTACATTCTTATTTTTAAAAAAAACAAGATATAATCAAGAATTATTTTCATTCAAGAATCATAATATTTTAGAGACCATATGTGGGATGTTTTAGGGTTGGAACTGAATTACTCTGGAGCGGCCCCCTCTGGTATTGCAGAGGACTCCTCCAGTTGCTGCAGAGTGTGCCTGGGATGGCAACACTTTAACTGATTTATATGGACCCACTTGTCTTCCCCTTCTGCCAAACTACCTTTGGGGATGCGGATCTTGTAGGCAACTGGGGAGATCTTGTCTATAATCTCAAAGGGTCCCTTCCATGTAGGCAAACATTTTCGCTGTTTGGCCTGGTTTCTTTGGAAATTGTATAGATAAATCCGGTCTCCTACATTGTACTCTTTCATGGTAGTTTTCAAATCGTAATGGGTCTTCATGCTATCAGCTGATCTTTCTAGATTCTGCTGAGCATAGGCAAAAGCATGTTGAAGGTGTTTCCTTAAATACTCCACATACTCATGAGTTGTGGAGGCATTTATCAATGTCTGCTCTTGGGTCCTGTAGAGCAAATGCTGGGGAAGCACCATCTTGCGTCCAGTCATCAGCTCAAATGGTGGCATTTTAGTTGCAGATGAAGGGGTAGATCTGATGGCCATTAGGACCAGAGGTAATCGGATATCCCAACTTGGCCCCGAATCTGCCACAAACTTTTTTACTATGCTCACAATGGTCCGTTTGAGGCGTTCTACTGCCCCAGAAGAAGCTGGCCGGTAAGCAATATGTAGCTTCCTTTTAACCCCCAGTATCTCCCACATCTTAGTCATTACTTTGCTGGTAAAATGGCTACCCCTGTCTGACTCAATCCTTTGGGGTAGACCAAAACGTGAAAAGATGTGGTTGATCATCAGGGCAGCTGCTGTTTCTGCCTTGCAGTTTGGGGCCGGGAGACATTCCACCCACTTGGTAAACAAGCATGTGACCATCAACATGTACTTGTTTCCCCTAGACAAGCGAATCACGGGGCCTATGAAGTCGATTTGCAAATTTGACCATGGCAGTGTCATCCCCCTCTTCTGGAGAGGCGCACAGTGTGTGAGGGATGTTGGCTGAAATTGTGCACACACAAGACACCCCTTCAAGTATTGGTCGAGGTCCTGCCGCATGTGTGGCCAGTATGCAACCTCTCTTAAGATTTCAAGTGTTGTATGAAACCCCCTATGGCCGGCGGTGGCCGCATCGTGACTTAACATCAGGCTTCGGAATGAGGTAGGAACCACCCACTGATCATGGCCAGCTTGGGATTTTCTTACCAACAAACCGTCTTGGATTTGGAACATCTTTGGACATTTCATCAACACTCTAAGGTCCTCTTTCCCAATGTAATCGGTATCCGTCAGGGTAAAGTTCTCAGGGTCCTCAATGTGTTGGTAAAACTTACCAATTATTGGATCCCCCTTTTGAGCCGTAATCAAATCAGCATCTGGGGTCTCCTTACTCCATTGTGCAGTTGAAAGATCATTGTGAGCATTTATCTGGGACCTAGTGATAGCAGTGACCTGGATTTCCCCCAACAGGGACTCAATCTCTACAAGATTCCCTTGGATGGCCCCGGTTTTGGCCAGCTGATCAGCTAGGTCATTTCCAGTTTTGTCTGGTCCCTCTACTTTGGAATGACCCTTGATCTTCTTCCAGTAGATGGTCATCCCATTCGAGATGACCAGATCATCAATGTTTTTAATTAACTTCCCATGTTTCAGGGGTTTGTTATTAGCACATAACATGCCTCTGGTTTTCCAATTAACCAGGTGCTCCACAAACCTGTTCCGTACATAATCCGAATCTGTGATTATGACCAGTTCGTGGAGTTGATGTTGGACAGCAGTGAGGATGGCCTGATTCACAGCCATCAATTCTACCACCTGACTACTTCGAGGACCAATTTTGTACCCAGCGGAGGGTTCTGGGGACTCATTCACCCATGCATTCCCTACGCCGGCCACCAGTACTTTCTCCCCATTTTTGTCAACATGGCAAGAGCATCCATCCACATAGACAGTGGGCATTCCCTCACACTTGTCCTCTTCAAAGACTTTGTGTGGGGAATTAAGGTATGCCTCCATGTTGTCCTTGATTTTTAGACTTTCGTCCTTGAGACAGTTTTCTCTGGCACAATCATGCAAGTCAGCCAGACCTTGCGCGAGGGGACTCTTCTTGTTTTGGCCATATCTGACCTCCACAGGAA
The DNA here is from genome assembly GCF_040938575.1 of Ambystoma mexicanum. Taxonomy (NCBI): domain Eukaryota; kingdom Metazoa; phylum Chordata; class Amphibia; order Caudata; family Ambystomatidae; genus Ambystoma; species Ambystoma mexicanum. The sequence continues at coordinate 497,864,604 of NC_090926.1, forward strand.
AGCCTTGCATTGACAGAATCCAGGCAGTAATTCGGGAATTACTCACATTTCCCGCTTTGATTCTGTCACTTTGGAGATATTGCAGAGGCTGGTGTGGAGTCTCCACTATGATGTGTTCCCGGTAATTGTTCAATGCCCACACCGTTGCCAGGAGTGCCTTCTCACAATCGTTGAATTTTTCCTCCACAGAGGATAAAGTTTTGCTCGCATAAGAGATTACTTTATTGACCTTGTCATGCTTTTGGTATAATACTGCCGTCAAGCACGTATTAGAGAACCCTGTCTCCAGGAAAACCTCCTTGTTTCTGACAGGGTAAGCTAGGCAGGGCACTTGTGAGAGGCTTCTTTTGAGCTGTCTTACTGCCTCGGCTTGTTCAGGACCCCATTCCCACTTGACCCCCTCTTCAAGAGATGAATCAGGGGTCTGGTGATCTCTGCGTAGCCCTCAATGAACTTTCTGCTGTAATTAGTCAGTCTAAGGAGGCTCCTTATTTCCCGCAGAGTGGTGGGGTCTTTCAGTTTCTGAAGTGCTTCCACTTTCTTTTCTTGGGGACAGAGACCCTGAGGAGTAGTCTCATACCCCAAGAAATTAACACGGGTTCTACACCACTGTGCTTTCTGAAAGGAAAGTTTTGCTCCGGCGGCCCTCAACTGTGTCAGAACATAATGGATCTCTGCTATATGTTCCTCCACAGATGGACTTTTGATGAGGACATTATCTACATAAGCTGGTTACCCCTCGCACCCAGGTCGGGCATGCCCTTATGTAGGAAAATGTTGAATTCATTGCCGAAGTTGAGGTATCCGAAGGGAGTCCGGGTCCATGTGTACTGCTGGCCCCCAAAGGTAAAAGCCAGTTTGTATTGGTCCTCCCTACTGACAGGCACGGTCCAGTATCCATTGGTCAGGTCTATTGCAGTGAATACCTGTGACCCCTGAATCTGGGCCAGCCCTTGGTCAATGTAGGACAGAGGCCATCGGGAAGTATGGACCTGTTTGTTGAGCTCCCTAAGGTCGGCGCAGAGTCTCCACTGGCCGTATGGCTTCAATATTCCCAGCACCGGATTATTGAAGGTGCTGTGTCCTGGACGGATTATCCCCCAGGACTCAAGGTTCTTAATTATTTCAGTAAGGGACTCTATGGATGCAAGAGGCAAACAATATTTCTTCACAAACACTGGAGTCATGCCAGGGTCTGTGGGAATTGTTGTTGTGTGGATGTCGGTGCGACCACAGTCATATGAGTCTACCACAAAGAGATCTTGGAAATCCAAGAAAACCTGTTTCAACTTTTGCTTCTGTTCCAGAGTCACACAGGCGTCAGCTAGGTTGACTCTCTCTTCCACCATCTGCCTGAAGCCTGGAAAGACTTCTGGTTTTGCTATCTCAGCGGCTTCCTCCAGCTGGGTGGAGAAGATCCTGGTCAGAGTGCTGATTTGCACTGTAGGCTTCAGGTGGGAAAGGCAGCCCTCATGGACCTGGAAAATCACCTCATCCCTTCTGAAGTCACAAGTCACATCTTCCTTACCATAAGGGCAGGAAGTGTACACCAGGAAGTTCCCCTCATGTGGGGTAAAGATCCTGTCTGGTGTTGTATTGTCATCACTGTCACTGTCAAAACAGTCCTTGGGGATTGGTCCTAATAGTTCATTTCCTAGATCAATGGAAAAATGTTGGTCATCAACCGCCATTCCAATAATGGTGCCTGCGGCTAGAGTAATACTCTGTAAGTCGCTGTTATCCACCTCTACTGGAATGGTGTCATGTTCTATGTTGACTAATGGTGTTGGGTTTACCCCCAACCCTTGCTGTTGGAGAAAAGCATTTAGATGAATATAAGCATCAGGGTTTTTCAATTTTTGTCCTCTTTTAACTTTCACTTCCAGGGAGAATTGTCGGGTCCTTTCTGGGATGGTGACTTCCTCTTTAACCTGAATTTCAACGGCATAAGGTAGCAATTGAGCTGACCTAAATGCTTTTTCTGGATCATCAAAGCCCATGGGATTATCCGCTAATCGGGACCAAGCTTTGAAGTTTATTAGGTCCAAACTAATGGCAAAGCGATTGAGAATGTCACTGCCTAAGTAAAAGGTGGCAGTGACGTCTCGCATGACCCAACAATTATGGACTATGCTCTTGTTGCCAATTGAGATTTTGAGCATACACCTGCTTGGCAGGAGATGTTTGGAATTAGGTGCTTCCAGGTCCATTTCCCATTTGTCTATCAGTTTGAATGTGGGAATGGCTGGATCTTTTGGGAGTTGGCGGAACATGGCTTCGCTGATGAAGCTCTTCACACACACTCGGCAAGAACAGAGTCCTTCCCTTCATTTAACTGAACAGGGATGAACAACTGCTCACCAATTTGCTGAAAATCAACCAGGCTCTGAGCTGATTTCACATCTTTCCGGACTATCGGAGTGGGAATGTCTGATTGTGGATTAGTAAAGAACTTCAGAGTGTTTCCTGAGGTTGATTTTCAGAAATAGAGAGGACCCCCCATCACTAGTCTGTTGTCCTACTGCTATTACTGTCATGTCTGGAATTTGGTTGTTCTGGAAGTGAAATTCTACTTGGTCAGATTTCTGTTCAACCATGTGGCAGGTGCCGTTTAAACTAACATGGTTGACGCTCTATTTTAATTTTATTGGTCGGCTAGTCTGGGTCCATAGGACCTTGTTTACGCAATCGATTAGGGGTGACAACCTTCTCAGGAGGTCATTCCCCAGTAAACAAGGGGTGCCCTCTGGAGTCACTACTATGACCGGGTGTTTCACCTTGTGTCGCCAATTTTGATGTCCAAATCTGCAGTCCCCTCGACGGGAATTTCCTTCCCGTCAAAGTTCTGGAGTTGTCCAGGAAGAGAGGTGAGAGGAATACGGTAATTCTCCCCCCTTCCTGCATTTAGTTCATCAAAGGCCCTTTTGGACAGAAGGGTAGCTTGGGATCCAGTGTCCACCAGTGCCAAAATGGTACCCTGCCCCTGTACTTGTACCGGGGCATAGTATCTTCCCTCCTTCTCCTCAAGGGGGCACAGATAATGCACATTTTTGGACAACTGGTGGGCTAATTTTCTGGGTTTGGACATTGGGAGAGAAGAGATTTGGGCAGAATTCTGTGGAGAGTTATGGGAATCTGCAAGAAAAAGTTGGCAACTTGAAAGAGGATATTCGAGTTCCCCTGGTTCTGGTCCTGGGCCCCCCCCCCTTTTTGGAGGCAGTCACCAGGATGGGTTTGGACTAGAGGTTTTTGGTATTGTTGGTTCTGGGATAGAATGATGGGTGGCGACAGCTCAATCCCCACATCTACCCAGTCTATTGATGCGGTTTTGGGTTCCCCTGGTTCCGGTCCTGGGCCGCCCCCCCCCCCTTTTGGAGGCAGTCACCAGGATGGGTTTGGACTAGAGGTTTTTGGTATTGTTGGTTCTGGGATAGAATGATGGGTGGCGACAGCTCAATCCCCACATCTACCCAGTCTGGATTGGGATCCCTTGGGACCCATTTTTCCTTGGGAGGAGTTCCTCCATCTCTGAAGGAGAAGATCCTTTCCCCAGGATCCTCTGAGGATCCCTCTCCCTCAAATTGGAAGACCTGTACCTCCTCCACACAATGGGTCTGTTTGGGTCCTTGGTTTCTCCTACCTCCTCTCTGCTCCTTGGGTGGCAGACTTTCAGCAGTAGGAGATTTTGTTTCCAGTTCCTGGGTTTCCAGGGGCTGTTTACAAGTGGGGAAGGAAGCTTCCTCCAAGGCTTTACACCCACCTTCCCCTTGTGCCTCCTCCCTGGGAACCAGTGGGTTATCGGGGTGCTGCCCCGTCATTGTTCTGGAGCACCAAGCCCAGAGTTTGGGGCATTCTGCGGTGGCATGCTCATCTGAGGGTTCTGTTGAGCCCTCAGTATGTGACCCAGATCCCGTGCCATATTTTGGACCTGGCGCTCTAGTTGGGAAAACCCCTCAGGATGATACGGGGTTCTATTTTCTCCCCTGGGCTGATCCCGGGAAGGGTAGATATCCTACTCTGGTAGTACCCCGGGTTGGGAAGATTTGTGTACCCCTCCACCCTTGGTCTCCCCTCTCCCGGATTCGGTTGTTTGGGGTCAGGGAATTGGGGAAAGAAGGATGGATGATTTTGGGGCTGGAAGTTGGGTGGATACCTGGGGAACAAGTTCTGCCCAGGATTTGGTGAATTTCTGCCCTCCTGTGGGAAGGGAGGAGGGAAGTTTCCTGGGTTAGGTGCTTGGCTGGATCCCCCCCCCCCTTGGGCTGGAGGAGTCCACACATAACCCAGGATGGGTCGGTTTCCCTTGTAATGGGGACTTACATAATCAGGGGAGTGAGGGACCCCATTTGTGGGACTACCTCCTTGACTCCCTGTCTGTGACTGGCCCGAGGGCCTTCTGGCTTAGAATTATTCGGTGCAGGCAGGTTTTTAGGCCCCCCCATCTCCAAATCTAAAATGGGGGCAACCTTTACCTCTGCCACCTTGACAGCAGCAGGGGTGCTGTTGGTTTTGGGGTTTTTGAGCCGATTCTTATTTTCCACTGGTTTCTGCACCTCATAGATGCGGGTGGCTTGCTCAATGACCCAGTCTAAAGATCTTTTCTCGTGAAAATCGCTCACGAGCTGGGTCATTATGTATTTGGTAAGGCATGGAAAAAAGTATTTACAAACTCTTTGCTGTCTGTGCGCACCCTTCTGGTAGTCTGCGCAAAGGCACTCTTTAACTCCTGCACAAATTCTTGTGGGGCCTGATCCTCCCCACATTGCAAATTGTAGGCTGCCTTGCGAGCCGCATGGGGATTTCTGTGAACAGAAAAATGTTTGACCATCTTGAATGATTTTGGTCCTCCAGCCCCGCAAAGAAACTGGAGTATTCTGGGGAGAATGTCCATTTTACATACTGAATGCAGCTACTGCTGTCTTTCAAATGGAAAGTCTCCATCATTTGCTCACAAAGCTCCAAGTGTTCCCAAACAGAATACTTGGCGTTCTTGTGATAAGGCGTGATGACACCCCTTATTGCTTCAAATGAAAGTTAAATCTCGTTCCTAGCACCTACTATTCCACAGATACGGACGTTTAAATGGAGGTAGATTCTCAAAATAAAAGTAAAGCTCAGAATGACAGCTGACAGTTTTGCAGACTGGAAACACGATTTCTTATGATGCAGTTCTAAATAGGTTAAAATAGTTTGAATTAGATTATTTTAAACTAAGAGATTGATTTTGCACAGTTCTGGCTGAGTACTCACACTATAAATTTGAAATAGGCCGTCAAGGTCTGATTAGGTTTGGACTGGACTCCTGGCGGGTGGTTCTGAAATCACAGCTCTCTGGGTCAGCTCTGCTCTGCACTTCACAGCGGTCTGGTCTCTGTACTGGCAAAAGTTCTTGGCTCTGCCAAGCGGTCTGGTCTCTGGTTCAGCTGGTCTGGATCAAGTGGATTCTGGATACAGCACTGCTTCTGGGTACCGGCACAGGGTTCTAGGTAGAATCAAACAGCTCAGCCCGGCTGTTTGAATAATTTGCAAAAGATTTTGAGGCCTGCTGAAAAAGGATTCAGCTGGTGGTTCAGGGCTCGATGCTACAAGTTCTGAAGTCTGGATTCTAAGTTCTGGAGTTGAGTTCTGGATCTTGAAGTCATCCGGCAGAGTGCTTAGCAAGAAAATGGAAAGTGAGTGTCCTGCCTGTCCAAAGCAGTCTCTTTTTATGTGTTTTGAAAATGGGTGTGTGCGTGGGCATAACTAAGCCTGCCCCTCACAACTTATCATTGGCCAAGCTCTCCTCTCTCCCTTGATTGGGGGAAGGAATGAAGTGTCATCAGGCATTAATTTTATGGCATACAGAAAGAACACTCCCCTTGTCAATTTGTACCCAAATCTATTTTTTGATCCAAATACATATTTATCTATGTACCATTTTTCTAATATTATATGTCCAGTTAACATATTTTCTGTAGCACCAAACCATCCGATCCCTGTTTTTGTAAGATGTTGTGTCCACTTATGACAGAATTCTGCCCTTTTCATCAAGAATACAACCTCTAAACTTTTTCAGAATTTACACAAACATGCACAAGGAATATGGGCATCAGATGATAAAGTGTCAGATTATTAACATACAGACATTCGGAGTAATACCTTATTTTCCGCTACTACCCCCCAGAACATACCACAGAGTCCTAACACCTCTTAAAATGTGCACAGAAAAATCACAAGAATAATGAAATTAATTATATAATTTTGACAAGTCCGTACTATGAATTATCCATCTTTTCAAAATTATGCTCTGGGCCAGAGGGGTGTGGTTGCCCAAAGCACATGGTGGAATTTCTGGTTTGTCCACTTCCTCCAACTCAAGTTGCTCTCAGAGGCACTGCCCCTCCCAGTTTCTCTCAAGAGGAAGCCATTTACGACCCCCCCTAATTTAACATTTGCCTGAGCCAAGGAAGGCTCATTGTTCTGTTTCCCTGCTCCCAGGTGCTCCTCCCCTGATTCAATCAGGGAGGTGTCATCTCCTTTTGGTGGGAACAGCAGAAGGCAGCCAGGCCTGGAACGCAGTTGCGGGGCAAGTTTCAACTCCTGTCGGGGGTAGCTGCCAGGCAGAATTCAATCTCTTCACGCCCGGCTTCTGCTAAATGTCATTTTTGTTCCAGTTTTCTTCATTCAAATCAAACTTACAATTTTTACACATACAGCTAGAACGCTGAGGTTCAAAACTATGACCTTTAAACAGTTGCAACCTATGTGACACTCAAAAGTAGGTCACTCATTTATTTTAAACATTTCAATTTTAGTGGTTTTAAATCCAATTTCAGTTAAGCTGCTGACATCCACAGCTCAGTCAGTTTTGTTATAAACATTGTTTTGGGCTCTTCATCTTTCCAGATTTTGTATGTACACAAGACTACATTCTGCCAAATGTCTGCTGGTGTTCAGTGAGATTTTTGAATATCTTGCAATGTTTAAAATAGGCATTTTTAGCTTGCATTTCAGAGAAACAAAGGTGATTTCAAAGCGCTTTTTGAGCTAACCGGCACTGCTGTTTTTCCTTTGGCACCATGTTTCACTCATGGCGCTTCTGGCCCACCCCGCTCGCACTGGTGGGTGGCAGGTTAGGCGAACATTTTGGTGTGCGCAAACTGTGCAGTTTTCCTGGATTCTGGCGGAAATGTGGGCTTTTCGGCCATCTTGGATTTTCTGAGCCCACAGCACCAAATGTTGCAGCATAATAACTCGAACAAGGGTCAAAACCCCTGACACTAGCATGTAGTGGGACTTAAAGTTGGATCCCCTGTCAGAGATAACCTCTTTAGGAAAACCTACTCTGGTAAAATACCAAGTAGGGCCTTAGCCACTGCTTGAGCTGTGACAGTCCTCATAGTTATGGCTTCAGGAAACCTGGTAGCATGGTCTACCACAACCAATATAAATCGGTTGCCTGAAGATGTTGGCGGGCCTAAGGGACGGACAATGTCGATTGCTACCCTCTCAAAAGGAACTCCCACCACTGGGAGAGGCAACAAAGGTGTCACATTCTTTGCTACACTCTTGCCAGACATCTGACAAGTGTGACAGCTCCTACAGAATGTATCTACATCAGACCCCATGCTAGGCCAGTAGAAGTACAGAGAAATCCTTTCCTTGGTCTTCTTAAAGCATAAGTAACCAGCCAAAGGTATCTCATGGGATAAATGAGGGAACTGTGGTCTCACCTCCTGGGGCACTACACGTCTTCTGTAGTCTCCTGGGGTAGACTCAAGTGGTTCACTGTAGAGGAGGCTATCCTCCCAGTATAACCTGTGCTTCCTTGAATCTTGCTCTTCCATCTGGGAAGCTGCCTGTTGGCATAGTCCTTCAAGAGTAGGACACTCTCTTTGACCTCTGCTGAAGTCTGCCCTACAGGGGACACATTCTCCCAGTAAATACTGCAGCTCAGGATGGTCTTTAGGATCCAGATCTTCAACAGGGGGAAGGTCTTCTTCCAGCTCTGTGTCATCAGTAGCTGGCTCAACCTCTTCTGGTTGGATATCACACTCAGCCTCAGCTAATGGAGTAGTCACAGGTGTGACTGTGGACTGTCCTCTCTGGGATGTCCTGGTTTGATGCACAGGAATGTTATCTTTCTTGTTTCCTGAGACCTTGGGTTTCCCCTTTGTCTCTTTCTTCCTGGAAATACAAGTTGGCTTTTCCTTGGGACTGGGTGTTATAGGTTCATCTGTAACAACCCACTGAGAGTCATTTAAAATGAACTCTCTGGCTTTCCTCGTCTGCTCCTGCTTTCTTTTACTGGGAGGCCTGGGGGTGCTTGATACAACTCCAAGAGTTTTTAAGCCATAACCCAGCAACACTCTTCCAGGCACCTCACTTTGTACACTGACAGGTATTCTTACAGTCATATTGTTGCACTGAATGAAAGCTGGTAGTATTGGAACCATCTCGATAGAGCATCCAGCAAGCTTAGTGGGACCTTTGGATGCCTTAGCAACATCCTCAGGTTTCATCCACCACTGTAATGCTGGCCCCAGAGTCTCTAGTGGCAGGGGTCGCCTGACAATTTACTAGTACACTGTTCTTGTAGTATTCTTTAATATTATCTGATATCGAGTTATACACATCTACATTCTGCTGTTCCCACAGACCTAGGGACTCTAAGCAAACACTGGCAGAGTCTCCAATGGGGTCTTCAGCCAATAGGTGAAAGTTTCCACTTGTCATATGTACTTTTCCCTCAGGGATGAAGGCTAAGGAGGCAGTGTGAACTTCTGAAGGTGTACCCTTGCATCTGGGATCCCCTTTCACATGGTCAGTGGACCTACGAGCATAACATTTTCCAAATATTTTGACAAATGGGGGCTTCTGCTGACCTCCCTCTGGTTTGACACCAGAGGTTTCACTAGACTGACCTGGTTTCCCAGATGGCTTACCCTTCCTATGTTTGTGGCCCTCTTTTGGGTGGGAGGTTTTAGAATTTTCTCTGTCATCTTTCTTGTGCTGCTTCCCCTCACCCTTTTTATGAGTGGTCCCAGAATCCTTGTGAGTAGGCCTGTTGTCAACCCACAAGTCAGCAGCTTTTGCTAGCTTCTTGGGATCAATTTCCTTTGAGTCAGCCAAGTGCTGTCTCAGCTCAGGAGAGCAGGCATCAAAAATATATTCCAACAAAAACAGATTTCTCATTCCTTCAAAAGAGTTTACTCTGTAACCCTTAACCCAACCATCTAAGTTTTCAAACATTCACACACCCATGTAGCCCAAGGGGTACCATCGGTATTTTTGGGGGTCCTAAACCTCTTAAGGTACTTGGAAGGAGTTTTCCCAAATATGAGTATCAAAGCTAGCTTCACATCTTCATACTCCAATTTTTCAAGTTCCCCCAACTCCATTACAGCATCAGTTGCAAACTGGGTGAGCCTGGACAAAAGCCAAGGATTCAACTGATTCCCTGTGAAACCCTGAATCTCATAGTTATTTCCAAATGCACCCAACCAATCCAAAATATCAAGTTTCACATCATACATACTCACTGCTTCTTTAGGCATGCAAGGTCTCTTTGGACTGAAAGACCTAGAAGACTCTGGGATAGAAACATTTTCAAGAGACAATTTCTTCATTTCAAGAGAATGTAGCATTTGCATTTCCCTTAGTTTAGCTTGGATTTGTAATCTTTTGAATTCTAACTCAAGTCTCATTTTCTCAAGAGACACACATTCTGTACTCAGTGATGGACCTTGTGGGGTCCATGTGGCTAAAGGTTGAGGCATAAGGGCCTGTTGAGGTAAAGAGGGGCTCTCTTCCTGAGACTCCTCTGACTCTTCTGACTCTTAAACAATATTAGAGTTAGACTCTGAATTATCATCCTCAGCATCATTTTCCACATTTCCTGGGTTAGTCGGTTTGTCAGGTCTACTACCCAGACGTTGATTATTTAACAATCTTGCAATCAATTAATTTTTCTTTCCTTTAACAGGGAGAATCCTGATTTTACACATTTCCTTCAATTGATCTTCTGTTAAAATGATCAGGGCTTCCTGCCTGAAGTTATCCATATCTGACACGTTACAATTGCTTTTCTAGTGGAGCTTAGCCTTGTGAAGGTTTTTAGTTGAACAAAAGCAAAGCAAATTCTTAGTGTAACAACTCTACAATATATCCTCACCGCCTGCCACCAGTGTTAGTCAACGTTTGTATGCAGTACCCTCTGGCAACACTACACACAAGCTATGACTACACGTATAGGAAACCCAACTTTTGGTATAAGCTTGTACTACACAGTTTTGGTAGTGTGTTGAGCAGCCAGGCTTATCTCAAGAGGGGTCAATGTGAGCTGTAGGGGAGTTACAAAGAGATTCACAGTGACAAGTATTCAAATCAACTCTTACACTAAAGGTTTCTTGAATAAACAATTATTAATTTATTCATCAGTCAGTTAGAAAAAGCCTTCTTCAGAAGGGGGGCAATATAATAGTAACACACAAATATACTTCAATACTGTATACTCTTAGTTTCTAAATCAGTAAAGACCCTTTTGGGATGGGCCACCGACACAACCTACACCCTCAGGTGACTTCAATAGTTAGGGTGCTTGGGACATTAATATCTCACTGTTTGTGTTTAGAATACTGTTATAAATTGGTAAAAGGAAAAGGTTATTAGAACAACAAGAGACCACAAATATTCTTAAGCAGGCAAATACTTTGGGATCCCCACAACAGAGTCATTCAGTATAACAGGCTAGGCCAAAGGCAATGGGCAAAAGTCTTATATAGGATGAAGCACTTCTGGTAGGTAAGTAGAACAGTCTTTGCACAATGTTTTAGAAGTCTTTGAAGAAAAGAACAATCAAATGTAGGGCCACAATACATTAGACTTGTGAGTAATAGAAGATGCAAGCAACTCTGGAGAAAAGTTCTCTTAGACTTTGTTACAATACCTTTGAATGCAGCAGATGACTTCTGTTCCTGCGCATCTCTGCAGATCTCACTTTCCCTGGGCCTCAGTCGTGGGGACAAGAGGGAGGACTTCTGGGGACTCCTGCACTGCAGTGGGACGGTCACCTCTCGCAACCGGCAATCTTCAAATCAGTGGTTGTTCAGTGTTTCAGCTCCTCGCGTCTACCACAAATAGCTACACCGCAGTTCCTGGCTGTCGAGATGGACTTTCCTTGCTTCTGGAGTCCAGCACTCTGTTGAGGGGGCTCAGGCTCGGTCAGTCCTGCTTCCTGGTAGTCCGGAGGATCTTCCTGAAGCTCTAGTTCAGCTTAAAAGCAACACACACAATCTGGTGTTCCTCTCCCTGGTTATACGGTTTCCAGCAGCAACTCTGTGGAAATTCAACCAGCTCCAAGATGGATGTCCAGGGGGATTACTTTGGAGTTGATTGGTCGTCCTTGCAGGGGCTTCTCTGTTGATATGAATTTGGAGTTTCAGCACAGCAGCAGGGCTTCACTGGGCAAACCAATGGTCCAGGAGTTGCAGCAGGTGTCCTCTTCAAGTTCTTCTTTGGTTCCTTCGTCCAGTGGCCGACTCTGGCTTCCAAGCCAAAAGCCTTGCCTTTTACTGAGTTCTATCCCATTGATTCCAGCCTAGCTGTCAATCACCCAGCAGGGTGGCTCTCCTTGCCGGATAGTCAGCTGGCCAATCACTAGAGAGTGCATTTGGGTCTCCTAGAAGATTAAGCACAGGGAGTTTTGGGCACCCCCCTCACTTCCTGCCTACCTCAGACACCCTGGAGCCAGAGGCGGGCATCACTCGTGAATCCCGCCAAAGGCAAATCGAACAATGGGACCAACCTGATTTGGCATGCAGAGTAAATCTCAAGAAGGACCTTTCCACAAAGAAATGGCGAAAAAAGAAGACCACGGCTTTATTGACAAAAATGACACTCTTGGGTGCTTTACTGCAGCTGCGAATGCAGCCCGCGGTAAATGCACACCATGGTAGTTCAAACAAAACCACTGCCACCAGCCATTCAGTGAGGAAAGGGTATCAAAAAATTGTTACATGAAAAGCTAGACAAAGGGGATACAAAGTAACCTCTCCAGTACCCTATTGTAAGATAGTGTGTGCTGGTACTAGAAAGTTACACATCTAAGTAAAGTCAATTTCACTTTACTACTCTGGGAAACAGTAGTTTATCACAGAGAAGCTATTTAAACCTTGGGGAAATCTAACAGACTTCCCTGTGCCACTGCACTAAAGGTGCTGTGTGACACAATGTAAACGATGATGCCTATGGAGTTTGTCAGGCTCCATAACCAAAAGAAACACAAAGCTCAGAAATCACATTTAAAATACAAGAGAGAGTGGGATAAAGGGTCTCACTCTCTCTAGATTAAAATAATCAAGTGCTTACCGGCACTGTTGTTTCCAGACAGGCAAACAACGAGTCTGCTGGCAGGTGCCATTTCGCCCACCAGGTCTGACCCTGGCGGACGAAACGGCACCCGCCAGCAGACTTTGACGGAAGCACCAGCAATGTTGCGCACAGTGCTGTGCTTCCGTCCTCCCCATTCCCATTGAGTCCTATGTGGCTCAAATGGGAATGGGAAGTAATGGATTCCAGCCCCTGGCATTGGAGACATACAGGGTCCGTCAAGGTCGGAATGGTCCTGTACGTGCCCATTGCCAGGGGCTGGAAAAAGGGCAACTCCGGCGGCAGTGTGACAGGCAGGGCTACTGCCAGGGTTGTGATGAGACCCAATGCCATGTGCATTAAGGGTGCAGGCAATGCCTTTCAGTGCTTTGATTGACTGTTTGTCCTTTATGTTCATACAGTGAGAAGGGCACATCTTTTTGAATAGAAAAGGAGAATATTGTTATCAGTTGCACATCACTCCTCGGCGGGACGTGGCATGTTTATGCATGGCTTTTGGCCAATGGTAATAGCAAAGACATTAAAGAAACATCATGTGAAGCGCCACTGAACACAAACTTAAATTATTGATCGAAAGATATATTCCGTATCTTTTTTGACAGCGCATATTTTCTAACTGAAATCAGTTGCCAGCCTGTGCAAAATTGCTGATACAAAAATGGTCGGTACAGCACACGAGACGCCGGCCAAGTGCGTATTGCAGGGGTACGTGACTAGTTTAGGAAATGTTGCTGGTGAGTGGCGACTGTGGTTTAATGCAGACACCCATGAGGATACTTGTAAGGTACATCGATGCACAATCAAAATGCAAAGTAAATGGGCAATTGCTTGTCAGTGCCATCCAACAAAAACATCTGGCAGTGCCGATACAAGTGTCCCAGCTGTACATAACGGGCACTCAGTGGAGACCACGGTGTTACATTGGGCATCGAAACTAATGTGTTCATCTGACGGCTGTCCATCGACAGCATCTACCCATCTATCCATCTATTTTTCTGCTTCGATGTGTTTGTCAGTCTCACTAATTTGCACACTAATTACAGCAAGCATGCGACTAGACTCAAACTTCTGTGGTGGTTAACCCTTCAAATCACAGGAAGGAGCACTTTTTTAGAGTCTTTGCTAAGCTAGTGCAACCCCCCTTCCAGTTATCCCCCCAGGAATGTTTCTGACAACTAGTGTCAAATTAGCAGCAAAAGGTGGATTTTTAAGACGGAATGGGACGCTGGCTTTGCCCACAATATTTTAGGATTTAAAGACAACATGCACATGTGTGTTGGTACCTGTCGGCGTAGTATCACATCTGCAAGTTGGGGTGCAGTTGGCTTTGTCAGTTTCTAGTTCATGGCTCTTGTCGAGCTGCTTGTATTATAATCCCATGTAAATCTGAATCATGCTGTGGTTAGGTGGTTGGAGTGTCAGTGGCAGTCCTTAGGGAGTCCCCTTGGCAATTGACAGGATATTGTGGGACCTGAATCTGCACCCTACCATAGCACATGACTTCCTAGGATTACTTAATATAGCATAACCAGGTAAACAGGGCATTGGAAACAGTGTCACTCCTTCTCTTGTTGAGCAGATGTTTGCCGTACCCAAGAAACTCTGGTGTCTGGTGGCAGCCATGGAGCAGATTCCTCCTTTTTCTGCTCCAGTCGATTACTTACACTAAAAAGACTGTAGCCCAGACTGCCAGCAGACTGGCAAGGGAGAATATACATATATATATATATTCAGTGAAAAAAACTTTGTTAAAGGGACGTTATGGTTAAGTTGCGCTACTAAAAACCTATGAAATTCAGTGAAAAAACTTTGTTAAAGGGACGTTATGGTTCCAAGTAAAACCGAAAAACCCTTGAAATTCGCCAGTTATGGTAAGCTAAGCAACCATAACTCGCGCCACCACCGTGCACTGCTAAGACTAACACCCAGGACATCAAAGGTGACATCACAAATGTCATTGATGACAGCACACAAACACATTATATATAGTAATACATAAGAAATGTAACCCATATATGTAACACACTAACCATTCATTTAAATACAATATGTTCTGAAATGGAATATACCACAACAAGATAAATTGGCTTCCAACATAATTACCTCACAGACACATCAGAACTGAGAACAAGACCAGACCCACTGAATACATAGGACTTATCTTACAAGAAATAGTAAGTGTACTTCATTTTACTCATATATTTATAAACTTTCTGTATTAGATTAAAAAATATATTATCTTTTTTTTTTTTTTCTCACAGAAATGTCTAGTACTCTGGAATGGCTAGAGGACAATTTCCCACATGAAGAAATGTCACAAGATAGTGAAACTAATGGTAAACACTTTATAATATAAACCATTTTTTTATTATTTTTTTATATACATTTAACATATATATTATTTTTTTGTACAGAGCATACCAAAATAGAAAAAACTTCAGAAAACCCTGTTATGGATAACAGTCTTCACAATATAGAAGAAAAAATGGATGTATTGTTGGCTAATTTTAATAATTTAAAAACTTTTGTACAAAATCATTTCAAACCAAAAATCTCGTACCATTGCCCCACATGTACTTGTCCCTCCTCACCATATCCCAGTCAATTATCCCCAAACCCTCTCCATAATCCAAAACATTTTGATGAGACTTCCATCCCTTCTTCACCTAATACCAATCATGTTGAAACCCCAAATTCTCCTGTTTTTGTTTCTGTTTCTGCCTCACCTTCTCTGTCATAAATTATTAATATATGTTAAATTTTATATTGTATTGTGAATAGTTTCAGTTTTTTTTTTTAAAAACAATAAAAGTGTCCGCGGACAGTGCAAATGTTCTGAAATGTTCGTACATAAACAAAAATGGAGGTGTCCTGAAGAACACCACACCTGTTCGTACTGTTCGCTAGCAAGTTGAAACTGTTCTAAGAACACACGTGGTGTCCTGAAATGTTCGTAAAGAAACAAAAATTAAAGTTTAGTTTAGTTTAGTTCAGTTTAGTTTATTATTTGTATAGCGCCGCCTGGCCCTAGGGCATCCAGGCGCTTGCGATGAATACAACAGAATAATACAACAGAAATGTACAAACCGATTACATATTTACAAATTTACAGTCTTGGTGCATGCTAGTAAGGTAGGGCTAGGCAGTTTACGTTTCTTTGGATAGAAGCCAAGTTTTGGTGTTGTGTCTAAATCTGTGAAAGGAAGGTTCTGATCTCAGCTCGAGAGGAAGTGAATTCCAAAGTTTGGAGGCAAGCACGGGGAAGCTGGAGCCCCCTGCTTTTTGGAGCTTAAATCTTGGGATATTTAAGCAATGTGTTTGAGCTGATCTGGTAGGGCGCGCTGGGGTGTGGTGATTGAGATTGTCGGATAGGTATCTGGGTGCTTGGTTAGCTAGGCATTTGTGTGTGAGTGAGATGGTTTTATATTCAATTCTTTGTGGTATGGATAGCCAATGGCAGGTGCGTCTGGCGTCCGAAATGTGTTCGTGTTTGGGTATGTTCAGGGCTGCTCGCAAGGCGTTGTTTTGTATGACTTGTAGTTTGTTGATGTTTTTCTGACTGGTTCCCAAGTATAACGCACTGCAGTAGTCAACTTTGGAGAGGACTAGCGCTCTGGCTAAGGTGATGCAGTTGGATGGTGAGAGGTAAGGTCTGCTGGCATTGATGAGTTTACAGGTGTAAGCAGTGGCTGATGAGATGGAATTGATCTGTCTTGTCAGTGTGAGGGAGGAGTCGAGGTAGATTCCTAGGGTTTTGACGCTGTTAGAGACGATGATGTTATTGCCGTCTATAGTGAATGCTTGATAGAGTTTGTCGAGTTTATTAAGTCTGGGTTGGGAACCTAGGAGAAGAAGTTCGGTCTTGTCATCATTGAGGCATAGGCCATGCTTGGCCATCCATTCTTGGATAATGGAATAAATGTTGTTGAGAGCAGTGAGGTCGATGGAGTAGCCGCCTGTTAAAGGGATCAGTATTTGGGTGTCATCTGCGTAGTTGGTGTAGGTGACACCCAGGCGGTCCAATATGTCAAAGAGGGGTTTCGTGAACACATTATATAGAGTGGGGGAGACGCAGGAGCCCTGGGGGACACCGCAAGTGACTGGGGCTGGGGTGGCAGAGGCTGTGGGTGCGTAGACTCTCATGGATCTGTTGCTAAGGAAGGAATGGATCCATGCGTTGGCGTTATCTGAAAATTTGGCTGCTGAGGATAGATGTTTGCAGAGGATGTCGTGGTTGACCAGGTCGAAGGCGGCCGATAAGTCAAGAAGGAGAAGGATGGCTAGTTTACCATTGTCTTTAATGTTGTCCATCTGTATCTTAAGGTCAATCAGGGCGGTCTCAGTGCCGTGTTTGGGGCGGAATCCTGATTGTCTGAGTCCTAGTAAGTTATTTTTCTCAAGGTGGTTCTGTATCTGAAGATAGGCAGCTCTGTCGAGGATTTTTAGTAGGAAGGGGACGGTCGTAATGGGTCTGTAGTTGGTGGGGACATTAGGGTCAAGGGTGGGCTTCTTAAGTAAGGGAAGAACCCAGGAGTCCTTGAGGTTGTTGGGCACTATGTTGGAGGTGAAAGATGAGTTGATGAGGGAAGTGATGAAGGGAGCAAGTTGTTTGGCTGCATCTTTAATGACTGGGGCTGGGCAAGTATCGCCTTGGCATTTGGACGGTTTAAGAGAGTAGATTATTTCTTCAACCTCTTTGATGGTTATGGTGGAAAACTCAAAGAGGTTATTGTCATCATTTTGGGGGGTGGTGTGGGTGTGTGTAGAGGGGGTGATGTTATCAGTGAGGGTGAGGCTTTCTTTCTTTGTCAGGATTTTGGCTTGTAGTGTGGCAATTTTGCCTAGGAGTGCTTCCTGGATGCTCGTGCACCAGTGGATGTCTTTGTTACAGGTGTCTGGAGTGGGGGAGGGTGATTCGAGTTCTCTCAGGATATTGAAGAGCTCTTTGGTATTAGATGTGGCGTTGCTGATTCTTTCATTGTACATGTTTTTTTTAGACTGGATGATGGCTGATTTATAGGTGTTCGATGCCAGTGCGTAAGATGTCTTATTAATAGTGGATGGTGACTGTTTCCATGCTAATTCAGCTTGTCTTTTGGATTTGCGGAGTGTTTTTAGTTTGGGGGTGAACCAAGAATTGAGGTGTGCTCGTGGTTTGGCTTTCCGAAGCTTGAGTGGTGCTATGGTGTTTATGGCCTTAAGGATAGTTGTGTTGTATAACTCTACTAGTTCAGTAGGGTTGGTCATGGTGGGTGAGAAGTCGATGATGGGTTGGAGTAACGGGAGGAGTTTCTCTAGAGTGATATTTTTGTTGTTTCTTGTGAGTGTGGGTGGGGCATTGGAGGAAGGCCCTGGTGTTTGAGTGCCTTTGTTGATGGTGAAGGTAATAAGGTGGTGATCAGTCCAAGCGCATGGAGTGTTGGAAAGGATGGTAGTGTTGCAGTTGAGGTCAGCTATCCAGTCAAGGATGCGGCCTTTGTTGTGTGTGGGTTGTGTGATATGGTGGGTGAGTCCTAATTCTGAAATTGTGTTGGCGACAGTGTGAGCTTTGTCATCTTTCTCATCATTGAGACCTAGATTAAAGTCTCCTAGGATGAGTAGTCAAGAGTTAGGTTTGATATTGTTAGAGAGTAAAAGGGCTATGTCGTCATTAAAGGATAGTATAGGGCCTGGCGGTCTGTAAATGAGGTGGATGGTGATAGTGCTTGTGTGCGTTGTGTGTAGTTTGAGGGTGAGTAGTTCCGCTGATGGCAGTGATTGGTTTTGTATGTGTCTTATGTTGATGGAGCTTTTTGCAATAATGGCTACTCCTCCACCTTTAGCTGTTTGTCTGTCTGCACGGTAGATGGTATAGTCATTGGGTATAGCAAGTGATAGAGAGGGGCCAGACGCTGGGTGGAGCCAGGTCTCTGTAATAGCTATGAAGTCGAGATCATTGAAGGAAATAATGTCGGCTATGTCTAGGGCATGGGCGACTACAGATCTCGCATTGATGAGTGCACCTTTGATGGTTTCGGTGGTGATGCATGATTTTTTGATGTGGGTGCGGGGGGAGGGTGCGTTCAGGCCGTGTGATATCTGGTCTGGCGGAAGTGTAGGGCGTGTGCAGGGAGGGGCAGATTTGGTTAAGGTTATATTTTGTTTGTTGCCTAGATTGAGGAAGGATACGGGTGTGTGTGTTCTGGATCTGAGTCGGGTGAGTCTCGATAAGCCTGAGCAGGGATAGGATTTGCTGGTAGTGAGGTTCGTGATAGTGGATTGGCCGATGGGATTAGTTTGTGATGCTTCTTGGGGGCTGGAGGTGTCTGCTGTGCGATGAGAGTCGATGGAGGAGGTAGGCTGGAAGGGGTTGATGTTGTGTAGGAAGGGGGTGGGGCAGGGTATGGGATAGTGTCTGGGGCAGGCTAGTCTGCTGAGGCCATTGGGGTGTAAGCGAAAGTGTGGCCCTGTACAAGGGGTGTCATGGGGGACCAGGCAGAATGGGAACATAATGAGGAAGGTCCAGGTTATAAAGAACACTATATCTGTCCGTAATGTTCGCTATCAACTTAAAACTGTCCTAAGAACACAATTGGTGTCCTGAAATGTTCGTAAATAAACGAAAATGATGTGTCCTGAACAACAGTACAACTGTGCGTAGTGTTCGCTAGCAACATGAAACTGTACTAAGAACACACGCGGTGTCCTGAATCGTTCGTAAATAAACAAAAATTAAAGTGTCCTAAAGAACACTATACCTGTCCGGTACTGTTCGCTAGCAAGTTCAAACTGTTCTAAGAACGCTATTGGTGTCCGGAAATGTTCGTACGTAAACGAAAATGGAGTTGTCCTGAAGAACACTATACCTGTTCGTAGTGTTCGCTACCCAATTGAAACTGTTCTAAGAACACAATTGGTGTCCTGAAATGTTCGTACATAAACGAAATTACACGTGTCCTGAAGAACACTATATCTGTCCTTACTGTTCGCTACCAAGTTTAAACTGTTCTAAGAACACACGCAGTGTCCTGTAATGTTTGTTTCACGTGTGACGCACTTTTAATTACTTCAGAACCCGAACAGTGTCCGTAGGACATCAATGCGCATGCGCTAACCAATCTCCGTGCACTTGGTGTCCTGCGGACAGGCGCTTCTTTCGTGGACTAGTTCGCGAACGGATCATATGACCGCGCCCACGCTCATCGTGTGTCCTGAAATGCGGACACTGTTCGTGTCCCCGAACAATTTAAAAGTACATTTTCAGTTAATCCATAATATTTTTCAATAAAATCTCACCATGGCACAAGTCCCACATAGCAATCTTGAGTTTCTATATACCTTTTGAAACTTTCCGATCCTTTTTTTGTGTTCGATCTGTCCGCAGACAGTGCGCATGTCCGCGAACCGCGCACAAGCACCCCTATAAAAGACCACGCCCAAGAGTTTATTCCCATTGTGTTTCTGGCTATTCTTCAGAACACAGTGATTTTTGCTGCCACCTGCAGACTACACCATCATCGAGATGGCATCCTTGGCTGATGAACTGCCACTTGGTGCTGCACCTGCTTCAGCACCACCCCCACCCGCTCCACCACCACCACCTCCCCAAGGGCCTGAAGAGGGGAACAGGAGTGAGGATGCGGAGGAGGAAGAAGAGGATGATGAGAATGAGGTAGAGGAAAACCCTACTACCCGCACTAGGCGTGAGTTTTGGGTGTGGCAGTTATTTACCATTCATGGTAATGTTCCTAAGGCTTGTGCGAACCGTGTTACCTGCAATGAGTGCAAAATGATACTCAGTCGCGGGAAGCACGGTAAGTACAGCTTTGGGACCACTACTATGAAGCGACACCTGAGGTCATTTCACTCTGGGGCTATTCGCAGGGTTGTACCTTGCGAGGAACGTAGCAGGTTGATTTCCTCTACTTCATCCTCTGTTTCTGATCCTGTCACCACAAGGACCACCTCTGTGGGACAGCGTCTTCCTCAAGCTGCCTCACAGGCCATACAGAATGCTGATGACCCTTACCTTTCGAGGGTCACAGTTGTATGTATGTACTGTGACACAGTACTCTGCAGGGGGGAGCGACTTCGGAGTGCTTTTGAGACTATCGTCTCAGAGCACGAGAAGACCTGCTCACTACCCAAATAAAACCCACTCTACATCTTCCTCTCTCAGCTCGCCCTTTCTTATCCCTGTGGTTGGTGTCCCCCCTTTACCCTCCTTTACCCTCCTCTCCTAGTGTGTTGTGTCTGAAAAACCAGAAAAAATACAAAATTACAAAAATCAAAAAAAAATAAGGCTCTTTTCACAGCCGCCTTTCCCAGTTAAAAAATAGAAGTGAAAATAAATGAAGCATGGCTCTTTGTATTTTTTAGAAGTCCGCGTACAGTTCGCAAACATTAAAAAAATTGGGTTGCTACTCCATCACAAACATTGTCATTTTCTCTGGAAAGAAGTCGTGGCTCTGAAAAGAGCCTTTGGGTGGTGTTTGTAAGTCAAAAATTGTAAATGCTTAACATCTACTTCAAAATCGTTGTTGTAATTCCAAAAAAGGTTGCAATGCATTTTGTACATTTCTCAGAAAAATCTGATTGCCAGCATAAGTAAGATGGACTCCATCTCTGCGAAAAATGTATGTACTACAAAACATAATATTTTCATTGTGAAAAGAAGACATGCCAAAATCTCTTAGAAAGGCACAAACATCCTTATTAACATTGTGCCTTGCTTTTTCCATTTGTGGACCAAATAAAGAAGAATGAAGCCACATTTGTCTCTGCGCAATCCGTGAAAATATCACTTGAGAATTAGGAAACATGTCCATAACCTTCCTAAGTCCTTCTTTCATAGCAAATTGCAAAAAAATTCCACTCACATGTCCTAAACTGTTCCCTCCACAATGAATTACAATTATGTCTGGATGTTGCTCTGTCTCCAAAGTAGCACAGAGAGGTAGCAAGTCCAACCACTTCATTCCACGTACTCCATGCCAGTGTACTTCCACATGTGGGAATCCAAGATCTACAGCTACTCCACAGCTTTCTGCATGCACCTTCAACCAATGTATCCACGAATCTCCTAAAATCCAAAGAATCTGTTTTCTGAAACACAGAGCCATAGCTATCTTTTCTTCTCTCAGCAAAAAGAGTATCTGAGAAAATCTCTCTTGGCACAACACACCCACCAAACTTTCCTGACCAATCCCTTTCAGTGCTTATTCTCATTTGCATGACTTCTGAACCCAAAAATCCCCGGATGTAACTCCCGATGTCCGCAAACTACCGCCATGTCCGCGGACATATCGTAATATGAGCAGCCCTTCTACCATTTCCACTACGCTCTTTCTGCCATTCCCTCATTGGATGTACCTCAAAAATCACATGACCATGCACCAATCACATTCAAGACCTCTACATCTAACTGCATCATCATAGATCAGCACTGCAAATGTACTCTAAATCTACAACTGTCATATCATTGGCAAGCAGCATCTACCAGAAATACTGTACAAGTCTTCAAGATTTCTACTTGCAGCTCCATGCATATCCATATGCATGAACACAAACTTCAGGTATGCATATTTTCTGTATAGTAGATGAACACATTTTCAAACAGACTTTTACCTTGTAAAATCTGTAAAATGAATTTACTGTACTTTTTTCAATTTCCTAAAATCAACTATCACTTATAAACCTTTATACTTTTTACTTTCTTTATACACACACACTCAAATCATGTTAAACTAACATTTTTTAAATGAAATATATAGACTACATATATTCAAACAAAATTGCATGCAAACACAATCTATGTTTAAACCTTTATAAAAATACTTATACAATTTCATATTCTTTGTTTTTAGTTATTTATTTACTTAATTACTTTAAATTAGACATGACATTGAGGCGCTATTAGCTAGAACAGTTTACTTACAGAAATAGTGGTATTCACTAATATATTATAAATTTCACAAGACATAGTAAAGATATTTTTTTTTTGCTACTGTTAGTCATTCAATATAATTTGTTCATTAAGAACATATCATATGTACTGAACTGATGCAATGTATCTTATGTAAATAAATTAGTTTAATGGTTTTACAGAAGGCACTGAGGATTTCAATTAAAAAAATCAATATCTAAATTAAAAACACTGCTATATACAAACAAAGTTACTAATTTGAAGCTTTTACAATTGCAGTGAAGACCAGTTTCCTGAAAAGAAGCAGCCGAATTCGAAGAAGAAAGAAAAACTTAGAAGTTACCTGTTAATTTAAAAAAAAGTAAGTAAAATTTCACCATAATATTTGTATTATTAATGAAATATACTGTAACATTAATACGAGCTATTTTGGTTTCTAAAAATAGAGATTTTGTACCATTTTGTCCAAAAATTTCCATGTCTTAAACAGCGATTTACAGCCAGAATGGCCCACAAATTTCTATTTTTGGACACACAAATTAGCCAACTGAACCACTACAATTTTCATATTATAGAACAAACAACTGTTTTAATTGTATACATTACATTTACTATTTGTACTTTTCCACACAACTAGCTTACTTTTTTTTTGTCATCTGAACCCCAGTTTAGTAACACATAAATTCAAGAATACCTATCCCTACTAGTTTTAGTTCCCAATGCACAATCACACACCATTACATACATCTTTATCATCTTACTCAAACACTCATGTACACAGCACACATACATTCCAGAACACCCCAACCCATATCTTCTTTATTTTTTTCAACAGACCCTAAAGAATGCCTACCAAAAGTCAAGTCTGTAGAAAGCAACGCAAAAGTAGAGCAAATGAAAATAAAGGTGTCCAACATAAGCATCCATCTCTAGCAGAATTTGTAAAAAAAGTTGAAACAAAACAGCTAATGCAATCATTTAGTGAAACACAAGAAGTTTCAAGTACAACAACTTCGCTTCCTCTATCGAAATGTAAAACAAACCAAAAAACAATTAACAGAAAATCATCTATCAGTACAGATAAAACTACTTCTTCAAATTTTAATATAGTGCAAAGTAAGCATACCAAGAAAAGTATTTTAGCCAAAATATACTGTCACAAAGTCCTTCAAAATCTTATAAAAACAGGAGAGAAATCAGGTTCAAAGCTTAAAACCTATCGTAGGAAATTAATCTTAGAAGCATTGATGGACAGTGCAATTCTTCTCAAAAGAAATGTATTTATTTTACTGTTAAACAAAATGAAACCACTAACAAAACTAATAACTAAATTACAAAAAAGACTTCTCAATAAGCGAAATGTCAACAGAAAGAACTTCTTAAGTATCTGCGGAGGTGAATGGAATCACACTACGAGCACAGAACCATATTTTAATGAAGAAGCGTACAAACAAAAGCAAACAAATACAATTGCCATAAATAGCAGTGGTCGAGGTTATGAAAAAGTGAATAATACCATAATGGAACAAGAAGTACTCCTTACAAAAATATGCCCTGAAAACTTAGAATGACCCCTCCATTCAACTGAATCAGAACGTCTAGTGTACAAATGGCCATGCACGTCAATGTGTAACATTCCCAAACAATGTTTCAAATCTTTACGCCAATTCCTCAATAAATATGTAAAAAGCAAAGACAAAATCAAAATTAAATTACTGCAAAATATAGATACCTGTCCAGTGCGCAAGTACACAGGACATCAAGGACATTCATTGGCCTGCATTACAGGACCTACTTGTAAAACCACTTTCCATGATATCAAAAGGATATCAACACATCATTCAACTATAAGAAATCTAGTCTATAAACTGTACTATGCTAAAAGTCCTGCTTTAGCACTAGCAAAGTTAAATAACATCCTTCTACATGGTACAGCAAAAGACCTACTTGAAGAAATTCACTATATCCAGAAAAAATATTTTGGAAGTGAAAGCCATTTACAGAATGAAATAGCTTTAAACCAATTAAGCAACAATTCTACACATGGCAACCTTTTGCTAAACACATAAAAAAATGAAATACTAAAATTTAAAAGTACATCAGCTGAAGTACCAAACCATGTATGTGTATGTTGCCGTAGATTTTTTTATAAAAGTAACACAAAAACTGTGGACCTATCATACAAAATAGAAGACAATGAAGATTCTAAATGGTTTGAATTAGCTCTCTACCTTGTAGCAGAAAACAAATATGAAATAACTGAGCCCTTAATACTTTGCAGTTATTGCACTACAAAACTTGACAACAACCAAACTCCTTCACGTTCTATCACAAATAATTTGGAATTATACCCAGTACCAAAACCTCTACAACAACTTAATTTATATGAGAGCATCATAATTCAAACAGTACACCCATTTCAAGCAATAATGCGCCTTCAACCAAAAACAGCAAAATTACCTCCCTCTGAATTGGTAAAAGGCATTCGTGGAAAAGTAGTTTATTTACCATTAAATCTAAAAGAAAATGTGCATACTCTAGGAGTGCAGCAATCTTTAATTAAATTAGTAAATGGAGTACCTACAAAAGACAAAAAAATATGGCAACAGCTGGTAGATTTATATACAGACAAGCCTTCCAATATCTTAAAGAGAATAATGAATATTACAAAGAAATTAATATTGAAGAAAACTTGAAAGATACAACTGAAATAATTCAAGAAACACAAGAAGCTGGTCAATTTGAGCTACTAGATCCTGCTACAATATCAAATACTTTACACCATTATACAATTCATCCTTTGCACTGTAATGACACCGTACAAGATGTACAGGAAACTTACCAAATGCGTCAAACAAAAGGATCGCCAATCAGTATATGGGAAAAAAGTATAGAAGCACGTGATTTTCCTCTACTCTTTCCTACTGGCAAAGGAGAAAGGTATGATGATAGACCTATTCAAATATCAGCTTCAGAATACCGCTCATTACGGATGTATTCTGAAGATCCCAGATTTAGACAAAATGTGGAATACATATTCCACCTACTCTTTGAAAGTGAACTAGCAACTTTATGTTACGGAGTTGCACACATATTAAAATCACGATCACACTTTCAAAATATGACAGCTACACAATTATTAGAGAAAGTGCAACAAAAGGATGAGGTTTTACAATCAAATATTACAAATCTATTAGCAAATATGCGTGGTACTAAAGAGTACTGGTTTCGACGTCATGGAGATGTACGTTGTATGATCAGAAACCTTGGCCCACCCACTTGGTTTGTTACATTAAGTTGTGCAGAATATGCATGGGAAGATTTACATGATTTCCTACGCATATCAAATAAAAACAAAACAAACATAGATATTCTAACACCTGGAGAACTTTGTTCTTTGGATCCTGTTAATGTTTCAAGATATTTTCACCATCGCTTCATTGCTATGCTACATTTTATTTGTAATAAAACTGTTCCTCCCCTTGGAGAAGTGCAACACTTCTTTTGGAGAAAAGAATACCAAGCCAGAGGAGCACCACGTATCTACATGCTTTTATGCATTAAAGATGCTCCTAAATTTGGTCAAGACAGTGATGCCACTGATTTACAGTTTATTGAAAAATATGTCACTTGTGAAATTCCATCAGAAGCCACAAATAGTGATCTTCGTGCACAAATTTTACAATTTCAAAGACACAAATGTGGAAAGTATTGTCATCGCAAATACAAAAACGAAGGCAAATACTACACCAAATGCCGATTTGGTTTCCCTAGACCAGTTACAAATACAGGTCAAGTAAACAACCTCATGTCTTCAGTTAGACATAGTGTTAAAGGTAAGTCACCTAAAAATACATATTACATAAAAAGAAAAGAAGAAAAAAAATAAATCATTGATTATAATGCAATCATTGCCCACTTATGGAATGCAAACATAGATGTGCAGTACATTGCAGACAATTCTACTGCAGTTGCACGATATGTCACAGCATACTTAACTAAAGCAGAAAAGACAGAGCTCCAAGACCTCTGGAATGACCTGTCATCAGATAAAACAGTATCTCAGAAATTATACAGCTTGGGCATAAAAATGGTCACCCATAGAGAATGTGGATCTTATGAAGCAGCTAATCGTTTAACTGGTACTTCATTGTATGGTAAATCTGAAAATATAGTATGGCTAAGTCTTGGTCCAGCTAAATCTAGAAAAAGAGTTCTAAAATCATATGAAGATATAGAAACAATAGCCAAACATGATCCCAACAGCCAAGACATTTTAAAAAACAATTTATTGGACACATACTACCCAAACAGAAGTAATACTTTGGAAAACATGTGTCTATACCAAATAGCCCAAACAAAACTACACATACAAAAATAATATGAAACCTGATGAAAAAAAAGGTAAATATAGAGTGACAGACTGTGAAGGCAGCTTAGCTAAACTCACTAAACCAAATTTAATTAATCATATCAAATTGTCATTGAAGACTCCTCAACATAAAGAAGTATATTACATGTCCCTGCTACAACTCTTCAAACCATGGAGAAAAGAAGAACAATTACTAGATAACTATGACTCATATGAAAGCACTATAACTGATGTAAACTTTACACAGTACAAAACAATGTTGCACAATGAACAGCAACATGAAGAAGAACTCCAAGCCCAACTAGATAAGGATACTCCTGACAGTAGTCAACCTTCTGTAACAGGAAGCCAAGAACCACTGGGAGAACCACTAATAACAAATGAGGCAGAATTAGCTATGATAGAAGTAGAAAACACTATGTGTCAGTATGAAGATAAGGAAGACTTAACTATACTACAATCAAAACTAAACAATGAGCAAAGTAGCATTTTTCAAGAAGTAACCAAACAAATTTCACATGGTGTAAAACATGAAAATAAAGAATGTTCCTGCCATAATTATAAACCTATACTACTGTACGTCAGTGGTGAAGCTGGTTCTGGCAAAACATTCCTAATCAAAATCATTAGTAAGTTCCTTCAACAATTGACAAACAACAAACTGTCAGCTGTTGTCACTGCCCCCACAGGTTTAGCTGCCTACAACATAGGTGGTGTTACATTACACCGATTACTACTATTACCAGTAGAACACCAGAACAAATTAGACTTTTACAAACTTTCTGCAGAAGCTGCAATGGAATTACGCAGAGTATTGAAACAAATGAAAATGCTACTAATAGATGAAGTGAGCATGGTCTCCAACCTGATGTTAGCTTTGATTCACCTCAGATTACAAGAAGTACTCAAAACAGACTATGAAGAGCTCTTTGCAGGAAAACACATTATTGTTTTTGGAGATCTGCTTCAATTAACACCAGTAAAAGGTGAACCTATTTTTAAACCATTTAGGGCACAAACTCTGCCGTAAAACTGTTGGCAGCATTGGAAATGTCAACCTTTGGCAACATTTCCAATACAGAGAATTAACAGAAAACATGCGCCAATCTGCAGATCTAACTTATGCGAACATTTTAAAAAGTTTGAGAGTTGGTATACTTTCTAAAGAAGCAGAAGCAACATTGAAAACCCGGCACATTAATGCACTTTATGGGGATAATGCATGTGCTACAGATGTTATGCAACAATTAGCCCACAAAAATGTCAATTGTATGGCCTAAATGCCAACTCTTGCAAGCTGTCTCAAATTCAATGAAATAATGTTAAGTAAAGAAATGCAACCAATAATGGAAATTAGCGCCACAGACAAACTAGATGTACATGGTATGACACTACCCATGTGTGACCAAGCCACAACAAGACTAAATAATTTAGAAAAATCAATTTCAAACACAGCAGGCTTAGAAAAGATGTTAAAATTATCCTTAAATTGCAGAGTAATGCTTAAACGTAACCTTGACGTGGACCAAGGACTAGTTAATGGAGCACTGGGTACAGTTGTTGGCTTTCAAACATACCCACGTGACAACAAAATTCAGTTTGTCAATATACTCTTTGACAAACTTTCAGAAGTAAAACGGATAGGACGCTCAACAGCTAGATTCCTTCTCTTCAAAGATATGTATGTAGCAGAGAACAATTTTCTCTAACTCTTGCATATGCAGTCACGATTCATAAATCACAAGGTTACCCTAGACAAAGCAATAGATATTGGTAACACAGTCTTTAAAGAAGGCATGAGCTACGTAGCACTATCACGCTTACGTACACTTGACGGTCTATTTCTAATCAACTTTGATGCAAGTAAAGTAAACGCTGATATTCCTTTCATTTTACAATATAATAGACTTCGCTCACTATACACTCCCCATCTAAACACATATTATGTTCCACAAAAACTAAAACGTTGTAAAAGAAAACTAAATCAAACAGAAATGCAACAGGACTTCACTGCAAATCTTCCAAAGAGAGTAAAAGAAACTAATACTTCTTCAAGTACCACAAACAAAAAAGAATCAATTAGAGAAAGTAAACCAGGTACTTCTTTAAAGAAGGAAGACAAACTCCAAAAAAAGCAGTTAGATACAGAACTACCTGGACCATTTAAATTCTCAAATATAGTTGGTGTAAGTTGCTATGCAAATGTAGCAATGAATATTCTATTTCAATTACCACCAATTGTTGACAACATTTAGGGGGTAATTCATAGAATTCAGCGCACAAGTGGCGCACGCGGCTGGCGCACAGTGTGCGCGTGCGAATCCCTGCGCCAGCCGCGTGCGCCAAAACCCATTTCCGCGCACACCGTATTCATGGATTCCAGCCACCAAAACCAGCCGTGGCGCACAGTGGCGCAGCGACCTTGCAGCAGCGCCAGTTACGCCCCCAAGAACGCCTTCCGCGCAGGGAAAAGCCATCAAAATCCCCAATCCAGCGCAAAGGGCTGCGCTAACCCTGTACCAGCACGGCAAGCGGGCTACGTGTATTTCAGGGGTTCACGTGAAGTTTCTCACGCGATCGGGCCTGGGGGACCGGGCTACGTGTATTTCAGGGGTGCGTGGGAAGTTCCACACGCGAATAGCCTGGGCGCGTGTATTTCAGGGGTGCGCGGGAAGTTCCACACGCGAATAGCCTGGGCGCGTGTATTTCAGGGGTGCGCGGGAAGTTCCACACGCGAATAGCCTGGGCGCGTGTATTTCAGGGGTGCGCGGGAAGTTCCACACGCGAATAGCCTGGGCGCGTGTATTTCAGGGGTGCGCGGGAAGTTCCACACGCGAATAGCCTGGGCGCGTGTATTTCAGGGGTGCGCGGGAAGTTCCACACGCGAATAGGCTGGGCGCGTGTATTTCAGGGTTGCGCGGGAAGATCCACACGCGAATAGCCTGGGCGCGTGTATTTCAGGGGTGCGCGGGAAGTTCCACACGCGAATAGCCTGGGCGCGTGTATTACAGGGGTGCGCGGGAAGTTCCACACGCGAATAGCCTGGGCGCGTGTATTTTAGGGGTGCGCGGGAAGTTTTACACGCGAATAGCCTGGGCGCGTGTATTTCAGGGGTGCGCGGGAAGTTTTACACGCGAATAGCCTGGGCGCGTGTATTTCAGGGGTGTGCGGGAAGTTTTACACGCAAATAGCCTGGGCGCGTGTATTTCAGGGGTGCGTGGGAAGTTCCACACGCGAATAGCCTGGGCGCGTGTATTTCAGGGGTGCGCGGGAAGTTTTACACGCGAATAGCCTGGGCGCGTGTATTTCAGGGGTGCGCGGGACGTTTTACACGCGAATAGCCTGGGCGCGTGTATTTCAGGGGTGCGCGGGAAGTTCCACACGCGAATAGCCTGGGCGCGTGTATTTCAGGGGTGCACGGGAAGTTTTACACGCGAATAGCCTGGGCGCGTGTATTTCAGGGGTGCGCGGGAAGTTTTACACGCGAATAGCCTGGGCGCGTGTATTTCAGGGGTGTGCGGGAAGTTTTACACGCGAATAGCCTGGGCGCGTGTATTTCAGGGGTGCGCGGGAAGTTCCACACGCGAATAGCCTGGGCGCGTGTATTTCAGGGGTGCGCGGGAAGTTTTACACGCGAATAGCCTGGGCGCGTGTATTTCAGGGGTGCGCGGGAAGTTTTACACGCGATTTCAGCAGGGTACGTGCATTTCAGGGGTGCCGGGAGTCCTACATGTGATTTGACAGTGTGGGTCCTCCCAGGTGTTCCCTGTACACCCTCCACGGCCCCTGCAGGCAGCCCACACCATAGGGGACAACCCTGCATCCCTGGTCATGTCCCGCAGGCAGCCCACCCAACATGGGCATGCCCCCCAGCAAAGGCACATGTCTCCTTGAACTAATGAACACCAACTCATGTCCCCCACCACCCCCACCCCCCAGCACTGTGGGGCACCTGCCAGCAGGCCCCCACCCATGTCCAACTCATGTCCCCCACCACCCCCACCCCCCAGCACTGTGGGGCACCTGCCAGCAGGCCCCCACCCATGTCCAACTCATGTCCCCCACCACCCCCACCCCCCAGCACTGTGGGGCACCTGCCAGCAGGCCCCCACCCATGTCCAACTCATGTCCCCCACCACACCCACCCCCCAGCACTGTGGGGCACCTGCCAGCAGGCCCCCACCCATGTCCAACTCATGTCCCCCACCTCCCCCACCCCCCAGCATTGCGGGGCACCCTCCACCAGGCCCTCGCCCATGTCCCATCCATGCCCCCCTGCACCTGGGTCCAAACAATCCCCAATCATGTCCGTAATGGCCATCCTCCCCTGCCAAAAGGCCCAACCAACTATCACATCCACCCACATATCAAAGGCAATTACATGTTACACACCCAATGTAAATAATGCAAATGAACACATGTCTGTCACACACAATGGCTGCAAGTGAATGTTAAAACACCCAACATGACATGCATGAAAGTAATGAGATGATACGACACATTGAAGGATGAAAATAAAAAGGTATTGAAAATCAACTAGAATGGAAATGAAATTAGAAAAACCACAAAGCAAAACAACAAAAAGAAGATGAATGTCCATGAAAAAAATCAAAAAAATCAAAAAATCCATAGAAGAACTATTTACAAGACAATCCCGGGTCCATGAGCCCAACCAAATGAAACCTAACTATGTCAACTAACTAAAAACTGAACTATATACAAAAAAGTGGCGCATTGTCCAATCGCAACCAAATAAAAAAAAAATAATTTAAAGGAAACCTACCACTAACTATATAACTATATACAATGGCAGCGGGCAAGGCCTGCGGCTCACTCTGTGATGTTGCCGGCCAGGGCATTATCGAACTCCATGTCGATGTCCTGGAGGCGGGACTCTGTCCTGGCCCCGAGGTCTCACAGGGATAACCCCATGTTCACCTCAAACTCCCTGCGAGCTTCCTCGAGGGCACTCAGCCCGCCTCAACGCCCGACGCATGGAGAACTCCGCCCTGACCATGGTGAGCCGCTCCTCTTCCGCCCGCTGCCGCTCCGCACCTATCCGCTGGACCAACTGCTCCCACACGGAAGACACTACCATCCCAGGGTTCTCCTGCCCTCCGGCCGATGCCTGCCCCTCTGATCTTGATGGCCCCGAGCCATGATGCCTCCCACGTCGAGCCTGCTGCTGCCTCCGACGCCACTGCCTCTGCCAGCATGACGGCATCCAGGATGATGGAAACCATCGACGCCGTCGTGCACGTGCCCTGCCCGATGATGCCGTCACATCCTCCATCTGCTGGGGTCCAGTTGCTGTGTTGTCCACCCCTGCTGGACCTCTGACTCCCGACTGTGGCAGGGATGGGATCCCCACCGAGCTGGCTGCATTGGTCAGGGCAGGTCCACAGGGGGCCCTAGTGGCATCTGGGCCGGAAGACGGCAAGGAGAACGACTGGCGTATAGTCTCCACAGAGGAGGAGAGGGCCGCCAGATTGGCCGACACATGTAGGAAACTCCCGAACATGGCCGATCCCAATTGGGCCACGTCGGCACGGTGCTCTTCGTGATGACGTGCGTGCTCCTCCTGGGAAGCACGCACTGCATCACGAATCACAGCCGTGTGCATCGCGACCCCAATCAGGACCTTCTCCACACGGCCAGGGGTCCCCTCGTCCGCAGGTGGAGGGGAGTCAGATGACATGGACATCCCCTCTACCTGCGGACGGGCCTGGGACGGGGCATCCCTGCTGGTGCAAGGTGGTGCACCCACAGGTTCAGGGACAGCGACATGCACAGGCCCCTCCACGGTGACCTGTGCTGCCTCCTGCCCCTGCCCCTGGACTGCACCACTTGCACCAGCAGGGATGCCCCCACCAGGCCCCATGTGCGCCTCAGTGGCGGCCTCCTCCTCCTCTGTGGAAACTACCAACCTGGATGGCTCCTCGCCGTCTACCGCCGTAGCAGGCCCCTGTGGGGGCTCACCCACCCCTTCCGCTGCAGCCGTGGGGGCAACCCCGCCCCCTTGCTCCACAGCGCCGTCTCCGCCCTCTCCTTCACTAGCCGCTGCGTAGAGGGAGACATAGAACACAAGCATCAGGGTACTGTACAATGGTCCCCTAGACAGGAAGCAATAGCAGATGAGTGCCACTGTCAAAGTACACTTCCATCATGTCACACCACAACACATGTGTCAGTCCAGGCAAAACACACACAGTGACAGTCATGGTGCGTGCCATGGACATTTCAATGCATGTCCAATGGACTCTCGAATCATACAATGTAATGGGACTCACATGCATCATGGGTCATGCCTATCACATGCACACACTTCACCTCAGTCACATCCATCTGGCCCCGTACACCCCAATCACAGTGCATACAAGGATGACTAGGCTGCATCAGTGAATCTGTACATTGTCACAGACATGTGTCATGCATCCATGGCACTCACAAGACACAGACACGCAGGTCAGGCACACAGACATGGATACCACATATGTATCTGGCATCAGCACCCATCCCTCGCCCCCACCCATGTCCAGGAACAGAGACTGCCATGCTCTCATGTGTGCAATCTGCACAAGGCTCCCCATGTCGCATTCAAACACATGCAACAACCGTGCGGTTCACACATTACAGGTCGCACATGCATTCCCATTATGTCCCTGCACACATACATGCGTACATGGCCTATGTCACACATGCAGGCAAGTATCAGACAACCAGCACACTGCAACATGCCCTGTCTCACACAGCAATGCTTGGCCACTTACCGCTCAACTCCAGACGGGTCTCCCTCTCAAGGAACTGGGCGTGGAGCGCTGGATGTGCGCGTTCCAGGACCCTCAACTGGATGGAACTCATGCGGCCCCGGCCCTCCTCCACGAGGCGCCGGGCCTTCATGAGGGTCCTGGACCTCAAGTCCTCCCAGCGCTTCTTGACCTTCTGGATGGTGCGGGTTGCCACCCCCTCCGCGTTGATGGCAACCACACAGTCGGCCCAGATCCTATCCCGTCCTTCCCTGTTGGCGCGGGACGATCCGAAGAGGGCATCATATTGCCCCAGGACTTGCTCCACCAGGACACCAACTTCGGTGGCAGTGAAGCTGGTGCCCCTCTGCCCCTCTGGCCGGGGGTTGCCACTGGGGTCAGATGTGGATGTGCCCAACATGGCAACCCCAGGGGCAGGAGTGGGTGGGCAACTGGGTCCTGGGGCTGGGCTGTGGAGCGATGTTATTCGAGTCGGGAGTCTTCTGTACCAGCAGGGGTGGACACAGCAACTGGACCCCTGCAGATGGCTGATGTGCAGTCACCAAATGGCAGGGCACGGTGGCAGCAGGCAGGCAGGCAGGCAGCTAGCAGATGGCACGTGGGAGGCTGCTCGGGGCACTGGGGGGCAGTGATTCGGCCTTCTGGGCAGGAGCGTGGTCTTCCGTGTGTTTTCGCGTGGCCAGCTTGATACGGAGTGATTTGGCACGTGAAAAATCTGCACGTCAGCGTGTAATTCGAGGAAAGGCCCTTAGCGTGTAAGCGCGTCAGCACGCGTACGTGATTTCATTGGACCAAAGGCCCTTACAGCGTAAGCGCGTCTGTGACGTTTTGCGCACGGGCGTTGCCCTGGCAGGGCTTGGAGATCCTGCGTGCCTTTATGTTCTTTACGTGCTTTTCGTGCGGTGCGTGTGTTTTCCATCCGTTGGGGTTCACACGCTATTACTTCACAGCGGGTGTTGGCTACGCGTTCTACTACACGCAAGGCAGACGGTGAGTGGTACCCCGTTCCCCCAGGCCTGATCGCGTGAGAAACTTCACGCGAACCCCTGGAATACACGTAGCCCGCTCCCCCAGGCCCGATCGCGTGAGAAACTTCACGCGAACCCCTGAAATACACGTACCCAGGTCCCCCAGGCCCGATCGCGTGAGAAACTTCACACGAACCCCTGAAATACACGTACCCCGCTCCCCCAGGCCCGATCGCGTGAGGAACTTCACGCGAACCCCTGAAATACACGTAGCCCGCTCCCCCAGGCCCGATCGCGTGAGAAAGTTCACGCGAACCCCTGAAATACACGTACCCCGCTCCCCCAGGCCCGATCGCGTGAGGAACTTCACGCGAACCCCTGAAATACACGTACCCCGCTCCACCAGGCCCGATCGCGTGAGAAAGTTCACGCGAACCCCTGAAATACACGTACCCCGCTCCCCCAGGCCCGATCGCGTGAGAACGTTCACGCGAACCCCTGAAATAAACGTACCCCGCTCCCCCAGGCCCGATCGCGTGAGAAACTTCACGCGAACCCCTGAAATACACGTACCCAGCTCCCCCAGGCCCGATCGCGTGAGAAACTTCACACGAACCCCTGAAATACACGTACCCCGCTCCCCCAGGCCCGATCGCGTGAGGAACTTCACGCGAACCCCTGAAATACACGTACCCCGCTCCCCCAGGCCCGATCGCGTGAGGAACTTCACGCGAACCCCTGAAATACACGTAGCCCGCTCCCCCAGGCCTGATCGCGTGAGTAAGTTCACGTGAACCCCCGAAATACACGTGCCCCGCTCGCACAATTGCTGTATGTTGCCACTTTTGTAATGCGCAGGGACGCTACCGCCTGCCTTCGTGTGGCGGACGTGTTTGGGCTTGTGCGTGTCTTTCGCTGTGCGTGGCTTTGCCCTATTCGATTCCATGAATACGTGTGGTTCGGATGCGTGTGGGCGTTCCGTCTGCTTCCCTGCAGTACATCCCCAGTTACGCCCTTGTTTTCGCGAGTTGTTCCCCATTCCGCACGTTACGCCCCGTGTTCCGCCCACTTTCTAGTGTATGCGCAGAGGTTGTGCGCTTTCACTGTGCGCATCGCGCACGTCTTTTGGGATGTTGCAGTGACGTGTGCGCCATGCACGGGTTTGACGCACATCCCGTGGTAAACACGCGCAGGGACTTCCATGAATCGCACGCGTGCGCGTGCGCCTGTTTTTTTCCGCTTGCGCCTGCTTGCGCGAAGATTTTCGGCGCACGTTTGTTCCATGAATCGGCCCCTTACTTACACAGTACAGACCCATTGGGGGTAATTCATAGAATTCAGCGCACAAGTGGCGCACGCGGCTGGCGCACAGTGTGCGCGTGCGAATCCCTGCGCCAGACGCGTGCGCCAAAACCCATTTCCGCGCACAGCGTATTCATGGATTCCAGCCACCAAAACCAGCCCTGGCGCACAGTGGCGCAGCGACCTTGCAGCAGCGCCAGTTACGCCCCCAAGAACGCCTTCCGCGCAGGGAAAAGCCATCAAAATCCCCAATCCAGCGCAAAGGGCTGCGCTAACCCTGTACCAGCACGGCAAGCGGGCTACGTGTATTTCAGGGGTTCACGTGAAGTTTCTCACGCGATCAGGCCTGGGGGAGCGGGCTACGTGTATTTCAGGGGTGCGCGGGAAGTTCCACACGCGAATAGCCTGGGCGCGTGTATTTCAGGGGTGCGCGGGAAGTTCCACACGCGAATAGCCTGGGCGCGTGTATTTCAGGGGTGCGCGGGAAGTTCCACACGCGAATAGCCTGGCCGCGTGTATTTCAGGGGTGCGCGGGAAGTTCCACACGCGAATAGCCTGGGCGCGTGTATTTCAGGGGTGCGCGGGAAGTTCCACACGCGAATAGCCTGGGCGCGTGTATTTCAGGGGTGCGCGGGAAGTTCCACACGCGAATAGCCTGGGCGCGTGTATTTCAGGGGTGCGCGGGAAGTTCCACACGCGAATAGCCTGGGCGCGTGTATTTCAGGGGTGCGCGGGAAGTTCCACACGCGAATAGCCTGGGCGCGTGTATTTCAGGGGTGCGCGGGAAGTTCCACACGCGAATAGGCTGGGCGAGTGTATTTCAGGGGTGCGCGGGAAGTTCCACACGCGAATAGCCTGGGCGCGTGTATTTCAGGGGTGCATTTCAGGGGTGCCGGGGAGTTTTACACGCGAATAGCCTGGGCGCGTGTATTTCAGGGGTGCGCGGGAAGTTTTACACGCGAATAGCCTGGGCGCGTGTATTTCAGGGGTGCGCGGGAAGTTCCACACGCGAATAGCCTGGGCGCGTGTATTTCAGGGGTGCGCGGGAAGTTTTACACGCGAATAGCCTGGGCGCGTGTATTTCAGGGGTGCGCGGGAAGTTTTACACGCGAATAGCCTGGGCGCGTGTATTTCATGGGTGCGCGGGAAGTTCCACATGCGAATAGCCTGGGCGCGTGTATTTCAGGGGTGCGCGGGAAGTTTTACACGCAAATAGCCTGGGCGCGTGTATTTCAGGGGTGCGCGGGAAGTTTTACACGCGAATAGCCTGGGCGCGTGTATTTCAGGGGTGCGCGGGAAGTTTTACACGAGATTTCAGCAGGGTACGTGCATTTCAGGGGTGCCGGGGAGTCCTACATGTGATTTGACAGTGTGGGTCCTCCCAGGTGTTCCCTGTACACCCTCCACGGCCCCTGCAGGCAGCCCACACCACAGGGGACTACCCTGCATCCCTGGTCATGTCCCGCAGGCAGCCCACCCAACATGGGCATGCCCCCCAGCAAAGGCACATGTCTCCATGAACTAATGAACACCAACTCATGTCCCCCACCACCCCCACCCCAGCACTGTGGGGCACCTGCCAGCAGGCCCCCACCCATGTCCAACTCATGTCCCCCACCACCCCCACCCCCCAGCACTGTGGGGCACCTGCCAGCAGGCCCCCACCCATGTCCAACTCATGTCCCCCACCACCCCCACCCCCCAGCACTGTGGGGCACCTGCCAGCAGGCCCCCACCCATGTCCAACTCATGTCCCCCACCACCCCCACCCCCCAGCACGGTGGGGCACCTGCCAGCAGGCCCCCACCCATGTCCAACTCATGTCCCCCACCTCCCCCACCCCCCAGCATTGCGGGGCACCCTCCACCAGGCCCTCGCCCATGTCCCATCCATGCCCCCCTGCACCTGGGTCCCAACAATCCCCAATCATGTCCGTAATGGCCATCCTCCCCTGCCAAAAGGCCCAACCAACTATCACATCCACCCACATATCAAAGGCAATTACATGTTACACACCCAATGTAAATAATGCAAGTGAACACATGTCTGTCACACACAATGGCTGCAAGTGAATGTTAAAACACCCAATATGACATGCATGAAAGTAATGAGATGATACGACACATTGAAGGATAAAAATAAAAATGTATTGAAAATCAACTAGAATGGAAATGAAATTAGAAAAACCACAAAGCAAAACAACAAAAAGGAGATGAATGTCCATGAAAAAAATCCAAAAAATCAAAAAATCCATAGAAGAACTATTTACAAGACAATCCCGGGTCCATGAGACCAACCAAATGAAACCTAACTATGTCAACTAACTAAAAACTGAACTATATACAAAAAAGTGGCGCATTGTCCAATCGCAACCAAATAAAAAAAAAAAATTAAAAGGAAACCTACCACTAACTTTATAACTATATACAATGGCAGCGGGCAAGTCCTGCGGCTCACTCTGTGATGTTGCCGGCCAGGGCATCATCGAACTCCATGTCGATGTCCTGGAGGCGGGACTCTGTCCTGGCCCCGAGGTCTCGCAGGGATAACCCCATGTTCACCTCAAACTCCCTGCGAGCTTCCTCAAGGCACTCAGCCCGCCTCAACGCCCGACGCATGGAGAACTCCGCCCTGACCATGGTGAGCCGCTCCTCTTCCGCCCGCTGCCGCTCCGCACCTATCCGCTGGACCAACTGCTCCCACACGGAAGACACTACCATCCCAGGGTTCTCCTGCCCTCCGGCCGATGCCTGCCCCTCTGATCTTGATGGCCCCGAGCCATGATGCCTCCCACGTCGAGCCTGCTGCTGCCTCCGACGCCACTGCCTCTGCCAGCACGACGGCATCCAGTATGATGGAAACCACCGACGCCGTCGTGCATGTGCCCTGCCCGATGATGCCGTCACATCCTCCATCTGCTGGGGTCCAGTTGCGGTGTTGTCCACCCCTGCTGGACCTCTGACTCCCGACTGTGGCAGGGATGGGATCCCCACCGAGCTGGCTGCATTGGTCAGGGCAGGTCCACAGGGGGCCCTGGTGGCATCTGGGCCGGAAGACGGCAAGGAGAACGACTGGCGTATAGTCTCCACAGAGGAGGAGAGGGCCGCCAGATTGGCCGACACATGCAGGAAACCCCCGAACATGGCCGATCCCAATTGGGCCACGTCGGCACGGTGCTCTTCGTGATGACGTGCGTGCTCCTCCTGGGAAGCACGCACTGCATCACGAATCACAGCCGTGCGCATCGCGACCCCAATCAGGACCTTCTCCACACGGCCAGGGGTCCCCTCGTCCGCAGGTGGAGGGGAGTCAGATGACATGGACATCCCCTCTACCTGCGGACGGGCCTGGGACGGGGCATCCCTGCTGGTGCAAGATGGTGCACCCACAGGTTCAGGGATAGCGACATGCACAGGCCCCTCCACGGTGACCTGTGCTGCCTCCTGCCCCTGCCCTTGGACTGCACCACTTGCACCAGCAGGGATGCCCCCACCAGGCCCCATGTGCGCCTCAGTGGCGGCCTCCTCCTCCTCTGTGGAAACCACCAACCTGGATGGCTCCTCGCCGTCTACCGCCGTAGCAGGCCCCTGTGGGGGCTCACCCACCCCTTCCGCTGCAGCCGTGGGGGCAACCCCGCCCCCTTGCTCCACAGCGCCGTCTCCGCCCTCTCCTTCACTAGCCGCTGCGTAGAGGGAGACATAGAACACAAGCATCAGGGTACTGTACAATGGTCCCCTAGACAGGAAGCAATAGCAGATGAGTGCCACTGTCAAAGTACACTTCCATCATGTCACACCACAACACATGTGTCAGTCCAGGCAAAACACACACAGTGACAGTCATGGTGCGTGCCATGGACATTTCAATGCATGTCCAATGGACTCTCGAATCATACAATGTAATGGGACTCACATGCATCATGGGTCATGCCTATCACATGCACACACTTCACCTCAGTCACATCCATCTGGCCCCGTACACCCCAATCACAGTGCATACAAGGATGACTAGGCTGCATCAGTGAATCTGTACATTGTCACAGACATGTGTCATGCATCCATGGCACTCACAAGACACAGACACGCAGGTCAGGCACACAGACATGGATACCACATATGTATCTGGCATCAGCACCCATCCCTCGCCCCCACCCATGTCCAGGAACAGAGACTGCCATGCTCTCATGTGTGCAATCTGCACAGGGCTCCCCATGTCGCATTCAAAGACATGCAACAACCGTGCGGTTCACACATTACAGGTCGCACATGCATTCCCATTATGTCCCTGCACACATACATGCGTACATGGCCTATGTCACACATGCAGGCAAGTATCAGACAACCAGCACACTGCAACATGCCCTGTCTCACACAGCAATGCTTGGCCACTTACCGCTCAACTCCAGACGGGTCTCCCTCTCAAGGACCTGGGCGTGGAGCGCTGGGTGTGCGCGTTCCAGGACCCTCAACTGGATGGAACTCATGCGGCCCCGGCCCCCCTCCACGAGGCGCCGGGCCTTCATGAGGGTCCTGGACCTCAAGTCCTCCCAGCGCTTCTTGACCTTCTGGATGGTGCGGGTTGCCACCCCCTCCGCGTTGATGGCAACCACACAGTCGGCCCAGATCCTATCCCATCCTTCCCTGTTGGCGCGGGACGATCCGAAGAGGGCATCATACTGCCCCAGGACTTGCTCCACCAGGACACCAACTTCGGTGGCAGTGAAGCTGGTGCCCCTCTGCCCCTCTGGCCGGGGGTTGCCACTGGGGTCAGATGTGGATGTGCCCAACATGGCAACCCCAGGGGCAGGAGTGGGTGGGCAACTGGGTCCTGGGGCTGGGCTGTGGAGCGATGTTATTCGAGTCGGGAGTCTTCTGTACCAGCAGGGGTGGACACAGCAACTGGACCCCTGCAGATGGCTGATGTGCAGGCACCAAATGGCAGGGCACGGTGGCAGCAGGCAGGCAGGCAGGCAGCAGCAGATGGCACGTGGGAGGCTGCTCGGGGCACTGGGGGGCAGTGATTCGGCCTTCTGGGCAGGAGCATGGTCTTCCGTGTGTTTTCGCGTGGCCAGCTTGATACGGAGTGATTTGGCACGTGAAAAATCTGCACGTCAGCGTGTAATTCGAGGAAAGGCCCTTAGCGCGTAAGCGCGTCAGCACGCGTACGCGATTTCATTGGACCAAAGGCCCTTACAGCGTAAGCGCGTCTGTGACGTTTTGCGCACGGGCCTTGCCCTGGCAGGGCTTGGAGATCCCGCGTGCCTTTATGTTCTTTACGTGCTTTTCGTGCGGTGCGTGTGTTTTCCATCCGTTGGGGTTCACACGCTATTACTTCACAGCGGGTGCTGGCTACGCGTTCTACTACACGCAAGGCAGACGGTGAGTGGTACCCCGCTCCCCCAGGCCCGATTGCGTGAGAAACTTCACGCGAACCCCTGGAATACACGTAGCCCGCTCCCCCAGGCCCGATCGCGTGAGTAAGTTCACGCGAACCCCCGAAATACACGTGCCCCGCTCGCACACTTTTGTAATGCGCAGGGACGCTACCGCCTGCCTTCGTGTGGCGGACGTGTTTGGGCTTGTGCGTGTCTTTCGCTGTGCATGGCTTTGCCCTATTCGATTCCATGAATACGTGTGGTTCGGATGCGTGTGGGCGTTCCGTCTGCTTCCCTGCAGTACATCCCCAGTTACGCCCTTGTTTTCGCGAGTTGTTCCCCATTCCGCGCGTTCCGCCCCGTGTTCCGCCCACTTTCTAGTGTATGCGCAGAGGTTGTGCGCTTTCACTGTGCGCATCGCGCACGTCTTTTGGGATGTTGCAGTGACGTGTGCGCCATGCACGGATTTGACGCACATCCCGTGGTAAACACGCGCAGGGACTTCCATGAATTGCACGCGTGAGCGTGCGCCTGTTTTTTTCCGCTTGCGCCTGCTTGCGCGAAGATTTTCGGCGCACGTTTGTTCCATGAATCGGCCCCATTGTGTTTGCAAATGTTAGTACTTCACAGAAATGCAGCAAACAATCCTGACAACACATATAGTGTTTTTGGAATAAGACGACAATTGGACTACTGTGCTGGAATGGTGAAATTCACTATAAACTCACAGGAAGATCCACAAGAATTTCTAATGTACTTACTACAAGTACTGGAAAACAAAAACATACCTATAAATGAAATATTTCAGATTTCATACATGTGGAAACAAACATGCACTCTCTGCAACAATGTGACACAAGAAGAAATCCCCAATGAACGCTTCATATATATATCAATACCAAATTGTGAATCCATTCCATTTCAGCAACTTGTACAAAATGCAAACCATGGTAGATTATGCTCCACCTGCAATTCAGATAATCGCTCCACGTTAGTAATACAAACACATAGTAAATACGTAATACTAATACTTCTACGTTACAATGCAGATGGTACCAAAAACAACTGCAAGCTGACTGGATTCACACATGGTCAAATATCACTTGGTAAGAAAACCTTCACAACAATAGGTATAATCTACAACGCAGGAGCCACAACCAATTCAGGACACTACACTGCATATATAAAAAAGAAATATGGATGGTTTGAATGTAATGATAGTACCATTACTCTAAAGCAGAGATTACCAGCAAATCTTAAAAACGCTTATTTGATGTTCTTAAAACTAAAATTTGATAAATAAACTGTATTTAAACCTTTAAGTAAATTTGTGTTAAAAAAATATAAACTGTTAGAATACTCCAAAAGCTATCTAACTGCTCAAAGATTCTACAACAACTAATCAGATAAATGAATACCACTAAATTAGACCAAAAAATACACAGTTAGAATACGCCAATTGGTATCTAACTGTCCCAAAATTATACATTTGTGTTAAAATAATATAAACTGTTAGAATATTCCAAAAGCTATCTAACTGCTCAAAGATTCTACAACAACTAATCAGATAAATGAATACCACTAAATTAGACCAAAAAATACACAGTTAGAATACGCCAATTGGTATCTAACTGTCCCAAAATTATACATTTGTGTTAAAATAATATAAACTGTTAGAATACTCCAAAAGCTATCTAACAGCTCAAAGATTCTACAACAACTAATCAGATAAATGAATACCACTAAATTAGACCAAACAATACACAGTTCGAATACCCCAATTGGTATCTAACTGTCCCAAAATTTAACAATATCCAAATAGATAAATCAAAACCACTAAAATATATTAAAAAAATAGACAGTTAGAATACGCCAATTGGTATCTAACTGCTCCAAAATTTTATAATATCAAAACAAATGAAGAATCTGTTACTGCTCCAAAAAAAATACAACAAAGCAAAGTATAAAGCATTAGCCAGAAACAACAAGTGAACACTGAAAACAAACAAACAAATAAACTGTAGCATAACAGAAAAAGGTTTTTTTTTTAATCCAACATGGATTTTTTTTTCTCCCACAGACCCAATGATTTTAGCAACAAATACAGAAACTGAGCAAATTGCACAGTACTCTGATTTGTACTCTACTAAATATGAGGGTCGAAAAAAAAGAAAGGTATATTGCTTATACAATGTAATAAGTCATTACAAAATACTAATACTAACATGCTATTTTCT
This sequence comes from Ambystoma mexicanum, assembly GCF_040938575.1. NCBI lineage: Eukaryota > Metazoa > Chordata > Amphibia > Caudata > Ambystomatidae > Ambystoma > Ambystoma mexicanum. Next base: position 497,907,897 of record NC_090926.1, read on the forward strand.
TTTATCACAGAAATGAAGAAGAAAAACATGGACTCCCAACACTAGACCAAACAGTAAGTATACAATAATAAGGACAACCATAGCAGCATATCACATCCATAGTATCTAATACCTTTTTTCCTTATACATTTGTTTTTCACCCAAAGTTATAAGCAAATATGAATGTGATATGCTGCGGTGGTTGTTGCCAGGGTATACAGTCTTGGGTGCATGGCCAAATGGCCATGCACCCAAGACTCTATGCCCTGGCAACAACCACCGCAGCATATCACATCCATAGAGTCAAACATTTCAACTATGATCTATGGGAAACTTTTAATGTCCGCGAACAATGTGAGTGTTCTTAGAACACTTTGAACTTGCCAGCAAACAATACGGACACCGTTTTCAGGACACCACCTACGAACATTTCAGAACAACGCGATAGTTCTTAGAACACTTTCAACTTAACAACGAACAATACGGACAGCGTCCTAAGGACACCCCCTACGAACATTCCAAAACACCGGGAGTGTTCTCAAAAACGTCTTCAGAACACCCCCATTTTGTTTATTTACGAACATTCCAAAACACCGCGAGTGTTCTTAGAAGCTTCTTCAGAACACCACCATCTTGTTTATTTGCGAACATTTCAGGACACTGTGAGGGTTCTTAGGACACATTCAACTTGACAGAGAACAATACGGACAGCGTCCTCAGGACACCCCCTACGAACACTCCCCGGACCCCGCGAGTGTTCTTAGAAGCGTCTTCAGAACACCACCATCTTGTTTATTTGCGAACATTTCAGGACACTGCGAGTGTTCTTAGGACACATTCAACTTGACAGAGAACCATACATTTGTTTTTCACCCAAAGTTATAAGCAAATATGAATGTGATATGCTGCGGTGGTTGTTGCCAGGGCATACAGTCTTGGGTGCATGGCCAAATGGCCATGCACCCAAGACTCTATGCCCTGGCAACAACCACCGCAGCATATCACATCCATAGAGTCAAACATTTCAACTATGATCTATGGGAAACTTTTAATGTCCGTGAACAATGTGAGTGTTCTTAGAACACTTTGAACTTGCCAGCGAACAATATGGACAGCGTTTTCAGGACACCCCCTACGAACATTTCAGAACAACGCGATAGTTCTTAGAACACTTTCAACTTAACAACGAACAATACGGACAGCGTCCTAAGGACACCCCCTACGAACATTCCAGGACACCGGGAGTGTTCTCAAAAATGTCTTCAGAACACCCCCATTTTGTTTATTTGCGAACATTTCAGGACACCGCGGGTGTTCTTAGAACACATTCAACTTGACAGAGAACAATACGGACAGAGTCCTCAGGACACCCCCTACGAACACTCCCCGGACACCGCGAGTGTTCTTAGAAGCTTCTTCAGAACACCACCATCTTGTTTATTTGCGAACATTTCAGGACACCGCGAGGGTTCTTAGGACACATTCAACTTGACAGAGAACAATACGGACAGCGTCCTCAGGACACCCCCTACGAACACTCCCCGGACACCGCAAGTGTTCTTAGAAGCGTCTTCAGAACACCACCATCTTGTTTATTTGCGAACATTTCAGGACACCGCGAGTGTTCTTAGGACACATTCAACTTGACAGAGAACAATACGGACAGCGTCCTCAGGACACCCCCTACGAACACTCCCCGGACACCGCGAGTGTTCTTAGATGCGTCTTCAGAACACCCCCATTTTGTTTATTTGCGAACATTTCAGGACACTGCGGGTGTTCTTAGAACACATTCAACTTGACAGAGAACAATACGGACAGCGTCCTCAGGACACCCCCTACGAACATTCCAGGACACCGGGAGTGTTCTTAGAAGCGTCTTCAGAACACCACCATCTTGTTTATTTGCGAACATTTCAGGACACCGCAAGTGTTCTTAGGACACATTCAACTTGACAGAGAACAATACGGACAGCGTCCTCAGGACACCCCCTACGAACACTCCCCGGACACCGCGAGTGTTCTTAGAACAGTTTCACTTTGCTTGCGAACAAAACTGACACATATTGACTCCTTAGAACACCCCCTAGTCAGTTTATTTAGAACATTTCAGAACACCCGTGATGGCCGCAAACAAATCGAATACAAAAAGAACGTCTAACACATAAAAAACACAACTTTCCTCTCATACACTCCCACCCTCCCCAAACACTCCTACACACCAACACACTCTACAAAATACACATTTTGAACAAAGTTTCACCGCGCTATCCGGGGACGTCTGCGATTCCAAGATGGCGGGCGCTACCGAAAAATCTGACGCGCTTCACGCTCCACGCCGTCCAATCAGCGAACACTTTGCATGTCCGCGAACATCACGCAAGACGATTGGCCAATCAGGACACTTTCCGCATAGCGAACAGGGAAGTTTGTCCGCAGACCAAACACAGATATCACTACTTTTTTTTTACCTACTTTTTGGTCATTTTAAAAAAAACTACTGGATGGATTTTCACCAAATTTGCAAAAGCATGCTTTCGGGACCAAGCCGCTGCTCCTGGTCCAAATTTGGTGGAAATCCGTCCAGCGGTTTGGGCTGTAGGCGCGAGCACATTTTTTTTCCCATTCACTCTATGGAGAGTGAGTATAATGTATACAAATATGAGCATATAGAGGGAAGGTAGAGTAATAAAAATAAAACTATGAGAAAGTGCTGATAACCATAATGATTATCTTCATGCACAGAAAGGATTGCTCTCTTTCAAGCCTGTATCTTCCGCTATGTATATGTTTCATATGATGTGACTGGACCCTAAGTCTACAAATATAGTACCTTTTCAATTTTTACTTCCTGACTGTTACTGAAGAAAACTATGTGGCTTCGATATGTCAGTAAAGGATAAAAAGGGAGAGCCAGCCATGTGATGTCATCAGTGATGTCATCAATGACATTTGTGATGTCATCTTTGATGTCCTGGGTGTTAGTGTTAGCAGTGCACGGTGGTGCGAGTTATGGTTGCTTATGTTACCATAACTGCCGAATTTCAGGGTTTTTTCGGTTTACTTTGAGCCATAACGTCCCTTTAACAAAGTTTTTTCACTGAATTTCATATGTTTTTAGTGCACAACTTAACCATAATATCCCTGACTTCATATACATGTAACATAGAACATACTAACCCCCTCGTAGTGATTTTCATGTCCACGGACTACCGCCATGTCCGTGGACACATCGAAAATTGAGCGTGGTGAATGTAAATTTAAATAGTGTGCCCCATTTCCCCTTTGAAGTTGGTTCTGAAAAGAGCCGTTTTTTTTTTTTGCAGATGCTTGACAGACACCTGTTATTTTGTATTTTTTTTCTTGTTTTTTTTTCTTACTTTACTCCTAAAATCTTCACATAACCTTCTCCAAAGCAACCCTTACATTCCAAAATAGAAAGGCATTTCCCGTAAAAGATAAAGAAATGCCATCTTCTTTAAAATTAACAGCATTACTGGCATCAATATTCTCATTGTTACAGAAGAACATACCAGCTCTAAGCATGAAGGCACACATGCCTCGGTTGATGACACACCTAGCAATATTTTGCTGAGGACAAAAAACTGAACTATTGTCCCATATTGCCCTAGGTAGTAATCCAGAAAAAAATTACTTTTGCATTTGGAAGGATCTTCATTACTGCTTGAACCAAGCGTTCCAAATCATCCAACAAAGTTGGGGCACTGACGTTGTCCAAATGGAAAGCACCATAGTGCAAAACTACCACATGCGGACTGTTCATCGTGGCCATATCCTCACAAACTTGTACAATTCCCTGTACATTGCAATCAGGCACACTGCTCCACACCACCTCCACTCCTTTCACATCAAAGTTCTTTGCAACGTGCCTGCATTCAGCGTACTGCTGTAAACCATGCAAAAACATATCTCCGAGCACCAACATCCTGACTTTCTCCACTTCTGCCATTTTCACCACACACAGTCTCTTTCAACACAAATCCACAACCTCGACATCTGATTGGCTGATCCGTACAGTCTTCTTTCCATGTTGGATTTCCTGGAAAAAACCCGGATGTAGCACGCCCTGTCCACGAACAGCCGCGTTGTCCGCGGACGGCGTCCACTTTACTCTCTGTGCCATTCCCTCATTGCATACAGCTAAGCAATCACACAATACGAACAACGTCCTCAGAACAACCCCATTTTGTGATTTTTCGAACATTTCAGGACAATTATTATTTCATTATTCAACATATTAACATTACACATATTATACTTTCATCTTGTACTCTGCACACAATGCTATGTTTCTCCATTAGTAGCTCAGTATACTAGATAGAATCCCATAATACAATGCTATTTATATCAATGCATCGTTCAAAGCACTAATAATGGTATGATATTTATTGCAATATCCTTCACACTTTTTTCGCAACATTATAATAAAAATCCCTAGTACACAAATTTCATGAAAAGTACATAGACATGTGATGTCATCAGTAATTTCATCAATGACATTTGCGATGTCATCTTTGATGTCCTGGGTGTTAGTCTTAGCAGTGCACGGTGGTGGCACCAGTTATTTTTCAAAGCTTACCATAACTTGCGATTTTCAGAGGTCTTTCGGCTGTACTTAGAACCATAACGTCCTTTAAACAAACTTTTTTTAATATCACGCAAACAATATACAAACATGGCATGCAAAAACCAACTTCTACAGATGGCTTTACACAGAATGTTGCAAAGTAAGAATGTATGCTCGTTCACAGTGAAGGTCAGCTGCTTCCACAACTTCTACAGATGGCTTTACACAGAATGTTGCAAAGTAAGAATCTATGCTCGTTCACAGTGAAGATCAGCTGCTTCCATTTTTTTCTCGGGCCCCGGAGAGGCTCACGAAGCGGACTATAAGGTTGTATTGTGTTTTGACCTTGACAGACAGAGATTGTGATGAAAGACTTCTCTTGAAGGAGTGTTGCTAAAACGTAAGAGAAGATAAAGATGACATTTCTGAAACGAAACCACTTTTATATATTATATCACTATGCAAAAGATCATTGGCACACGCGGAGTCGTATTTTGGGACTGCACCACTCGTAGACAATGGAAATTGCAATTGTACTGTAAGTAACCCTTTAGATTACTTTATACCAAATATAATTACAATAGCGTAGCATTAAAGACCGCTCAAGTTGAACTTGTTAGTTGAAAGTGGCATAATGTTTTCTACCGTGCACTATAACCGCCGAATTGATCCCCTGTCGTTTAGAGGGCTCTAAAAAAGGCAGACGACACAGGGTGGGTTAATAGAAATAATTTAACTGGTCTATAGGCGGTCAAGCGCTCTACTTGCTGTGCCACTTCACTGTAGCCTGTCAAGTGGCACAGCGAGTACAGCGCTCGCTTTGACATCCGTGCACAGCTTGCTAACGCAAGTTTGAATCCCGGCAAGGCCAAACTCAGCCTTTCATCCTTCCGTGGTCGATAAATGAGCACCACACACCGTGGTTAATAATAAGCACCGCTTAGATACCTCACGGTTCTTAGCGCTATATGAATGGGAAAATATTATTATTTTATTATTAACATACTCTGTTGCACTATCTTCGATAGCAAATATTTTCATGCCCTAATAAATAAAATGATGATTTTTAATGAAGATCGGCTGGTGAGACTACTTTATGTTTTTTAAAACAGGTATGTGGCTCCATTTTGCCTATGTCACGATTTACAGACTCCAGCGGATGGGGTCTTCAACTGCCAGGTGCAGGTCCAAATATGCAACTTCATGACCCTCACCATTTTATGGGACAATCGCCAAGGACCAATATGCCCTTACGCAGTACTAGCGGCTACAAACAACATACCAACCAATAGGGTGGACTAATGGCTCGTTGTTGGAGCAACCTTCCGATTATCAGAGCGACCATTTACTGCTTTTATCATAAACCAACAGCCTATCTACCGCAAAGGAACAACGTGTGGCTCCAAATAAACTTTTGCTGATCGACAGCAGAGACAATAGCAAATCGCTGAATATTCACTAAACATTTCATGTGAAATAAATGTACTTTACCAAATGTACAATCCTGCTGTTTACTTTTAAACCACAGTTTCATATTCCGAATTGTGGCGCACTGAGTTGTAAGCTGATCTAACACTCTCTGTACCGCAAAGGAACATCGCGTGTCTCAACATGAACTTTTGCGGATCGACAACAAAGACAAATGCAAATTGCTGAATATTCTCTAAACATTTGATGTCAAATAAATGTACTTTACAACATTTACAATTTTGCTGTTTGCTTTTAAATCACAGTTTCATATTCCGAATTGTGGCGCGCTGTGTTGTGACATAATGTGTGTTGTCTTCCGGGTTCTGTGTAAAGTCGCGTAGTACTGGAGACGACTGGGCGCGTTTGATTACGCACCCTGTAACGTCATGGAGAGAGGCGTGGAATATGAATGCTTTGATAATATCAGGCTTAGGGGCGGGAGATATGATTTAGTGTCGCAACAGCAAGTCAGCCAGGTCAATAGCGCCAGTCATAGGATTATCACATAATGTCGGCGCACACCAGCCGGATTTATCGCTTCTTTAGTGGACAAAAAGTCGGTTGAAGCCCCTATGAAATTGTACTATTAGCGGACAAAAGGAGTGCTCTTAAAACACTTTCACCCTGACAACGAACAATACAAACAACATTCTCAGAACACCCCCATTTTGTGTAATTGCAACCATTTCGGGACAACCCGAGTGTTCTTAGAACACATTCAACTATACAGATTACAATACGGACAGCGTCCTGAGGACAACCCTAGTTTGTGTATTTACGAACAATTAAGTACACCGCGAGTGTTCATAGCTCATTTTTACCTTCCTTGCGAACAAAAATGACACATACTCCGTTAAACACTCCACCATTTAGTTTATTTACAAAATGTCAGAACAGCCGTGTTCTCCACGGACAAATCGAACGCAACAAAAAGGTCTAGCACATAAAAAAACAAAGCATTGAACCTATCTCATATTCCCCAACCCTCCCCAAACACTCTTAAACACCAACACACGGCACTAAATACAATTTTTTATCCACGTTTCACTGCGCTGTACGCGGTCGACTGCGAATACAAGATGGCGGGTGCCACAGAAAATCTGACTCGCTCCCCGCCCCTCGCCGTCCAATCAGCGAACACGTTGCATGTCCGCGGACATGACGCAAGCCCATGGGCCAATCGGGGTGCTGCCCGCGGAGCGAACAGGGAAGTCCGTCCGCGAAGTGAACGCAGATATCACTAATTTTTTTGCCTTACATTTTGGTCATTTTTAAAAGAACTACTGGACAGATTTACACCAAATTTACAAAAGCACGCTTTTGGGACCAGGCCGCCGCTCCTGCCGCAAATTTGGTGTAAATCCGTCCAGCGGTTCAGGATGTAGCCGTGCGCAAAGTTTTTTCCCATTCAGTCTATGGGAAAAAAAAAAGTTTTGGGACCCCCCCTATAACTTTGCCCCCCCTGGACGAATCCTCACCAAACTTTGCAAAAAAAAATCAGAGTGACCCAACTACTTTTTTGCAAAGTTTGGTGAGGATCCGTCCAGGGATAGCGAAGTTATAAGCGACCCAAAAAGTGCTCTTCCTATGGAAACAGCAACTTAACCATAACTACATGGCCACTACCGTGGCCATGTAATATATATATCAATACCTAATTGTGAATCCATTCCATTTCAGCAACTTGTACAAAATGCAAACCATGGTAGATTATGTTCTAGCTGCAATTTAGATAATCGCTCCATGTTAGTAATACAAACACATAGTAAATACGTAATACTAATGCTTCTACGTTACAATGCAGTTGGTACCAAAAACAACTGCAAGCTGACTGGATTCACACATGGTCAAATACCACTTGGTAAGAAAACCTTCACAACAATAGGTATAATCTACCACGCAGGAGCCACAACCAATTCAGGGCACTACACTGCATATATAAAAAAGAAATGTGGATGGTTTGGATGTAATGATAGTACCATTACTCTAAAGCAGAGATTACCAGCAAATCTTACAAACACTTATTTAATGTTCTTAAAACCAACATTTGATAACTAAACTGTACTTAAACCTTAAGTAAACTTGTAGTAAAAAAATATAAACTGTTAGAATATTCCAAAAGCTATTGAAACTGCCCAAACATTGTACAACAACTAATCAGATAAATGAATACCACTAAATTAGAGCAAAAAATAGACAGTTAGAATACGCCAATTGGTATCTAACTGTCCCAAAATTTAACAATATTGAAACAGATAAATCAATACCACTAAAATATATCAATAAATAGACAGTTAGAATACGCCTACTGGTATCTAACTGCTCCAAAATTTCATAGTATCCAAACAAATAAATAATATGTTAGTGCTAGAAAAAATGCAACAACTCAATGTATAAAGCATTAGCCAGAAATAACAAGTGAACACTGAAAACAAACAAACAAATAAACTGTAGCATAACAGAAAAAGGTTTCTTTTTAATCCAACATGAATTTATTTTTCTCCCACAGACCCAATGATTTTAGCAACGAACACATAAATTGCACAGTACTAATGTACTAAATCTGAGGGTCCAAAAAAAAAAATGTTGATTATACAATGTAATAAGTCATTACAAAATACTAATACTAACATGCTATTTTCTTTTATCACAGAAATTAACAAGAAATACATGTACTCCAGTTACTAAACCAAACAGTAAGTATATTATACACTCTATACCCTGGCCACAACCATCGCAGCATATCACACCCAAAGTATCTTATAACTTTGTTCCTTATAAATTTGTTTTTGACCCAAAGTTATAAGCAACTATAAGTGCGATATGCTGCGGTGGTTGTGGCCAGGGCATAGAGTGTTGGGTGTATGACCAAATGGTCATGCACTCAACACTCTATGCCCTGGCCACAACCACTGCAGCATATCACACCCATAGAGTCAAACATTTCAACTATGGCCTATGGAAACTTTTAATGTCCACGGACATTACCAGTTTTCTTAGAACACTTTCAACTTGCCAGCAAACAATATGGACAGCGTCTTCAGGACACCCCCTACGAACATTTCAGGACACCGCAAGAGTTCTTAGAACACTTTCAACTTGACAACGAACAATAACGACACCGTCCTCAGAACACCCCCATTTGGTTTATTTGTGAACATTTCAGGACACCGCAAGTGTTCTTAGAACACATTCAACTTGACAAAGAACAATACAGAGAGCGTCCTCATAACACCCCAATTTTGTTTATTTACGAACATTTTAGGACACCGCGAGTGTTCTTAGAACACATTCAACTTGACAAATAACAATACGGACAACGCGTGTGTTCTTAGAACACTTTCAACTTGACAACGAACAATACGGACAGCGTCCTCAGAACACCCCTATTTTGTTTGTTTGCAAACATTTCAGGACACCGCGAGTGTTCTGAGAACACATTCAACTTGCCAGCGAACAATACGAACTGCGTCTTCAGGACACCCCCTACGAACATTTCAGGACACCGTGAGAGTTCTTAGAACATTTTCAACTTGACAACGAACAATACGGACAGCGTCTTCAGGACACCCCCTACGAACATTTCAGGACACCGCGAGAGTTCTTAGAACATTTTCAACTTGACAACGAACAATACGGACAGCATCTTCAGGACACCCACTACGAACATTTTAGGACACCACGAGTGTTCTTAGAACACAATCAACTTGACAAAGAACAACACGGACAGCGTCTTCAGGACACCCCCTACGAAAATTTCAGGACAACGCGACAATTCTTAGAACACTTTCAACTTGACAACGAACAATCCGGACAGCGTCCTCAGAACACCACCATTTCGTTTATTTGCGAACATGTCAGGACACCGCGAGTGTTCTTAGAACACATTCAGCTTGCCACAGAACAATACGGGCAGCGTCCTCAGAACACCCCCATTTTGTTTATTTGCGAACATTTCAGGACTCCGCGAGTGTTCTTAGAACAGTTTGCTTGCGAACAAAACGGACACATATTGAGTCCTCAGAACACCCCCCATTCAGTTTATTTAGAACATTTCAGAACACCTGTGATGTCCGCAGACAAATCGAACACAAAAAGAATGTCTACCACATAAAAAAGCACAAAATTTAACCTATCTCATACCCTCCCATCCTCCCCAAACACTCCTACACACCAACACATTCTACTAAATACACATTTTGAACAAGCTTTCACTGCGCTGTCCACAGGGGGTGGGGGGAAGAACAGAGACAGACACGGGGCATGAGCGGGGGGTGGGGGGAAGCAAGAGACAGACACGGGGCATGAGCGGGGGGTGGGGGGAACAGGAGACAGACACGGAGCATGAGCGGGGGGTGGGGAGAACAGGAGACAGACACGGGGCATGAGCGGGGGGTGGGGGGTAACAGGAGACAGACACGGGGCATGAGCGGGGGTGGGGGGCAAAAGGAGAGACACGGGGCATGAGCGGGGGGTGGGGAGCAACAAGAGAGACACGGGGCATGAGCGGGGGTGGGGGAAACAGGAGACAGACAATGGAAAACCTACATTACCTAATTAAACTAACTATCAAACAGAAACTTAACTAACTAAACTAAAAGAAAAATCAAAAATGGCCACATACGACCCGGGGGGGAGGGGAGGCACCCAGGAGGGGGGAGATACAGGGTGCTGCTCAACATCCATATGCGATGATGCTGAGCCAAAAAAAAAACCTCCATGGGCTCAACGCCAGCACAGCCCGACCTATGTGGGAGATAGATGGTCGTCCGAGTCTGGCTCATCCTGTAAAGGAGGACGTGGCACAGTAGCCTGGCCACGCCTAGCCGCAGCTTGCCCCTCGTCAGCAGCAAGTCTGCCGGACAGGTGAGCCTGGTTCTGTGTGGCGATATGACATAGGTCTGCATGCAGAACCTCATGTGATACACGTGCTTCCTCTTGCAAGGTAGCACATGTAACACGGAGCTCCTCCTGCAAGGCCTGGCTGGACAACCGCTGCACCTCCCGGCAAGCCTGTAGCGCAACCAAAATGGTACGCTCAAGCTGTGCAAACCTCTCCTCTGCCTGCTGCCTCTGGGACATCATAAGGACACCCAGAGTGGATCTGAGGGAAGCATACTCCTCCCTCAGGGCATCCATGTGCACCTCTGCGTGAGCAGCAATTGCTTGACGCAGAGACGACATTTCAGCCTGGCGTGCCCTGTCTGAGGCCGCCATGGCCAGCCTGAGCGAGCGGGCCGTGGACCGTGCCGCCTGCTGCTGGAGAAGCACCTGCCTAGCAGGGGGGAGCACAGATCGGGCCACACGCTCCATGCTCTCAGCGATGTTCTCCATTGCTGTCCCCTGCCGTTCGGAATTGGCAGTCATGTCTTGCTCCCACTCAGTATACAGCGGTTGCGCGCGGCGACCGCGTTGCCGGGCTTGACCCCTGCGGGACCCAAGGACCGGGGGTCCTCGCTGTGTTGGCACCGCCTGCGGCTGCACGACTACATGCCCCCGTCGACGTGATGTCCCAGGCACATCAGTGATTGGTGTGGAGGGTGACCCTGCGTCCCGATCCACCACGGGCGGAGGAACCAAGACTGTCTGATCCCTCAGTGCAGGTGTCGCAGACAGAGGAGTGTCCACATCAGAATCAATCACCCCTGACACATGGACTTGATGCTCATCCAACTCAACATGGACGTCAGAGTCGTCATCAAGGCTGGACTCATAGGCAGCCAGAGACAAGATGGACTGCAGCACTTGGGGGTTTTCATGGCCTACCACCCCACGACCCCCACTAGTGCTGGGTTGATGTGGTGTTACCAACCCTGTGTCTGGCATGACAACACCAACCTCTGCCTCCATTGCGTCATCACCTGAAAAATAGAGAGAAAAAAGGTCACTACACATGTCAGAAGCACACGACACACACACACACCAACAGCAAACGCATCCGGCAGACATGTGACACACAACATATAACCTGGCATGCATGCTGGGTCTACTTTGAATAGCTTCTGTGATCAGACCTGTTGAAAGGTGGCAGTTTCCATGGAAGTGGGTCTATGCAGTGCAGAAAATGTGTATGCCACTCACTACCTACATGTACAAGCACTCCATGGTGTGTGCCAGGAAATGTGAAGGCAGTGCAATGTCAAATTCACACATCACGTGCATTGTGCATTCAATGTGTACGATATCTAGAAGCCAAGCACCCCTCCACCCCAGTACCAAAGCAGGGATGCCTAGCATGGTATCAAAAGGATGACCATACACCTGTGTATTGACAGGCAGTGTTGACTGGCATGAACAGCTTAATGTGATTCAAATGACAACACTGCAAATGATGCTGGGACAGTAGGCAGGACACATGATGAACACTCCGGAGGCCGCCCACATGTGAAGAAGACACAACAAGAGTTGGACAGAGTCATTGGCCATTGAACAGGCTGAGGCCTGTGAGCCACACAGATTGTCAGAGCCTAAACATGTGTGCAACGCAGGACTGAGCAACAGTTCACATGGGAAGGCTGATGAGATGGCAGGCAATGTATGTAACCAAGGACTTATATTACAGTGATCATCCAGTCAAGGACACATAGGGGCATGCGTGCAATGCACATGGAGCATGAATGGGCACTCATGTCCCTGCGGGACATCTGACCCATGTACAGTACAAGTGAGATACCCTGCATCGAGTACTAAGGCTGTACCACACGGCATATGTCTAGCAGATTCTACGCTGGAAGTTAGCATCTACACAGGACACATGAACAAGAAACTACACATTGGCAAGATTGAAGCAGACCAGTGCAAAGGTGGAACTGGGGTGCAGAGTGGCGGAGGAGGGGCAAGGGAGCATGCCTACATGGAGTCCCACATGCAGGCAGAGGAGACATGCATGACGGAAGCATTGCATTACTTACACATCAGAACCATGTACACGTCACATGTAGCAGCAATCATGCACAACACATCCCACAAGTGAAACACACACGTCCTCAACAAACACGCATCAACACTCACTGGACTGCGCATCAAAGTCCAGCATCTCTCCCACTCCTTCGACCAATTCAGGTGGTATGAACTCCGCAAGGAGAGCCTCATGTGGAGTGAGCTCTTCCTCCTCTGGTGCAGGCCCACCGCCAGTCACCAGAGTCAAGTTGTAATTAGAGGCATGCTTAGCCTTAGTGCTGCGCTTGATGTCATTCCAACGCTTTTTGCACTCTTGCGCCGTGCGCACCTCATGGCCGAATGAACTGACATGTTCCGCAACATGCTTCCAGTGGTTGTCACGTTGGGCAGCCGTAGTCTGACTATTGGCACCCACTAGCATGTCACGGCTGTGGCCCCGCACGTAGTCCACGAGGAAGTCCAGTTCCTGCTTACAGAAAGGCTTCTTCCTCGAGACGTGCAGGAGGTCGTGGCTGTGTGTGGGGTCCCAGCCTGTGCTGCAGGTGCAACCTTCCTCCTCTTGGACTGTGGCGCAGACCCTGGCTGGCTAATGCCGCCCTGACCAGTATGGCCAGTGGGTTCGGTGGAATGAGCCAAGGGAGTGGCAGGTGGAGGGATGACCAAAGGCCTGACTCGTGTCAGTGGCAGCTGGGTGCCCACTAATGGACCCTGCGCAGCAACATCAGCTGTGGCAGGGTCATTGAACGCAACGGTCCTGGTTGGCCGACTCACAACCGGGGTGCTGTTGGGTGCATCTGCCCTGCACTTGCCAACACCTGGCTGTTCGGGGCAGCAGATGACATGACTGCCCCAGGGACACATGTCTTGGTCTGAGCAGCCCGGCCTGCCCCTATGGTTTCCCCCCTGGCCTGTTGGAGATCTACCAAGGGCTCTTCAAGTGCCAACGCAGCCTGCGCTGGCAGACCCTGAGCCTGGGTGGCGGTGTCCACAGCTGCACCTGCAGCTATCACTACCCTTGGGCCTGTGGCAGTCGATGGAATGGACTGCCGGGTCGAACGGGTGCCAGTGCCAGATGCAGGAGCTGCATCCCCCGGAACCACAGGGGGTGGTGGCATGACTGCACCGACACATGGCACAACATTGTGCTCAAGTGGCGCACCCCTGCCTCTTCCCCCTCTGTGGCCGCCCTGGACACCCTGGAGTCCCCCTACTCCCTGGTCACCACGGCCACGTCCCCGACCACGCCCGCCACGAGGAGGACGCCCAGCTGAGGCGCCCCTCACCTTTGGTGGCCTCCCAACCATGGCACTGATGTAGAAGTGCTGGCACAGATGGAGTGGTGCCAATGGGAGGTGTACACCACAATTGACCTGGGCAATTGGGGTGAAGGGGGTGGGAAGCAAGATGTTAACAGCCCCCCTGCACCTGTAAGGCTGTATGTGACCCCGGTGATGTGGTGACGGGTCACGCAATGCTCAGGTACCCCAAAACTGCACTAAAACTGTGCACGCAACCCTGCAGCCTACGTGCATGGATTCAACCTCCCGCAGTACGCGGTGGCACCCAGTAACACGAATAACGCGTATGCGTGGGACACGCAGGCTACTATGACATCAAAAATGGGTGCGATACACAGGGGCACCCGCAGTGGGAAAAAGAGCGTGTGCGACTCACCGTCTGACTAGCGCGATGCAGAAAAACACGCGTAGCCAATACCCCCGCCAAAAGAAGTGATACGTCCTTGATAGCTGTGAAGTTGTGATGGCGCGCGAAACAACAAGAAGCAGCAACACACGTCGGTCTCCACGAAAGGCACATACAGCGAACTGCTGGGCCCGCTCACCTTTAACCCGTGCTGAGGGAAACGCACGCGCGCGTCATGTCACTTACGCGCATGGGCCCTTTCCTCGTATTACACGCGGACGTGCAGTTTTTCACACGCGCTTACGCGCATGGGCCCTTTCCTCGTATTACACGCGGACGTGCAGTTTTTCACACGCGCTGAAATGCCCATGCACGCCTGTACACGTCACGTCACAGGGGCGCTTGCGCTTGAGGGGCCTTCTGTCCAATGAAAATGCGTATGCGTGCAGATGCGCTTACGCGCTAAGGGCCTTTCCTCGAATTACACGATGATGTGCAGATTTTTCACGTGCCAAATCACTCTGTATCAAGCTGGCCACACGTAAGCACATGGAAGACCACGCTCCTGCCAAGAAGGCCGAACTACTGCCCCCCCAGAGCCCCGAGCACGCTCCCACCTGCCATCTGCTGCTGCCTGACTGCCTGCTGCCCACGTGCCCTGCCATTTGCTGCCTGCACATCAGCCAGGGGTGCTGTTGCTGTGACCACCCCTGCTGGAACCGAAGACTCCCGACTGGGATTCCATCGCTCCACAGCCCAGCCCCAGGACCCAGTTGCCCATCCACTCCTGCCTCTGGGGTTGTCATGTCGGGGCAAACACCATCTGAGACCACTGACAACCCCCGGCCAGAGAGGCAGAGGGGCACCAGCTTCAGTGTCACCGAAGTTGGTGTCCTGGTGGAGCAAGTCCTGGGGCAGTATGATGCCCTCTTCAGAAGTTCCCGCGCTGACAGGAAGGACGGACTCGGATCTGGACTGACATCGTGACTGCCATCAACGCGGAGGGGGTGGCAGTCCGCGACTTACAACATGTCAAGAAGCGCTGGGAGGACTTCAGGTCCAGGACCCTGAACAAGGCCCGGCGCCTCTTGAAGGCAGCGGATGCCAAGGGGCGCCGGGGCCACTTGTCGGAAGAACAGATGAGGGTCCTGGAACGCATATCCCTAGCGCTCCACGTCCAGGTCCTTGAGAGGCAGACCCGTCTGGAGTCGAGCGGTAAGTGTACATGCATCCTGATTGTGAGATGTGCGTGTGGTGATTTTTTGCAGTAGTGTGCAGGTTGCACATCTGTTTGTATGGGGTCGAGTATGGGTGGGGGTGTACAGGGCCGTGGGGCTAACACATGCGAGGGCTGGAATGTGTGAGACATGGATGGTGCTTGTGTGTGTAGGCTTGCATGCCAAATGCAGTTGTGTGGGCACACATGTTTGGATGAATGTGTATGTAAGTAGACATGTCCTTGATGTCACGCATGTATGTTGTTTTCAGCTGCATGTATCAGCACTGTGTACATGTGCAAGTGTGTGTATTTCACAAGGGTGCAACAGTGATGCAACATGGATGCATGTGACAGCGGTATGTGGAAGCCTGATCGGCAGATGTGACATGGATGCCCATCTGAACACTGCGACACTTGGCAGAGGTGTGCACATGCATGCAAGTGTGGTGGTGTGTGTACATGTGTGGTGCACTTCCGGTGTTGCATGTGATGTCTGGCTCACCTTTGCCTGCTCATGCTGTTGTATGTGTATGGATGGTGCTGGCAGTTGCGATATGGCTGTGGTATGGCTCATGTGTGCGAGTTGAAATGACATGTGTGTTGGGGATTGTGATGACATGTCTGAGGTTTGCCAATGCCACTCATGTACAACTGTCATGTGTGTATGTGTCCATTGTACAGTGTCCTGATGCCTGTGTTTTATTTCTCCCTGTCTGCAGCGTGAACTGATGAAGAGGCCGGAGAAGGTGCTGTGGAGCACAGCGGTGGGGATCCCACCGCCAGCCGGAGAGGCAAGGCCCGGCTCCCTTCCCATGTTGTCATCTCGTCGGGGAGTGAGGAGTCCGGTGCCGCGTCCCAGGCCGCAGCTGCTGGGGGAGGTCCAAGAGGCAGAGGTTGGAGTTGGACTCCTGGGCAGCAGAAGGGGCAGCTGGGACCCCACAGGGCCCAACAGGGGAAGATGGCACGGAGTCATCCAGGTTGGTGGGGGGTTTGGTGGAGGAGGAGGCCGTGCAAGCAACAGAGACGGGGTCTGGAGGTGGGGATCCCACTGGTGCTAGTGGTGCAGTGCAGGACCAGGGACAGGAGGCAGCACAGGCCGCCGCGGAGGTGCCTGTGTGCAATCCTGTCCCTGATCCTGTCCCTGCATCATCTTGCACCAGTAGGGATGCCTACGTCCAGACCCGTTTTCAGGCAGGGGATGAGCTCACGTCAACTGGCCTTCCTCTGCCTGCGGACGTGGCTATCCGGGTCCGGGTTGAGCCTGTCCTGAGTGGTGTGGCGTTGCGTCAACGGGCCATGCGAGGTGACCTGCAGTCTTTTCATGAGGAGACTGCACGTCATCTCGACTGGCTCGTTGACCACGTCAGCCTGCTGGGACAGGTCACCCAGGCCGGATTTCTCTGTATGATGGGGCTTGCTACAACCCCCTCTTCAACTGAACCCCCTACGCGCCAGTCGTCCTCCGTGCCATCTTCCCACCCATCAGTCACCTGGGTGCCCTGTGGAGCTGCCTCTGACGGTGCGGCCAGGCTGGTGGAGGAGGCATCCCTGCCACAGTCGGGAGTCGGACGTCCAGCAGGGGTGGCCACATCAACGACTGCACCCCAGCCGGCAGAGGATGTGCAGGCAGCAGGAGGCAGTGCACGGGCAGAGGCACAGCAGCAGCAGCAACGTGGTGGGAGCCATGAAGGCTCGGGCCTTCAACATTGGAAGGGCAGGCATCGGCCGGAGGGCAGGAGGACCCAGGACAGAGAGTGTCTTCCGTGTGGCAGCGGTTGGGCCACGCCAAAGATGCGGAGCGGCAGCGGGCGGAAGAGGCACGGCTCACAATGGTCAGGGCGGAGAACTCCATGCGGAGGGTCCTGAGGCGGGCCGAGTGCCTCAAGGCAATCCGCAGGGGTTTGGAGGTGGACACGTCGACGGCCCTGCGGACCCTCGGGGCCATGGAGGAGGACTGCCTCCGGGACATTGAGCAGGAGTTCGATGATGCCCTGGCCCGGGACATCCAAAAGTGAGCCGTCAAACTAGCCCGCTGCCCTTGCACATAGTTATGTAGGTAGTGTTAGGTTTCATTTTTTTTGGGATTTATTTTGGACCTTTCGGACATTGGCCACATTTTTGTATATAGTTTATTTTATTAGTTAGTGTGGTTAGATAGGTTTCCTTTCTTTTGTTGGGATAATGGACCCTGGCTTGTTCCCATGTACATAGTTCATTGTTGGATTGTATTTTTCTTTCACATTTTAACCATGGAGCAATCGCTTTCTTTTTTATTTCCCATTGGATTTTGTTTTGTGGACAGTGACTTTGGACACCATTACTTTGGATTTTGATTTTTGGTTTTGGTTTTTTTCACGGACATGCTTCTTTTCATTTTTGTACATTCACATTTCTTTTTCTTTATTTTTGATTCTATTTATGTTTCCTTTAATACATATTTTTTTATCATACTTCAATGTGTAGTATCATCTCATTGGTTTCATGCATATCATGATATGGGTTTTGAGATTCACTGACACCCATTGGGTGTATGTGAGGGAAATGTGTTTGTTTCGGAACTTGCAATTGGTGTTCTGTCATGTAATTGCCAATTATGAGTGGGTGGATGCAATACTCGGGTGGGTGTTTTGCATTTGGAGGCTGACCATAGGGATCAGGCATCTAGATTGTGATGACATGTTGGCTGGGGAACATGAGTTGGACATGGGTGGGGGCCTGCTGGCAGGTGCCCCACATTGCTGGGGGGTGGGGGTGGTGGGGAACATGAGTTGGACATGGGTGGGGGCCTGCTGGCAGGTGCCCCACAGTGCTGGGGGGTGGGGAGGAGACCTGGGTGGGGGCCTGGTGGAGGGTGCCCCTGGACTGCTGGGGGGTGGGGGGGTGGGAGACATGGGTGGGGGCCTGGTGGAGGGTGCCCCTGCACTGCTGGGGGGTGGAGGGGTGGGAGACATGGGTGGGGGCCTGCTGGCAGGTGCCCCACAGTGCTGGGGGGTGGGGGGTTGGGAGACATGGGTGGGGGCCTGGTGGAGGGTGCCCCTGCACTGCTGGGGGGTGGGGGGGTGGGAGACATGGGTGGGGGCCTGGTGGAGGGTGCCCCTGCACTGCTGGGGGGTGGGGGTGTGGGAGACATGGGTGGGGGCCTGCTGGCAGGTGCCCCACAGTGCTGGGGGGTGGAGGGGCTGGGAGACATGGGTGGGGTCCTGGTGGAGGGTGCCCCTGCACTGCTGGGGGGTGGGGGTGGTGGGAAACATGAGTTGGACATGGATGGGGGCCTGCTGGCAGGTGCCCCACAGTGCTGTGGGGTGGGGGTGGTGGGGAACATGAGTTGGACATGGGTGGGGCCTGCTGGCAGGTGCCCCACAGTGCTGGGGGGCGGGGAACATGAGTTGGACATGGGTGGGGGCCTGCTGGCAGGTGCCCCACAGTGCTGGGGGGTGGGGGAGGGTGGGAGATATGGGTGGGGGCCTGCTGGCAGGTGCCCCACAGTGCTGGGGGGTGGGAGTGGTGGGGAACATGAGTTGGACATGGGTGGGGGCCTGCTGGCAGGTGCCCCACAGTGCTGGGGGGTGGGGGTGGTGGGGAACATGGGTTGGACATGGGTGGGGGCCTGCTGGCAGGTGCCCCACAGTGCTGGGGGGTGGGGGGTGGGAGACATGGGTGGGGGCCTGGTGGAGGGTGCCCCTGCACTGCTGGGGGGTGGGGGGGTGGGAGACATGGTTGGGGGCCTGCTGGCAGGTGCCCCACAGTGCTGGGGGGTGGGGGGTGGGAGACATGGGTGGGGGCCTGGTGGAGGGTGCCCCTGCACTGCTGGGGGGTGGGGGTGGTGGGGAACATGAGTTGGACATGGGTGGGGGCCTGCTGGCAGGTGCCCCACAGTGCTGGGGGTGGGGGTGGTGGGAGACATGGGTGGGGGCCTGCTGGCAGGTGCCCCACAGTGCTGGGGGGTGGGAGTGGTGGGGAACATGAGTTGGACATGGGTGGGGGCCTGCTGGCAGGTGCCCCACAGTGCTGGGGGGTGGGAGTGGTGGGGAACATGAGTTGGACATAGGTGGGGGCCTGCTGGCAGGTGCCCCACAGTGCTGGGGGGTGGGGGTGGTGGGGAACATGGGTTGGACATGGGTGGGGGCCTGCTGGCTGGTGCCCCACAGTGCTGGGGGGTGGGGGGTGGGAGACATGGGTGGGGGCCTGGTGGAAGGTGCCCCTGCACTGCTGGGGGGTGGGGGGTTGGGAGACATGGTTGGGGGCCTGCTGGCAGGTGCCCCACAGTGCTGGGGGGTGGGGGGGGTGGGAGACATGGGTGGGGGCCTGGTGGAGGGTGCCCCTGCACTGCTGGGGGGTGGGGGTGGTGGGGAACATGAGTTGGACATGGGTGGGGGCCTGCTGGCAGGTGCCCCACAGTGCTGGGGGGTGGGGGTGGTGGGAGACATGGGTGGGGGCCTGCTGGCAGGTGCCCCACAGTGCTGGGGGGTGGGGGCGTGGGGAACATGAGATGGACATGGGTGGGGGCCTGCTGGCAGGTGCCCCACAGTGCTGGGGGGTGGGGGGTTTGGGAGACATGGGTGGGGGCCTGGTGGAGGATGCCCCTGCACTGCTGGGGGGTGGGGGGTGGGAGACATGGGTGGGGGCCTGGTGGAGGGTGCCCTGCACTGCTGGGGGGTGGGGGGTGGGAGACATGGGTGGGGGGCTGGTGGAGGGTGCCCCTGCACTGCTGGGTGGCGGGGGGGGTGGGAGACATGGGTGGGGGCCTGGTGGAGGGTGCCCCTGCACTGCTGGGGGGTGGGGGGGTGGGAGACATGGGTGGGGGCCTGGTGGAGGGTGCCCCTGCACTGCTGGGTGGCGGGGGGGTGGGAGACATGGGTGGGGGCCTGGTGGAGGTTGCCCCTGCACTGCTGGGGGGTGGGGGGGTGGGAGACATGGGTGGGGACCTGCTGGCAGGTGCCCCACAGTGCTGGGGGGTGGGTGGGGTGGGAGATATGGGTGAGGGCCTGGTGGAGGGTGCCCCTGCACTGCTGGGGGGTGGGGGTGGTGGGGAACATGAGTTGGACATGGGTGGGGGCCTGCTGGCAGGTGCCCCACAGTGCTGTGGGGTGGGGGTGGTGGGGAACATGAGTTGGACATGGGTGGGGGCCTGCTGGCAGGTGCCCCACAGTGCTGGGGGTGGGGGTATTGGGGAACATGAGTTGGACATGGGTGGGGGCCTGCTGGCAGGTGCCCCACAGTGCTGGGGGGGGTGGGGAACATGAGTTGGACATGGGTGAGGGCCTCCTGCCAGGTGCCCCACAGTGCTGGGGGTTGGGGGGGTGGGAGACATGGGTGGGGGCCTGCTGGCAGGTGCCCCACAGTTCTGGGGGGTGGGGGTGGTGGGGAACATGAGTTGGACATGGGTGGGGGCCTGCTGGCAGGTGCCCCACAGTGCTGGGGGGTGGGGGTGGTGGGAGACATGGGTGGGGGCCTGGTGGAGGTTGCCCCTGCACTGCTGGGGGGTGGGGGGTGGGAGATATGGGTGGGGGCCTGGTGGAGGGTGCCCCTGCACTGCTGGGGGGTGCGGTGGTGGGAGACATGGGTGGGGGCCTGGTGGTGGGTGCCCCTGCACTGCTGGGGGGTGGGGGGTGGGAGACATGGGAGGGGGCCTTCTGGCAGGTGCCCCACAGTGCTGGAGGGTGGGGGGGTGGGAACCATGGGTGGGGGCCTGGTGGAGGGTGCCCCTGCACTGCTGGGGGGTGGGGGTGGTGGGGAACATGAGTTGGACATGGGAGGGGGCCTTCTGGCAGGTGCCCCACAGTGCTGGAGGGTGGGGGGGTGGGAACCATGGGTGGGGGCCTGGTGGAGGGTGCCCCTGCACTGCTGGGGGGTGGGGGTGGTGGGGAACATGAGTTGGACATGGGTGGGGGCCTGCTGGCAGGTGCCCCACAGTGCTGGGGGGTTGGGGGGTGGGGAACATGAGTTGGACATGGGTGGGGGCCTGCTGGCAGGTGCCCCACAGTGCTGGGGGGTGGGGGTGTTGGGGAACATGAGTTGGACATGGGTGGGGGCCTGCTGGCAGGTGCCCCACAGTGCTGGGGGGTGGGGGTGGTGGGGAACATGAGTTGTACATGGGTGGGGGCCAGCTGGCAGGTGCCCCACAGTGCTGGGGGGTGGGGGGATGGGGAACATGAGTTGGACATGGGTGGGGGCCAGCTGGCAGGTGCCCCACAGTGCTGGGGGGTGGGGGGTGGGAGACATGGGTGGGGGCCTGCTGGCAGGTGCCCCACAGTGCTGGGGGTGGGGGTGGTGGGGAACATGAGTTGGACATGGGTGGGGGCCTGCTGGCAGGTGCCCCACAGTGCTGGGGGTGGTGGGGAACATGAGTTGGACATGGGTGTGGGCCTGCTGGCAGGTGCCCCACAGTGCCGGGGGGTGGGAGACATGGGTGGGGGCCTGGTGAAGGGTGCCCCTGCACTGCTGGGGGGTGGGGGGGGTGGGAGACATGGGTGGGGGCCTGGTGGAGGGTGCCCCTGCACTGCTGGGGGGTGGGGGGGGCGGGAGACATGGGTGGGGGCCTGCTGGCAGGTGCCCCACAGTGCTGGGGGGTGGGGGGGTGGGAGACATGGGTGGGGGCCTGGTGGAGGGTGCCCCTGCACTGCTGGGGGGTGGGGGTGGTGGGGAACATGAGTTGGACATGGATGGGGGCCTGCTGGCAGGTGCCCCACAGTGCTGGGGGTTGGGGGGGTGGGAGACATGGGTGGGGGCCTGGTGCAGGGTGCCCCTGGTGGCTGGGGGTGCAGGGGGACATGCGTTGGTGGGCAGTAGTGCAAGTTGACATGTGAATTGGCTGGGGGGCATGGCCATGGTGGATGGGGTGCCTGCAGGACATGTGCAGGGTAGGCCCCTGTGGTGTGAGCCACCTGCAGGGGCTGGGGAGGGTGTAGAGGGAACACCTGGGAGGACCCACACGTGCAATTTACGTGTGGTGCTCCCCGCGCACCCCTGTAATACACGTACCCTGATGAAATCGCGTGTGGAACTTCCCGTGCACCCCTGGAATACACGTACCCTGATGATGTCACCTGTGATACTTCCCCCGCACCCCGAAGTACACGTACCCTGATGAGATCGCGTGTGGAACTTCCCGCGCACCCCTGATATACACGTACCCTGCTGATGTCGTGTGTGAAACTTCCCCCGCACCCCGAAATACACGTACCCTGCTGGAATCGCGTGTGGAACTTACCGCGCACCCCTGAAATACACGTACCCTGCTGGAATCGCGTGTGCAACTTCCCGCGCACCCCTGAAATACGCGTACCCTGCTCGCACTGGGCCAATCACGTGTGGAACTTCCCGCGCACCCCTGAAATACACGTACCCTGCTGATGTCGCGTGTGAAACTTCCCCCGCACCCCGAAATACACGTACCCTGCTGAAATCGCGTGTGGAACTTCCCCCGCACCCTGAAATACACGTACCCTGCTGAAATCACGTGTGGAACTTCCACGCACCCCTGAAATACGCGTACCCTGCTCGCACGGGGCCAATCGCGTGTGGAACTTCCCGCGCACCCTTGAAATACACGTACCCTGCTGAAATCGCGTGTGGAACTTCCCGCGCACCCCTGAAATACACGTACCCTGCTGATGTCGCGTGTGAAACTTCCCCCGCACCCCGAAATACACGTACCCTGCTGAAATCGCGTGTGGAACTTCCCCCGCACCCTGAAATACACGTACCCTGCTGAAATCACGTGTGGAACTTCCACGCACCCCTGAAATACGCGTACCCTGCTCGCACGGGGCCAATCGCGTGTGGAACTTCCCGCGCACCCTTGAAATACACGTACCCTGCTGAAATTGCGTGTGGAACTTCCCGCGCACCCCTGAAATACGCGTACCCTGCTCGCACGGGGCCAATCGCGTGTGGAACTTCCCGCGCACCCCTGAAATACACGTACCCTGCTGATGTCGCGTGTGAAACTTCCCCCGCACCCCGAAATACACGTACCCTGCTGAAATCGCGTGTGGAACTTCCCCCGCACCCTGAAATACACGTACCATGCTGAAATCACGTGTGGAACTTCCACGCACCCCTGAAATACGCGTACCCTGCTCGCACGGGGCCAATTGCGTGTGGGACTTCCCGCGCACCCTGAAATACACGTACTCTGCTGTAATCGCGTGTGGAACTTCCCACGCACCCCTGAAATACACGTACCCTGCGGCAATCGCGTGTGGAACTTCCCGCGCACCCCTGAAATACGTGTATCCTGCTCGTACGGGGCCAATCGCGTGAGGTACTTCCCGCGCACCACAATGATACACGTAGCCCGCTTTCCGTGCTGGTCCAGGGTTAGCGCAGCCCTTTGCGCTGGATTGGGGATTTTGATGGCTTTTACCTGCGCGAGAGGCGTTCTTGGGGGCGGAACTGGCGCTGCTGCAGGGTCGCTGCGCCACTGTGCGCCACGGCTGGTTTTGGTGGCTGGAATCCATGAATACGTTGTGCGCGGAAATGGATTTTAGCGTACGCGGCTGGCGCAGGGATTCGCACGCGCTCACTGTGCGCCCACCGCGTGCGCCACTTGTGCGCTGCATTTTATGAATTACCCTCCATGTGTCAGTATGAAGATAAAGAAGACTTAATATACTACAATCAAAACTAAACAATGAACAACGTAGCATTTTTCAAGAAGTAACAAAACAAATTGCACATGGTGTAAAACATGAAAATAAAGAATGTTCCTGCAATACTTTTAAACCTATACTACTGTACGTCAGTGGTGAAGCTGGTTCCTGGCAAAACATTCCTAATCAAAATCATCAGTAAGTTCCTTCAACAATTGACAAACAACAAACTGTCAGCTGTTGTCACTGCCCCCACAGGTTTAGCTGCCTACAACATAGGTGGTGTCACTTTACACCGATTACTACTATTGCCAGTAGAACACCAGAACAAATTAGACTATTACAAACTTTCTGCAGAAGCTTCAATGGAACTACGCAGAGTATTGAAACAAATAAAAATGCTACTAATAAATGAAGTGAGCATGGTCTCCAACCTGATGTTGGCTTTGATTCACCTCAGATTACAAGAAGTACTCAAAACAAACTATGAACAGCTCTCTGCAGGAAAAAACAACATCGTTTTCGGAGATCTTCTTCAATTGACACCAGTAAAAGTGGAGCCTATTTTTAAAACATTTGGACACAAACTCTGCCGTAAAACTGTTGGCAGCATTGGAAATGTCAACCTTTGGCAACATTTCCAATACAGAGAATTAACAGAAAACATGCGGCAATCTGCAGATCTCACTTATGCCAACATCTTAAAAAGTATCAGAGTTGGTATACTTTCTAAAGAAGCAGAAGCAATATTGAAAATCCGGAAAATTAATGCACTTTATGGGGATAATGTATGTGCTACAGATGTTATGGAACACTTAGCCCACAAAAATGTCAATTGTATGGCCTTAATGCAAATTCTTGCAAGCTGTTTCAAATTCAATGAAATAATGTAAAGTAAAGAAATGCAACCAATAATGGAAATTAGCGTCACAGACAAACTAGATGTACATGGTATGACACTACCCATGTGTGACCAAGCCACAACAAGACTAAATAGTTTAGAAAAATCAATCTCAAACACAGCAGGCTTAGAAAAGATATTAGAATTATCCTTAAATTGCAGCGTAATGCTTAAACGTAACCTTGACATGGACCAAGGACTAGTTAATGGAGCACTGGGTACAGTTGTATGCTTTCAAACATACACAAGTGACAACAAAATTCAGTTTGTCAATATACTCTTTGACAAACTTTCAGAAGTTAAAAGGATAGGACGCTCAACAGCTCGATTCCTTCTCTTCAAAGACATGTATGTACGCAGAGAACAATTTTCTCAAACTCTTGCATACGCAGTCACGATTCATAAATCACAAGGTCTTACCCTAGACAAAGCAATGATAGATATTGTAACACAGTCTTTAAAGAAGGCATGAGCTAAATAGCACTATCACGCTTACGTACACTTGATGGTCTATTTCAGATCAACTTTGATGCAAGTAAAATAAACGCTGATATTCCTTGCATTTTAGAATACAATATACTTTGCTCACTATACACCCACCGTCTAAACACATATTCTGTTCCACAAAAAGTAAAACGTTACAAAAGAAAAATAAATCAAACAGAAATGCAACAGGATGTCACTGCAAATCCTCCAAAGAGAGTAAAAGAAAGTAATACTTCATCAAGTACCACAAGCAAAAAAGAATCAAATAGGGAAAGTAAACCAGGTACTTCTTCAAAGAAGGAAGACAAACTCCAAAGAAAAACAGTTAGATACAGAACTACCTGGTCCATTTGAACTCTCAAATATAGTTGGTGTAAGTTGCTACGCAAATGTAGCAATGAATATTCTATTTCAATTACCACCAATTGTTAACATTTATTTACACAGTACAGACCCATTGTGTATGCAAATGTTAGTACTTCACAGAAATGCAGCAAACAATTTCTAATGTACTTACTACAAGTACTGCAAAACAAAAACATACCTATAAATGAAATCTTCCAGATTTCATACATGTGGAAACATACATGCACTCTCTGCAACAATGTGACACAAGAAGAAATCCCCAATGAACGCTTCATATATATATATATATATATATATATATATATATATATATATATATATATATATATATATATATATCAATACCTAATTGTGAATCCGTTCCATTTCAGCAACTTGTACAAAATGCAAACCATGGTAGATTATGTTCTAGCTGCAATTCAGATAATCGCTATACGTTAGTAATACAAACACATAGTAAATACGTAATACTAATGCTTCTAAGTTACAATGCAGATGGTACAAAAAACAACTACAAGCTGACTGGATTCACACATGGTCAAATACCACTTGGTAAGAAAACCTTCACAACAATAGGTATAATCTACCACACAGGAGCCACAACCAATTCAGGGCACTACACTGCATATATAAAAAAGAAATGTGGATGGTTTGGATGTAATGATAGTACCATTACTCTAAAGCAGAGATTACCAGCAAATCTTACAAACACTTATTTAATGTCTTTAGAACCAACATTTGATAACTAAACTGTACTTAAAGCTTAAGTAAACTTGTAGTAAAAAAATATAAACTGTTAGAATATTCCAAAAGCTATTGAAACTGCCCAAACATTGTACAACAACTAATCAGATAAATGAATACCACTAAATTAGAGCAAAAAATAGACAGTTAGAATACGCCAATTGGTATCTAACTGTCCCAAAATTTAACAATATCGAAACAGATAAATCAATACCACTAAAATATATCAATAAATAGACAGTTAGAATACGCCTACTGGTATCTAACTGCTCCAAAATTTCATAATATCCAAACAAATAAATAATATGTTAGTGCTAGAAAAAATGCAACAACTCAATGTATAAATCATTAGCCAGAAACAAGTGAACACTGAAAACAAACAAACAAATAAACTGTAGCATAACAGAAAAAAGGTTTCTTTTTAATCCAACATGAATTTATTTTTCTCCCACAGACCCAATGATTTTAGCAACAAACACAGAAATTGCACAGTACTCTGGTTTGTAATGTACTAAATCTGAGGGTCCAAAAAATAAAATGTTGATTATACAATGTAATAAGTCATTACAAAATACTAATACTAACATGCTATTTTCTTTTATCACAGAAATTAACAAGAAATACAGTAAGTATATTATACAATCTATACCATGGCCACAACCATCGCAGCATATCACACCCATAGTATCTTATAACTTTGTTCCTTATGAATTTGTTTTTGACCCAAAGTTATAAGCAACTATAAGTGCGATATGCTGCGGTGGTTGTGGCCAGGGCATAGAGTGTTGGGTGCATGAACATTTCAACTATGGCCTATGGAAACTTTTAATGTCCGCGGACATTACCAGTGTTCTTAGAACACTTTCAGCTTGCCAGCAAACAATATGGACAGCGTCTTCAGGACACCCCCTACGAACATTTCAGGACACCACAAGAGTTCTTAGAACACTTTCAATTTGACAACGAACAATACGGACACCGTCCTCAGAACACCCCCATTTGGTTTATTTGTGAACATTTCAGGACACCGCGAGTGTTCTTAGAACACATTCAACTTGACAAAAAACAATACAGAGAGTGTCCTCAGAACACCCCAATTTTGTTTATTTACGAACATTTTAGGACACCACGAGTGTTCTTAGAACACATTCAACTTGACAAAGAACAATACGGACACCGCGTGTGTTCTTAGAACACTTTCAACTTGACAACGAACAATACGGACAGCGTCCTCAGAACACCCCCATTTTGTTTGTTTGCGAACATTTCAGGACACCGCGAGTGTTCTGAGAACACATTCAACTTGCCAGCGAACAATACGAACAGCATCTTCAGGACACCCCCTACGAACATTTCAGGACACCGTGAGAGTTCTTAGAACATTTTCAACTTGACGACGAACAATACGGACAGCGTCCTCAGAACACCCCCATTTTGTTTGTTTGCGAACATTTCAGGACACCGCGAGTGTTCTGAGAACACATTCAACTTGCCAGCGAACAATACGAACAGCATCTTCAGGACACCCCCTACGAACATTTCAGGACACCGTGAGAGTTCTTAGAACATTTTCAACTTGACAACGAACAATACGGACAGCGTCTTCAGGACACCCCCTACGAACATTTCAGGACACTGCGAGAGTTCTTAGAACATTTTCAACTTGACAGCGAACAATATGGACAGCGTCTTTAGGACACCCACTATGAACATTTTAGGACACCACAAGTGTTCTTAGAACACAATCAACTTGACAAAGAACAACACGGACAGCGTCTTCAGGACACCCCCTACGAACATTTCAGGACAACGCGACAATTCTTAGAACACTTTCAACTTGACAACGAACAATCCGGACAGCGTCCTCAGAACACCACCATTTCGTTTATTTGCGAACATTTCAGGACACCGCGAGTGTTCTCAGAACACATTCAGCTTGCCACAGAACAATACGGGCAGCGTCCTCAGAACACCCCCATTTTGTTTATTTGCGAACATTTCAGGACACCGCAAGTGTTCTTAGAACAGTTTCAGCTGCTTGCGAACAAAACGGACACATATTGAGTCCTCAGAACACCCCCCATTCACTTTATTTAGAACATTTCAGAACACCTGTGATGTCCGCAGACAAATCGAACACAAAAAGAATGTCTACCACATAAAAAAGCACAAAATTTAACCTATCTCATACCCTCCCATCCTCCCCAAACACTCCTACACACCAACACATTCTACTCAATACACATTTTGAACAAGCTTTCACCGCGCTGTCCGCAGGGGGTGGGGGGTAGAACAGAGACAGACACGGGGCATGAGCGGGGGGTGGGGGGCAGCAGGAGACAGACACGGGGCATGAGCGGGGGGTGGGGGAACAGGAGACAGACACGGAGCATGAGCGGGGGGTGGGGAGAACAGGAGACAGACACGGGGCATGAGCGGGGGTGGGGGGCAACAGGAGACAGACACGGGGCATGAGCGGGGGGTGGGGGGCAAAAGGAGAGACACAGGGCATGAGCGGGGGGTGGGGAGCAACAGGAGAGACACGGGGCATGAGCGGGGGTGGGGGAAACAGGAGACAGACACGAGGCATGAGCGGGGGTGGGGAGAACAGGAGACAGACACGGGGCATGAGCGGGTGGGGGGAACAGGAGACAGACACGGGGCATGAGCAGGGGGGTGGGGGGCAACAGGAGATAGACACGGGGCATGAGAGGGGGTGGGGGGAACAGAATACAGACACGGGGCATGAGCGGGGGGTGGGGAGAACAGGAGACAGACACGGGGCATGAGCGGGGGCATGGGGGGCAACAAGAGAGAGACACGGGGCATGAGCGGGTGGGGGGAACAGGAGACAGACACGGGGCATGAGCAGGCATGCACCACCATTTCGTTTATTTGCGAACATTTCAGGACACCGCGAGTGTTCTCAGAACACATTCAGCTTGCCACAGAACAATACGGGCAGCGTCCTCAGAACACCCCCATTTTGTTTATTTGCGAACATTTCAGGACACCGCAAGTGTTCTTAGAACAGTTTCAGCTGCTTGCGAACAAAACGGACACATATTGAGTCCTCAGAACACCCCCCATTCACTTTATTTAGAACATTTCAGAACACCTGTGATGTCCGCAGACAAATCGAACACAAAAAGAATGTCTACCACATAAAAAAGCACAAAATTTAACCTATCTCATACCCTCCCATCCTCCCCAAACACTCCTACACACCAACACATTCTACTCAATACACATTTTGAACAAGCTTTCACCGCGCTGTCCGCAGGGGGTGGGGGGTAGAACAGAGACAGACACGGGGCATGAGCGGGGGGTGGGGGGCAGCAGGAGACAGACACGGGGCATGAGCGGGGGGTGGGGGAACAGGAGACAGACACGGAGCATGAGCGGGGGGTGGGGAGAACAGGAGACAGACACGGGGCATGAGCGGGGGTGGGGGGCAACAGGAGACAGACACGGGGCATGAGCGGGGGGTGGGGGGCAAAAGGAGAGACACAGGGCATGAGCGGGGGGTGGGGAGCAACAGGAGAGACACGGGGCATGAGCGGGGGTGGGGGAAACAGGAGACAGACACGAGGCATGAGCGGGGGTGGGGAGAACAGGAGACAGACACGGGGCATGAGCGGGTGGGGGGAACAGGAGACAGACACGGGGCATGAGCAGGGGGGTGGGGGGCAACAGGAGATAGACACGGGGCATGAGAGGGGGTGGGGGGAACAGAATACAGACACGGGGCATGAGCGGGGGGTGGGGAGAACAGGAGACAGACACGGGGCATGAGCGGGGGCATGGGGGGCAACAAGAGAGAGACACGGGGCATGAGCGGGTGGGGGGAACAGGAGACAGACACGGGGCATGAGCAGGGGGGTGGGGGGCAACAGGAGATAGACACGGGGCATGAGAGGGGGTGGGGGGAACAGAATACAGACACGGGGCATGAGCGGGGGGTGGGTAGAACAGGAGACAGACACGGGGCATGAGCGGGGGCATGGGGGGCAACAGGAGACAGACACAGCAAATGAGGGGAACAGGAGACAGATACGGGGCATGAGCGTGGGGTGGGGAGAACAGGAAACAGACATGGGGCATGAGCGGGGGGAACAGAAGACAGACACGGGGCATGAGCGGGGGATGGGGGGAAGGGGAGAGAGACACGGGGCGTGAGCGGGGTGGGCGGAGGGAGAGAGACACATGGGGCATGAGCGGAGGGTTGGGGGAGGGAGAGAGACACACGGGGCATGAGTGGGGGGTGGGCGGGAGGGAGAGAGACACACAGGGCATGAGTGGGGGGTGGGCGTGAGGGAGAGAGACACACGGGGCATGAGCGGGGGTGGGGGGGAGGTCGAGAGACGCACGGGGCATGAGCGGGGGGTGGGGGGAAGGGGAGAGAGACACACGGGGCATGAGCGGGGGTTGGGGGGAGAGAGAGAGACACACGGGGCATGAGCAGGGCATGGGGTGGAGGGAGAGAGACACACGGGGCATGAGCGGGGGTGGGGGGGAGGGAGAGACACACGGGGCATGAGCGGGAGGGGGATAGACACACGGGACATGAGCGGGGGTGGGTGGGAGGGGGAAAGACACGGGGCAAGAGCGGGGTGGGCGGGAGGGGAAAAGACACGGGGCAAGAGCGGGGGTGGGCAGGAGCGGAAAAGACACGGGGCAAGAGCGGGGGTGGGCGGGAGGGGGAAAGAGATACGGGGCAAGAGCGGGGGTGGGCGGGAGGGGGAAAGAGACACGGGGCAAGAGCGGGGGTGGGCGGGAGGGGGAAAGAGACACGGGGCAAGAGTGGGGGTGGGCGGGAGGGTGAAAGAGACACGGGGCAAGAGCGCGGGTGGGCGGGAGGGGGAAAGAGACATGGGCAAGGGGGGTTGGGCGGGAGGGGGAAAGAAACACCGGGCAAGAGCGGGTGTGGGAGGGGGAAAGAGACACGGGGCAAGAGCGGGGGTGGGTGGGAGGGGGAAAGAGACACGGGGCAAGAGCGGGGGTGGCCGGGAGGGGGAAAGAGGCACAGGGCAAGAGCGGGGGTGGCCGGGAGGGGGATGGGGAAAGAGACACGGGGCAAGAGCGGGGGTGGGCGGGAGGGGGAAAGAGACATGGGGCAAGGGGGGGTTGGGCGGGAGGGGGAAAGAGACACCGGGCAAGAGCAGGTGTGGGAGGGGGAAAGAGACACGGGGCAAGAGCGGGGGTGGGTGGGAGGGGGAAAGAGACACGGGGCAAGAGCGGGGGTGGCCGGGAGGGGGAAAGAGACACAGGGCAAGAGTGGGGGTGGGCGGGAGGGGGATGGGGAAAGAGACACGGGGCAAGAGCGGGGGTGGGCGGGAGGGGGAAAGAGACACGGGGCAAGAGTCGGGGTGGGTGGGAGGGGGAAAGAGACACTGGGAAAGAGCGGGGGTGGGCGGGAGGGGGAAAGACACATGGGCAAGAGCGGGGGTGGGGGGAGAGAGACAGACACACGGGACATGAGCGGGGGGTGGGGAGAGGGAAAGAGAGACACGGGGCATGAGCGGGGTGGAGGGGAGGGAGAGAGACACACGGGGCATGAGCAGTGGTGGGGGGAGGGAGAGAGACACATGGGGCATGAGCGGGGGGTGGGCGGGAGGGGGAGAGACACACGGGGCATGAGCGGGGGGTGGGCGGGAGGGGGAGAGACACACGGGGCATGAGCGGGGGTGGGGGTGAGGGAGAGAGACACACGGGGCATGAGCGGGGGGTGGGGGGAAGAGGTGAGAGACACACGGGGCATGAGCGGGGGTGGGGGGAAGGGAGAGAGACACACGGGACATGAGCGGGGGTGGCCGGTGGGTGGGGAGAGACACACGGACATGAGCGGGGGGTGGGGAGAGACACACGGACATGAGCGGGGGGTGGGCAGCGGGTGGGGAGAGACACACGGACATGAGCGGGGGGTGGGGAGAGACACACGGACATGAGCGGGGGGTGGTCGGCGGGTGGGGAGAGATACACGGACATGAGCGGGGGGTGGGGAGAGACACACGGACACATGAGCAGGGGGTGGGCGGCGGGTGAGGAGAGAGATACACGGACATGAGCGGGGGTGGGAGAGACACATGGGGGTGGGAGAGACACACGGGGCATGGGCGGGTGGAAGAGATGAGCGGGGCACGAGCGGGGGGTGGGCGGGAGGGAGAAAGACACACAGACATGAGCGGGGGGTGGGCGGGACAGAGAAAGACACACGGACATGAGCGGGGGGTGGGCGGGAAGGAGAAAGACACACGGACATGAGCGGGGGGTGGGCGGGAGGGAGAAAGACACATGGACATGAGCGGGGGTGGGAGGAACAGGAGACAGACATGTGCATGAGCAGGGGTGGGGGACTTACTGCGCAGGCGGGATACAAAGCCTCTCATGCGCGGAACAAAGATGGCAGGCGTCTCTGAAGCCAGACGCACTGCACGCTTTCACGCATCCAATGAGAGAGCGGAGCGAACAGGGAAGTGTGTCCGCGAAGCGAACACAGATATCACTAATTTTTTTCACTTACATTTTTGTCATTTTTTTAAAAACTACTGGACGGATTTACACCAAATAAAGCAAAGCACGCTTTCGGGACCAAGCCGCCGCTCCTGCTGCAAATTTGGTGTAAATCCATCCAGCGGTTTGGGCTGTAGGCGTGAGCAAAGTTTTTTCCCATTATGTCTATGGGAAAAAAAAAAGTTTTGGGACCCCCCCTATAACTTTGCCCCCCCTGCACGAATCCTTACCAAACTTTGCAAAAAAATTCAGAGTGACCCAAATACTTTTTTTGCAAAGTTTGGTGAGGATTCGTCCTGGGAGAGGGAAGTTATAAGCCGCCCAAAAAGTTCTCTTCCTATGGAAACTGCAACTTAACCATAACTACATGGCCACTACCGTGGCCATGTAATATATATATATATATCCCACTGTCAAATCAAGTGATATGAGACTGAGGTTTGGCCGGTGCTAAAATAGTACAATTCTAGTTCAAGAGCACCAAGGAGCGCCATTTTGGACAGGTAATCATCAAATCTGCTCGAATGTAAGGAGGTAAAGTGGCAAAATGGCAATTTGCATGAGGAGCCATTAATCATTAATCCTTTCACTAGGCTTGGACATTTGGCCTTCAAGGAACTGAATAACAAGAAAGTATTCCCTTTCACCCATCATAATTCATGAAACTGTCAAAACAGGACCTGATCCTTCTGACCAGTCGACTGATGGCAGGTCAGATTACTACCAATTTAACTGGGCCTAGGTTTGTTATGAAGGAGGAAAATGCACAGAGAATTATAGATGCAGTGGACCTAGGATGATCACCCAATGAAGGATTTAGGATGATCACCCAGTGAAGGATTTATGATGATCACCCAATGAACATACCATATAATGAAAGAAGATACTGAATGCAGGTGATTTAGGTGATCAAAAATGGTCTAGATTAGACACAGACAAATATAAAAAGGAATGATGCAGAGCTAGAACAAATTCATTGTGGGGAGATGCAGAAAATAGTGCATCATTGTACACGACCGGGTGTGGTTACCTGATGCAGCAGCTGGTTGGTGCATGTATTAAGGTTTACAGTACCACCACAAGTGGCAGGAAATATTTAGGCAACCGCGGACTGCTTTCTCCAGGTTGTGTTCTGAATTGCACGTCCAGAGATGAGACGGCTGCTGCTGCCCCTGCACCCGACTGTGGATAGTGTAGAGCCTTGTAGCCTGCCTTTGTGTTATTTCACACCCATTGCTTGTTTTACGTTTACTTTTAGGGTCCCGACGTGTCATCCAAACGTGGGCAACCCCTATACGCCGCTGTTACCAATAGTACAGTGTGCTTTTTAGAACTCTGCAGTCTTTCGTGTGCAGCCTGGTGTAGTATCTGATGAGGATTCCAGCTGAGTCCGATGTTGGTAGAACAAATACAAGCACATAGTGAGATAGGTTTTGCGTTCACATGCAGGCGGATGCGCCAGGTTCCAGGCGGCATGCAGGTTCCTCTCTCTTTGGACTACCCGTTGGACCAACTCTCTTTGGACTATCCCCTTTTGTACTACCACAATTGGCAGATGGGTTTGTCTGGAATGATTTCTCGGTAGCAGCACTTCCGGTGGGCGCCCGGTGGAGGGGGGAGTGCAGATTGTGGAACATTAGTTGTTTTTCGCAACTCAAACGAGGTGTGCCTGCTAGATTGGTAACCGAAAGAGACCGTAAATTGATGCACACCAACTTTTTCTACTTTTTAAAATATATATTGTTTTTTACACTGTTTCTTATTTTTGGCAGATATTTTAGACTGGTTTTCCGACCATCTACTATGCTCACATCCTCTTGCCTTGAAGAAGGCCTTATGTGACGCAAATATCTATTGTCACAGCGATGGCTGAACCCTGAGTTGGCACAAGTTCACAAGTTTTTCACGATTAGCGTGCTCCAACCGTTTGAGGCCTATTGTTCATAAATGACTGTGATCTAGGTGTTAAACTCTCTCAGTCGACACGTTTTACAGAGAAATGGCACAGAATGATCATTACTGACAGCGCTCGCTGGATTTGTATAACAGTTAAGGGGAGCTGATCACAGTGTTCAGCATCCAATTGAGTCCATTGTTTTGTAATGTCATTTTAACATTCTTTTCCTTTGGTCTGTGTTAGCATGTGTTAGTATGAATGAGAGTGTGGTTGTATGAATGAAGGATGGTTGCAGTACCTCTCACTGGACAAACAGTAGATCATGTGAGGGAAGTGGGGAAAGAAAACAAAAATTGTCACGTTCCTTTGATGTTATGCCTCCCACCTGTGTGTGCATTTGATATCTATGCAATGTTTTGATTTTATAATCATTTTTTGATAAAAATTATGTTTTTCAAATTAGTCCAGTGTTCGAGGTTTCACTGAAATAAATATGCATTACTTTGATCTTGAGAAACGGTACAGGGAATTTTTCCTTTTTGTGTTGCCTTTTACCCCCAGCCAGGCAACACCAACATGACCTTTGGAACCCAGCACCTAGGGCTCCTGCCCCGAGAAACTCACACTGTGCGAGGCAGTGGAGCTCTCTCTTCCTCCAAAATACAGGACCCCTATCTCCCTGCCTCACCTGCTATTGAGCGGCAGAGCAAACCAGAGAGATGAGGAGGGAGAACTCATTGATTCGCTGGATTGAGAGCATTGCTCTATGCGTGGGTCGATGCAGGTTGGAAGCAACAGTAAGAAAGTGACAATTAAGTTAGGACCATGTCAACCTAAGAATAAAGAACTGGACTGTTCTGGCACCATGTTCCACAACTGAAAATTGTGTCCACTTCAAAGTGATTGGTCATTATGCCCAGGCTTTCATATAGAACAGAATGGAATTACTCCCTGACTCCCAGAGACTTTAAATACAAAGGTTTCAGGCTCACCCTGAATTCTCAGCACCTCCATCGGGCAGGTGGGTAAACCCAAGCTGCGAGGTTGCATAACACAGGAGCAAGTACTTCTACTGTTTTGTTAGTGCTGGACTTAAGATATGTGAAGATCTCTGTGGCAAAAGACAAGCAGGGATCCCCTAATTTGTACAAATATTAACTCCATTGTAAGTGGCATTAGTCTGTGAGACTCCAGGGCATCTGGAGAAGTCAGACATTACAAGAAATGGCATCATAGAAAGGGACATCGCAAAATGGGCTTTGACCACTTGGTACTGTAGGAAAAAATGAGGCTCCAAATTTTAACTGAGTCTCTCAATTTTTGCGAGGTCAGCATTTTACCAAAAACTGAAAAATGATCAGCATGAGTGTGAGACTTTGGTCTGAATCTGGTGTGAGTCAGTATTGTGAGTGCATAGAACATACAAGGTAAAAGGGGGGTTTGAATTTGCCATAACATGAATGCTGATGTTATAATTTGGACACCACACCATGGGAATATGGACTGAATTTCAATGAAATATCAAACTAACAATGTACTTACTAACATCCCTAAATTACTAATATATACCCACATTTATTTTAAAGGCAACTCAGTCCATAGCCCTGTGGTACAAAATATGACTACAGAAATATTGATGACAAGCCGGCTCATTTTAAAAGAGAATAAATGTGCAGAATGAAAGCTGTTTTCTTGCAAAGAAGAGATGAGGGATGTGAAGTCTGTTTTTTCTCAAAACAAACTTATTGTTTAAAAGACAGAACCAGCACAAAGATATGTAGCCATTTACATCCGTATGCTGCTGACTGGGTCTCTGTGCAGAGGTGACAGGCTGAGCGCGTGTTATCTGAAACTTTCTAGTGGGTTAGTTGATTGAGAGGGAATGTCTGATAGATGGGATGACATCACTGAAAGTGGCAGGGATATTGTATGCCTTCTGTAAGGGAAATATACCTTTATGTATTTATTTATTTATTGTTTGCTTGTTTGTTTCTTATACAGCAAGTAAAATACTGTTTCAAAGCACCCACAGGTGGAGGGAAAAGGAGAAAAGACAAATCTACTATAACTTTTGAGTATTCAGAATTTGCAAGTGCAGCAAGGAAGAGGGCAGAGGGCATAAGTGCTCAGGAGTCCAGCCTCATGGGTGAGCCACAGATGAAGTGCTTGCGTTGTTGAGTGCTACATTTCTAGGGGCAACATTAGGAGTATGTGCAAACCTCCAGGGTGGACAGTGTGCAAAGGTAAGTTCTGAGGGTAGACAGGGGCTGGGACAATTGGGTGTGGAAGGTGAGGGGCCCTGAGGATGCATAAGTGCCCCAAACACCAATCACAGCAACTGTGAGATTAGTGAAGAAGGGAAGGAAGAGGTTAAGAGGAACGTCTTGAGGAGCTTCCGGAATTTAAGAAAGTCCTGCTCAACGTGCAGAGGCATGGAGAGGCTGTTGGATAGGAGGAAGAAAGCTGAGGAAAGCGATCAACCACCTACCCTCTGTTTTGCAACACACTTTAAACACAAATAATTGGTGCCAGAGGAACGTAGTGGTCTAGAGGGAGAGTATATAGTAAGATAAAGTTGAAGATAGCGTGGCCCCCGTGCCCAGACAGCCTTGTTTACTGATGCATAGGGATTTGAATTTAATCCGTACAGCAACCGGGAGCCAATGAAGAATGTTTAGGTAGGGCAGGAGAGATGCGGTCCCTTGGCTTAAGGCCAAGGATAAGTCTTGCTGCCCTATTCTGGATTAGCTGGAGGGGTCGCAGAGTGGAAGAAGGTAGATTCAGGGGGAGGCCATTAAAATAGTGAAGCCTGGAGAGAACCAGGGCTTGGGTAACATTGAGCCTCTTGGGGGAATGAGAAAAGGGAGACTTCCTTTGAGAAGGAAGAGATGAACGTGGGACATCTGTGCAATGTCCTGAGTGTGTGGGAGGAAGGAGAGAGAGGAGGAAAAGATGACTCCAAGGTTTCTGGCCTCAGAAGAAGGAGCAGGTAGAGAGCCGAAGGAGGAAGGCCAGAGTGAAGGGAAGAAGCAGGGAGCAAGTGTTCCAATGGAATGAACTCAGTTTTACAGACATTGTGGCAGAAATCATCGCAGGTGTGCCAGGAATGATTGGCAGATAGGCAAGCAGGGATAATGTAGGGTGCGAGAGGCTCAGTAGGAAGTTTGAAAAAGAGCTGTGTGTCGTCTGCATAACAATGGAAGTTGGAGGAGAAGGAGGAGATAAGGCATGCAAGCAGAGCAAGGTAGATGTTAAAGAGCCAAGGGGAGAGGATAGAACCCTGGGGGACACCACAGATGGAGAAAGAAGTTGTGGAGGGGAAGGTGCCCAGGATGACTTGGCAGAGTGGTGAGTAAGGAAGGATGTCAGCCAGTCCAGTTCCCATTGCGAGGAACCAAAGGTTATCATGGAGCCTTGTATCAGGATGGAGTGGTTGACTGTGTCAAAGGCAGAGGAGAGATTGAGAAGGATGATGACAGCAGGGGAGTTGGAGTCCAGAGATACAAGCAGTTCTTCACAGGTGTTTAGAAGAGCAGTTTCCGTGCCTCTGGATTCCCGAAATCCAGATTTTTGATGGTGGAGACCACCAACAAGTTCAGGGTGTGAGTTGAGTTGGGGCAATGCCAGCTTCTCGAGCAGCTTCCCCGTGAAGGGGGTGATAGAAAGAGGGTGGTAGTTGGTAGGGTAGGTAGAGTCTGCAGAAGGTTTTTTCAGGAGGGGGCTCACAAGGGAGTGCTTAAGGAAGGCAGGGAAAGATCGAGTGTCAAAAGAGGGATTGCAGAAATCAGTGAGTGCAGGGGCAAGAGAGCCAATGTTATCCTTGATGGCCTTGGATGAGCAAGGGGAAATCTGTTTGGAAAGAGACCTTCATGGAGCGGACAACTCCAGAAACTTCTTCAGGTGTGACAGGGGAGTTGGAGAAGAAGGAGGAATATAAGAGGCTAGGGGAGGCAAGGGGGTGTGGGATGGCTTGGTAGGGTGGGTAGCAAGAGTGTTCAGTATGTGCTGGGATTTGGTGGTGAAGTGTGTGGCCAATATGTTGCAGAGGGCCTGTGAAGGAGAAGTGGGGGAGGAGACTGAGGAAGGGTTATCTAGTTGAGTGCAGATCTTGAAAAGGTCAGCCTTGTTGTTGGATGCACCGGAGACTTGTGCATGAATGTGGGCTCTTTTCTTGGCGCCGATGGAGAGTCTGTATTACCTTTGGAGCAGGTGGCAGGGAAATTTGTCAGAGGGTGAGCCTGATGTTTGCCATTTCCATCCTTCCGCCCTACACTTTTGTTTTATGGACGCAAGTTTGGAGTCGTACCAGATTTTATGCTTAAGACTGGGGCAAGAATGTCAAGAGTATTGGTGATGGAGAGGTGGAGGTTGATGAGGGCAGAGTCAAAGATAGTAACAGAGGTAGGGGTTGGGGGGTGAAGGTGGAAGTGAAGGCAGCAGCTGACACTCAGTTCATCGGGTGGATGTTAGTGAACGAGGTTGGCTGGGCTTTTAAGGGGACATCAGAGGTCCAGGGGGACCCCGGTGGGAGTGTAAGTGATTTCAATCCGGCACACACCAAGTCAAAGCTCAGCATGTAGTGCACAACTGAAATCCTTATTTATTTTTGTGTAAAAGTTCATTATTCTGAACGATATACCACTCATATCACGTCTTTCACACTGAACCAGGAATCAGGCTGGTTTGCAAAGGTAAAGATTTATTTATTTATTTAAATTTTATCACAATATGTCTTAATAGGTACACAACAATCACCAATGGGGTGACGTAACACTGAATGATCTTTTTAATACACAAGGAATAGCAGTGAGCAAACAATTCAGCCCAGGAAATAATACTTGTGTGTGGTTTCAGATCGGATAGCACTGTGGTTAAAGGTTCCCCCTGCACACCTTCAACACCCAATAGGCAATGTAAAGAGATAGGAGGGGAGAGCAGGTATTTAGGAAAGGCAAAAATCAGACAGAATATCAATCCCACTTCCCCCCTTTCAAACACTTTCAAACACAAGAGAAAACGGAATTGACTGTCAAGCTGTCAGAATGGCTTGTAAAGTTATCTTTACAATGGACTGTGCAAAAACACCAAATACGGTCAAAATTGCTGAAATTGTGATAAATTCTTATGGTAGCCACTTTGGATAGTTGCACACAACAAGCAATGATTTAATACCAAGAAAAAATTTGAAATCTTAAAATTCAAGTCGGAAGCAATCAAAAGCTGTTTTATACTTGTGACAATTTTCCAAAACGAGAATGTGCAACAAACTTTTCACTGCACGATAATTGCGATAACGGGAGAACCATATTGATTTGGAATGCGGTTTTAGATTTGATTCAAAGCTGTGGATGTTAGCTGTAAGCAGACGTTTCTTGCACAAAACTGTGCTAGCACAAAAACTGAGGGAGTTATGGACGTTTTAGTGGAGGTCATTTTTTTTAGATAAGTGCAAGAATGGAAAACAGAATGCACTTTTAAAATGACAAAAAGGATTTCTTACACTAGGGATGACTATGAACAAAACAAATACCACACAGGAGCACAGCCACTTGATCAGAATGACTGCCTGCGGAGGAAACTCGCCTTCTTCAGATGAGAAAAGATCAGCGCAGAGATAATTTTAACAGTACTAGTACAGGAGGAAGATAGGATGGTTTGGATATAGAGTTCAGACAATTCAAAAATACTCATAACAACACAAGTTCTGAAAACAAGATAGGATGGGTTTAAGATAGGGATTGACTATGCAAAATACATATGCCAGTGACACAATTCTTTCTATATATACTCACTGGATATGTTTTTAATTGGAACCGTCAGGATTCTGGTCAGGCAAGATTCTGGTCAGGGAATAGGATCTGGTCTAGGACAGATGGCTGGGCCCATCGGACTGGATCGGACTGCAAGGCACTCTGGTCACAGCATGGCACAGGACTGGATTGGATCTGCAAGGCCCTCTGGTCACTGCACAACACAGGACTGGATTGGATCTGCACTTCTTGGTTCTGATGATAATTATTTTCAGCAGGCAAGCAGTACAGCGCATCCCGGCTGTATTTTAATGCTTCCCCTTAGGTTTGTGGGTTTCTGGTTCTGGAATTTGAGGCCTAGCTGAAAATGGTGCAGCTATGCAATGGGTTTCTGCTTTGCCAAGTTTCTGTAGTCTGGAGCAAGGAATATGTAAAGTTCAGCAGCAGGGTGCTCCTCCAGCATCAGGATAGTAAGTGAATCTGTCTGTCCTTCTGTGTGGTGAGCTGTCTCTATTTATGCTGTCTCTATTTATGCTATGATAAGGTGATGTGTGGGCCGGTTTAGCCTAAGCTTGCCCATTTTGACAGGTGATTGGTATCAGAGTCTACTCTCTGCCTTGATAGGAGGAGAGAAACAGTGTGTCACCTTTATGGTGTGATTTCATGAGGCTGAGAATCCACCCCTAGCCCCTGGAACACAAAATCTACTTTTGGCACAATGCATATTTACACATGTGCAACCTCTATAACAATCACATATACAGATTACATATTTTCCATAGCAGCTACTCCTCAAAACCCCATAGCTGTGGGATCTTGTCTCTGCTTTTCACAGAATTTTGCCCTTTTCATCAGGAACACAATGTCCAATTTATAAGCAAATTTCTACAAGTGTGCGCATTTAACATGGGCATAAGTGTATAAAGTTTCATTCTTCTAGCAGAAATACATTTTGCGTAAAATCATGATTTTGTCGCCTCTTGAAACGTGCAGCCAAAATTTAGATTCACAAATCTATTACTTTTATATTTTTCACAATTTTGACTGGCAAGTTATAAGCCTTTAAAAAAATGTTCTTTGTTAATGTTCAGCCACAGATGGTTGTTTGGGTCCACCTCTTTCTGTCTCCCTGCAGTTCAGGAGCAGTCTCCTCCCTGTTTGCTCTTGGCAGAGGCCATTTGTGACTGTCTTCACACCTCGCATTTCCTTAGTTGCAGCTGGTCATTGTTCCTCATGCCTCTGTAGACCAGATTCTTTACCAACCCCATAATTAACGCTTCTGTGTGATTTCCTGCTGGGAGGAAAGACCTTCATTCTGTGAGAAAACCTGTTATTCCCGTTTGGTTGCTTCAGCCAGGTTTAATTTTAATTGTTAACTCTGTTGAATATTTCCTTAGCTTAAAACAAACTTGTTGTATCAAATCACAGCTAAATCCTCATTCAAGATTTCAAACCATGGGACCAAAACAATTACAACATGGGTTACAGTAACATGCCTCTTACATTGCAAATATTTGATTTCAGTTTATACATGTTAAAGTTTAATAAGGCAGGCTCCAGACAGCTGTCATTCAGGTGGCCCAGGCCACTGCACCCAGAGATTTTTTGACAGTTCCACAGATAGGCCACTTTTGCTGTGGAAATCCCTTTATGCTTTCAGCTTTTCAGAACCTTGTAAGTTCACAAAGATTTCTTAACTCAGTCAATTGTAGCATCCAGCAAGAATTTTGGATGTTTGAGGGTGTTTTATACCGGCATTCTGCAGTTTCAGCAACAAAGAAAAAGGGATTTAAAGCAAGATTTTGGGGTTTCATTTAGCAAAGCGCTGCTTTTTCCTTCTGTACTCCATTTTCAATTGTTGTGGAGCCAAGTGACATATTTCAGGAGTGAGAGCTCTGTTCCACCAATGAAAGCATGCATGGCAGATTGGCAGCCATCTTTTTGTGCTTTGCAAAGCGCGATTTTCAGAGGTTTTGGCACGCACAAGGGTTTTGCGGCCGTTTTGCTTTTTTCTGGCACCATCATAACACAGTGATGCAGCATAGCAGAGCAATCCCACAGAGCGAGAGGAAAAATGGTCAGACCAGGAGAGTGGGGTGACTAGTGGGGGGGCACCAAGGTCAGAGTGTATGAGGGCATCCAGAGTGTGTCCAGCTGAGTGGGTTGGCCCAGACAGGAGAATTGAGAGAATTGAGAGGGAAAGAGAGGTGCACAGGTCAGTGAAGAGAGTGGATGCAGAGCCAGAGGAGTACAGTTGGATGTTAAAATCACCCAGGAGGAGGAGTATGGAGGTGGATGAAAGTAAGCAAGAGCAGAAATCAGCCCATTCAGAGAGAAACAGGGTGGTGATACCTGTAGGCCAGAAAATGGTAGCAATGGTCAGGGTGGAGGAGGGAGATATGACCAACTTACACACCAGGCTTTCAAAGGAAGCGTAGAGCTGGTGGGTAAAATGGAAGCAAGAACCCACTCAGGGAAAATTAAGGCACCCCCCCAGCCAGTGCAGTGAGGTTGAGGCTTGGAGATGATTTTGAAGCAGTTAGGGAGGAGCGAGTCAAAAGCAGTGACTGAGCAGGCATTGCTCCCTGTCTCGGTAAGAGCGACAATGTCGAGGTCAATGTCTTCGAGAAGGAGTCAGATGTCAGCAGAGTGTTTGTTGGCTGAGCGACCATTAAGAGTCATGAGATTGAGAAGGTCTCTGCCTTTGAAGGTTTTCTGGTGTACAGGGGAGTGGAGAACACCAGTCAGAGCAGAGAGAGAGCGAGAGAGAGAGAGAGAGAGAGTAGCAGTGGGAGTTGCAGGAGAAGGAAGGAAGTTAATGAGAGAAGACAGGATCCATTCAAAGAGAAGGAGGTTGGGTTGTGAGCCGTGAACCAGAATAGTGCCTGTGTGATAGACATTAATGAATTAATGTGAGGATGGGAAGCTGGCCAAGTAGACTTCCCACTTAGTGCCACCATTAATGGTAGAGGTGGAAGGAGAGAGAGTGGAGATGGGATGGGGAGTCCATAGATCTGGAGAGGGGACAGAGAAGAGGATATCAATGAAAACCTCTTTGGAGGAAGCACTGACATAGGTATCTGAGATGGGTAGTCCAGGGTTTTTCACTGCCTTTTTTGTGCTTTTTTCTACCGCACTTTATGAGAGCGGAGGGATAGTTAATAGTGTAGCAGTTAGAGAAAACTGGAGAGATGGAGAGAGCTATAGGGGCGACAGAGGTTTGTCGAGGTATGAAAGAAGAGTGGCTGCACAGCAGAGTTCTAGCTAAACTCACCAAGTGGCCTAGTGGAAGTAGTCACAAAGGCATAAATGCAATCCAGAAAGGAATAGAATATGACGAGAGAAGAGGTGCACATATGTAAAAGGTACACACAGCCCCAAAACGAAATTATTTAAAACTCACAGATGCAAAGCAAGAGAGGTGCACCTTGAGAAGAGGAGAGTTTGGAGAGCTAAAAGGGATGTGCAGTGAGAAGGAGGGGTTCTTTGTTGTTGTGAAAGCAAGGAAAAAGAGGTTTTCAGAGGGACAGACAGACAGCCAAGTTGCCCATGACAGAGCCTTGAAGCCCTCTGCATTTGCTGAGAATGTCTGTGCAGACTGACTCCGCTGAGTTCATCCTTGCAGAGTGAGGAGAGAAAGAGATAAGTAGTTTTCTGTGCGGGCTCTATTTAGGCAGACGCAAAAAGAAATTGACACCAGTCCGAGTGGAGGGGATCCTGGCTTCGTTTTGTGGAAGCACACAGGACCAAGGATTATTTTTGGTAAGATTCTAGTGAACATTGAGGTGCATGTTGATTTGCCTTGTGAGTGCCTACGGT
The DNA here is from genome assembly GCF_040938575.1 of Ambystoma mexicanum. Taxonomy (NCBI): domain Eukaryota; kingdom Metazoa; phylum Chordata; class Amphibia; order Caudata; family Ambystomatidae; genus Ambystoma; species Ambystoma mexicanum. The sequence continues at coordinate 497,952,767 of NC_090926.1, forward strand.
ATTCAATTGCGGCCAAAAAAATAATGGTCATGTTTATAAACGTAGGCAGATATTTTTTTATGTGTTACTCATTAAATGTAACAAATGTCGAACACAGCTGAACTCTTTAAGCTGCAAAATGCAGATGCTATATTCCAAGGACTCTTGATAACAATGTTTAGAACTAAAACACTAAAAGAAGGGTATTTGACGTCTTTTATGAGAAGAAGCTATTTACTGTGGGGTAACTTTACTAATAAAAGATGTGCGTGACTTTGTTTATTTTGATTTTGTATCACAAGGGATGTCATGCAAAAACCCAATCTATACAACAGAAGTGCCACTGGACAGCTTCCCACCTACACGCGCACTAGGTGTGTCTAGTTGCAAAAAGTGCTATCGATCATGTTGGTCGATGGATCAAGACAGGAACAATAGAGATAAACATTTTTAATCAGTAAGTATAAAAAACACTCGGAGCAATTTCCGTATAAAAAAGACAAAAAGACATTTTGTTTACACAAGATATCACATAAAACAACATTTTGTGAAGATCACTGATTGCAGTGAATCAAAACTGCCACAATTCCCAAATTCTAACAAATTTGTGAGGTTAGTAAGGGTGTGTGGTGGACATTTCGGATGTCTCTCATTCATATAAATTGTCCTTGACTCTGTCGACACAGAGAAAAGTGTTTCTGGGAACTAGCAACAATTTTTTGTGGAACACTTTATAGCCGACTTAAACCGCTATTAGAAGTGTGCTGAACCCGTCTTCAGGACGTTAAATGGTGACATCAGGATTTTGGATGTCAAGGAAGGTGCATTGGTTGACCCTTCGCATTATTGCAATCTAAAAACCAAAACAGAAAAAGTGTGTTGGTGACATGGTTAAAAACCCGAACTGGGGTATCTTCTCTCTATACGTATGCACAAGCAACTATTGACACTAACCTTCTGATTACTTCATTGGTGTGTGTGGCATCAAATTGGGTGAAAATGTAGACCAAATTGAACATAAAGGCTGTGGATTCTCACAGTCGTTGAAACTGAAAAGCAAGAATGAGATGGACCTTATAAACTCAATCTTGCGATAATGCTTCTACTTTTAGTTACTTTATGCATAGTTTGGTGCAAGTTATATAATAGGTGCACAGAAATGTGAAGGCGTAGATTTACCTTCAGCACATGGGGATCCCTCCAACAGATAGAACTAAAATCCAGTTGAACTAGGCTTTCAAAATATGCCTTCAACCGGGCCTTTCTAAGTACAGCCACCATTTTTTATTTCAAGATGGCGCACATTTTGCACCATTCTGATTCTCCCTCCAGTCACGGTCCAGCTCCATCTCACATCCGCAGAGTTATATCCGCTCGTTCCAAACAGGAAACCCTGCAAACACGGATGGTGTGGCAACCTAACTAACAAAGACACAAAAAGCAGGTTAGCATCCGTATGCTCCAGCTACAAAATAACTTTTAAATTGAATGCAATGCTTCGAGTCACTGACTCCAAAAAATTTCTTGCAGAAATCTAATCCACGGCACTTTCTTTTTACTGCCGGGCATAACACGCGCTTCCCGCGGTTAGCGAAGTCATCAGAGAAACCATCCCCATGTGCTGAAGGTAAATCTACGCCTTCACATTGCTGTGCACCTATTATATAACTTGCACCAAGCTATGCATAAAGTTGTTGCTAGTTCCCAGAAACACATTTCTCTGTGTCGACAGAGTCAAGGACAATTTATATGAATGAGAGACATCCGAAATGTCCACCACACACCCTTACTAACCTCACAAATTTGGGAATGGTGGCAGTTTTGATTCACTGCAATCAGTGATCTTCACAAAATGTTGTTTTATGTGATATCTTGTGTAAACAAAATGTCTTTTTGTCTTTTTTATACGGAAATTGCTCCAAGTGTTTTTTATACTTACTGATTAAAAAATGTTTATCTCTATTGTTCCTGTCTTGATCCATCGACCGACATGATCGATAGCACTTTTTGCAACAAGACACACCTAGTGCGTGTGTAGGTGGGAAGCTGTCCAGTGGTACTTCTGTTGTACAGATTTGTTTTTGGTCTTCAGCCACACAGCCCCCTAAAAAAGAGGACCCCAAGCTCTAATTGTTTGTATTTCTATGCAAAAACCCAATGCATTGCACATTTCTTTTCTGTACCTTTATACATTCTAATGCCTTATAAAGCACAAGAAAAAGCAAATAAGCCACCCAGAGTCTACTTATTATGCTGAAGAGGGATGGGGAAGCCTGCCATCTCCTCCACCTCCTACCGAATTCACGACAAGGAAGAAGTACAGAAAACACCACAATCACCCATTCTATTTTGATCAAATTCCCAATGGACCCATGATTAACAAGTATGTCAAGAGGTATCCCCTCAGCCATCTATACCGATCGAGAGACATACATATCTACTCATGCGTGGATGAAGAGCCGCAGGCTATGATTAAGGACACCTTTATGGACAGTTTGGGCTAAAACACCAAAGAACCCATGTTGCTGACATCATTAGAGACACCACGACATAGCAGCATTCGACATGAAGCACACGTGCCATCCGCACTTCGGGACATAAACACACACTCAAATACATGAAGAACACAAGCATACAGCTCTATAGTTAGTGGACAGATACATATACATACTGTCATTACTTTTATTATTCTACCATTAGCCAGACACAGCAACGCAGAAACTGCAAGAGACAAGAGATCCTGAGCAGAGCTTGCAAATGCTTACATGCGAATAACACTGTGTGACTAACCTATGGAAATGTAGTATAGCATTGACACTGTAGAAACCGCATTATAAGGTTGAGGAAAATTACAGCAGACCTCAGGTCTCTGAGCAAGAGATGAGCTGGGCTGATTCAGGCTGGACAGAGAGGAAGACATGTGAGACAGGACTAGCAGCTAAGGTCAAGAGATACGGATGGCATTCCAATCCCCAGATGACAAAGGAACCAGCTCCCGAAAATACTAATAAATCCTCATGATCCAAAGCTGCACAGCTCAAATTCATGGTCTCTGAACACGTGATGCGGGTGGAGCAGACAATGGACAGCGATCAGCGGTTGGAAAGGAGAACTGGTCCCAGGCCACCAGACACAGACAGGGTCAAGTATGCAACAATATGCAACAAGTGTTGCGGCGGTCAGGAGAGCACTCTCATAAGCTAAAGTGGTACACATAAGTTACAATGCAGACACATTGTCATTCTCATTACCTTGAAGAGGTACACAGCGAGCTGAGAATCATTGCAGATCCCAGGCCTGGGGAACGCCAGCTCTAGCCAATCACAGTTTAGTACTCTAGGGGTGAGTAGCAATGGGCAAGAACCAATGGTAAATCCACCACACTGCAACAATGTTACAGTGCATAACATGGGGATAGAACAGGCCAGTCATGTGACATGCGAAGGCCAGTATAATAACATCTATAATGTCCACTATAGGTGGTGGAACACTCAATACCCAATCATTTGGCCCCATAGGTTTTCTGGGGAAGGGCCCAGGTTATGACATCATGCTGATACCATTTGGAAGTAAAACAGCCCTGCGAGCCAAGGAAGAGCGAGATGTGCATGGATTTTCTCTGTTCCTGTGCTGATCCCTGTTGGTTTTGCCTGTAATAAACCGCAGTTTGAACATGCTGTTGACTGAGTCCTCCATGTATCCTGGGAGAGGGAGTTGGGTTCTCCAAGTTCGCAGACTTCCAGTGCCACTCTCGCTCACCTGGGGGTCCATCCACAACAATGTGTCCTAGTCATTGGTAATAGTATACAGACAAAAGGGAAGCAAGTGGTAATTGCATCTTATCACAGGTGGTATCCTCAAATTACCACATGTGGTAAAATACAAAACAAAACTGGTCACTGTGAATTGTGTTAATCACAGGGGCTGTTTGTATGAATTACAACCTTCAGCTGTCCCGGTAAGCACATTTTGGATTACCATCAAAATGTTATTGTAGATAAAATACCACATGATGATGAAATCGTGATTTACGGTACACCAGGTCTGGTTTTGGTTTACCGTTTATGATCCCGGTATAAACATAATAGCAGGCTGTCCTGTATATTTAGGGTTCACCAAAATACCCAAAAATTCCCCAACAGGCCCAGCAGAATATACTGCAAAATACCCCTAACAGTACATCCTGCCATGGAACTCATTATTGCCAAAATATGTTTGTTTGTGAGCACACATACATCTAAAACAGAAGAGGCTCACACATTTGCAATCATTTACAGCAGACTTCAATATAAACAAAGGACTATCAGATTAAACTACACTAAAACCCAAGTCCAAGTTCATCCCACATCTGGCAACAGATAATGTGATTGACATATTCCATAAAGCAGTATTACAGGACATGAGAGACAAATATTTGGAAGGCAAAAACCCATCAATTCAATACAATCTAACATACAAGGAGAGATCAGCAATAAAATAACTCAGCAAGAATGATGAAATAACTATAATATTAGCAGATAAAGGTGGACAAATTGTACTTGTGAAGACAGAAGATTATGTTACTATGGCATTACAACACCTGAATAATGATCAATGTTATGAGAAACTGAAAGAAAATCCACTACCGGTCCTTGCAGATGAATCAAAAAATATGAATACCCATTGGTTGAACGAGGGCCTACTCACAGAAAATGAATATGACTTCATCTACAACCCATACCCAATCTTAGCAACCATCTACTGCATTCCAAAGATACACACCGATTTTGAAAAATTTCCACCCAGCAGACAATCATATGTGGAATAGGTAACTGACAGAATCTATAGATAAGACCCTGCAACCACTCACTTCGGGACTAGCATAATTTAATCAAGACACCAAAAATGGCATTCAGCAACTCGAATCCATCAATTGGGAACCGAACTTCAGACTGGTAACCCTAGACGTCACTTCACTGTATACGAGTATCTTACACAATAAAGGAATTGAAACCACCTACCATTTCCTTAAAATTAGATAGATCTGATATTATCAGCAAAATCATATGCTAATTGAAATACTCAACTTTACCCTTCAAAACAATATATTTATGTTTAACTACCAGATCTATCAACAAAAACAAGGGGCTGTAAAGGGTGCAAAATTTCCCCCCAATATACGCTAATCTTTATATGGGTCATTTTGAGTTGGAACATGCGTGGCAACATCCATCATTCTCAATTGAAAACCAAGTTGCCTATTGGGGTTGTTTCATATATGACATTTTGATTATATGGAATGGAAATGAGGAATCTCTTCAAGAATATCCTAATTACCTGAACAATAATAACTATAATTTGAAATAAACAATCCAAGATAGTACCAACAGAATACGTTTTCTTGATTTGGAACTATACATTGAAAACAACATAATCCAAACAACTTTATATGTTAGACCCCAATCTGGCAATAGTATTTTGCATGCAAGAAGCAATCACCCAAACCATGTGACTAAAAAAATACCATATGGAGTATTACTTAGAATAAAATGTAACCGTACAGAGAATCAAGAATTTGAGAAAAATGCAACAATTATGGCTCAAAAGTTTCAAAGAAAGAGGATATCAAACACGACAACCAAATAAAACATTTAATAAGACAATGCAGTGAACAAGGACAGATCCATTACAAAATAAACCTACAACAAGATCACCTGATGGAGCTAATAAAGTCAGGTTTGTAACTATCTACAGTTCAGAAACAAATAAAATCAGGACTATCTTAACAAGCCACTGGTCAATCTTACGGCGAGATGAAGATCTACTTCCATATTTGGACAAAGGCCCATGTATAACATTTCAGAAAGCTAAAAATCTCAAATATATGTTGAGTCCATCACACTTTAAAGGTAAAAGAACAACTACTGGTATACCTCAAATGTGGCAACAAACAACTCTAACAGGAAACTATAAATGTGGTAAATGCAATAAATGCTCACATTCAGAAATGAGAAAAAAAACAATTATGATGCCGAATGGAACTACACGTCAAATAACAGAATTTATAAAGTGTAACTCAGAGTTTGTTATTCATAGTATTAAATACATATGTTCCAAACTATACGTTGGCAGCACAATTTGTCCTTTAAAAATCAGAATTGTGGAACACTTACGTTCAATCAGAAACAAAGACTTAAGGTACCCACTGGCGAACAATTTTCAAAAAGAACATGGCTAGGACAATGGATGATATAAAGTTTTTTGGCATAGAAATAATGTGCATGCCATCTAGAGAAGGAAATAGGGAGAGACTGTTGAGACGCAGAGAAGCACTATGGATATGCTTAATGGACAGTTGTATCACAGGGCTCAACTTTGATATGGAAATGAGCAATTTTTTTTTTTAAGTATTAGGAAGTGATACTGTTAGCTTAGTTATTTTTTATTTGTTCATGTAATTTTGTAACTCAAAGATCACTTTTAGTTCAGCCACTATCATTATGAAGAAGCGAAGTTCTTAACTTAATTGGTTTAAGCATTCTAGCAACAGCCTTAAATAAGAGAGGATTGGTAAATATTCAAAATTGAAAGTGTTACTGACAAATATTGTTGCAACAATTGTTAATATAAGTAATCATATGGCCGTAGGCCGATAATCATGACTGCGTCACTAAAATGAGAGCTCACTAGCTATACTTAACATTAAAACCCAAAGCAAGATGGCGGACAGCGTGATGACGCGAGTGCCTAATCAGGAACATGACAGTGTCATCATATTCAGTATAAATAGTGGCCATCTTGTTCACAATGTGGTTATCATGACGCAAACAACAATACAACAGAGAAAAACCATTTTGGAAGATAGGTAATCTGGTGGATTAAATCATTTTAAACAGAAAGTCTATGATACTTAACTAGAGGATATTGATAAGAAAATAAAGCAATGTAGAAACAATGTAACATTACTTTATCAGGCACCATCCTGTGATGCAAGAGAGACAAACAAAATAAGAAATACAGTGTTTACTTTATCCAGACAAATTAAATGTGGCAAAATACATCAAGACACTAGCTCAACTATTTTAAAGGTGAAAAAGTGAGTAGCACATTTAACAGTGTCTATAATGTTACATTTATAATGAACAATCTAAACAATTGAATAGAAGTAATGCATAAACCAGTCAGGTATGATGGGAAAATCACAAATAAGGTGAATGTATATTTTCATTTTGTTTTTTGCTCACAACCTAGATTATAATTATGTACCCCTCCTGATGAACAACTGTAAAGATGTGGAGAAACACATGTCGAGGGAAGCATTTGATGGAAACAAATGTTTAAATTGACAAATTATTTGAATAAGATAATCACAATGAATTAAATTGTGGTGCAAAACCAAGGATACTTGTGGTTTCTTTTTTCTACATACATCTAAAACAAGCCTGCCACTAAACAGTGGCATATTGTTTGTTGCACTTTTCAATCAAATTAGGAGACGGGTTTACTGGTGTTTCCAAGATTAAGCCAAGAGACCAAAAAACACTGTGATGTGCAGTATATAAATTGTCATTAACATTATTGTATATCAGGTATCCTTATAGTGTATTAAACATGGTTGAATAATATTTTAATTAGGGAACTGACTAACTTCTAGAGACACCTATTTCTGTCAGATAAGGCACCATAAGATTAAGTTATTTTCCAGAATCACAAACTTTGTATAAGTGAGGAAGCCGGGATTTGAGGCTACTCAGCAATTTAAGCACTTGAACACATACATTCTGAACATTTCTTACAAATATGTGCTATGTGTTGGTTTTAAAGAGCTACCAAGCTAAAACGAATTGTAGATAGCTTACACACACACACACATAAACATGATAACTAGAGCTGTTTGCGGCTTTTTAATCAGAGATATGTTCATCACAGCTCTGACAGTCTAAAATTAAGCATTGTTGTCAGAAGCTAAGGTGGTACACCAGGGTCAGACTGGGACAAGATATAGGGCCGGACACCCTCATCCGTGTATCGCGTCAATTCACAACTTTACAGAAAATGCTACTTTTGGAGGGTTCATATGTCTGTTGCCTGTTATGTTTTGTGTAAACGCTTCAGAAAGTGATAACATTACTTTTGTTCTTTTTTTTAAAAACAACATCATCACATAGCTAAATACTTATTTTTCAGAACCAGACTCAAGGCATGTCTACTTGTTGCCACCAGTAATAAAAATAGAGTTGCATTTAATAAGCAATACAGCCAAATGATGACACCGGAAAGTACCTTGCCAGTTCTATTCATGCTCAAATATTACATTACAACACAACTCATAAAATAACATAACTTTGCATACAGTTCTGTGACAGGGTCCACAGCTACGAGGCGCAGGAGTGGCATGAACTAACCACCCCCACTGAGGTTGTGGGACCTGCTGCAAGTCGATGCTTATACAGGGCTCCGCAACCCCAGCAGGGAAGGAGGGTTAGGATGACGATGGTTGGATAGGAAGGGGGAAGTAGGGAAACCAAAAAGAGGTTTAGGGAGAGGTTATGGATTGGTTGGGGATGTTAGGGTAAGGTTTTGACCACTGCGCATGCTTCCAGCGAGCTGTTACACAGCACTCATACAAACATACATACCTGCTTCTGACTCTACACACACATACAATGTTACTATCGCAGTATACAAAGGCACAGCAGCATGATAAACACACATGAGGTAGTGCAGCACTTAGCTTAGGTTATGTATACACAATGATACATTCACACTGCGCATATGTCCAAAATCCTATTTAATGCTTTTAGCAGAAAGTAAATTTAATTTGAAACAGCTGACACGTGTTTCGAGCTCTGCTCTTCTTCTAAGGCTTCTGTTCTCTTGTGCAAAAATTTGAATCCACTAGTATTCAAGTTTGAGGGTGAAGTTGCCCCTCTTATTTCTATATATCCTCGCTATTGCGGCAAACCCGGTGACTGTGAGGCAGCCTTTCGGCAATGGTGTATGTGCTAGTAACGTTTACTAGCACATAGGCATTGGGAAAGCCAACGGTTTTGGCTTATGTATTAGTATTAGGCATTTGCCAGGCACTGCTATTAGACCAGGATACACGACTCTACTATCAGGGTTAACCTCTCATCGCCCCACCTCTTAGGCACGCATCTCTCCCCTGGAACCAACCCTTCCAGAACAACTACATCCACAGGGTTCTCACCTGCATATCAAACTTTCCCAGGGGTCCGCACCAGTACCCTGCACTGTATGGGGTGAGTGGGCAAGATGTCCACTCTATCACCTGCCCTAAGAAGCTGCAACTTCCCCTGCACAATACTGACCCCGGGAGAACACCCTCAACTTCTGAACGACTTCTCTGCAGCAGCCCCCTGCATGCCACCCACCCTTCCACACAGGGTCAGTCCTTTCAACAACATGCCCACCATTGGTGTCAGTCGATGTCCATCTCTTTGCTCACCCTGGGTTTAGTGCACACCTGCGCCTCCCCTCCAGTATTCTTGGCCCAGCACCCTAAGGTGCATACCTATTCTTCATTCTAGGTTCCCTGTGCAGACGCCGCCGGAGCATTATTACATAGAGGGGACACTTTGAACCCGGTAAAAACCCTAATAGGCCCCTCTGGTACTCACGTTGTTGCCGAGGCCCTGGAGAGCCACGTTCATCCTGGATCTGTGGAAGGAGACTCAGTTGGCAGCTGCTGTCATGGCCCCCTGGACAGCCACGTTCATCCTGGATATGTGGAAGGAGACTCAGTTGGCAGTGGAGTGGGCCACAAAGCAATGTAACTTAGGTTACCTAAAGTAACCTAAGTTACAAATAGTAAACCCAAACCGGCCCAGGCATGGTGGCTTGAAGTTCAGAAACTGGCTCCGGGGCCCCCAAGTCGGCCCGGTCATGGGCCGTATGGCTGATGGCCCAGTCCAACCCTGTGGTCCACTGCAGTAATCAATTCCCCACTTACAGTTGTGTTGGACACCAGCTACTACAAACACCTTCTTATTTTAAATGTGTAGCTAACATATTGTATTGTCAATAAAAAATAAAATAAAACACGAAGTAAAAAAATGTATTTGTCTGGCTCTTCTTATGTTGCTTCACTGGATTAGCAGTGTCACTGACAGAAGTGGATCTCCCATAGGGGCACCAGGGAGCCCCCCCCCCCGACCCTCTGATGAATGTGACCCTCTAGGTTCCAATAACAAAACTAACAAACACATATTTATTATTTTAATTTCATAATGCAAACACTGCAAGTAATCTAAATTTGAAAACAAAAATCTTAAAATGTTTATATTCCTTTCAAATGCAGAGCTTGGTGGTGTTTCCAATATCTTTCATAAGACTTGAGTTGGCCAGTGCAGGAGGTTCTTAGAGCCCTGAATGGTCTTATGAACAGCATACATTTCCCTGAACTGGCGCTTGAAATCTGTCCTTTACCCCTGCCTCTCCCCAGCCATGGTCTGGTTCAGAATGTTGCCCTGAAATTTGGCGCAGCTGAAGCCCAATGACCCAAACAGCCCAATGGTGCTGTGCGCCTGAGATGGGCCTGCATATCGATTATCATCAGCATATTGATGCTCGACCTAGATGCCAATGCAAAGGGCACTTGCAAAGCTGGGTGCAAATGTGTCTGCTTTTCATTAAGCTACCTTTATGCCATCAATACATTTGTAGAGGGGCTAAGTTTCATCACAAGTCTAAAGTGGGGTTTACACTGTCTCATCCCACCAGCCTTCTATAGGAACGGCATCTAGGGGAAGACACCCATGTTCTGAGAGACGCCAACCCTCCTTCGTTGCTAAGGTGCATACCTATTCTTCATTCTAGGTTCCCTGTGCAGACGCCGCCGGAGCATTATTGCATAGAGGGGACACTTTGAACCCCCGGTAAAAACCCCATCAGCTGTACATGAGGCATTCTGACCGAATGAGGGTTTGTTAGATCACCTGACAATCTCGCCATTTGAAGACGACGCCCTGCTGCACAAACTCACTTTTGAATTCGAGATTTAATTTTCTGCAGGCTGCATGAGGTGAACTTTACAGTGCAGTTTTGGATGCAGGTGGGACTGGTAGGTCCCGTCAAGACCCAAGCCGTCCCTTTACCCCTGAAGTGGCTCGAATTATGCTTATCCAATCCCAACAAGGTGGATAGCATCTACCCCGGCGGGATCAGAGACCGAGTTGACGGTGCTGGCAGCAAGTCGGCCGCACCGACCACCTCTGTCCATTGTCTAACCACGATATTACATTTACAGTATATTTTACTTGTTAGCCCTGGTAATGACCAGGAGAATCTGCACAACCTTTTTAAGGCGGCCCTTTGGCCGGAGATTTTAGCCTTCAAAGTTGCACAAACAATTGTTGTTGTGAATTGTGTTTGTCTTTTGAATAATAGCCCCTGAAGAATTTCCCTTTACTGTGTGTGATGTGGTTGTATGAGGAATTAAAATGTTGGGTTGATTGGGTATGATGCAGTGTGAGTTTTTCTGGTATTACTGAGTTTTAAAGTATAATGTGGGGGTACTAATTTCAGCCCTCTGAATGCTTTTTGATTAGTGATTTGATCTCTATTCTTAAATTGGAACCTGATTGTTTCTGGTCCCTTTTGTTGTCACTGTTTTCCAGTGTATTTTCCTCTTGATTTTTTTCTTGAGTTTTTCCTTGTGCACTTTTCACTTTCTATTGTATTGTGTCGCTAAATATGAATTCCCTTTCTTTGAAGGATCTTTTTTAACTATTGTTAATCAATTTAATAAAATGTATATATTTGGATAAATTCCTGTCTGTAATGGATATTGTGCAGTACTAACCTGTTTGGTTGTTCCACTACTTTAACATAGGGATACACGCGTGTTTCCCTTTGTAGTGTGGAAATTTGATTCCGCTAAAGGTTGATGCGCCACCTGGATACGACACTGTCCACCAAACTTTCTGTATAATATGTGAAGGTTTTCCTTAAGTTAGGGGGCTAGTTTGGTGGAGCAGTATAAATACCCAGTCCCCCCACCTCTAGACTAGGCCACAGAGCTAAAGGTTGGAATGAGGAACTGTCACTATGTCGTGAACAAAATTAGGAAGTATTAGCTAACCCAAAAAGGCAGGTGATGCTGCTGAGGAGGCTTTGGTGTATCATGCCAGGACTAAAGAAACCAGAAGGGGTGAAGGGTACAGGTCTAAGAAGCCATGTGAGTTTTCGATATTAAGGTAGGCAAGTTTATGGCAGGCCTGCCATCCTTCTCTTTGTGGAGGGAGGTGAAAGAGATTGCCTAAGTCCACCTTATTAAGTAAGTAGGACCATGATCAGATTGGAAGGAGCTTGTAGTGGGGAAGCAGCAAAAATACACTGCAACGATATGCAGTATTATGTCGTGTGACTCATGGCCAGACTGCAACGGCAAAGTTTTTCTTTTCGGGGACGGTGGTGACAGAGATCATGTAGGTACTCAATATTAAGCATGGAGGTTCAGTGTCCAATTGTTTGTTTGTTTGTTTGTTTGTTTATTTAATATAGAGCAAAACCAAACCCCCAGGTAGCCGGGCGCAAACATTACACGGATACTTGAGAACTTAGTTACAGTGACACACACAAAATATGCAGTAGGACAGTTCAACAACATTACAATCTGAATATACTTATACAGTTAATGCCAGGTGTCGGAAGCATAAAGAGCTAAGTAACAATCAACCACAGTTTTGTAGTCCCGGTAGGATCCAGTGAAGTTCCTAGAGTCTTTTTGGAGTGGGCAGAATAAGACACCTCCTAGGTCTACAATAACAAGCAGGCAGGTGCATAGCCACGTTGGATGGGTGCTGGGTCTTCATATAGGGGTGGGCGGAACAAGGCACCCTCTAGGTCCACAATATTAATCAGGGAGCCGCCACATGCCATGTTGGATGGGTGTTGTATCTTTATTTTGGGGCAGGCGGAATAGGACATCTCCTAGGCTTATAGTATTAATGATGCAGGCAGTTTGCCAATGCTGGATTGGCACTGCAGCGTCTTTTTGGAGTGGGTCAGAGAAAGACACCGCCTAGGCCTGCAATATTAAGCACGTGTTATGTTCCTACCTTGTTTTATGATGACATGTAATTGTTAGCTTTGCATTGTGTATTTTTATTCCTGTAACCTAAGCTGCAAACTTTCTTGTAACCTCTGCGCCCTGTTACCTTTGAGTATGGTGCGCAATACAAATAAATAAACAAACAAACAAACACGTGGGTAGTTTGCCATGCCAGAATGGCACTGGCGCTTGTTTTTGGAGTGACCAGAATGATATTAAGCAGGCAAGCACATGGCCAGATACTGAACGGACTATGCAGCTTCTCTCAGCCAGTTATGCCTTCACTTCCACCTCGTTCCCAGAGCACACATAAAGGGTGAGCGAAAGAATGAGCGCGACAGTCTATGGATTTATGCGCGTCCCCCCGCTCTCGGAAACATATGCAGCAGTAATATTTATGTGTTGTGGATATGTTAAATCACTGATAGCAGCTGACAAGCCGGCGCGAGGTTGTCACAGTGAAGTGAATCATTTGGTGCTGAAATGCCGACATGTCCCTGAGTGAGGTGACATTATTTTTGTCCCGATTATTAACAGCTCAACAACACATGACGCCTACAGAGCAGCGGAGGATGGGTAGGAACCAGGAGAGATCCCTTGCTTGCCGCGTGGATTTATTATAATTAAAGCGCGAGGCGCCCAAATTGCTCCATCTGATAAATGTGAGAAAGGTTGGCTCATCTCGGCTTCTTGGCAGTTTTTGGAACTGGGATCTATCTGATGGCGCCTTAAAGGGGAAAGCGCCATCCATCCGGAAACAAAGTGCTGGTTCTGCCCATTACCGCCCGTGAATAGTTGCCATCTCTCACGAGGGTTCATTCCTTCTTGACAGTGCTTTTTAAGTGAACAGGTGCCCCCTTTGCTGGAGTTAGGAGAAACAGGAAGTAATGACGTTTTTGTGTTGTACCTGGCTTGCAAGTATATGTTTTTATTGTGCAACTGAAACCATAACATCTACATCTTTGCTACCTGGGTCTTTGTTGAGAGACAAGTGTGCATCCTCATGTAAAAGAGGGAGGAATGAATGTGTGTGTTTAATGATAGTTGCCGTGGTACGTGTGAGCTACCACTTGGATAAAAACTCATTTGCTAGAGATGGCCATATTTTATTCAGTCGGAGATTTTCCACTTTATCTCACCGGTCGGGTGATTTTTTGGGGTGTGACCTTTCACATTTGCAAGAGTTTTTTTCATTGCCTGACCTAGAGCAACTTGATTTGAGGTGTTTATTTTTGTTTGTGTGTGCGCCTCATTTGCCCTATTTCCCATCACTTATCCCAGCAGTCACTGTTGCCTTCTTCACTCCCTGCTACTACTTCTTTCTCCTGCTTTCTCCTGCTCCCTAATCAGTCTACCTCTTCAGCTTTGCCAGCTGAAATGACTTCCCGTATTCGCTGCTCCTACTGCCTCCCCCTTTCGCTGCAGCCACCTACTAAAGGCAGCCCCACCTGCATATTTACATCACGGCTGCCTTCTTCTTCTGCACACTTCTACTCACTGCACCTAGTATGTATTTATTTATTTGTACAGGAGGAACAATGCTCTTTTGTGATCAATGATCACAAAAGAACCTTCAATAAATAAGAAATCGGATCTGATGGGAAGCAGTGAGCTTCTTACAATGGGGGGAGATTGAGGGACATCTGACCAGGTTGTTTGGGGTGGGGGGTGTAAATGGAACAGTCACCGGGGACAATACGTAAGTGGACATGCATAGATAAAGTACAACCAACATTGGACATTTTTAAGTGCACGTAGGCGGTACAGCCAGCTGCGCTCGGGGTGTGACCATGACGGGTGAAGTATTAGAGTGAAGGCAGTGGAAGTGAGGTACTGAGGCAAGTTAGACGCGAGGGGAAAATGGTAGCTAGCAGGCAGATGGGAGGTAGATTAAGAGGGTAATTCAGAGGTGAGGAGGTGAGCTTTTAGTTTGGTTTTAAACAAATCTTTGTGGATGGTTTCTTGGATGTCCACGGGAAGAGTATTCCATGCAAGTGGAGAAAGAAGAGAGAAAGATCAGAAGTGAGACGAAGCATTGCGAGGGCGAGGAACAACAAGGGTAGCCAAGGAGACAGAGCAGATGTTATGGTAAGGCTTCAATCGTTGCATAGAGGAGGATAGATACAGTTGTGCCTTACCATGGATAGATTTGTAAAGCAGGAGAAGACATTTAAATCTGGCCCTGTTTTGCATCGCCAGCCAACCAGCCTGGTGACTGTACGAGGAAGTAAGTGTGAAGTGAGGGAGTTCAAAGAGAGTCCTGGTAGCGAAGTTGATGATCTTGTTGAGAGGACAGAAAGCATAATTGGGGAGACCAAAATTTAGAGAAAACAAAAGTTGTTAAGAGATGCTTGGCGGTGTTGAAAGGAAGGAGGTGCCTGATTTTCCTAAGATTTAGGAGGTGTAGTTGAGTTGCTGTTGTAATTTTGGAGATCAAATTAGTAAAGGTGTGAGAAGCGTCAACGATAATGCTGAAGCTTCTAGCTGAAGAAGAGCAGAGGGGAGTGTCAGGTGGGAACTGGATAGGCAGAGGAAGAGATGAGACCGAGCTTTTGGCAGGGAAGAAGAGCACCTCTGTTGTCAGGCTCCAACCTTCCAAGCGCAGGAGTGGCACGAACCAACCACCCCCTCCGCGGTCCGAGTGCCTGCAAGTCACAGCTTACACAGACCTCCGAGACCCCGGCGGGGAAAGAGGGTTAGGGAATCGATGGTTGGACAGGAACTGTTTTTTCAGGATAACCGGAACAAGGGTTAGGAGAGGGAAGGTGGACAGGACTGGGGGATGATAGGGTAAATACAAACTAACAATTAAACATGCATTCCAACCTTACAGATACATTACATGCCCATATTACAGACTGTCATCAATGAGGCAATTAGAGCAAAAGGACTTATCTCTGTTTTTGAGTGCTGGCCTCCTGCCTGCGCACTCTCAGGTCCGGACTCCGGAGCAGATAAATGCTGCAAAGAGAGTTACGAGTTACTTCCTTGTGAGTGTTTCTTCACACACACAACAGATGCATCAGTGGGTCAACGACATTCCTTCATGCACCCCCACGTTCTAACTCATATGCCCCCGTGAGTGGGTTTCACCCAAATATGCGGTTAAGCCGCACGTGGCCCCGCAATGCTGATCCACGTGTTATTATTCACACGAAGATTAAATAATAAACATGCCGCTAGCCGCATGTGGCGCAGTGCGACTTCTGTACAAGCCACGCCGCTGTGCTCCCAATAGCGATTCCCTTAGCTAATGCACAGGCTAATTATGCATGCAAATAATATGCACTGCTCGTGGGATCGCTGCGCTTCGGTGCCAGTCTTGCGCGAGTCTCAGCTTGGGTTTTGCACGGGACTTATCTTTTGCAGAACAAGGGGACTGAGGAGTCTGGGCGATGCCCCCTTGCGTGTGCCCTGCTGCGCGTGAGAGAATCCTGACTGTTCGCCCCTGATCGCGGCTTTGCTTCCCCAGCACGTCTTTCCCAGCTCTTGCTGTAGCTGCTCCCCTGCGCTTGCTGCACTTATCTCAGGCGTGTGAGGGGCCCGAGTGATGGCTGGCTGGGGCGTGGCCCCTCGCGTGTATCCCCTTCCTCGGAGCTGCAGTGAACACGTCCTCTTCGTTCGGGAGTTCGAGCACAAGCCCCGTGCTAACGTGCGCGCGCGCATGCGCGGATGTGCTCCACCCGACGTGGGTGGGGTTTTGTAGTTTCTGGCCCAGAGCCTGCTGGGAGTTGAAGTCTGTAGGCCTTTGTTCCTGCAGAGAGGGCACAGAAGCCTTCGATAAGGCAATATCCCTTTGCGCTGGAGTTTTTCGTGTTTGTCCACGTGTGGACCACGTCCACAACTCACTCCAGACCCCCTTTTAAGTGATCCCAAGGCCTGCACCTTGACAGTACTCCCCCCCGCACAGAAGGCTCTGGGTTTAGGTTTTCCTGGATAATCTCGATGAAACGCTCTAATCAACCTAGGCGCATGCACATTGCAGGCCGGCTCCCAAGACCGGTCCTCCGGGCCATATCCCACCCAATCAACCAAGTAGTACAAACCATTCTTTCGATGCTGAGAATTCAGAATTGCTTGAACCTCATATTCAGGATGTCCCTGGACTAATATGGGAGGTGGTTTCATAGTAGGGACAGTGGAGGGTGCAGGTTTTAACAGGGATACGTGAAAGGTGGGGTGGATCTTCATTTGTTTTGGCAAGGCCAGCTTTACTGCCACCGGATTAATTACTGCTGAGATGGTGAAGGGACCCAAATATCGTGGTTGCAACTTTCGTGGGCCGGACATTTTAATATTGCGTGTGGACAGCCAAACGCGGTCCCCTTGTTTATATGGAGGGCTTTGTCTCCTCTTCAAATCGGCGTAATGTTTGTATGATTGTTTTGCAGCTTCTAGGTTTTTTTGTATACTGGACCAGGTTTGTTGTGCATAAACATGATGCCCTCTGAGTGTGGGTAAATCCTCTAGGGATGGGCTGGGAACTGTGGGCAAAACCCTAGGGTGGAAACCATAAACCCCGAAGAATGGGGTATGCTTTGTGGAACTATGGAGTGTATTGTTGTACGCAATTTCTGCCAACCATACATACTGAACCCACGAAGTTTCAGTGTCTGCCGTATAGCAGCGTAAGTACTGTTCCAGGCCCTGATTTAATCTCTCAGTTTGTCCATCGGTTTCTGGGTGATATCCCGAGGACAAACTTACTTCCATTCCGATTAATTGGCAAAAGGCGCGCCAGAAGCGGGAGGTGAACTGTGGACCACGATCAGTAATTACACGTGTTGGGAGTCCATGCAGTCGCACTATATTTTGTAAGAATAGTTCCGCCAATTCCCCAGCTGTGGGTACCCCTTTACATGGAATAAAATGACCCATTTTTGAGAGTGAATCAACCACTACCAGAATGGAAGTGTATTTTTGGACAGGTGGCAAGTCCACAATTAAATCCATGGTAACAGTGTGCCATGGGGTGGGGGGAGTTGGCAAGGGTTGTAGTAATCCCGCCGGTTTTTGATGGCTGGACTTCTGTCTTCCACAAACGCCGCATTCTGTCACATATTTGCGTACATCCCGTAGCAGTTTAGGCCACCAAAAATGCCTAGCAACATTCCGCTGGGTTTTGGCTATACCTGGATGACCTGCGGTAGTGGCATCATGGCACCATTGCATAACCTCCTTTCTGAGCTCTTCTGTGGGCAGGTACAATGCCTTTTCATAGTAGGGAAGTCCATTCACCAGAGAGTGATGTGAACCTTTTCCACACCAGTCTTGTAACTCTTGTGTAGTCATGGCTGTTTGCACATCTTCAAATATGTTGGGCCGACCGACTACCCCGATAATTCGCGGAGGAGGCACAATAGGCCGATTTTCCATACATTCCATATCATCCGAATCAGGGTATCGTGATAAGATATCCGCTTTTTTGTTGTCAGCTCCTGGCCGATAAGTAATCAGAAAATCATAATCTGCGAAGAATAATGCCCAACGTAGCTGACGTGGACTAAGTGTTTTAGCTGTTTTAATGAACTGTAGGTTCCGATGATCAGTAATCACTGTCACGGTATGATGAGCCCCCATGAGGTAATGTCTCCATTCCTCAAAGGCCGCTTTTACCGCTAGCAATTCCCGATCAGCTATGGTATAATTAGCTTCGGCAGGGAGTAATTTGCGAGAATAGTAGGCAACAGGATGGAGCATTCCCGTCTGCACCTCGCGTTGCGAAAGAACTGCACCAATGGCGTAGCTGGAGGCATCTGTCTCAACCACGAAGGGATGAGCTAGATCGGGATGCCTTAGCACCGGGGCAGACGTGAAAGCCTCTTTCAACTTTTGAAAGCCTAAGTCTGCGGCTTCGTTCCATACATAAGAACGTCCTTTTTTTAGCAAGGAGGTAATGGGGGTCACCAACTCCGAGAAATTCCGGATAAACCGTCGATAGAAGTTAGCGAAGCCCAGAAAGGATTGCACTTCCTTCACCGATTTCGGTGCTGGCCAGTCTAAGATCGCTTGCACTTTTCGTTGATCCATTTGCACCCCAGACGGGGTCAAAAAATACCCCAGAAATTCCACCCTAGAAGAGTGAAATTCACACTTCTCCAGCTTAGCGAACAAACCATGTTCTCGTAAACGCTGGAGTACTGCCTTGACATGTTTGACATGTTCGTCTTTATCTTGTGAGTAAATTAAGATATCATCGATGTATACCACCGCAAAGATATCCAAAAATTCACGTAGCACTTCATCTAGGAAATGCTGAAAGGCAGCTGGGGCGTTGCACAGACCAAACGGCATCACCTGATACTCGTACAGGCCAAACTTAGTCCGGAACGCTGTCTTCCATTCGTCCCCAGCCCGCACCCGTACCAGGTGATATGCCCCTCGAAGATCCAGCTTAGTGTATATGGTCGCCTTCCGCACTTGATCCAGTAAGACCGGAATTAATGGTAATGGATACCGATTTTTGATGGTGATACGATTTATTCCGCGATAATCAATGCATGTTCTTAAGTCTCCGGTCTTTTTCGGTATAAAGAACAAGGGCGAGGAAACTGGAGAATTGGAGTGTCTAATAAACCCACTTCGTAGGTTGGTGTCTATGTATTCTTTTAGATGTTTCGTCTCATCTTCCGTGAGCGCATACACCCTACTACAGGGTAGGACTGCTCCTGGCTCTAGATCGATTCGGCAATCAAATGACCGATGAGGTGGCAGAGTTTCAGCCGCTTGTTTGTTAAACACATCGGCATATTCCGCGTACTCGGCAGGTAAAGCACTTATGTCTGAGGGTTCCATTGTGGCTATACATGGTGTCTTTTCAGCTTGTAAGCACTGTGCGAGGCAGAATTCAGATGAAAAGCTCACCTTGTTTTCTGACCACAGTATCTGGGGATTGTGTTTGTAAAACCAAGGAAGGCCTAAAATAATCCCGAATTGTGGTGCTGCAATTAAATCAAATTGGATATCTTCCAAATGATTTTGCTGACAACGTAGGGTTACCACTTGTGTGCTTTGGATGACAGGTCCAGAACATAATACAGTACCATCGACAGTCCTAACGGATTCCGGAGTAGATTTACTACACAAAGGTAGCCCCAGCTTGTTAGCATACGTGACATCAACGAAATTGCCGGTGGCTCCTGAATCCAAAAACAATGTAACCGTAACCTCCTGATGCAGGAAACCTAACACACCAGACAACGTGACATGCGGAGCATAATTGCTGAAACCAACTGCTGGGGCAATCTCCACGACCTGGCTCGACTGTACCACCCCTACTACTGCCGAGCCAAGGCGTTTCCCTGCGGCTTAGGTTTATTAGGGCACTCTTTTACGAAGTGCCCCGAGACACCACAGTACAAACATAGTCCTTCCTTGCGTCTACGCTCCCTCTCCTGTTTAGTGAGAGGACCGCGAACCGCTCCTATCTGCATAGGCTCGTCTCCTGTCACTCTCTCCACAGAAGATGAGGGAGGACGGGAAGTCCCAAAACGGTCCAACCTAGCTATGGGACGTGGGTCCCCCCGCTTCTTGTCTCCGCGACGTTCAGCTTGCCTATGGTCCAGTCTTAACGCGAGGTCAATCATCGACGGACAATCCAGGGGCTGTGGATCTACCTGGGCTATGAGATCTTTTAACTCATCACGCAACCCTAGGTAAAAGAGGGACATTTGCTTTTCTCTTGGCCACTCAGCTTCAGCGACCAACCTATTAAACTGTGTGACATAAGTCACCAGTTCCTTGCTACCCTGACGTAAGGTAAGCAATTCCCTGTCCCTACACGTGGCAGCTGCCTTCCGGTTGAAGATCTTGCCGAATTCCAGCTGGAATTCATCCCAATCGTACAACACTCCATCATCCCTATGCACCAAAGGGTTTGCCCAAGCAGCCGCGTCCCCGGTTAGATAAGAAATTACGAAAGCAGTCCGGGCTTGGATGGTTCGAAAAGCTGCTGGTTTCGTAAGGAAGTGCAACTGGCATTGGGTCATAAAGGTCTGGTATTTCTGGGGATCTCCAGCATACCTCTCCGGTGGAGCTAAGAGTACTACCGGCTCAGGAGAGACCTGGACTTGTACGGGCGTAGGGCGCATAGGCTCTGTAGGGAGGGGGGCTGCTTGTGCTGCTAAGCTGCGCACTTGCGTTGCTAACACAGCGTAATCCTGTCGGGTGGCAGCAAGCTCAGCCTGGAGACCCTGCAAGACCTTGGTAAGCTCCTCCATGACAGGCTGGTTCGCACCACTCGGTCGCCTGTTACACTTGGGCTTGTGCTTCTGTCAGGCTCCAACCTTCCAAGCGCAGGAGTGGCACGAACCAACCACCCCCTCCGCGGTCCGAGTGCCTGCAAGTCACAGCTTACACAGACCTCCGAGACCCCGGCGGGGAAAGAGGGTTAGGGAATCGATGGTTGGACAGGAACTGTTTTTTCAGGATAACCGGAACAAGGGTTAGGAGAGGGAAGGTGGACAGGACTGGGGGATGATAGGGTAAATACAAACTAACAATTAAACATGCATTCCAACCTTACAGATACATTACATGCCCATATTACAGACTGTCATCAATGAGGCAATTAGAGCAAAAGGACTTATCTCTGTTTTTGAGTGCTGGCCTCCTGCCTGCGCACTCTCAGGTCCGGACTCCGGAGCAGATAAATGCTGCAAAGAGAGTTACGAGTTACTTCCTTGTGAGTGTTTCTTCACACACACAACAGATGCATCAGTGGGTCAACGACATTCCTTCATGCACCCCCACGTTCTAACTCATATGCCCCCGTGAGTGGGTTTCACCCAAATATGCGGTTAAGCCGCACGTGGCCCCGCAATGCTGATCCACGTGTTATTATTCACACGAAGATTAAATAATAAACATGCCGCTAGCCGCATGTGGCGCAGTGCGACTTCTGTACAAGCCACGCCGCTGTGCTCCCAATAGCGATTCCCTTAGCTAATGCACAGGCTAATTATGCATGCAAATAATATGCACTGCTCGTGGGATCGCTGCGCTTCGGTGCCAGTCTTGCGCGAGTCTCAGCTTGGGTTTTGCACGGGACTTATCTTTTGCAGAACAAGGGGACTGAGGAGTCTGGGCGATGCCCCCTTGCGTGTGCCCTGCTGCGCGTGAGAGAATCCTGACTGTTCGCCCCTGATCGCGGCTTTGCTTCCCCAGCACGTCTTTCCCAGCTCTTGCTGTAGCTGCTCCCCTGCGCTTGCTGCACTTATCTCAGGCGTGTGAGGGGCCCGAGTGATGGCTGGCTGGGGCGTGGCCCCTCGCGTGTATCCCCTTCCTCGGAGCTGCAGTGAACACGTCCTCTTCGTTCGGGAGTTCGAGCACAAGCCCCGTGCTAACGTGCGCGCGCGCATGCGCGGATGTGCTCCACCCGACGTGGGTGGGGTTTTGTAGTTTCTGGCCCAGAGCCTGCTGGGAGTTGAAGTCTGTAGGCCTTTGTTCCTGCAGAGAGGGCACAGAAGCCTTCGATAAGGCAATATCCCTTTGCGCTGGAGTTTTTCGTGTTTGTCCACGTGTGGACCACGTCCACAACTCACTCCAGACCCCCTTTTAAGTGATCCCAAGGCCTGCACCTTGACATCTGTTGTGGTAGAGTTTAACAACAGAGAGTGGCAAGCCATCCAATAACCAATGGCAGAGAGAGTGTTGGTAATTATGATAGAGAGATCAGAGTAGAGTTCAGGAAAAGAGAAGAAGATGTTGGTGTCATCCAAGAAGAGTTGGTCAAAGAGCCCAAAGGAGGAGATTAGTACCCCAAGAGCAGAGATGTAGAGTGTAAGGAGGAGTGGACCCAAGAAAGAGCCTTGTGGAACACCAACAGTTAGAGGAGTGAGTTGAGAGATGTTGCTCCAGGACACAGAGAATTGGAACAGTGCAAGGTAGGATTCAATCCAGGGAAGGGCTTGATTGTGTATCCCAAGAGGAAATAGAGTATTAAGGAGACAGAGTGATTGACAGTGTCAAAAGCAGCTGACAGGTCAAGGAGAATTGAGAGCATAGGATGGAGTGCTTAGCAGAGGCAATGTAGTTGTACACATTCTGAGAGCAATTTCCGTGGAGTGACTGGAGTGGAAACCTGGTTGTAGGGGGTCTCAAAGGTTGTGGATGTCTATAAAATTGGTAAGATGGTTAAACACCACCATTTTGAGCACTTTAGTGTTGAAGGAGAGACACAAGGTGAAAGTTAGCCAGTAGGTTCGGGTTAGCCCCTTGCTTTTTTTAGCAGAGGGATGACCAAGGCGGTTTACAAAACAGAGGGAAAGCAAGCGGAATCAAAGGACAGGTTGAAGAGATAAGTGATGTGAGAGGCCACTAAAGGGGCAATAGGCTTGAATAGCGGAGGAGCAGCATGGTCTGATGGAGCACAAGAGGGGTTAGCCTTCATCAGTAGTGAAAGCACTTCATCAGTGTTAGTTTGACTAAAGTGCTAGAAAGAGGCATAGGATGATGGTATAGTAGGCAATGTATAGAACGCAGGAGGAGGGAGTGTGAGGAAGGTCAGGAGAGAGTCTCTAGTTTTAGACATTTTTGCAGCAAGGAATTCAGCTAGGACATTAGCTGTGAAAGTGGTGTTGATAGTAAGATGGGGTGGCATGCCACAAAGAACCACACTGACTCGGAAATAGTGTTCAACGGTGTATATTAAAATTACAGATGGTCAGAATGGCTTCCGTTTTCAATGTTTTTCATGGCCTACTGGATTTTAAGGTGAATTGGTGCTAAGTAAGACCAGCCCACTTTCTCAGGTCTACCGCAGCCTTGTCCCCACCTCCATAACCCAGGTGTTCCTATCAAAGATGTTAGAAGCATTAGCATCGATACCCCTCCCTTTCGCTTTCTGGGCTATTGGTATTCTCCCTAAATCATTGGCTAACTGACTCCCTAGGAATCTTCTAACTTTCCCTCTCCTATCCCCGCTTAGTAGTCTCAGTGAGTAATGAATGGGGCCTTCTTTCCCACAGCATCACGCTCACTCCTTTCACACCCTCTTGTATATGGCCTTAGCTATACTGGTCTCTTACATTGTTCTCATCCCACCACGTCACTGTCTCTCCAATCTCTCATTCTGCCTTTCCACCTCCACGCTTCGTTCTTACTTCTTTTCATACTTTTAATCATGCAGCTCCTTGAATGAAAGGGCTGCCTGCTGCGTCTGAGAGCTGGGGTGCACTGGTGTCACACCTTTGGTGTCCCAGCCCCTCCTTGTTGCTTTCACCCTTAGGCGGGAGGAGTCTCTCATTAGGCGCATGGCGAAGTACAAATGTACTGAGGCCATGTCCCCTAACAACACCCCTCCCCCTTTATATAGCATCCCTCTTAAATCACTGCCCACAAGCACAGGTGCAGCTTCCCCCACAGTCGCCAAATGCAGTCAACAATCATCCCCATAACCTAGGCTGTTATGAAGGGTTCAGCACCAAGTTAATCAACTTGCTTTCGTTAAGGAAGTGGTAAAATGTTGCATGCACTCCACCGCCATGTTCCAGGCCTTGCTTCCGATGGAGGCCGTACTGATGCAGTGGATGTGGAGCATATCAAGAAATGTTACATTGTGTAACTCAGAGTCATCATTTTCATGCCAGTTTTCACGGAGGGGCCAACAATTGCTTCATCACAAAGCAGCTGAAGCTCGGATACCTCCTTTTGTAGCTTTTCTGAAGGTGTGTAAAGAATACAAAGTACACACATTTTACTTTTAAAAATCAGCAATTCAAACAAATCCATGCGGAAAAGGGCATGCCAGGCTTTGGTCACAATCACAAAGATAGTAGTCATTACACTTCCATGTCCTTTTTCAGGAAGTGGTGCATCTTAGCCGCATACGCCAGGCCGGCTCAGAGATGAACGGAAGTTCCAAAGTTAACAGCAAGAGAAAACAATTGCTCAACTGTATCATGTCTGTCAAAATGCAATATTATCTAGGGGCTTGTTAAGAAAAAAAACATGTATGTGAATATCCGAAGAACCGATCGAGGCCTACTGTGTCAAGGTTGGAAGGCTGAATTTGAATTAGGTGTCAATTACCCATTACATGCAGCAGAACCGGCACCTCCACTTCCACGCCGGCATCTGGAGCCCCGGCTGATGCCACAAGGCGGGGAGATATATAGCAGCAATGTGCGCAGATTTGTACATTTTAAAGAACCGATCGAGCGGCAGGTCCCAAGTGCTTTGTTAGAGGTTGGGAGATGCTTCCGACCGGCGATCTAATCACACGTGACACCGAGTGCATGAGACACTCGCCAGGATCAATAACGTGCATAACTTGAGGTTCACTGACCGGCAGGGAATGGTTTACTCCATCAAAAGCTGCAGCGGATTAAAACGACAGCGATGTAACGTTGTCCATGCAAGCCAAACTGCACCCTATAAAGCATCCTGAATTACCAAGAAAGGTGCAGCTGCTTCTGGTGTGCGACGTGGCGGCCCGGCTGGCTCAGAAATATGGGTCTGAGGCGGGGTCCTACGGGGGCCCCTAAAGTCCCCTGGAAACCCTGGCCGCTAGAAGACAATATGCGCCTCATTCCGGGTTTGGAGCTAACCATGGAGTAATTAGCTCCATGGTTGCCTCCGAAACCGTCCCAAATCCGGCATGGTGAATGGAGTAATTACCGGTCCATTCCAGGGTTGGAGGGACCGGTAATTCCCCATTCACCTTTTGCCCTTCCCCATTCCCATTTCTGCCCCATAGGGCTGAATGGGAATGGGGAAGGAGGTAATTACGGTACCGTAAATTACGGTACCGTAATTACCTCCGAAGTACCTTTGCGGATACCTTACTTTATTGCTGCTAAAAGCAGGAGGTAAGGAAGGACCTGCAAAGGGACCTCGGAATACGGAGGTAAGGGATTACCGGCATCGGCGCCCTTACCGGTGCCGGCAATTCCTTACCTCCAACCTCGGAATGACCCCCACTGCATTTTTTTCGAAAACCCAAAGTTCTCGAATCTTCCGAGAGCTTCAGAAAAAAAGGCTTTTTCTCTATAATGGTGGCTCTGGCACCTGCGAGGCATCCCTTTAGTCCAGAGTTGCCCGTGGACCGGTGCACATTATAGAAGAAAAGGTGAGGCTTTAGGAAGCCGAACCTTCTTTATCTAAAGTCTGAAGCTCCTGCTTGTTTGCCACTGGTTCAGGCTTTAGGAAGAAAGACTAGACTCCCAGCATCCTCACCATTTCAGCCTTAATGGTGCTGCTGCCCCTTGTCAGGCATCTCTTAGATAAAAGAATGCCTGGTGAGGGGCAGCATCACCATTAAGCCTGAAAACATGTGGCTGCTGTTTCCTGCCAGGCATCATTTAGGTAACAGATGCAGAGATCAGCGCCCTCTCCCTGCAGAGATCAGCACCCTCTGTCCCATGGGAGGGAGAGGGTGCTGACCTCTACAAAAGGCTATCTGGCAGGGGTGGCTGTAGACCATTAAGTCGGGGCTCATCAAGGGGGCGTGGCCTAACTATCACAGTTGACCCCCTCCGTTAAGCCATGCCGCCTTACTGGCCCCCAGCTCGTTTTGCGGTGCCACTTAAGGCACTGGCAGTCGCACAACATGTGCATCACTCTCCTTGTATGACCCTGATTCTTCCATTGGTTGCAGAATCTGGAAAACCCGGTCCTTCTGAAAGGCAAGCCTAAAACATAAAGCACTTTTCGGTCACCCCTCCATCCTTAATTCAGCACTTCCGCCACCATTCCGTTCCTATGTCATCCTGTCCTGTCCTCGTCCATGGTTTATGTTTCCATCTTCCCCTGCAACATTTGCTCTTCAAGTCACATTCCCTCACCCCATTGTAAAGGACCAATGTCCACAGCTCTGTTATCGATGGTACATTTGAAAGTGTTTTTGTGCCAAAAATGCATTGCTTTCCCTGTGATTATTATGAATAAATAAACAATGGGCCTCATTATGACCCTGCCGGTCCGGAAACAACGGTGGCAGTAAATCTGCCGCCACAGTTGTTTCTGGAACGGCTGATTCTGAGTTCTGCCGGCGGGTGGTGCCACGTCTGACCTGGCGGGAGAAACGCCACCCGCTTGCAGGCGGAAATGGAAACACCGGCTCTGTCATAGACGGAACCAGTGTTTCAATTGTCCTCATCCCCATGGAGTCCTATGGGATTCCATGGCAATGGGGATTTACGGAATTCCGCCTCTAGAATTACCGGGTCACTGGGGTTGTAATGCCCTGATGATTCCGGCAATCACGGAGGCGGAATGGTATTTCGGGTCCGGCGGCAGCCTGCTGGTTTTTCCAGCACGGCTACCGCCGGACTCGTAATGAGGCCCATTGACTTCAATTGTGTTGTTACGAAGTTGTGGCTAGAGTGTATGAATGTGTGTGATGTCATGTAGAGTGTGTGTGTTTGACTGAGAATAAGAACGTGAAGAAGTCTGTTGAGAGTTGACAGGGTGAGAGGAGGACGCTATGCTGGTGGGCAGCACTACAACTCTTTAAATAAATCAGTTCAACTTTGGCGAGGAGCATACCGTTATTGTTAAGTGGCAAATGTAAGGTGCTCTCTTGCCATGGGTATGGCCTTGTTGGCACACTTCTGGGTTTCCATAAGATCATAGTCTTACGCTGCCTACCAAATGACAGTGCACAGAATATATTTCTAAAAATTAAATAACATGTGTTAGTGTGGTATCTAAGGGCAGTTAACGTGCAAGACAAGAGAGTGGCAGCATGACCGAACATTGTGTACATCAGTGTGTACTGTGCTTCGATAACAGCAGCACTGAGATAACATGGCATGACGTCATTGCACGTCATTGAATGTGAACTGCAGTCCATTCTTCACTTGACAGCAAAACAATGTGGCAGGTTGTGTGGGGCGGTGTTCCATCCACTGTGTTTTGGGAATGCCATTTGGTAATGCTGGATTTCAGACTGGATGCATTGTTTCGTGTCCAGGTGTGACTGCATGGTGCTGCAGTTTAGTTGTGTACGTGTGGTTTTAGTGAACCATGGGAGAACAAGGCCTGCTCCAAAGGAACGTCTGACTACGTAACACACCTTAGTGTTGTACCATTCCTAACCATTTCATAAAGTCATGCTGTACATACATTAATCAGATGTGTATCTTTTGGATTAAAGTCAGTGTGGGGTCGTCACATGAGCTGCATGTACTGTGAGCGATCGAGTCACCTCTGACACTGACCTGCTGTTGAGTTTTTGGATTGTGGAGTGGTAAGCAGCAAGTGAGGAGTGGAGCGACACCTGGCTAGTCATGACATGTACAGAAATCGGTGAGCAGAGTCAGAGAACTGGAGAGCTGGAGAGCAGGAGAGTTCAGACTGGAGGATGGAGTACTAAGGACATTTAATAAGAAAGGAGGCTGATCCAGATGGTAGCCTAACATAATGTGCACCATAATTGCATCACTACATAGTCCATCTTCCAACCGCTTGCCCAAAACCGGGATGCAAGCTGTGTGGTTCCTGCTCAAAGACAGAGCGGGGGATGAGTGAATGGGGGAGAAGGGGGATTTGAAGCCAATTGGTGGTGAGTGGTTTTCACTTGTTGTTCTAGGGGATGGGTAAGAGGAAAGCAGCGTCTAAGAAGAAGTTGGCGTACAGACTGCATTAAGATCTACCCTAGTTGTAAATGCTGTTTAACTGGACCTGAACGTTGCCCCGGGTGACCTAAGCGCTGATGAGGATGCAGCATCATCACCAAACTCTGGCACAAGCATGAGCATTTTACACCCATCACAAACAAGGAGAACTACTTTTTTCCTGATGCTTCTAAACGGACGCAGACTTGTCCAACTCTAACCCATTTTCAGTGACTGAGAACCATGGAGACAGCAAACTGAGTACAGCGACTGATATAAAGGCCCAATATGGCATTCACTCAGGCAACCTGCCAGGCAATGTGTTGCCAGTCAATGAACAAGGTGTGCCACTAAGACCCTTCTCCAGAGAGAGGGGAATGGGGTCTTGTTATCTCCTTCACGCGCATGGGTAATCCTCTCTACACTGTAAATAATGATTACTACGTACAGAATAGATTGTATGCCTAAAATACAAACCTTAACGTATGGGAAGCGTTTTTTGAAGAGTCTGTTAGATCTACGTTTTTTGAAGAGAGTCTGTTAGATCTGTTATGATTTTCACCTAGTATTTTTGAGAAAGGCCTTTGTGGCCGAAACATGTGTCAACCTGGACGGGCGCATAGATGTAATTGAAATTGGTCTGACGAGACCTTACTGATTTATGAGCATCAATTAATTAAAAAGGTAAAGCGTCCAAATAAGAATTATTGATTTATTTGGGACCTTATTTGTTGCTTGGCGCAACCCACAAGTACACTTTCATATTGAGTATTCTTATACTTAAGGTATGGGTATACCTTACGTACTCAACTGGGGCGACGAGCACTATATAGACGCCTCGTTCTTTGGAAGTTGAGACCCCCTTTTTTTTGTCGCAGGGAGGCAGCCCTTAAATTATGCTTTTATTTACCGGCGCACACAGATGTATCCGGAACAAAAATTCTGCTAACTTCTACCCATCAAACCAAGGGAGTGGGTCCAGAGGAATATTCCTGCAAAACAATATTTGCTTAAATTACTTTTTCACAAACCATTTGCCAAAAGAAAATGGAGGTGGACATGCCATGCACTGCAAGCAGCAAGCTACACAGTATATCACTTTGGCTTCCTGTTTTGCTCTCATGACTTCCGTGGGAATGATTTTTGACCACATCCTCGTGACTAGAATGTTCTGGATGTGTCCTTTGGTCTGTGTTGTGATCATTACATCGTTTTCATACTAAAACACAGCCATTTACTAAATACATTTATTAGAACTAATTTGCTTGTTTTTGGTGAACTTTTTACATATTTTTTTAGTTGGGATGGTAATGTCCAAACGAGATGCAGATATGGAAATCCGTGCTTTCTTTTATGCTAAGTGTACTTGAGATAGTAACAAACTTTGCAAATGTGGGTATCTTACTACAATTTCATTTATGTGAACTTCACGCAAATTACCTTCACACATATATCTGTGCGTACTGAGTTTTAGCTGCCATGAGATTGGTACGAAATCTCATTCAATAAACGAATGGTACAGGCAAACACTTTGTAAGCGTAGTTGGAAAAAACAGCGGTTCTTCATACAAATACGCGAGCAAAAATAAAACGTTGACACCTCTAACGAACCCCAGCTATGCGGAAGGATGTGTGTACCTCACTGATCCAGCACCTACAGGTCCAGAGGAGGACCCTAACCAATCCGAGTGCTCCAAACCCTTTATCAAGGGACCTTTTTAATAATATGCTGGAATAGTGTGCCTGGGGAGGAAGACGGGTGATAAGTATTCTGATGCATTCCTGGCGTCACAACATGATTGCAATCCAACACACGTGCTCAATCAGCACGTGCCAGAAGCTAGGTTACTACTCTCACTGAATTCCTACATTACTAACTAAAAGGAGCAGGGCCACGGGAGAAGCACACATATGGGTCTCAGTTAAACTGCCTGGTAAAGTTCACCAGATTGATACTGGTTGCCAACATGTTTTGCACCTGAACCTGAAGAGACATTTTTCACTAGTGCTTGACATTATTGGCGTATGTAGTTCTGAAATCGCTCAAAACATTTCTTCTGCCACCCTTTCCACTATAGCAACCCTGACTAGCCAGATGGGTGAGCATTTAACCCATCAAGTCCCGAGGCAATATATTTCCACCCTACCCACTATAGCACTTGAGCTCTATGTGGGGCTATACAGTTCGTCTTGTGGGAGTTTCAATGGGAGCATTGACATGGAAGCTGGTGACTATGACATCATAGCTGCTGATTTTATGGGAACTCTCTGACTCTGCATATCAGAAATGAACAGTCTTACACAGCCTTATAAAAATGAGTAAAAACCTGTCTGTTTAACAGATATGACTAGAGTTAGGTGTCTTCCGGGCCACTTACTCTACCAACTTGGTGAGGCCTCATGGAGGTTACTACCCTCTACTGAAAACAAAACCAACCTTAGCAATATATCACCCCACTATAAGAAAGAAATACTTTTGGCCAAACGAGAAACCTATAACACTAGAATCTCGCAAGCCAACTCGAGCATGAAGGAATTATTTGTAATTTTAAAAGAATTAGAAACACCTATCCCAGTGCAAGACAACTGTGTGAAGGACAAATCCTGGTGTTCCAATATTCAGCAAGCACTAGCCAATAAAATTACCACCCTTCAAAATAAAATTGCAACAAAAAAAGCTTCCTTAACCTCCATGACTTCATTGAAAAGCTCCCCTGCATCTTCTCTCAACTTTCCACCTCCACTCTGTGTTGTGCCTTATGGTCGCCTCCAGACCACACTTGAACTGCGTTGTGCCTTATGGTCGCCCCCAGACCACACTTGAACTGCGTTGTGCCTTATGGTCGCCCCCAGACCACATTTGAACTGTGTTGTGCCTTATGGTCGCCCCCAGACCGCATCTGACTTGTTGTGTGCCTACCGTATGTCACCAATGCCTCATACTCGCCAATTTCCCGCAAGTCGCCCCTGCCATAGCATGCTTTCCTACCTCTTCGCAATCATGTTCCCCTTCTGTGTCATGCAAAGTAACATACCCTGCAATGGCAATAGCTACATAGCCTACAAAAACGGTCTAGCCAGGCCGGCTTGCCCAAGACATTACCCCATTATATGCCCCACACCTTTCTTGCCTACCACTCCTGCCTTCCTCCCAGTCTCACAATCCGCCTCTCCGACCCATTACCATGCATACTCTTCTGATGTCCCGGCTACTAATCACCTAGATACCTCCAAGCGGAACCCTACCAATATAAGTACCTCAAGCCCCACCTCTGGTCCCAGTACCTCTACAACTGCTGACCTTACTGCCTCTAGAACCACCACCCTCACCCCTATTGATCGGAACAAAAGACTCGGTGCCAGAACCCACCATAAGACCAGCATACCCCTAGTTAAGCGACCCTGCAAGAATATCAATCACACTGCAATACCTAGCAATTCCACCCTTTCTACTCCCAAAGGAGCTCTCCTAAATGTTAGATCACTAGTCGCCCATTCCATAGAAGTAGCCGACATCATTCTAACAAACAATTTGGACTTCCTTGCTGTTACTGAAACTTGGTTGCATGATGCTGCAGGACCATCTCTCACCCTAGCTATACCAGACAACTATACCATCCTCAGAGCAGATAGACCTAACGCACGAGGAGGCGGTGTAGCTATCATCTTCAAGTCCTCGCTTAATATTAGACTAGCCTCGTCTCCCCCACTTAAATCATGTGAACATCTCACATTCAAATTACAAACGTCCCCTAAGAACACCATTACGATGCACTTAATTTACAGACCCCCGGGCCCATCAGGCTCCTTTGAGGAAGACATCACCTCACTAGTTGCCGAAAGCTCCAAACTTTCAGCACAAATGATTATACTTGGAGACTTCAATCTTGGGTTTAATGACCCCCTCGACGTCCCAGCCACTGCCCTGGCCACAGCATTAGAGGAGCATGGCCTCCAACAATTCTGCTCCAAACCTACCCATTCGAAGGGCAGAATCCTTGATTGGGTAACCGCCCTTAACTGCAACATTACCATGAAGGATCCCATACAGCTCTTATGGACTGACCATCATTTCCTCCCATTTGACATTAACACTAGCAGCCTAGTGCACAACAAGCCTGTTACCGCACCAGCCTGCCTAACTAGGAAAAAGAGTAACATCACAGCGGAAGCCTTAATACCCTTGGTAACCCCTATCCTGAACGCACTACCAGCCACAACCGACCTGAACCAATTGGTCAACGTCTACAATAATTCCATGGCCATAGCTGTTGACACTATTGCCCCACTAAAAATGCGCAAAGGGAAACCAAAAGCGCACCTGAATACATGGTACACCCCAGAACTTAAATCCCTCCGGCAACAAAAAAGTAAACTTGAAGCACTATGGAAATCAGCGCCCTCAGCAATTAACAGAACGAATCTCACTAATATCTCCACTTTCTACAAAAATGAGATTATACGCGCAAAGAAAGAATCGCTCAACTCCAGGATCTCGGAGGCAAGCTCCAGCTCAAAGGAGCTCTTTAAGATCCTAAAGGAACTAGAAAACCCCATTCCTCCCACGGATACTTGCACTAAAAATAAACAATGGTGCACAGGGATCCAGAATGCCCTTGTTAACAAAATTTCAGGGCTCCAGTCTAAAATTGACAATAAACAACAACAACTCACCTATGTTCCGACCTCCAGTCCCACCCCTCCCCCTCCTACAGCCTCCAGCCCAGGATTCACCTTCAAAAAGGTATCCATACCCGAAGTACAGAAAATCATAGCGTCATTGAAACCTTCGAACTGCAAGGGGGACAGCTGTCCCGCTCAGATTATAAAAGATGCTGCAAGGGATCTCTCCCCATTCATCACAAAATTAATAAACCTGTCTTTCTCTGATAACTCGGTCCCTAGTAATCTAAAACAATCCTGGGTCCTACCACTACTAAAAAAAACTACCCTCGACCCAGATATACCCACAAATTACAGACCCATCACCACTGTCCCATTCCTACTTAAAATTCTTGATAGAGTGGCCTATCTACAAATCCAGGATTACCTTGAGACAAACCATCTACTAGGAATTCGCCAGTCCGGCTTTCGTCCACAACACGGGACAGAAACGGCCCTGGTCGATCTCAAGTGCCAAATAGACGACCTCAAAGACAAAGGTAAAGCTGGCATCCTTCTTCTTCTTGACCTATCCGCTGCCTTTGATCTGGTTGATCACAAAATCCTGTGCAACCATCTGTCATCGGCAGTACACTTCTCCCACTCCGCAATTTCATGGATCCAATCCTTCCTGGACAATAGGACCATGCGGGTCTTCTCACCCCTAGCAGCGGCCGACCCTATTCCTATTACTTGTGGTGTCCCACAAGGATCGTGTGTATCACCCACTTTGTATAACATTTTTACAAAGCCCCTATTCGACAAGCTGGACCATCTGGGTGTCACCTACACCAACTACGCAGACGACACCCAGATACTCCTCACCTTAACCGGCAACTATAATTCGGACGCCATTTGGATCAATGAAGTCTTCTCCATCATTCAGGCATGGATGGCCACACATGGCCTCTGCCTGAATGATGACAAGACTGAACTGCTCCTTGTTGGCTCACCCAACACCATTCGGAAACTTAGTCCTAGCTACACTAGCCTTACCATTGACGGCAACACCATCACTATCGCCAAGAGTGTAAAAACCCTTGGCTTTTACCTCGACACGAACACTAACCTAGCCAAACAAATTAATATGACTGCCTCAGCCACGGCCTACACAGGCAAACTAATCAGGGCCTGTAGACCGCTGATCTCCCCTAACAACTGCCTCACCTTAGCCAGAGCTCTTATACAATCTAATCTAGATTACTGCAATAGTCTCTACGTAGGTGCCAACAAAACGGTAATCAATAAACTGCAAGTTATACAAAATAATGCACTCCGTGCCGCCCTGAATATTCCCAGAAGAGAACATATTTCGGCTACCAGAATCGCATGCAAATGGCTATCCATCCAACAAAAAATAGATCTAAAAACTATCTGCCTCACCTATAAAGCACTCCACGGCCTTGCCCCGCCCTATCTCACCAACAAATTCACACTAAGACAGAACACTAGAACCACTAGATCCTCTAATACACTACAATTGACTGTGCCCAAATTCTCCCTCAAAGAGCTGGTGGTTCCAGCTTCCCAGTTCTGGCTTCACAACTTTGGAATACCATTCCACTGGATATCAAATCTACACCCACCTTCCAACCTTTCAGAACTAAGGTCATCACCTGGTTACTCAACAATTAACCTACCACGATTGAATGCATACCTCCTGCTTGATTGTATTTTGCACCATGCCAGCATATTACTGTCTATGCACGAATTGCTATATTACTGTCTATGCACGAATTGCTATCCTGTCTTGTATACCTTTGCTTCATCACTGTATAATTGTACCCTACCTTGCCTGTAACTCGAAGATTAAGCGCCCATATACCTTTGGGTCAGGTGCGCTATACAAATTAATAAACAAACAAACAAACAAACAAACAAACTCTGTTTTAACTTCTCTAAAATGTCTATTCTCGAGGTTGAAAAAGTCATACTCTCCCTCAAACCTTCGAATTGCCAGGGCGATCAATGTCCAGCCCAACTTATTAAGGATGCAGCGAGAGATATTGCACCTTCCATATCGAAGTTAATTAACGCCTCATTCTCTTCTGGCACCATCCCAAGCAACTTTAAAGAATCCTGGGTACTCCCTCTCTTTAAAAAACAGACATTAGACCCGTCTATACCTACCAAGTACCGGCCCATCAGTACAGTGCAATTTCTTCTTAAAATCTTAGACAAGGTAGCCTATCTAGACATTCAGAAGTATTTGGAGACTAACCAACTGCTAGGAGCTCGCCAATCATGTTTTCAGCCACAACACGACAGGAAACGGCATTAATTGAACTTAAGTTCCAAATCGACGAGCTAAGGGACAACGGGAAATCAGCCCTACTTCTCCTTCTTAATCTTTCAGCTGCATTTGACCTTGTGGACCACAAGGTTTTATGTAGCCATCTGGACTCAGCATTGCACTTCTCTAAGGAGGCCATAGTCTGGATACAATCATTCTTAAGTAATAGGACTATGAAAGTCTTCTCACCCTGAGCAACCGCAGACCTTATCCCTAACACTTGTGGAGTGCCCCAGGGTTCATGTGTCTCACCTACATTATACTATATATTTACCGAGCCCCTTTTCGATGATCTGGATCTTCTTGGTATCACCTGCACCAACTATGCAGATGATACCCAGATTCTCCAACCACTTACTGGGGATTGTGACAAGGATTTGACCTTGGCGAATAGGGTATATCTCATCATTCAGGCACGGTTGGCTGCACCCAGTGTATGCCTGAATGATGACAAAACTGGGCTCATCATCCTGGGCACTACGTCCAATCTTAAAAACTTGGCCCTAAATACACCACCTTCAATATCGACGGTTACCCTATTAAAGTAGCCAATGAGGTAAAAACTCTAGGCTTCTACCTCGATTCCACCCTTACATTTACCAAACAAGTAAATTCCATGGCTTCCACCACTGCATATACCTACAAATTAATCAGAGCTGGTAAACCATTCTTATCTAAGAACAGTTGCATCATCCTCGCCAGAGCCCTCATTTTGTCCAGACTGGATTATTGTAACTCTCTCTACATTGGGGCCAACAAGTACCTTATCAAGTTAATTCAAACTCTCCAGAACAATGCCCTCAGAGATGCCCTCGGAATAGCAAGGAGAGAGCATATCTCTGAGATTAGGAGACAAATCAATTGGTTATCCACCTGTGATAAAATCCAGCTGAAAACTGCCTCACTGACTTACAAATGTCTGAACAACGCTGCACATTGCTACCTTATTAAGAGATTCACTAGACAATCTTTAACCAAGCCCACTAGAACAGCTAATACTAACTGCCTCATTGTCCCAAGATTTAATCTCTCCAAAGTTGGGGTTGTAGTTTTCCAGTCAAGGCAGCGCAGCGCTGGAATTCCCTGCCTCCCTCCTTGCGAGCCGATCAAACATACATGAACTTCAGCAGAATTTCATCAATTGACTAAAAGACAATGGGCCTCATTATGAGGAATGCGGCCAGGGAATGAACGGTGCTGGTAAGGGACCGGCACCGTTCATTCCGGGCTGCCCTATTACGAGGTCTGCAGCAGGTCTCGCTAAGGACGTCTGGTCAGACCAGGCGTCCTTAGCGGGACCCGCTAGCAGACCAGGATGCTAACAATGGGCCCGTCATTAACGGGCCCGTTGTTAGCATCCTCCCCATTCCGATTGAGCCCTATGGGGGCTCAAATGGGAATGGGGATGTACCAGGTACGGTGTTAAGACGGATTTCTGAACTCTGTCCTGGAGGCTCAGAGGTTCAGAAGGCCAACCTAATTACTTGGAACAGGGTAACCTCTGGACAAGCCAGACCAATCAGGGTAGCGATCACCGCGGTCAAGACTAGGTCTCAGGAGGGGTGAGGGTGACTGAAAGCCCGCAATGAGCACACAAAGCAAGGACACTTACAAATTACTCCAAACAGGTGTTATATTAAAAATATATACACATTTATTCCAAGGCCTTTGCAACAATGACCGTAGCGAGAAATCACAATAAAACTCTAGTAAATCAACACATACCAAACACAAACGAGTCTAAAGAGTTAGACGCACAAAATGTGTAGTCCACCTAGAAGGGGAGGAAAACAGGCAGTGCGAAATAATAATTAGACCCAGTCCGCCTTCAGAGGCACCTAACTAAAAGTAAGTCCAAGCCCTACGAAGAGTGGAGCCTTGTGCTCAAAAGTACCTACACACGCGGGTGCCAACGGGCAAAAAGGGGAGTCTCTTCGAGGGAATCGGCAGTTCAGTTCGGTGAACAAATGAAGATGAACAGAGCTCCGCGACTCAAGCGCAGCCTCCACCGTGGGCAGAAGCAGAGCGCGAGTACGGAAAGGCGTGCTGTTTGACACAGCGGGGAAAAGCTATGGGCTCCTGCAGGAGGGCGACCAGTTCCTGGCTATGCTACTCACCGGTCCCCGATGCAAGCAGACCCAGGCTTCTCCGCGTCAGTTTCAGTGCTGGCAGGTTCAGCGGAGCAGGGGACATCTCGTCGTCATGTAGATTCTGCAGCAGCAGAGTTGAGTTGAGGGCGTCCCAAACGCAGTGAACCCGCACAGTTTGTTACCACAGCAGGGCAACGGAGCGGCCGTGTGTATCTCAGCCAAATGTACACTACTCACTTCAGACCTGGGAATGCCAAGTGTACGAATCGTGTGAGAGTGACAAGGACTCGAAATACAACACAACCTGGTGGCGGTTACAGAGCAAGACTCCTGGGTAGGCTGGTCAGTCTGCTGGATGGCCCAGAGACACTTCCGAAGGCTTACGTGCAGGAGATGGTGAAGATGCCGCGAATAGCTCTCCCCGCTATTCCAAGGGTCGAAGTACCAGTACAGGCCTTCTGGTTTGATCAGAGGTAGAAAGGGTTTCACAAGGCAACAGCAGTGCAGAGGAGCAGTCCTTCAGCGGGTCACCAGTGATTCCTCGGTTCAGCCTTGTGGTTGCAGGATACTTGGCTCCTGTATCCCTTTGTTCGTGAGAACTCAGGAGATCGACATGGTAGTGCCGTTTCCAGCCCCCTCTTATCCACGGTTCCCTTCGCGCCAAAACAGAGGGGACCCAATGGGAGATCCGCTCATCAAACACTCACACCATACGTGGACCTATCACGGACCACGGTGGTCCCAGGCATTCATACCACACTAGACTCTCTGGCACCCAGGATGTGTATTGGGACCAGACATCTTAGCCCACATCCTGGAGGCACACACAAGGCCTGTAGAAGCCAGCGAAAGCATCTGTGTTTCGCGGGAAAGTACATGCCCAAATAAGGAAGGCCCCGGGTCGGCTCGACCTGGGGAAGGTGAAGGAGCCAAGACGGTCAGTGGACAGGACAAAGAGTCTCGTGGCCTGGCCATTTTGGGAGCCAGGCCACCATTTTGGGCTAAGCGCGAGAAATGCGCTTAAAACGCCAAAAGGAGCTCAAAAACACAAGAAACGATCGCTGCCACCATTCCCGTCCGTGATTCACTTGCACCGATCATTTACAATCCAAGCAGAGTATCTAGGGCCTGTGGAAGACTAGAGACCCAAGAGAGCAGTAACTTAGCTTACAGTGCCCTCTTGTGTCATGTTGCACGAAAGCTGCAACATGATAAAGAAACTACGGAAAACAGCGTTTCCCGGTACTGACTGTCTTAAGGGCATGTCAGTTTCCCCGTAAGAATGGAGCGAAAGCCCTGAGGAGTGCGGCAGAAGGCTGCACTTCTCTGGCAAAGTCTAGATCATGGTGAAAACAACAGCAAAACGTTTAGGGGTTGCCACATGGAAGGAAAATTACCCACAATTAGGAAATCTTTCCTAACATACGGGTCCTGCGAAAGGGATTTACCAGGCCACCAAGGTCGGAATGGCCCGGTAAATCCCCTTTTGCGGGACCCGGTCCCAGTACCCGGTTTGGGGGTAGCCATGCTGCTAAAAGCAGCATGGCTACCTCCAAACTCGTAATGAGGCCCAATGACCAGTAATGCCTCTGTACCATACACCACTGTATTGTAAATAGATGTCAGAATGTTCTGTTCATTATGCTTCTGTCCTGTATTGATTGCCTGTATCTTCCATCATTTGTATATGACTTATCTGCATTTTTGATTTGTACTTTATTTGCCAATGTAACCTAAGCTGAAAAACCTCTTATTTCCTCTGCAAACCCCAGGGTCTGGCGTCTAATATGAATAAATAAACAAACAAACACACAACCTTACTGTACCAATGCCGTAATCCCCCTGGGTCTGGGCATAAGATAAATGTAATAAAGACATAAATAAAACATGTTCAGACAGAGGGCAGCCACCCAAATATTTAATAAAATATGGTAGACTTTGTGAAATGGTGATAGGATGAGAGTGCACAATATGTCAACTGAAGAGATGACATAAGTAAGATGTCTTGTGGATATAGTTCCCCCGGCACAGTCAAGTGTGCAACTACAGATATTCCTGCTACCTTTATTTCTCTTTGTGGTGTTATATTTGTCTGTCCAGCCCTGTGGTGTTCCCCACATTCCTGATGTGTTTTAGGGGTTTGCTTTTGTTGGGAAGGAGGGGAGCAAGTCTCCGGCCCCTCAACGGTTTTGGACAAGATGATTGTATAGGGAGAATCGATGGGTGGAACGGGGTCACACATAGAAGCTGATTGTAGTAGAAATATTGCAGATTTTAGTGGTAGCATCACATGTAGGATGAGACTCCATTTTAGGAGATAGATATGCCATTTTGAAATTGAGGCCAAGTGCCATGACTAAGCTTGCATGCTCAGAGTTAATCCAGGGGGTTAAAAGGATGGGTGCACGTTCTGTGCTCGGAGCACAGCAGCCCTGTACAAGGTTAATTTCTTGAAGACATACACACACAGACAGCCCCTTGTTAAGTCTTATCAGCGGTACATGCAACATTGAAAGAATGTGCCCTACAAGGCCAAGAGAGGACAAGGGCAGGGACGTCAATTCACCAAAATGCCAGGTGTAGCGGAAGTGACATCACATGACATTTGACCCCCTGATGACATCACAGGAAGTGATGTCATTGTACCCCCCACCCCGAAGTGACATCACGGGAAGCGATGGAACGCAAACTTTCCCCCATGACAAAACAGAAGTGGCATCACATAGCAAGTACACAACGAAAAAATATGGTTACGAGAATGGATCACCATATGTATGGTTAATAATAGGGTGTATAGGCCCATATTACCAATCTACTTTGAATGCAAGCAGACGGCCAAGGCCAAATAATAATGATGTGTTATTATATAGCACTTACGCTTAAACACTTTATATAGAACATATATACATCCAATATCACACAACCTGTGTTGGTACTCGTTTATCGACCTCAGAAGGATGAAAGGCTGAGTGAGGTGTTTAAGAACAGACTAAGGGCCCGATTCATAGAATCCAGCGCAGAAAAGGTGCAAGCGTTGCGTGCCGAGAAGGAGCGAATGCCAGCCGTGGTGCAAAGAAACAATTGCGTGGCGTGTGTATTCATGGATTTCCCGAGGCATCACTAGCCGTGGCGTAAAGAACATCAAGCAGCACCAGTAACGCCCCCAACACGCCCCCATGCACAGTAAAAAGCAAGTAAAATGCCTAGCATGGCGCAAGCCCCCGTGCCATCCCTGGACCAGCATTCAGCCCACCCAGCCAAATTTGCGTGAAAACTGGGTGTGGACGGGGTACGCACTGAATTTTCACGCAATTTGGCTGGGGAGCGGACGGAGTATGCGCTGAGTCATCACACGATTTGTCTGGGGTGCAGAGGGGTTAGACGCTACGTTCTCACACGATTCGGCTGTGGTGCGGACTGGGTATACGCCCCCACTACATGGGACCCCCATCCGTCATGACCCCAACCCACAGGCAGCCCCCACTACATGGGACATCCATCCGCCCTGACCCCAGCCTGCAGGCATCCCCCACTACATGGGACCTGCCATGACCCCAGTCCACAGGCAGCCCCCACTACATGGGACCCCCATCCCCGACATGGGACCCCCATCCACCATCACCCCAACCCGCAGGCAGCCCCCACTACATGGGACCCGCCATGACCCCAGCCCACAGGCAGCCCCACTACATGGGACCCCCATCTGACATTACCCCAGCCTGCAGGCAGCCCCCACTACATGGGACCCACCATCACCCCAGACTGCAGGCAGCTCCCACTACATGGGACCCCCACAACCGCCATCACCCGAGCCAACAGGCAGCCCCCACTACATGTGACCCCCAGCCCTCATCACCCCAGCCTGCAGGCAACCTCCACTACATGGGACCCCCCAGCCCCCAGCACCCTCCAGACTGGACATCACCTGTAAGCTGGATGGTGACATTGTGACACATGTACACTCCATCGATGGCGTGTTGAGCACCTTGACTGACGTGTAGTGGTGCCACCTCAAACCCCCTGTTAAAAGAAAATCAGGCAAACAGAAACAAACGCATCCACCTGGGCCACATCCTTGAGTGTGCCAGCTGCTCAAACACAATTGCTGTCTGAAACTATTTCCCAGCATACACATCACACAAGTTGTTAGGCAGAATCACCTTTGGGAACACTACAGGCAATTAGGAGTACAAGTGTAAGCACAATTTCACTTTTGGTACAAGCCTCTACTACACAGTAAAGTGGTACCGATGGCAGAGCAGCCAGGCTTATCACAAGAGTTTAAGTGAGCAGTAGAACAAGTTACACAAAGGACCAACGAATACAGTGATTCAAATAGACATTTACGCAAGGCTTCTTGGTAAAAGAATATACATTTATTTACTCAGTCAGTTAGAAAACATTACACTAGCACAAGCTGCTCAATATCACACACTAATAAACCACAAAAATCCAACCGGTAAGT
The DNA here is from genome assembly GCF_040938575.1 of Ambystoma mexicanum. Classification (NCBI taxonomy): domain Eukaryota; kingdom Metazoa; phylum Chordata; class Amphibia; order Caudata; family Ambystomatidae; genus Ambystoma; species Ambystoma mexicanum. The sequence continues at coordinate 497,994,867 of NC_090926.1, forward strand.
AATTGAACAAGTTTAGCTGCAAAATGAAGTGGGAGCCAAATGGCACTTCAAATACTTATAAAAGGGATAAAAAGACAAGGTTATAAGAATAGACAACCCAAATACATTCATAGGCAGGGCAAAGGGTTTCAGTTAAATACAACCAGCAATTCTTCTCATAGGCCTGGGCCAAAATCAATGGTTCAGAGTCTTTGTATAGAATAGCACAGTTCTGGTAGATGACAGTAAAGTCTTTGCCACAGAGTTTAGAAGAATTTGGCTGGGCAAAAAGGTTGATGAATGTTTAGGGAAGGACAAGACTTCGAAGTTGAGGAAAGTTTCACGCACTTTCTCGATGGCCGAAAATAGTTCCGGACCGTGTTTGCACAGTACCTTTTTAACGAAGAAAGCTGTAGCTGAGGCAGTGGTTCCTGGCAGTTCGAGCAGATCTCGTTGTTCCTGAGCTTAAGTCGTGGGGACAAGAAGGAGAACATCGGGAGGTTCCTGCACTGCCCATGGAAGAGGCCAAAAGCTGTAGCAAGACGTCGGGTAAGGTGTGAGTGCCTTAAAGTCCACAAGCTGGTTTGCTTCCCACTGGCTATCTGGTTTTCAACAGCACTCTGCTGAAAATTCTACCAGTTAGGGACGGTGTCCAGGCGGTTTACGAGTTGATTGTTCCCACCAAAATCAAGGGAAGAAGTTAACCTTGAAGGGCTTCTCTGTCGATTGGAGTTTCAGGCAATTCGGACCTGCAGCAGGGCTTCACCGGTCATCCAGAAGTTGCAGCAGTCCTCTTCCTTCAGCTCATCTTCGGTTCTTTCGTTCCAGTGGTCGACTCTGCTTTCCAAGTCCCAGAGACCTGCTTTTAAACAGTTTTCCATCATTCATTCAGCCTGGCTGTCACTCACCCAGCAGGGTGGCTGTCCGTGCCGGACAGTCAGCCAGCCAATCATGTCAGAGTGCATTGAGGTCTCCCAGGAGACTAAGCACAGGGAGTTTCGGGCACCTCCCTCACATCCTGTTCACCCCAGACACTCTGGCACCAGAGGAGGGCTTCAGCACTGAAGCCCACCAAAGGGCACAAACAAAGGGACCAAACCTGGTTTGGCGTGCAGAGACAAACACAAGAAGGACTTTTCCTAAAACAAATGTCGAAAAAAGGTGACCGGAGTCTGTTTTTACAGATAGGTCTGGGGCACAATATTGAAAAACATGGTTGTCCCAAATTTTTGCTACCGTTGTTAGATGTCGCGAAAAATTACGGTAGTTGATCTAAACCTCTGCCACCAGCCATTTAAAGTAGGAAAAGGTAACATTTTACGTGAGGGTTTTGACTCAGGGAAATCTAGGCAACCTCTCCAACACTCTATGGGAAGATAGTGTGTGCTGGGTCAGTACATTTAAAAAGACTAATAAAGCCAATTTAACTTTGCATGCTCTGGGAGACGGTAATCAGTCCCAGAGAAGGTATTTAAACCCCTGCGCCACTACACTGAAGGTGCTGTGTGAAACACAGAAAAAGATGATGCCCATGGAGTTGCTTTAAAACTCCATAACCAAAGAACACAAAAGTAAAACACATTGAAAATGAAAAGTTGAAAGCCCCAAAATATGGCAAAAGAGCTGGAGGGCTCTAAGGTAGAGGGAATTTAGCACTTGGGTGAGAAATCTCCCTAACACAAGTGAAGGGTAAAGTGAGGCCCTGCAGTCCATGTGTGTCATGTCAATAATTGACATGTAGAAATAGTCACACAGTGACAGATTAGGAAGCACCCTCACTGTGTGCCACATGAACAGACACTGCCCAGGCATGTCATGGCCTGAGCCTCAAAGATCTGACATTACCAGAGCAGAGAACCAAATAAAGACATCACTGTGACTCCCATGTGTGAAGGACATGACAAGACATCCTATCAAATGACATGTCATTCATAATGTGCATGTACACAAGTGCAACAATCTGCAAAGAGTCCGGTGAGGGGGAAGTCAGTGATGACAGAGACACTGAACTTGTTATGGCAAGTGACATGTAGATGGTGCCAGTGCATGGGAAGTGGGGAGGGAGAAAAGGGGTTTGGAGGAGGGTGCATTGCAGTACATGTGAAGCACATCCTAACAAAAAGAAAAACCAAGAAAACAAATAAACTGGTGTCAAGTCAAAGCCTAAGTGCAGACAGCATGTGTGAAGTGCAGGTAGATGGCTGTTCACATACATAAAACAGTACAAGTCTGGGGGTTGCCAGGGAGGCAGTGCGGGTGTGCAAGTGGCGTGCAAGTGGACCTGTGACCAAGTTCAGAGTCTAGGCAGTTGACCAATGCAGATTCAGACAGTTCATCATGGCAGAGGAGTACCAAAAGCATAATCAAAGAGGAATGACTCTAGTACTGAATGAGCACATGCCAATCAGATAGTGGTCTGCCAATATGTAAAAACAGATAAATTGCTAAAATGACTGCCAATGCAAGATGCTCAACAACACCATAGACAATGATAACAGCACAAACACATGCTTGTGAAGGGAAAAGCATGACTGCCAACACTGCATCAAGCAAATCCTGCATAAAAACTTGAGCATTCCACACTCCCATCAGTCACACAACCCACCTCCCTCCCAAACACAGGGAGGATCACTACACAGTGATGTTGCACTTGTGAAAGCCAATGACATCTGACCGTGGACACACAAACTCGCCCATTTACACACATCCATTGGTCAACCCCATGTGCATATGCCCCACGCAAATGAATAGCAAACATGACACATGCATGCAAGTAAGCACACACATGACCAACAATGGTCATTACCACGGACGCCAAAACGAGTAACAAATCTGCAAACTGGTAAAAAAGAAGTGAGAGGAACAACGACTGTGAGTAAATGAAAAAAATATATATACAGGGCCTCATTACGACTGAGGTGGAACAGGTTAACGGGCTCCGCTAAAGGAGGCGGACCCGTTAAACCCGTTCCGCCTCATTACAAGTTCCCCTCACGGGACCCGGTAAGTAACGTCTGGTCAAACCAGGCTTCCTTACCGGGTCCCGCGAGGGGAAGAGGGAGCAAACAGCGGGCCGCTCATAATCGGCCGGTTGTTTGCTCCCTCTCCCATTCCCATTGAGCCCTATATGGGCTCAATGGGAATGGGGAAGGTCCAGGCCCGGGTTACTGGAGGGAGGAATTAACAGGCCCTCCGAACTCAGAATGGGCCGGTAATTCCCTATTCAGGGAACCCAGACCCAGACCCGATTTTGGCGGCAGCCATGCCGCCAATAGTGGCATGGCTACCGCCAAAGTCGTAATGAGGCCCACTGTGTAGTTGTATTATGTCTATACACACAGCAAATAACAATTTAAAATATGTACAATCCAAATGAAAAAGAATGTCAAAATGTCCAAAGTAATCTTCATAAAATGCAAATGCAAACCAAAAAATGAAAAAAAAAAGTCCATAAAAGGGTCCGTAAAATGTAATGCAAATGAAAAAAAAAAAAAATTCCGTATGGTGAGCTTCAATCCGCAAAATAAAATAAAAATATTTACAAATAAACATGGAGAATGCACTCCAAACAAATAACACAAATGAAACCTAATACTAACTAGAACAACTATGTACAAAAAATGGACTAAGGTCCAAGAACTCCAAATCATAAAAAAAATTAAGGAAACTTATTTCTAAAGAATTATTTACAAAGGCAGTCCTTCTCACCATGCTCCCTCAATGTTTCGGCCAGGGCATCATCGAACACTGCGTTCAATTCCCCTAGCTGGGTTTCCGCTCTCTCCTTGATGGCTTGCAGGGACTGCAACATGGTCCTCTCCACCCCCTCCTACTCCTTCCTCCCTCCTCGAGGACCCCAGCCCGCCACTCTGCCCAACGCAGTGAAATCTCAGCCTGGCCATGAGTCTTGCCTCCCATACCTGCTGCCGCTCTGCCACCCCAACCGCTTAAAATATGGAAGACATCCTTTGCCTGCTGCTGCCATATTGCCCGGTGCCCTCTCCTTAAGGACAGCCTCCGGGATGATGACACCCCCCGGGGCTGTTGTGCACATGCCATGCTCCTTGGTGCCTGCTCTGCCGCCATTGCCACAGCTCCTGTTGTCAGCTGGATCAGAGTGGTGACCACCTCTGATGATCCTACATTGACTCCCAACTCTGGCCAGGATGTGCTCTCCACCAGACGGGCCGTGGTGGGTGGAACAGGTACACAGGGGGCCCTGGTGGTATCTGGGCCAGAAGGCGCCAGGGAGGATGACTGGCACACAGAGGAGGAACATGAGGAGGGGGTCGCAGAAGTGGCCAGCCCACGCACCAAATTTGAGACCAGGAACTGAGCAAGCGAGTTCAGGAGACAACAGACTTTATTGTGATGATGTGCAAGCCCACCACCGTAAGCCTGCACAGCATCACGAATGGTGCCTGTACGCCTTGTGATACCGACCAGCACCGGTTCTACCCTGTCTCTAATGGCGACATTTGCAGGTATTGGTGTTTCCATTTGTGTGGAAACATCCGCCACCTGCGGATGGGTCTTGCCTGGGGCATGCCCGCAGGTGCATACTGGTGCAATGCGCAGGCCCAGGGGCAGGGTTAGGCGCAGGCACCTCCACAGTGACCTGCACTGTCTCCTGCCACTGAGTCTGGACTGCACCAGTCACATCCACCTCATCACCCCCGTTGGGCCCCATGGACTTGGCTGATGCAGCCTCCTCCTTCTTCTCCACCCTCACCAACCTGGATGCCTCCCCAGCGTCTTCTGCACTGGTTTGCCCCTGTGCGAGCTCACCTGTCCCTGCCGCTGCTGAGTAATCCAAGTCCACCTTTGACTTCTTGGACCTCCCCTCAGCAGCTGCGGCCGATGACTCTGACACGGCACCAGTCTCCTCGCTGCCTGAAAATGTTATTACCTGGGAGCGTGACTGGGCCTTGCTACTGGGCTTGGTGGAGGCATCCCTGCTGCCTTGCTCCACAGCACCTTCTCCGCCCTCTTCTTCCAACGCCACTGTCGATAAGGAGACATAGAAGATGAACATCAGGGTACTGTCCCTATGTGTGATTTGCACAATACATATGCACAAGAAGTACAATGCCAAAGGTCACAACCATCATCACCCTGCTCAACACACAGGTACATGCAATGTACGTACAATCACTTACATGTTGGTCCTTCACAACAGACAATCGCATCCTTGCACAAGGCACTATCAGCACATACAAATTGTGCATGCTCCTCACATGCATTATGGGACATAAACACGTCATTCACACACATCACCTGACAGCCCAGAAGCAGTGCACAGAGCTATGACATCAGAGTCCCCTCAACGTCCATCAGGCAGCAAGAGTATTGCACACCTTCAAATGCTCCGGTTACATCCATCCCAGACTGGTGGACAGTCAAAACTCAGACCCATGCACATGAGTATCCAGTCTATCCATCGAACATACTTTCATTGAATTAAAATCCAGCTAAATGTCTTCATTGAAATGCATTTCCATTGTCTCGCTGCCGTGGGGTTGCCACTTGCCTCAGATGATGTTGTTTCTGACATGGCAACCCCCGAGGCAGGTGGGGGAGGGCAAGGTGGTCCTGGGGCTGGGCTGTGGAGCGGTGGTCTGGCACATTGGGAGTCTTTGGGATCAGCAGAGGTGGTCACAGGTCAGAGGACAGGAACATTGGCAATGGTTGGATAGCAGGCAACCAAATTGCAGGGCACGTGGGCAGCAGACACACACAGTGGGCAGGCAGCAGCAGATGGCTTGTAGGAGGCAGCTCAGAGCAGTTGGAGGGAGGTAAATGGGCTGGTAGTCAGGAGTGTGGGTCTTCTGTGTTACTCACGTGATCAGCCGAAAACAGAGTGACTCAGCACGTGCGGAAACAGTGCGTTAGCATGAAATCAGAGGAAAGGGCCTAAGCACGTAAGTTAGGTGACACGCGCTGAAGGTTGTGCATGGTGTTCAGGATCGGGATAAAATATTGCGTAGGAGACATCACACGCATGTGCAAGTTATAGTGGACGGGCGTGTCGACTTTGTATCCATTTGATCTCTTCACTACTGCGACCATGCAAGCTTTTTGTTTTGGTGGAGAATTTGCCTCTGCGCACACGCATGTACTTTTGAGGCTGACGGTGAGTCACGTACGCATTTTACATTCTGTGGGTGACACTGTGTGTTGCCTACCCCCTTTCTTAACATCACAGGACCTTACGTGTTGTTAGCGTATGCATTGTTTGTGTTGCTGGGCGCCACAGCGTGCTGGGTAAAAACAATATTATCACGTGGGCTACCGAGGGGTCGCGTACATGTTTTTTCATTTTTGGGGTGCCTCTGCGTTACGCAGCCCATTTATTTTTCCCAGGGGTTACTTTGAGCCTTGCAGGAGCACACTGGTACTTTTAGCATCACGTACACTGCCCCCTCACTGAAATTGTCCACGACAATTGATATCTGCGCCTCCCATTGCACCATTCCATCAGTGCCATGGTTGGGAGGGCAACAAGTGGGAAGGGTGGCCGAGCTGGTCAAGGTGGCTGAGGTGTCCTAGGTGTCTGAGGTGTCCGAGGCCATGCAGGGAGAGCTATGCCCCGCACCCAACAGGGTCAGGGAGATGCAGCTGATGCTGATGTCCCCAGCACACGGGGTCCAGGAGCAGCAATGTCATCTGCTGTCCACACCGGCCAGGGTCAGGAAGCAGCAGGGGCAGCTGCAGCAACCACCACCCAGGCTCAGGGTCACCCAGCCTGGATTGTAGTGGTCTCGGTTGAAGCCCACAGAGGCCCAGGGGAAGATGTCCTTGACTCTAAGGACAAGAGACATGCTGAGAAAGGTCCTGGCACCAGCACCCAGGGTCCTGGAGCAGCATTGTCATCTGCTATGCACACCGGCCAGAGTCAGGAAGCTAGAGATGCAGCTGCAGCAACCACCACCCAGGCTCAGGGTCACCCAGCCAGGACTGTAGTTGTCCCGGCCCTGGCCCACAGAGACCCAGGGGTAGATGACCTTGTCTCTAAGGGCAAGAGACATGCAGTGAAAGGTCCTGGCACCAGTACCCAGGGTCCTGTAGCAGCATTGCCATCTGCCATCCACAACGGCCAGGGTCAGGGAGCTGCAGACGCAGCTGCAGCAACCACCACCCAGGCTCAGGGTCACCCAGCCAGGCCTGCGCTGATCCCGGCCCAGGCCCACAGAGACCATGGGGAAGATTTCCTTGTCTCTAAAGGCATGAGACATGCAGAGAAAGGTCCTGGCACCAGCACCCAGGTACGGATGCCTGCAAGGCAACCTACTGTCCCAGCATCAGTGGGTGATTCCACATCCCAGTCCACCAGTGCTCCAGCCGCTACTGACCCCAGTGGTCCCAGCCACTCAGGGTCTGCACAACCTTGCAAGAAGGCAAAGCATACAGTAGGGGAACAGGCTCAAACCCAAGGCACGGCACAGGAGACCCACACATCGAGGAAGAGGAGCCTCAGTAATAAGGAACTCCATATCCTCATGGACTACGTGCAGGAACACAAACGTGACATGCTCGTGCAGGCAGGGAGCACACATAAGCCTGCCCAGTGTATGGCCCACTGGGAGCGCGTCACAGATCTAATCAATGCCTTGGGCAATGAGAGGCGCATAGCTCATGAGGCAGTTAAGCGTTGGAATGACCTCCGGCGCCGAGCCAAAGATAAGCTGGGTGCCGCCTACAACTCTACTCTGGTGACTGGAGGTGGGTCACGACGAGAGGACGAGGAACTCACTCCACATGAAGAGATCATTAGTGATATGATTGATGTGGAGCAGATCCAAGGTGTGGGAGACCTGCCAATTTATGAGGGAATGTCAGATGAGTGGTGATGCGTGTATTCCAGGACATGTGTATGTTGCTTGGATGAAGTGTAATGATTGTCTGGAATTTCTGCCGGCATTTACATGACTGCCATCGATGAACCATGTCATGGTGGACTGACACGTGCTTATTGTCAAGGAGACTGCATACGAACGATGTGCTGCACACCGTGAGAATCCTCATCGCCACAACTGCTTACTCCTTCCATGTCACTCTCTGTCCTGCCTCTCTTGGCCCTCTTCCTGATCCAACCTGTGACGGCGGATAGCCTGTGATAATCTTCCACTCCACACTCGCCTTCTCTCCTGAAATCTCTGACGTCTCTGAGAGGTCACCCTGCAAGCTGCACCTCCTCAGAGGTATTCTTCCTTTCTTCTCCTTCCCCCAGCAGCTCACTGTCTCCAGAGGATTGGTCATTCCTATGGTGGGCTACTGCAACAGCCTCTACCAAGATATATGTGATTCTACTCTCTTCCCTCTGCAACTCATCCAGAACTGGACTGTGGGAATTGTCATTTTGTCTTGAGGCCAGGTATTGTATCTCCCTAGGACTGTGAAGATGACACTGGCTCCCAGTGGCTACGACTTTTCATTTCCAAAACCTGTGCATTGTCCACAAGGCCTTATGGGTCTTGGGGTTGCAATTCCTTCAACTGCATCTTACAAATTTGCTTCCTTCTCATAGTCTGTAATACTCCCTTTCCTACTCCTCAGGGTCAGTAGCTTCTCATAGCAATTAGTTGGTGGTTAATGTCTATTTTTGGTTGGGGCCTACCTGTTGTACAGCCTCCCTGCCTCAATGGAACTGGAGTTGAACCTTCTCTGGGTCTGGAGGCACTTATGATACTTCCTCATGTGTTGTGCTTTCTCTCCTCCTCTCCCATGCCGTTCCCATGTACTACACTGTCCACTCCCACTTCCACCCCATGTCTCCCCTTCACCGTGCCTATTCACTTGCATGATGTCAATGTCACCTGGTCTCATGGAATGGGTGTGTCTCGCTTCACTCTATTCTACTACCCTTGCATCGTTGCACTTTGTGACACTTGTGTGTTTTGAGTTTGGGAATTACATGTCATGTCATGTCACATCCATTGTACATTTCTCTGGGACAGTAGTCAGCAAGTTCCGTCTCATGCAGTTGGACAGTTCAGGCATGGCTATGCTATGTGGCATCTGTGTATTTGCATCAGTGATGTTGGTGACTGAACTATGCCAGTCATGTGCTCGTGTGTGAAGCAGGTGCTATGCGCCATATGATATGATATGATATGATATGGCATTTGTAACGCGCCTATACACAAGTGTTTCAAGGTGCGATGAGGCGAGGGGGGGAAACAAGGGGAGACAGACAACGATCCTACTAGGCCAGGTGTCATTCAGATTGCGCAAATGCACTACATGTGGTATTGAGCCCTTCCACACACGTCCATGGCTGCTTTCATGCTACCCTTCCCTACCCTTCCGTTGACACTGCGTACATGCGGGAATTTGTGACATGGCAGGTCAATGTATTGCATGACAACATTGTGATGCCTATGTGTGTGGGCTGTGTTATTTACATGAGTCTTCATGTATTTTTCTGTCCATTTGCAGGTGATGAGGCACTGGATGCAGAGGAGGAGGTGGAGGAGGAACAGGATACTGATCTGCAAACAGGCGCCAGTGGAGGATGTGGAGTGGCAGCCCATGATGAACCACTGTTGCTACAGTCCATCCCGGGCCAGACTCAGTATGAGTCTGCCTCTGATGATACCTAGGGCTCTGGTGGTGAACTGGAATTTGATTTCTCTGTGCTGTCACAGTTGAGTGCATCGAGTGTGGGTGCTGTTGTATCCCAAATGTCTGAAGGGGGGACGACCCCTCACAGGGCCAGTCAGTGTGCGTATGTCCGTCTGTGGTGGTTACGGCTGCAGGGTCACGCTCCACAGTATTGACTCCTGGTCCAGCTGATCAAGGGAGGGATGCAGTCTTGCAGCCACAGACAGCGCCTTCATATCTAGGGCCAGGTTCCCTTGGCCCAGGCAGGCTTGGGGTTCGCCAACGTGATGGCCGTGCAGTAGCTGACGATACTGTGTGGGAGCAGTCCATGTATACTGTTGCACAACAACACGGTGCTTCATATGAGATGTTTGCTCAGGGCATGGATAGGGTGGCCAATTCCATGATCCCCCAGAAAGAAAGGTAGAGCACCAGCTGCAGGCATTGTGGTCCACATGCCGCTCACGCAGGCTGCACATGGAGGCCAGCAACAGGAGCTGAAGGGCGGATCTGAGGGCTCTGCAGGCAACCCTGGTTGCAGAGGGTCAGACCCACAGGGATGCCCTGAGGTTAGAGTATAGGTCCCTCAGAACTACACTGGCTGCACTCGTGGCAGCCCGCAGTAGACGGTCTGAACAGCAGATGCAACAGTTGACTCATACCATCACAGAGGAACTCTGTGCATCCCGTGAGGTGTTGCATGGGGACATCCGAGCCATCATGTTGCAGATCCAATCATCTCAGTCCCACATGGCCACTGCCATGGAACACCAGGTCAGGGCTATGCGTGGTGATCCTCCCTTACCACTATCAGATTCTGTGACTACACCAGAGGGTGGTGACAGCAATGACAGGTCTCCCAATCCATGCTAGCCGTGCGGCCCATTGACCCATTGAGGTTTTTTTTCTTCTTCTAAACACATATGGGTGTTGACGTGTACCCTGCACCTCATCCCTCCTGGGTGCCCCCCCGGTCATCCATGGGTATTTTTGATTTTATTTTACTTGTTTTTTGTCTATTGTGCATGTATGTGAGAGTGTGTTGCTTTTTGTGGCATCCGAGGGCATCCACTGTAGGTTCCTGCTGGACCCATGCAGGCTTGTCTTGTGTTGGTATACTCCTTGTTTGTGCCTTAGGGTCCAGACACATATGCCACTCCTGCTTCCCCTTTCCATAGGCTTGCAAGGAGTGCAGCTTGTAAACGTAACTTACACAGAGGCATTGGGCTTCCATTATATCTGTGGGCAGTCTTAAGTCCGACCTGTGTATACACCCCTAGTGGGATTCATGATTGGTTTTCCAGTGCATAGTTAGCATCCCTTTCTGTTTGGACATTGAGATCCATCTTCATGTATTAGCTTGCCTATCTCCATTATTGTTAGCCTTCCTGCTGTATGCGCGTCCCTGCCCCCTTTAGTTAGCAGTGCCACATGAAAATACAAGGGTGCCATGTGCAAGTTATGACACATTGAGGCACATGAGCAATTATTATTGGTCACTGTTAGACAGATTCACTCTTGGGTCCTGTGTTTGTGGTATGTTGTACTGGCCAATTGATGTTCCTGTGTACACTATTATTTTGTTGTGTGGGAGTGAGTTATTTCGGAAATTGTTCCATTGATCGTTGAGCGCTTTGTGACAGTAGTGTATGTGTTGGCCATTTCTTTGTCTCTTTAGACATTGCATGCCATGGCATGGTGTGTCAACCAGGTGACATGAAGTGTGGGAGGGTTTAGGTGACATACCGGCATTTGGATGTTTGCTTTGGCATAGTGTTAGTGGCATTCTCCATCTTCCATGTGTTGCTTTTGTGCACACCAGATTGAGTTACTTTAAGTTCTAAGTGATGCACACAATGTAGCACTTCCAAGGACAGATTCTCAGGGTGGTAAGGTTGGGACAGATGATTGTCCCTTTGTCATCATCGATTGAGTCCCATAGGAGTTAATGGGAATGGGGAAGTGGAAACACCGGCACTCGTGATGGTGCTGTGGTTTCCACGTCTGACATGACAGGCGGGCGGTGTTAAACCTGCCAGGTCAGACCTGGCGGGACCGCCACCTCCCGCCTGCAGGAGTCGTGATCATCTGGTATGGAAACAACGGTGGCAGCGGGGTTACCGCCACCGTTATTTCCATAACGGGTGACATGTAATGAGGCCCATTGTTTCCCTTTAACAGTTCAAAGCCCAGCCGTGCATCTCCAATGGACCATGCAAGGACAGGGATGTTTTGCTTCCCCAGTCTTCCACCGCCAATTTGGAAAGCAAACTGGGGCACTGCAGCTCTGAAAGTGTGAGGGGGCACTCCTGTGCCTACCTGCTCATTCAGGCTGCTGGGGTTTACTCCAGAAGGTACCCCGGCTCCTGCGTGCATGTGCATGAGCCAGTGAGCATTCATGTTGTGCTGAGCTGGAGAGCCATCACAGAACCCACATGGAGAAGCAACTTCTGGACTGGGCTGTAGGCAAGAAAAACATGTGCATGTGCCCGTGGCTGCCTGTGTGATGAAAGAGTGTATGTTTGTGTGCGTGTGTGCATGAATAAAGTGTATTTTGTTTGGGTGCATGAGTGAATGTGTATGTGTGTGAAAAATGCACCCCCTCACCATGCTGGTGAGCAGGCCTTTGATTTTGGAATGAATGAGAGGTCCACTCACCAGCACAGAGAACGGGCCTCTGAATTGGGGGCATCCTCTTCACACCACAACCCACATCAAAAGCCTGCTCACCATGGTAAGCAGGCCTTCGATTGGGGATGCGGGGGGAGAGGTTGTATTTTTCTGAGCATCAATGTTAAGCAAACATGGCATCATGGCAAACATGCCATGCCAGAAGTAGAAAACATAACCAGACTGCCTGCAGCTGTGCAGTCCAATCTAGCCACATAACAAGGCGTATCATATTTGCATGACAAGTGTTGTTACGTGGCTAGACTGGACTGGACTGCATTGCTGTAGCCAGTCTAGTTATGTGTTCTGCCTCTGGAATATGATAAAGCAAGCATAATAAGTGTTGTTACGTAGCTAGACATGCATTTTGATGCCACCAGTCAAGCCTTTTATTACTGTGGCATGACAAATTTTAGTAGGTATCCATGATGATGCTTGCCTTATCTCTGATGATCTGTGATAAAGCAAGCATGATACATGTGATTGTCTGGCTAGACTGCATTTATGTGCAGCCCATCTAGCAATAACTTATTGCGGCGTGTTATTTTTACTGGGCAGTTATAACAAAGCAAGCATATTAACTGGTATTATGTGGTGAGGTTGGCACTTTGGTGCTGCTAGATTAGCCATTTCTTACTGTGGCATGACATTTATTACTGGTCATCTTTGATAAAGCAAGGATGATAAGTGTTATTACATGGCTAGATTGGCATTTTGGTGCAACTAGTGTAGCCATTTCTTACTGTGACATGGCAGTTTTACTGGGCATCTATGATACAGCAAACATAAGTGTTTTCTAACATTCTAACATTTCTAACATTGCAGACGTGTTTTCTTATTGTGTCTTGGCATTGTCAATGTGCAGGCCAACAGGAGTATGTTCTTATGTGGACATACTGGCATATATCGGCAGACACAGTGTGGGCATGTTTTATTATAGTATAGTTACTGACATTATGTACAAAGCAAAAAAGAGCATGTTTTTATAAGGGAATACTAGTCTGTATAGGTGACGCCATCATGGAAATCTATAGGCACTGCCAGCGTGAGAATGCTTTTTATACTGGCATATATTGCTTTTAAAGACGTCATGAAAATGCATTGGGAAATGCTCCTGTGCACTGTTTGTGACTTCCATCTATTGGATTTTCTCATGCAACACCCTACAAAACCAATTGCAAACTATTTTTCCCAGAAAGGGTGTGGTATAATGCGCAATTTTTACATATAATTCAAAACCAATTTTCAGGGATCACCCCCATGAACCCACCTTGCTTGGTTTTGGATGCCTTGTGGGGCTCAGTCGCTCGCGCATAGTTGTGGGAAATATGTATGCCCCTTCAATTAAAAAACGCACCCACCGCCAATGAAAAGGTACAAAAAAAGAAGGCAAGATACAGTCTTGTTTTGCATTTGTATCAATGTGCAGCTTTACTACAAGTCCTACTGTAAGGTCAGCATTGGAATGTGAGAGGCACCCAACCCCTCCATGTCAAATGTCTAGAATATAAGGGAATCCTAGTTACCAGGACACAGTTGGAGTCAGCTGCTGGATAGTGCTGGCCAGCAGGAGGGGTTGCTTGTTCATTAAATATTTAGTCAAGATACTTGTGCCTTCCTCATTGAAATAACACATTAGCAACTATGTTCCTTTCTGAATTCGGTATGCACCTACTTTGAGGTCATGATAGGAGATTGTGGAATACATAATCCAATGCTATGCTGTCACAGTAAATGGATACATTTTCTCTGTTAGGTTTTCTTATACTTATTTTGGGTTGCTGTGGGGTAAACGGAGACACAACTTGTATTGTTTTGCATATTATTTCCTCATAATACAAATGCAGCATTTATGTAGTGCTACGAACATTCAGGCATTTGAGCACTGCTTGTTATTACCCACGATGTGTCGCGCTCAATTATCGGTCTCCAGCGGATGTAAGGCTGCATTTTGCACTGGGGGGGGGGGATTTGAACCTGCGTCAGCAGGCTCTGCACCGTTGTGAAAGCGAGCACTCTACCTGCTGTGCAATCGGACCAGCTACTCTCCATATTCTTTGCAATTCTGGTCCATACTGGAAAGCACAGGGGAGTGAAAAGGATGACAAGTGGATAGTGTTGAAATATCCAGTGTATTCAACTTGAATGACATCATAATCATTAGACCTTGGCCCTCGTTGTATAAGAGAAGTCACTCCCAACCCCTCAGTGGAATGTATCACCATAGTTGATAGATACCCATCTATAATTATATATGAATTTGGCAAGCACACAATCGATTAAAAATGCTCATGATAATAAAAACAAATGTTTTACATTTTTAATAGCGGAAACCAGTCCATACGCGTGTGACCCTGATTCAAACCTGTGTTGCTCTGCGTTGTCTCACTTCCAGAACCGAGACTTGAACCTGTGTTGCTCTGTGTTACTTTCTTCCAAGACTAACTAGTTGCCTCACAGCTATCCTCCTAGACAACAAACACAGCACAAAACGTGCTTCTATGCTCTGTGCAACGGGGGCATACATATTGTACTAGTATACACAAACATGGATGCAACTACGTGGGCAGACTATTAAAGGTGCAGTTAGAAAGCTATGGAGAGAGGGGGGTGCAGAGGGCTATCGGCAGCAAATAAGGTTTATGCAGCAAATGGCAGACCCTCTGTGGGTCAGGCGTTCTCCGGAAGAATTCATAGTAATGCTGTATTTCTGAGCGTGTGCCACTATCTGACCTCCCTAACTGCACTCTTACGTCCCGGAGTTTTCATTAGTGATACCCTCCTTTCCGTTTCCCTTTACAAAAATGGAAGCAAAGGTGCTGCCCACTTAAAAGCCTGAAAGGTGCAAAATCCTTAAGCAACCCCTCCCACATTTTCTCACCTTTTTCTGTGCCAATATTTACCAGTTTTAAAATAGCAACGCTGACACTACTGTAAAGGTTCTCTCCCATGACTCCATACTTCTAATTATAGTCACATATTTCGAATTTTCTATACATGTTAGTTGTATATAATCTGGACAACATATCTACTAAACAAGGAAGCCCTTACTCTGTAAGGAAATCCACTGCATAAATAAGTGCCCCATTCTTAACATTTTAAACAATAGCCTGATAGTCTTAGATGGGAGGTCTTATCATCAAAGTAAGATCGACATAGCAGGCATGGAAAGAGGACTAGGAGGAGGGGTGAAGGACTACTGGACAGGAAATCAAACAGGCTTACGCATCTCAGGACCTGTCCCAACAACTTCAGCACAGGTCTCAAAGTTGTACACAGGTGCTGTAAATCCTGCTCATATCTATTTAAAAACACAGATGGAATGACTTCAGATAGGCCTCACAAAATGAGGACACAGTTTAGGACAGGCCCCAAGAACAGTATCGCAGACCTCGTAGTTGGGCTTTGATGCAGCATACAGAGCTGGAAATAATGGAAAACACAGGCAGGGTTACTCACTCCAGACAGGCCTTACAAAAAGGTGGACCTTCAGGACAAACACCAATGTCATCAGTACTAGACCCTGAGTTCAATAAGCACGTCTTGACACAGTGAGGCATAAAAACAGCAGCAGGATCCACAGCATAGTCATCCACCAAAGGGACTATAACGTCTCAGTATCAGTGAGTAAGGGCAATCTCTGCATTTCTCCAACATACGGTTGGTTTGCTTATCTTAGCTAGCGGCGAGGCTGCTTCTTTCTTATTCACTGCAGCTTCCTAAGTACTGCTATACGGAACCCGGCTTTTATGCTTTCAGAGGGGAATATTAGCTTTGTGCTTAGCCTCTTTCGAAAAACTGTTTCTTTTAAAATTGTGATCAGGCATTGAATTGTTTATTCCTTATTTGAATTACTGGAAGTCTCTCTTCCATTTGCATCCCTGCACCACGTCTTTGCTGCCCCTCGTGACTTCCTGCACTTATGTGCCGGGGCGAGCGGAGGCACAGCAGACGAGCACAGTGGGCAAGCCTGCAGCGCAACAAAAATGCGCTAAAGGCAAGCCTATGTGTGGTCATCCGGCGCCCTGGACAATCCCTGGTTTGGCAATATTTGCTCTGACCCTCCACGTTTGGTATAATCACAATGCTCCCTTCTGCAATTTGCGCCCCCAGATACGTTACTTCCTATTATGTGCGTTGACCCTAAACAGACTCACTTCTCAGAAACAGTGTATTCCATTTCAGGCAAAGTTAGCTGTTTTTTACTCAATGCTCGGTCTATTGTATCTCATGCCTCCCATTGCTGCGATTTGTTACAATACTATTCTCCACAGCTTCGTTTCCTAACCGGAACTTGGCTTTGTGATTCCTCCCCCAAGCTCTTCCATTTGATTATGACATTTTATGTCCTGAGATGGTTTCTGAACATCCAAGCAGCGGCTTCGCCCTTATAGTGCAAACTAAATTTGCCTGTGTTCTGTTACCATGCGTTCACAACATTCAGATGGAAGCTATGCTTATTCAGATTTCTATCTCGGCCTCTCAAACCCTACATAGTCTATTGGTCTATCGTTCCCCTGCCGCGATCAGGAGCTCAGTTCTGCTTTTCTTGAATTTGCATTGGATCTCTCACACGTGCTTCAGGTGTGATTTTGAGGAGCGACATTCATGGTAAATGCCGACCAAAAGCTTCTTCTTTGCCATGTGCGATCTGCATTTTAACCAACTAGTTATAGGTCCCACTCAGTGGGCAGTACGTTTGAGTCGAGATTTTCCCTTCCAACATTGATGGAAGTGTTATCTACCCTTCCTCTTCCTATGGACTGACCACATGATTTACCATTTGCAATTTCCCTGACATCCCCTGTTCTGCCTTGGCCTCCTAGACGTAGGTGGCATGTTACTGATACCTGTATGATCTCTGAAGAGATCCAAACTGCATGCATCGTCAATCGTATTGATATGCCATTATAATCTCAGATGCTTGGTGCAGTAGCTGACCAACTGGCCCCGGTTCAACCATCTAAATCCCAGACTTGACTTTCGGAACCCTGGTTCTCCTATCATCTAGCTGAGTACCACCTATGCCGCTGGTAGTGGAAAACAGGTGGCACTCATTGGTCAAATTGGCTTTTCAACAAGCCACATAGGTTTATCATCAAGACATTTTTTAAACCAAGCCTAACTATTTTACGGGCCAAATTGAACTTGCTCTGAACCATTCTAAGGAGCTATTCAAAAGTGTCCAGACACTTTCTGTTAGGTCCACTTCCTCCCCTTCTGTGCCTTCGCCTCAGGAGCTATGTATTTCTCTTTCGGCTTTTGTAATTGATAAGAACACCACAATTCGCCAAAAAATATCCAGTCTGATAACCACTCCTGAACACTTTTATAACTCTAATTTGTCTTTTATCACTACGGTGACTCATTCTTGGTCCTCTTTCCCTTATTTTGGTTCTAACAACATTATTCGGGCAACTGTGAAGCTCAAGTCAGCATCTCCTTTGGATCATATTCCTCTTTCTGTATTGAAAGTCATTATTCCTTAAATTGTCCCATTGCTTACTGTGGCATCCTGATTTGAAGCACACTTTGGTTATCCACCTTCTAAAAAACTCTTCCTTGGATCCTCTTCTTCTGGCTAACTATCATCCTATCTATCTTCTTCCCTTCTTGATGAAGACACTTTAGTCACTCCTTTGCTTTCCTCTTTTTTGGAAGAATTCTTTCTTCAACCCCTTCCAGTCTGGTTTTCTACCTGGTCGAGGCAGCATGGAGACAGTACTGGTCTCGGTTATAGATGACCTTGCTTTGCTTGCTGATCAAGATGGTATTGCTGCACTGATTGTACTCAATCTATCGGCTGCATTCATTACCATTGATCATACTGTTTTGCTGGATAGATTGGCGCTGAAGGCATCTCCAGCTCTGTGCTGGCCTGGTTTCATTAATTTCTAGCTAATCATTCCCAGTTTCTGTCTCTGCCCCTTTTCAGGTCTGACCCAGTATCTGTCATTTGTGGGGTTCCCCAGGGCTCTGCCCTATCTCCTATTCTGTTTAATGTCTACATTCAGCATTGGCTAAACTCATTCAGTTTTTGGGTCTCCATTGTTACATCTACGCGGATGATACACAGATTGTGGTAACTTTCAATCTTGCCTGTTCTGAAGATTCAGTCAATCTTAGAAATTGTCTGACAGCTGATGGTGACTGGATGAGTCTGAATTGGCTTAAACTGAATGGCGACAAAACAGAGTTCCTAATAGTTGGTGCTCCTTCGATGGCCTACCTTGGAGATCTGGGCCATCTTATCTATGGACGCACAAGTGAGTGTAGTCTGTCAAGCTTAACATTTTGCAGAAGAGGCTTCCGTTCTTGCCCACCCATCTGTGTGCTCCTTTGGTGGCGTCTTCTGTTTTTGCTACTTCAGATGATTGCAATGCACTTTTCTTGTTCCGGCTTGTGTACATTCTCCATTTTCTCCAAATATTACAGAACACTGCTGCAAGAGCAGTTACAGGCATTTCTCTTCGGGACCATATCTCTCCCACTTTACGTAGCCTCCACTGGCTCCCTGTTATACATTCCATTGAATTAAAGTCCCTTTGCATTTTTTACCTAGCTTGTTTTGGTCATGGTGCTGAGTTTTTGCAGAAGAGGTTATGTCGCTATATATCTAGCAGAGTGCTTTACACTGCCTCAGATTTTTTTGATTCATGTTCCTAGGTTCCATCGGACTAGGATTGGCAACTGCGTTTTTTCTGTTGGAGCCGTGGCACTCTGGAGCTAACTTCAATGTTCCCTCTCTGTCATCACCAGAAAATTCACCTGTTCTGAGGTTCTTCTGCTAGCTTCCATCGTCAGTCTCCTCTCGTAGCGCCATGATGCCCCCTGGTGAAAGTGCACTTTATAAATATGGCTAACATAACAAATGTGATGAACATATCTGGAACGTGTGACATTCCACATTGTATCACATTCTCCCTTAAAAATGCTTTTCACCACACACTAATGTGACATTTCTGCTGAGAGACCACTTAACGACCTTTAGCACCGTGCTACTTGCAAATGGTATTTCTGAGGTGAGGGGAACAGGGCCATGTTTGTACTTTGTGATGCTGTGAGTGACAGCTATCTTGCAAAACAAATAACAACACCTTTAGTTAGTCCCAGGTCGACTGTGTCTCGTCACTCTCTCCATGGCTAAAACTGGACAGAAATAGATCCAGGGAAAAATCGCAAAGACATGCGCAGATATGCTTATCTGTCTTATATCCGCCCTGTGGGTAGGCTCTCTGATTCACAGAAAGATTGTCAAACCTACAAAGGTCAAATAATTAATGTGCAAGAGCCACCTTGCATTCCTGCCTAACATCTCACCCCCATGGCCAGAAAATCACATGCACAATTGTTTATTATAAAATTGTGATCAGGCATTGAATTGTTTGTTACTTATTTGAATTATTTGAAGTCTCTCTTCCATTTTGATCCCTGCGCCACATCTCTGCTGCCCCTCGTGACTTCCTGTGCCGGGGCGAGCGGAGGCACAGCAGGTACACAGAGGTTTCTAAGCGCGGACCCTGGGATCGAACCCGTGTTGCTACGTGTCATCTTGCTTCCAAGGCGAACATGTTGCCGCTGAGCTATCCTCCTGGGACAATCCTCCAACGATTGTTTTGTGTAGCCTACCTGCCACATTAAGAGTTGCTTCGCTCTCGTGCGAATAGTCATTGGCTACTTTGTATTTCCGTGGCACAGGCACAGCTGGGCACATTCAACATCTGGGAATTTAAAATCAATGCTTGCTATTTGATCGGATAGGGGTAAGGTTTTCGGGGGTCATCTTTCTGTGATCCATTTTTCCGCTCCTATTGCCCCTTTACTGTTCAGAGGAGTGTGTTTTTCACCCTTCCATCACATTGCATGGAGGAACCCCCTTGAACCTGTTTTATAACACAATGTGATGCAAACTCCTTTACTGCAGAAACAGTTCTGCAGTAAAGGGACCTCCTCCCATTTGACCAGAGAACACAGAGGAAAGTACCCTGCATGCATTCTCTATAGCATGGTTAATCATAATGTAGCTCGCCAGATGCTTGTATAATTTACCTTGGCTTCCCTTTCCATTGAGTGGACCAGAAGGCGCCTTCCAATTGCCAACCATTGTCGTATAGACGGTGGGGGGCTCGAGACACTGACTGGGCTAGGAACCCCATTTAGAACCTTCGGCTCTGTGGTTATCCCTCTGCCTGCCAATGAGACTATATTTAAAATGGGAAAAGCCTGGAAAATAGACAGGCAATTGCCACCACCTTGTGAAGATAAAGCCAAACTTGCCTTGCCTTCTCCAAAAAGTGTACTGCTAATATCTTTCCACTCGCTGGACAGATCAGGCTGACGTTTTGAAATTAAATGTCTGGCACAATCCCCTCCAGACTGGAAAATGAGGGGAAATCCAATAAGCTGTTAAAAAGTTACTGAGCAAAGAAGAAAAGTTGTTAGCTTTCATTTTCAGATAGAGTAAAAGGTGCTTCCATTGAACGCACACATCCTGTAAACCACTGGATGGATTTTTGCCACGTAAGAAATACGTTGGGCACAACGTGTTGCAGATGTTCCATTTCTTCGTGTGGTGTAACGGAGCTGAGTCTTTTCAGAAATGGAAATACGAAGGATTAGCACAGTAATATTATGATGATACGATCTGAATAGAGTGTTAGGTGCTCTGCCCGTAATTCTCAGACTGCTTCAGAATAATGTCATGGGCTTTGTTGCAATAAGGAGGTTCGTCTTGGCTCTCTCTTAGCAGGTGTATGTATTAGCGGTGTCAATGTCTGTTTAATAATCTTTACTGAGAATTCAAGATTCCGGCGTGATATTAAACAGTGGTTGGTACCACGTGCACACAGCAAGAAGCAAACTTTAGAAAAGGCACTCTTTAAATGTCAGAGTTGGGCTTGGTTAAAACACAGGAATTTCCAAGCAACAACACAAGCGTGGCACCCGCTGCACCTAACTTCCCCTAAAGTGACCCATTTTCTCGTTGAAAATGCATTGCCATCACTGGCTGCCAGTTTAAGGCACGCGGGCCTCCCTTGATTCTGACATCGCATCCTAAGACATGACAACGTGACGGCAATAATGCGATGAAGCAAAAATGGTCAAAAGCCAGAAAAGTGTAGGAAAACAATGTTACACTTTCTGCAGAGATGGCTGGAACACAATCCAGCCAGCTAACAGCTCTTTCACGCTCCCACCATTTTAAGGCAATTAGCCTCCGCACACGAGCTGTGATGTCTGCCAAGACAGGCCTTTGAATGGGAGATGAAGTGTCGCTGCCAGACTCCGCAGCACTTTGTATAATTAGGCTCCAGCAGAACGTGAACTTGTTTTGCAGTCTGCTGTGCTGTAAATGCCATGAATGACACAAAGTGAACAACATAATAATATCACAGAGCCTCGGTGTGCCACGTGCATGATGTGCCTGTCAGAATTGCCTTGCTCAGCCCTTGAGAGAAGGGCTTACGATGGGCACCGGCTCACAGAGTAGGGCAAATGCGTAGCAAGGCATGGTTTTCACATTGCGATATTTTAAGGTGGTCTGGATTAAGGTAGCACGCAATTGCTTACGTAGAAGTCAATCAGTGTTTTGTACATACGTCATTCTTCAGAAATATCAGATTTTTTAAATGACTTTATTGTACAATGCACAGCAAACTTTTTTCTAGATACGGATCCCGTGCAGGGGTGGACTGGCAACCAAAACAACTCCTGTAAATCATATTTTCAAAGTGGCCCCATATTACACATTTTCACCAAACACAACCCTTTTCCTGTGGAAATATTTGGAAATATCACACATAAGAGACCGAGGGTGCAGAGGTCTACTGGGAAATCTCCACAGTTCCCTATAGTCTTTGACCTCAAACTCCAATCTTTTCAGATCCAACCCTATCCAGAAGTGTATATGTGTGGGATCGGAAGCTTGGTGAGGGGCTGAGGGGAAGGAGTGAAATTATGATCTTAGTGCCGATAGGGTTTTAAAGGTTTTAAACGTGCAGTCAACATGGTGTTTGCGATATATTGTAATCAGTATTTCGGAAATGTTGCATGTCATGTTTGTGAATAATAATAAAAACGAATTCCCATCCATTGGAGGGATGGAAAGGCATACGAAACCATAGCTATTCAATACATGCACATGAGGGTCAAATATGAACCTTCAATATAATTGGCAGAAAAAGAGGTGAGGTCTTCTTCTGAGAAACCCACATGTTCAAACTCTCTGGGAGCCCATAGCATTTTGTTGTCATTTTAAGATGCTGAGAGAGGGGAACATTTTTGGCATCACATTTTGCATGGAGGTACAAAATATGTGTAGTTCCAATTTAGCATACAAACTCATACTCATGCAATATTTACCACATTCTGTATTGCTGGACTACCGCATGAGGTAAATGACTCATTAACCCATAATTGAAAAGATGTTTAAAACACAGTTTGCCTCATTATGAGTATGCCGGTAAGGCAACAATGGCGCCGGTATCGCTACCGGCAATGTTGTTACCGTACCACCATACTATGAGTTCTGCTCGCGGGTGCCCTTGCAGCCGCCAGGTTTTACCGGGTGGCCGTACTGGCACCCGTGAGCATATCTTGATGGAAGCAACGGTACCGTTAAAAACGGTACCGTTGTTACCACCCTCCCCATTCCCACTGCGCCCTATCGGGCTCAAATGGGAATGGGGATTAATTTTTACCGGCGCCCAGAAAAGGGCCATTACTGGGTCTGCCAAGGTCGTAATGACCCGGTAATTGCCCTTTTCTGGACGCTGGATAAAAATCAATACCGGCGGCAGCCTTGCCTGTATTACAGGCCCGGCTACCACCATACCCGTAATGAGGCCCAGTGTATTTCAAATATAGCCTGTTTTTAACATTACGTCCTAATTCATAATGGCCACTGGGAGTAGGATATTCTGAGTGGAGTTGTCGGGGTGGACTTCCAATCTCCTTATCCAAAATAGGCCCACCTGTTAAGAAGCGAGTGAACATTTGTCCTTAAAGCAATGTATTGGCCCTCATTACGAGTTCGGCGGTAACCATGCCGCTATTGGCGGCATGGCTGCTGCCGAAATGGCGTCGGGGTCCGGGTCCTCGGAATGAGGACTTACCGGGCCATTCCGAGTTCGGAAGGCCCAGTAATTCCTCCCTCCAAAGACCCGGACACGGTCCTTCCCCATTCCCATTTCAACCCCCATAGGGCTGAAATGGGAATGGGAGAGGGAGCAAACAACGGGCCATTACGAGATGGCCCATTGTTTGCTCCCTCTTCCCCTCGCGTGACCTCAGTAAGCACGCCTGGTTTTCCCAGGTGTGCTTACAGTGTCCCACGAAGGGAACTAGTAATGCGGCAATACGGAGTGAACGGCGCCGGTACCTTTTACAGCGCCGTTCACTCCATACTGCCAGGGTCATAATGAGGCCCATTGTATATAAATAGCTCGGGAGGCACAAGAGGTCTCTTTAGAAACTCAAATAACCAGATATTCTCTGAACCACACAAATGTTCCACATTATACACATGATGGCAACATTTAATGCACTCCAACATATTTCAGGACAAAGTCTTCCCCGAAAACATGATTGGTTAGCCCTACGCAAAGAAATCTAATCCCCTCAACTTCACACGCTCTTATTGGACAGATTTATTTAACCACCATTCCCTTTCGACATACATTTGCATTATCTCATATTTACAACACATTACTTTTTGGGAACTTCCTGTGCATTCTTCATTCCAAATGGCATTACATTGAACTGGTAAAGGCCTTCTGGAGTTGAGAATGCGGTCTTCTCATTGGCATTTTCTGCTAGGGATATTTGCCAATACAATGCAGTGAGGTCAAATGTGCTGAGGTACTTGGAGGCACCCAAGGTATCCACCAGCTCATCAGTTCTAGGCAAGGGGTGTGCATCTGTCTTGCTGACAGCATTCAGAGCCCTGTTGTCCACACCAAACCTCAGCTCAGAGGAACCTGCTTTTGGTACCAGAACCACAGGACTGGACCATGGACTACAGGAGGGTTCAATCACCCCAAGACCTAACATATTGTTGACTTCTGTCCTAATCTAAGATCTCACCTTATCTGACATCCTGTATCCCCCACCTCTGGCTGGTACACTATCTCCTATGTTAATATCATGTTTGCACCAAGGTGTCAAACCAGGAGCTAGGGAAACCAAGGGGGAGAATTGCCTCAGCAAACTTCTCACCTCATCTGCCTAACCAGAAGTCAGGCGAGGGGCCACTTGGACACCCTAAATGGAGCTGTCTGAAGGACTACTTTGGAGCAGGTCAGGGAGAGGATCTGACACCTCCTCCTCTACATCTGATGCCAAGAACAGTGCAGCTAGTTCAACCCTGGGGATAAACGACTTAAGCCTATTCACATGGAACACTCTTGTAGCCTGTCCAGCCCTTCCAAGGTACACTAAATAGTTTACCTCACCCAGTGGCTCCACTATTGAGTAAGTGCCTTACCATGTATCATGTAAAACTTTAGGCCTTATAGGGTTCATGATCAGGACTTGCTGGCCTGGTGTAAAGTTGTCAAGGGAAGCCTTCTGGTCATACCAGTGTTTCACTAGAGCTTGCCCAACCTTCAATTTAGCACTTGCCTGAGCCATCAGGAGGACCATTTGCTTCCTTAAGCCTAGCACATAGTCCACTACATTGGTAGCGATAAAGGGAGTAGGCATCTCCCACCCCTCATTGACTATAGCCAAGGGTCCCCAAACAGGGTGACCAAAAGAAGCTCAAAGGGGCTGAAGCCAACCCCCTCTTGAGGTACCTCTGTAGGAAAACAATAAGCATGGAAGAATGTGATCCCATGTTCTCCTCTGGGCTCTTCCAGAGCCCCAATCATGCTTTTGATGGTTCTAGTGAACCTCTCAACTAAGCCATTGTTTGCAGTGATATGCTGAGGAAAACTTAAAAGTAACCCCACACTCCTTCGACATGGCTTGCATCTACTTGGACATAGAGTTGCTCCCCCTATCAGACACAACTTCTTTAGGGAAGCCAACCCTAGTGAATATGCCAAGCAAAGCTTTAGCATTTGACTTGGGAGATACTGTATTTAATGGGATAGCCTCAGGATACCTGATGGCATGGTCGACCAGCACCAGGATAAACCTATTGCCTGAGGATGTCTGAGGGTCAAGGGGACCAACAATGTCAATCCCTACCCTTTCAAATGGTACCCCTACCACTGCGAGTGGTACCAATGGAGCCTAGATTGTTGTGTCACTCTTACCAGATAACTGGCAGGTGGCACAACTCATGCAGTGACTTTCTACCTGGACCGCCATCTTGGGCCAGTAGAAGTGCATGGTTCTCTTGATGCCAAGGTGACCTGCAAGGGGGACCTCATGCGCCAGCTGCAAGAGGAAGGGTCTTACGTGAAGGGGAACCACCAACCTCATATGGTCTTCTTCTGTGGACTATGTGGGCTCACTGTACAGGAGCCCACCTTCCCAATAGACCCTATGCTTCCCAGGAGGTTTACCTTTAAGCTGGGAGCAGGCCTGTCTCCATAGTCCTTTCAAAGATGGGCACTCATGTTGGCCCTTACTAAACTTAACCCTGTCAGGACCACCTTCAACCATTACACTTTGGAATTCAGGATGGTCATGGAGATTGAGAATTTCAGGCAACACCTCTTCCTCATTAGGTTCAGGTGTTTGGCCAACTACTTGTGCATGGTCTCTCTGCTGTTTCACCCATAAGACCTAAATCTCTTAGATCATTCCCCAGCAGGATCTTACTTGGGACTTGCCTCTATATGCTCACTGGAATCCTGACCATTGTACCACTGATAGTAAGATTTACAGGCATTACTAGGAACTAGGGAGGGTGGCCATCAGTTAACTTGGTGGGCATCAGGAGAGCTCTGGCAAGCTCCTCTGGGTTTACCAAAGTGGAATCCACTAAGGGCAGGAGTATCAACTCCATTGATTAGCACACTGTCCTTAAAATAGTGCTTGGTATTGTCTGGTATGATAGCATAAGCCTCTGAGGCATTGGGCTCCCAGGAACCCAGGGAAACTAGGACTACCTCAGATTATATACCACTGGGGAAGGAGTCTGAGGAGAAGGATGCCCCTGTGATCTCTTCCTCCTCAAAGGAGGGGAAGGCCAGACTCACAGTGTGGACCCCCATGGTTTTGATCTTTCATTTGGGGTCCCCATTCACATGGTAATTTGCTCCCCAAGCCACATAAGATCCACTGTGGACATGGGGAGGCTTATTATAAGCAGAGTTCTGTCTGGGAGTATAACTCCCACTACCCTGAACATTCCTTTGGGACTTACACTTGTTTTTCTTTTTGTGGCCTTTATGGGAAGAAGTTTTATCAGATCGCCCACATTCCCTATCTTTGTTCTTTTTCCCCTCCTCCTGCTTACCAGGAGTAGTCTTGTCCTTATGGGACACTCAGTGCGACGCCCACAAATCTTCTGCACTAGCCAACTTCTTAGAATCTATCTCCTTTGAATCAGCCAAGTGCTGCTTAAGCTCGGGGGAACAAGATGCAAACATATGTTCAAGCATGACTTAACATATCATACATTCAAAGGTGGTGAAATTATAGCCTTCAACCCAGCCAGTCAAGTTTTTCAAGGAATCAGCAACATAAGACACCCAAGTGTTACCTCCTTTCTTCTTGTACTCTCTAAATCTCATTTATGAGCAGGAGTCTTCCCAAACTTTAAGATCAGAGTTTGCTTTAATTACGCAAAGTATACTCTATCAGTCTTAGACATTTCCATAAAGGCACTGCAGCCAAAATGGAGTAGCCAACTGAGCAACCATGCAATCTTATCAGCATCCACAACCTCTTGTACTTCACATGCATACTCAAATGCAGTTAACCAGTCCATGATGTCATTCTTTTCATCATAGATACTGGACAGATCTTTAGGAAACCGTGGATGAGAGGAGGCCCCAGACTCATGTTCAGATCCCTTGGAGGAGTCAGTTGTAGCCTGAACCTTGAACAGTTCCAACTGGTGATCCTTGTCCTTCTGTTTTTCTGCTTGCTAAACTCTCAGCTTTGCAATGCTGAACTCAAGCTCCTTCTGCTTAAACAGCAGTTCTTGCTTCTTGAATTCAAGCATGGCTTCAGCATCAGAGCCAACAGATAAAACTTGGGACTGTACATTATCCCTGTCTTCATGGGCCCCATGGATGAGGGCAGCGACAGCTCTGCTAGAGTTTTCAGTGGGAGAAACCCCACCACCTTCTGCACTATCATCAGAAGTAATGGCATCAAATTGCACCTCTTGCCAAACCATGATCCTTTGGATCATTTCACCTTTGGCAACTTGAGCGGATAAGACTCTCTCTGTAAACAACATTCTCCGTGTTTCAGACTTGGAAGTCTTCAAGGTTATGTTGGTTATTGCTTCCATGTTTTAAGATAGGTCGTTAGCCTTTACAGTTAAGTTAAGACTAAGGTCAATATGCGTCCTGGGTAAGTGTAATCTGGGTACCTTTACCAGTGCGCACCACTGGGTACCTTCAATCCTATCCCACCTCTGTACACCAATTTGTTAAGATGCACCTGACCTGGGGCGTGGCTTGGATGGCCACGTAGGAGGCTGTGTCTTCACGGAGCTCCGCAGATCGTGCATCGATCCTGGGAAGATGGGGCGCACGCAGTGACCAGCCGGCGCTGCAAACTCACACATCCGTGTATGAATGTTGAGGCGACATTCGCTGAAAGTTTGGTGTGTGGGGAGTGCTCCGGGCTCGAATTATCCTTGCCGCAGTGCAGCGGGTCCAGGACCGAAGACATAGACAAAATGGCGGCCAGCACAAAGAAGACGACGCGAGCGGCGGTCTTGGGCCTGAAACTATTGAGACCCCAATAACGAACTTTTCGCTTGCCGCCCGAAGCGAGATCGAAGAGCGGAGCGGGAGCGAACATTGTGGGGGCTGTGGACAAGACAGACTCCAGTGGGGGACAGCACGGTGAGACCGTGCCCAATTGTCGCGACAAGATGTCTGCCAAAACGGTGATACCCCGGGCCAAGCAGCCCACGATGGAGGCCTACACCAAGTCTCCCCCGAGCGCCCCTGCGGCCGCGGGGGACCCACCGGGCACAATCCAGGAGGTGCTGGCAGCAATCGCTGATTTGAAGGTGGCCTGGGAAACGAAGCTGGGCCTGGCCATGAAGGAGCTGCAAGTGGGCCTGGACCTCAAGATCGGAGCGGTCCAGGAAGAGGTGAACCTGCTGCGACAAGACGTGCGTACGATCGCAGAGCGCACTGGGGCACTGGAAAAGGAGTTGATCCCGAATGCGGAGGCGTGCGCTTCACATGCTAAGGAGCTGCATGCCCTGGTTCAGCGAGTTGGCAACTTGGAGGCTAGAGCAGAGCAAGCGGAAGGGCGCGCCAGACGCAACAACATTCGTATAGTGGGTGTCCCAGAAGGAATTGAGGGCCCGAATCCCACGGAATACGTCGAAACAATGCTTTTGCAGGAGATAACTGGCGGGGTGCTGACCCAGGGGTTTGCGGTAGAAAGGGCGCATAGGGCCCTGACCAGGAGGCCGGCCCCGGGGGCCCCCCCACGGCCGCTGATCGCGAAGATCTTGAATTATCGTGACCGCGAGAGGATTCTTGAATTTTTTCGGAAAGGAGGAACGATTGAAAGGGGGTCGGCGAATATAACGGCGTACCCGGATTATACGCTCCTGGTGCAGCGGAATCGAATGAACTTCGGAGCGGTAAAGAGGAGGCTCAGGGAAGCAGGCCTCCGCTACATGTTGCTTTACCGCGCCAGGCTGAAGGTATTTTACAAGAACAAATCCTTGTTCTTCGAGACTCCTACTGAGGCGATGGACTGGCTGGACTTGCAGGGCCAACCTCAAGAACCGGATGCCCAGACGGAAGAGGCCGAGGATAAGTAATACGTGACGAGAGCACCCTAAGTGCCATAGTTATGACATTGGGACTGGAATATAGGATGCTGTTGTGCTGGTGGGACGGAAGCCAAGGTATTTGCCGGCGGGTCCCGTCGGGCGCGCCTCTCCTGACATAGATGATAGAGCTCCTGTGAAGCGCTCTCTGACCCCAATAGTAGTTT
This sequence comes from Ambystoma mexicanum, assembly GCF_040938575.1. Taxonomy (NCBI): domain Eukaryota; kingdom Metazoa; phylum Chordata; class Amphibia; order Caudata; family Ambystomatidae; genus Ambystoma; species Ambystoma mexicanum. The sequence goes on from NC_090926.1 coordinate 498,024,213, forward strand.
GTTTAGTTAGGTAACCGTTAGATTGGTGATGCCCTACAGAGTCCGGGTCCTCAGATACGGGACAGGTCCAGAAGTGGGTAGGCCTGAGATCCAGGGATGGAGCTGGGCAACTGTTGGGGGTTGGTAGGAAGGGGGGAGGGTGTGAGTTGTGTGCTGTGGGGTGGATGGGGGGGATGGGATAAGGGGATTCCGTTTGTAACTTATTGGGAAAGAGCCGGAAAATTAATCAGTAACGGGAGCATCGGGAGTAGGGTTGGGATGGGAACGGCCAGAACGGATGGCGTCGGGTAATCTCAAAGTTGTGACCTGGAATGTACGGGGCCTCAACAGCTACCTGAAACGGAATAAAGTAATGCTGTATTTAAAGAGAATGCGCATAGATATAGCCCTGCTGCAGGAGACACACCTTACTAGGGAGAAGCAGGAGATGGTTAAGAAGAAATGGAAGGGCACGGTGGTGGGGGCTGCGTACTCGGCATATGCTAGAGGGGTCATCACGTGGGTGGCGCCGCACGTGCCCTTCCGAGTGCTTAGCCATGCGGCAGACTCTGAGGGCAGGATGGTGGTGGTGACGGGCCTCTTGGAAAACAGGGAAGTGCACATTGTAAACGTGTATTCCCCCAACAACGATACGGCAGCTTACTTTAGGACTCTTTATGGTACACTGGGGTCCCTGGCAGGGAGTACGGTAGTGTGGGGGGGGACTTCAATTGCCCCCTGAATCCTAGGATGGACAGATCAATGGACAGGGTGGGAAAAATGTCACCGGCGGCCAGAGTGCTAGGAACATTATTGAGGGACCTAAACCTAGTGGATGTATGGAGGAGAATGCACCCAGAGGATAGGCAATATTCACACTACGCAGCGCCACATAACTTGCACACCAGGCTTGACTACATATTTGTGACGGCCGAGATATTGGGGGACATAGTGGGGGCGGAATATAGGGCCTGAGTATTATCTGATCACTCGCCCCTGGTAGTGGAATGGAAACACCAGCCCCCAAGACCGCGGATCCCGACATGGAGGCTTAGGACCGAGGCGCTACAGGACGAGGGGTTCCGGGAAGGCCTACGGGATTCCATTGAGGAATACTTTGATATAAATACGGGCAGTGTACGTTCGATGGGCACTCTGTGGGAAGCGTTTAAGGTGGTGGTGCGCGGGGTGGCCATTTCTAAGGCTAAAGGGCTCCAGGGGGGTGTAGAAAAGGAACTCCAAGCAGCGGAAAGGGAGCTGGAAGACCTCACGCGGTGTGAAAACACCGCTCATGGCAATAGAACTAGGATAAAAGAATTGCAGACTACCTGCAGTGAACTTTGGGACAGGCTGTCCTCTGGGCAGATACAGGAACGTCCCGTCGCAGAGGTTGCCTGTCCTACCGATTCCATGGCAGACAGAAGCGTTCAGGTACCTGTATGAACAAAAAAAAAATAAAAAAAAAAAAAAAGATGCACCTGACCTGGTGGGCAGAGGTTCAGAAGCCAACCTAGTTTCTTGGAACAGGGTAACCTTCTGGACAAGCCAGACAAATCAAGGTAGCATTGGCAGCGGTCAAGACTAGGTCTCACGAGGGGTGAGGGGGATTGAAAGCCCACAATGAACACACACAGTAAACTACACCTCAAATTATTCTCAGTCATCTGTACATATCTAAAATACATATACATTTATTAAAGGCTTCTTAACTCAAACACAAAGTATAATTCAACAGTATTAATTAAACTAACACAACACTAACTATGAAACATTATACAGTCACCAATGACCTAAGGGAATATTACACAGTAGAGATCCACTACGTGCAAAGAAAGGGGTCACACAATGCAAATATATATTAGGCAGTCCTTCAACAATTCAAACCCTAACTAAGAGGCAGTCCAGTCCCTACGATGAGTGGAGTCTTGAGCTCAAAAGTAAATGCAGTGCCGGAGCACGCAATCGTGTGGTTACATGCAAAATTGGGTCTCTTCAAGGGCTGTAGTGACTCAGGTAGGCGGGTGAGGTGATGAAGAATATCTACCCACTATTCAAGGAGTGTCTCCCCAAGAGGGCAAAACAGGGTTCAAGAATTGGGAAAAGCTCAGTAGTACAGGCTACCTCAATAAAGGTGAGTGACCCTTAGGGGACACTCGTGCATAAAAGTCTATGTATGCGCCAGGGGCCACTTGTAAGGGATGCAAGTACTTACCGACCCTCAGCGCACTCCGGACCAAACTTCACCAGTTAAGTCAAGTCCGTTCACAGGTTCAAATCCTGCAGTTGTGCAGCTCTGCGGCTTTCAGGGGCTGCTTCCTGGGAATGATTCTGTGGCGGGACAGAGGTAATTTCTCTGCTCCTGGTGAAGGGATCAGGCCAGTTCTACTGCAGCAAATCTTAGGGCATGTGGGGGAACAGCAGCAAGGCACCCACGAAGATCGTCACCACAGCTAGGCACACAGTGACCGCATATGCTCAGGTTCAGGCGTGCTCTCCTAATTCCAGAGCTAAAAATGCTAGGTGTACAAAACTCAGCTCGTGAGTGCCTTATACCCAGAGTTTACAGTCTCCAAAAGTTCAAGTCGAGAACTCGAGACAGCAGCAGTTCCAGGGTAAAGGTCCTGTAGAAGCTGGTCAGTTCAGGAACGTTTCTGAGCAGGCTCATTTGCAGGCTAAGCAGGAGGTGCTGAGAATAGTTAGTCCCTCAATTTCAATAGGTCAAAACGCCCTTGCAGGCCTTCAATGATCTATGTGAAACAGGGGCTCCAATGGGACAAATATGGGGTTAGGGTGCCAAATCTTCCAGCAGGTCACCAGCAGTTCAACTGATCTGCTTCAGTAGTTCAGGATACTTGGCTCCTTTACTATGCTTGGTGTGAACTCAGAAGATCGACCTGGAATGGGTGGAAGGGGCCTTCCCTTTTCCAGAATCTCCTTCGCTCCAAAATGAAGAGATACCAATAGGAGATCTGTTCACATTCAGCCATCCCAGACGTGGACCACTCACGGACCACGGTGGTCCCAGTCACTCCCAACACACCAGACATCCTGGCATCCTGGGCCAAACGCGGTACACACAGTTTGGACAATAGAATAGAGTAAATAAAATGCTTTAAAGTAACTGCTGTGTCCTAGGCACACTTGTACTTTCACCAAAATCCTTTGAGGGTGTCTAGGGCCTTAAAAATGAAAAAGGGACCCCAGCGCACTGTACTGTAAGGTACATTGTGCACTGATAAAAAGTTGCTAAAAAATAGCAACAAAGTGAAAGACTAAGGGAAACAAAGTCTCCCAGTACTGACAGTCTGAAGGGCATGTTATTTTCCCCATAACAAAATGAGCAAAAGCCCAGCGGAGTACAGCAGAAGGCTGGGCTCCACTTGTAAAAGCCAGTCTAGGATGGTCAGACAACAGAAACAAGTTGGGGGGTTCACAGCTGGAGGGAAAAGTACCCATGAATGGAAATCTTTCCTAACACTTTGCTTCCCAGAATTCCCCAACACCCAGGTCTGATGCCTCAGGGGGAAAATGATGGGAGGAAACCTCTGACAAACCAACAGGTTTCTGGGAGATGCCAATCCCTAGATTAAGCTACCTTTCTCACCCAAACAGAACCCCTAAAAATCTCTCAGCCTGAAAGAGTCTCTTGACCCCTGAAACGTTAGAATCAAAGAGCAAGGGGTAAGTAGAAGAGGCCAAAGAAGAACCCCTCGAGGATTCAGGTAAGCAGACCTTCTCTTTCAAAACACGGAGGGATCACTCCCAAAGTAAAATGGGTCCAAGGAGACCCTGACAGGGACAGGATAAGTATGGATACAGACTCAGAACCAGATTCTATTCAACCCCAAACATGTGAGCCAGACCGAATGGAAATAGAGGGGGTGTCCTTTCTACAAACAGGTTCGGAAAACTGCCACTAGGTAAAGGTGAACAGCCAAGGAGCCGGGGAAAATTAAGGATTCCCCAACTACTCCCACAGAAAATTGACCAAGATCACACAGTGTCGGAGTTCACTACTAAGAAAATGACCACCAGGTTGTCAAACAACTCACACTTTCTTTGCACCTTGGAGGAGAAAGAAGGCTGATTTTATCCACAGGTCAAGGTGCAGGGTCAGTGTGAATTATCAGCTCTGGGGATACTGGATCACAAGACACCCTCCTGTCAAAAAGGGCCTTTGACCAGCTAATCTCAGGCCAGGGGCGGGCCACTAAATTCGACTTGCACCACTCACCGGACAACTCTGGAATTTCAACGGGGATGATATTTCCAACGAAACGGATTGCAAATATAGACATAAAAATTAGACGGCACTGGCTGAAACATCCGGTGATAGTTATGACTCCAGAGGGCACACTTTGTTTACTGGGGAACGATCTCCTGAGGAGGTTATCACCTTTGATCGACTCTGTAAACAAGGTCCTCTAGAATCAGACTAACTACCCTATCAAATAAAAAATGAGTACAAACAACGTAAGACTGGCACTGGCATAACAGGGTACCCCGCAGCCCCACGGTGCAGGGGGCCCTGGAACAACATGTTCTGGCAGGGGGCCCCACTTGGAGTAAAAAAAAGATTTTGTTTTTTTGACATTTCTTTGACATTTTTTTTCTTTTTGAATTCACTCTGCATTTATAAAGAAATAATTTCTTTATGAAGTCAGAGTGAATACAAAAAGAAACTGGGCCTCATTACACGGTAGGCGGTAGGGATTTACCGTTACCGGTAAGGGATTACCGGTATCGGTAAATCCCCTCCCCAATTACGACCCGGACATACCGCTATTAGCGGCACCGCTAAGTACGGTGGCACTATTAGCGACAAGTCCGTGAGCGCGTGCCCCCTCAGTCCGGAAATAGCGGCATAGCGCTAATATCACGCCATCACGAGCCATGCGGACATGGCAATACCGGCATGTAGTAGACCCAAAAACCCCTTACCGGCAAGGCGCTAATACCGGCATTGCGAACCACACGTTAAAAGAGCACAGCAGTGTTCCTACCTGCCACAGGTTGACAAAATCAGCACAGGTGGAGGCAATGGAGACTGGCAGCACAAAAGAGCACACCATACCCCTTCCCACACCCATTCCCGCACCAAGATGGATGCAATACTAGCAGCATTAAATGGGCTAGAGGACATGATTGCAGTGCAGCAGCTACAACAACAGGCAGCACAGAGGAGACGCAGGAGGAGGAGGAGGAGGAGGAGGGCAAGACAGGCGCAGCAAGCACCACCAGTGCACCTAGTGATACCACAGAGGCAGCCACCAATTCCCAGGATCAGAGCCAGTCCAGTCAACCTAACCCCTGAGCAGATACACACCCTGTACCGTCTGGACCGGGATACCATCACCACCATTGTAGACGTGATATACAACGACATTGTGAGTCTCATTGACATCCGTACTGCCATCCCCCCTCTACTGAAGATGGTAACTGTGCTCCACTTCTTGGCCACAGGCACCTACCAGCATACGGTAGGTCAGATGCATGGCATATCACAACCAGTATTCTCACGCACACTGAACCAGGTGCTTGATGCCCTCCGGAAGCACACAAGTCAACACATATACATGCCACTGACTGCCCAGGAGATCTCCAACACCAAAGTTGGCTTCCATTCACTGGCAGGCATCCCAAGTTGCATCGGGGCCATCGACTGTACCCATGTAGAACTAGTGGTCCCACATGCCAATGAGGTAGTGTACCGTAACAGAAAGCAATACCACTCCATCAACGTCCAAATGGTATGTGACTCCAATAAGATCATCACACATTGCTGTGCCCGATATCCCGGTTCAACCCATGATGCAATGGTCCTGCGGAACTCGACAATACCACGATACATGGAGCGACATGCTGGACAACGTTCGTGGCTACTTGGTGAGTAGCAGGCCAACCACATAGCAGTGTGATGTGATTGTGAGTGGGGGGGTAGATGCATACTCCAACTGGGCGTGATTGGGGGGGGGATGCATACTCCAACTGGGCGTGATTGGGGGGGGGAGATGCATACTCCAACTGGGCGTGATTGGGGGGGGGGAGATGCATACTCCAACTGGGCGTGAACTGGCGTCAGGAGAAGAATGGACATACATATTTGCATCACTGTACAGTGAGGCAGCCCACAATGGACCAGACACAAAACCACATGCTAGAAGTGAGTGCCATGACAAACATATCTATCCATTACGCCAAACAGGCCATTCCAAACAACATGCACACCGCACAACACACCATTCCCCCCATTACACAAATCAGCAACATGCATATGAAAATCACATCTGAAATGTACTCTGAACAACATCAGAAATTATCCGCGCACATGAGTGCATACAAATGGATCTCCTGTAGCCATTGTAGTGAGCCACACCCGTACCCCACCACTGAATTGCCATTGAACAGCATGGGGACATCAACTAAGGAATGGCAGTGTACTAGCAGTGTGGCACTAACGTTGCCAGGGCCAGGAAACACAAATTACTTAAACTCAGGCGGGACATGGCAATCCCTGACGTATGCATGCATGGTGCATGTTCACTTGCAAGGACCACCTCACCTTCCCACATTGCAGTTACCCTGATTGCCATGCGTGCTTGGATCAGTGGATGTCGTTGAAAATGCTATGTTTGTTTGTGTGATATGTGCAGGCTCCACTTCATGTAGACACTTACACATACCCCTGTGCGGAACCCACAGAACAGGCACGAAGAGAACTACAATCATGCACACACCCGTACCCGCGTGGTGATCGAGCAGACATTCAGCCTATTGAAGGAACGCTTCCGGTGCCTCAGCAGGTCGGGCGGGGCACTCCTGTACGGGCATGAAAAGGTGGCCAAGATCACCATGGCATGTGTCATGCTGCACAATATGTGTATCAGACGGAATGTGCCAATGCCCCCTGACATTGAACTGCAACCACCGTCTGAGGATGATGACGGGGATGAGGATGGAGGAGAGGGGGCTGCAGGTCATGCAGGTGGCGATGCCCATGAGGGACGTGCTGTGCGGCAGCACCTGATAGACCATTGTTTCTGATGCACATGGATTAGGAGGGTGCAATTGATATGGAGTTCAGGGCGCGGGGTGTATGGAGGATATTAACACAGTGCACCCTTCAACAATAAAGCACACATACACAATAATCAATGTCCAGTCATGTGATTATCCATGCCATTACGTGTGTATTGAGCATTATGTCATTCAAACGTGCATGTACCCTCCACCCCAAACACCCTCACCCCCCCTGCCCCCACAACTCCACCAAACACCCTCACCCCCCTGCCCCCACAACTCCACCAAACACCCTCACCCCCCCCCCCCACAACTCCACCAAACATGGTGTGCACATCAGTGCTGCATTAGTCTCCAAGTGTCAACAGTGACAGGCTGGCCCTACTTCCCTTCTCCACCACCACCATTGGGGGGTTGTGAGTCTGACCGCCGCAAGGACCGGCTGGACCTGCGCAGGATGGTTGTTTGGTCGGAGCTAGTAGACGAGGGGGTGGCTGGTTGATCTGCTCCCTGTCTGTGACGCATGCTCTCCATCGCCTCAGCAATGCGCGTTAGGACCTGCCTCACAGCGGACATCTCGTCACATAGGCGCGTCGTGTTGCTGTCCAAGGCAGCTTTCATGTCCCTTGATAACCCCCGGATCTCCTCCCTGGTCGAGGCAGCCTCGCTCACTTGCCGGGCAACCAGGGCATTGAGCTCCTCCTGGCGCTGTCGTATCAGGCTCATGCTGTCGTCTGCGGCCCTGCCCCTGTTACTCCTCGGCGCAGCTTGCTGCATGTGGCCGCCATCAGGTGAGCTTGCCACGGGACTGAATGACCCATCCATTGAATCTCCGGCATGCACCTCATGGATGCTGCCATTGGATGTGCTTCATGGGCTGTGGTGTGGGGACAGCTGGGTGCTGGGTGTACGCTGCCCTTCCGGTGTCAGACATGGGTCGTCCACATCACTAATGGGTGCCGTGGCTGCTGCTTCCCCGACGGAGCTATTGGCTGCGGACGGCGTGCCTTCTGGCACTGGCTCCTGAGTGGTGGGGGTGGGTGGTGTGGGTGCTACCACAGTGTCGGATGGCATTTCGACCCTTGGTGTGGTTGGTGCATGTGTGGCTTGTGAACCCTGGGCCACTCCAGATTTCCCAGTGCCCCCTGATGTACTGGGCCTGGTGCCTGCATCCTTTCCCTTGGCCTGCTTTTTGGGTGGTGGGGCCTGCGTTGCAGAGTCCAGCTCCTCACTGTTAGAATGTGACCCTGTGGGGGAGCAAGACAGGGATAGCATCAGTGATGGGTCAACGTGCATCATGCATATGTTGTTGTTTCTGCAGTCCTTTGGATTTGGACATCTAGTTTGGACATGCAGGTTGTTGGCCAGATGGGTGGGTCATCCGGACATGAGTCAGGGTGACACGTGTGTGAGGTGCTGCATGCATGTGGTTGTGTGGGAATATGCACGGCATATATGCAGGGTTGTGTACATGTGTGTGTGATTACCCCATCCATTAGCTAATTCCCATTTCACATTTGGGGGAGGAACTCATGCTTTGCATTGCAGTGTTTTGCGTGGACACTCACCTCCGTCTGACGTTGTTGCCACACCGCACTCCATTCGGCCCACTCCCTCGATGGATTTGATGCCAATGGTGCTGGCACATGTCTCCTCCCACTCCTGCATCTTCATCGGGGATCCTCCTCCGCCTCCTGTGCCCATTGCCAGATTCCTGTTGGCCGATAATATGCTGCGTACACGGAGGCGCAGATCATCCCACCGCTTGCGCACGTCCTTTACGGTGCGGGGGGTGGAGCCCACCGCACTGACTTTCTGCGCCACCTCAGCCCAGATCTCCTTTTTTCTGAGGAGTGCAGGGTGCCGCATGTCGCTAGCAAACACTACGTCTGCATTTGCAGCCAGGGTGTCTGCCAGCATTTTCAATTCGTCGTTTGAAAGCGTTCTTTGCGCTGGCGCGCATCAGCTTTCTTTAGGGCCTTGGGCATTGTTTGTTATTGTGGGAAGTGGTATTGCCAGTTGTGGTGTTGCTGCAGGTCCTGAGTGCAGGGGATGGCAATGGATTGTGTTTTTAAAGATGGCCGCCGGGCTCTTTCCCGTTCCTGTGCGATGACGCTATTTCCGGTTCCGGTGTTTTACGGTGACCGCTAATAGCAGTGACCGCTAATAGCGGTGACCGCTAATAGCATGCAGCATGAGGGCGGAGGTGCTATCAGCACTTTGGTCGGAGCCGGAAAGGTGCTTTTGCGCCAGGGCGGTAGGGTCATTTACCGGCATGGCCCTATGCGCGTGTCCGCTTACTCGTAATGGAACACTATTAGCGGTCTCCTGCGAAAGCGGACACGCTAATAGCGCCATGCCGGTAAATCGCATTTTTTACCGCCTACCGTGTAATGAGGCCCACTGTCTTTTTGAAGTCCGGGGCTACCCCCCACCCCATGACATGAAGACCCTAGTCTTGAGGCCTCCATGTCATGGGGTGGGGGAAGCCCTATGACTTCAAAAATAAATTGTTTATTTTTAAAGTCACTGGGCCTCATTACGAGTAGGGCAGTAAGCAATACCGTGCACTGGTAAGGAGACCGGTGCCGGTAATCCCTTACCCCCCTACTACGAGTTCCCTTAGCGGGTCCCTCCTTTAACGCCTGGTCTGACCAGGCGTTATGGATGGAACCCGTTAAGAAACTTCAGAGCTAATAACGGTACCGCAATTTGGGGTACCGTTATTAACGCCTTCCCCATTCCTATTGAGCCCTATGGGGGCTCAAATGGGAATGGGGAATGGCTTTTTCAATGGGGACTTACCGGTCCCGCAAAGGTCGGATTACACCGGTAAGTCCCCATTGAACCATACCGCTGCCGGACCCGTTATTGGAGGCAGTCATAGCGCAAATAGCGCCATGACTACCTCCAATCTCGGAATGAGGCCGACTGTCTTTATAAAGAAATTATTTCCGTTATGGTTCAGTCCTTAACCGAAATAATTTCTTTATGAAGTCAAAGTGACTTCAAAAAGAAAAGATTTGTTTTTGAAGTATCATGGCTCCCCTCAACCCCATGACGTGTGCATGTGTGAGTTTATGGTGAAAGAGTACACTCAAAATATGGGTGGCTGGGTATGCGTGTTTGCGTGTACAGTGAAAGGATGCACACTTAAATACATGGGTGGCTGCTTGTGTGTGCCTGTATGGTGAAAGTGTCCACACTTAAATGTATAGGCGACTGTCTGTGTGAGTGTATGGTGAAAGGGTGCACACTTAATTGTATAGGTTGTTGCCTGTGTGACTGTATGGTGAAAGGGTGCACACAAATGTATGGGTGGCTCGGTGTGTGTTTACGGTGAAAGGATGCACACTTAAATGTATGGGTGGCTGACTGGGTGTGCCTGTATGGTGAAAGAGTGCACTCTTAAATATATGGATGGCTGGGTGTGCATGTGTACATATGGTGAATGGTTTGTTTGCTTGTGTTCAGGGGCGCAACAAAACCTACATTTCAGGGGGACTAACCTTTCAAATATTGGGAGAGGCGCTAACTTCACGTGTGGTGTGGAGGAGCACACTTATTTGTGTGGGGGAATCTAACTACTTTACACATTTTAATGAGACTATTCTAGTGCAGCTTCAATGTTACAACCAGTTAACTCTCCCCTTTAAGTCTGAAAACAAGCACTTATGGACTGCTGTGAGAATGGCTGGTCTCCTGTTCCCTCTCTACCCTTCCAATCACTCCCCTGGCATGCAAGTACTAAACCCACATCACAATTTCAATTGCTTTAAAAATGTGGCATTTGAATGCAGGTACTAACAGTGAAATGCTGTACATTAGCAATTGCTGGGCCGGGCCCTTGTTAACAGCGAAACCCAGGTGTCGTTTAACATCAGTGTCCTTTTCTGTCAGGCAACTGCTCTGTAGGTCAGCCAGGTCAAGTGAACATAGCCCACAATGTCAGTGCGGGGTACGGGGGTGGGGAGTGCTGAAGCCCAGTTAGCTCAATGGTATTGCACCACTACTTGTGTTTAATGCCTTGATTACTTATTGGTAATCTTCATTACTCCTAGGCCTATTCTTCCTCATCCCAGTATTTGTGTATGAGGCAGTACTTGTGTATGAGGCACTATGCCTTATACACAAGTACTGGGATGAGGTAACGGTACATGAAGGTAATGCCTGACTTAGCTACATGTAATCTTCATTACTCCTAGTCCCACTCTTCCTCATCCCTGTACTAACCAATGAGGCAAGGAGCCTCATATGCAAGCACTGGGACAAGGAAGAGGGATGTGGAGGTAATTCTGGGCCAATGAGCTTATGTTGGCGGTTAGGGTAGGGGATGGGAGGGAGAAGTGATGTGTGGGGGGTGGGATTGTGCCATAAATCATAATGGTCATCCATCTCCATGCTAAGCAGGCATGATGTGTGGTATTAGTGGCTAGAGAGGCATTTTGGCGCAGCCAGTCTAGTCAATCCTCAGTTTTGTATGACTTTTTTTAACTGGGCATTTCTGATAAAACAGTCCTGCTAAGTGTAATTACCTGGCTAGAATGGTATTTGGCTTCTGCCAGTCTTGTTGTTTTTACTGCAGCACTGTATATTTTTCTGGGCATCTGTAATAAAATTATATGATATGATATGATAAGTTATATATAACGCACCTGTACACAAGTGTTTTTAGGCACGACAAGACAAGGGAAGGAAAACAAAGGGAGGACAAGACAAATGATCTTACTAAGCCTTGTGTCATTCAGATCGTGCAAGTGCGAGAACGAGAAGTGCAAGGGGAAAGGGAGGGGGGAAGTGCAAGGGAGAGGGGAGGTGAAAACAGGGCAGCAATGCTCTGAGTAAGTGCAGCCAGAGCAGCATGGCTCTGGGTAGTGCAGGGAGAACAAGGGACTGTAGGGTTACAGTTACAGCCCCTACCTGCATGGTAGGCCCGGACGCAGTGCAAGGGTGACAGAACCTGGAATCAGTGAGACTGAGGATAGCCAAGCAACCAGTTGGTACAGCAGACAGGTAGGTCGGGTAGATCAGCAGGGAGGGAGAGAGATAAAGCAGAGAAGAGGAACATTTTGAGCTGCTTCCGGAACTTCAGGTGGTCCGGCTCAAATTTCGGAGGGGCAGGGAGGCCATTCCAGAGGGAGGCACCTGCAGGGGAGAAGGATCTGCCCCACCCTCTCTGTCTGGAGAAGCATCTAACCCTTAGTGGTCGAGAAGGAAGGTATTTTGGACAAGAGTGCTGGATGTAGTGTGGATTCCAGCCACAGAAAGCCATGTGGACAATGCAAAGGGATTGAACTTGATCCTTGCAGCCACCGAGAGCCAGTGGAGAGATTTCATGGCTGGAGAGATACAGTCCCTGAGCTTGAGGCCAAGAATAAGTCTCACAGTCATGTTCTGGATTAGTTGCTTAGGGCAGAGAGTAGAGGAAGGCAGATTGAGAAAGTGTCTGTTGCAGTAATCCAGCCTAGAGAGAACCAGAGCTCTGTAGACAGTGTGATTCTGGGGAAAGTGAGAAAGGGAAGAGTCCCTTTGAGGAGGTGCAGCTGGTAGTGGGACTTCTAGGCGACGTCCGAGATATAAGGAGAGAAAGAGAGAGTGGAGTTGAAGATGAAACCAGGAATGAGGGAGAGAGGAGAGTAGGCTGAGGGGAGCCTGAAGGAAAGCTGAGTGTCATACGCATAACACTTTAAGTTAGAGGAGAAGGTAGAGATCAGGTGGGCCAACGGGGCCAAGTAGAGGTTGAAAAACCAGGGTGAGAGGATAGAGCCCTGGAGAACCTCACATGTAGAAAGAGGTGGCATAGTAAAAGGGACCAAGTTGGACCTGGGAGGGGCGTTCCAAGAGGAAGGAGGTCAGCCACTCCAGGGCCATTTCCATGATGCCCAGGTTCTCACAGAGTCAATTGATCAGGATGGTGTGGTTGACTGTGTCGAAAGCAGAGGAAAGTTCAAGGAGGATGAGGACAGAAGGAATGCTGGAATCAAGGTTAGAGATCAAATCTTCACAGGTGTTCAGGAGACCAGTTTCTGTGCCATGATGGTCATGGAGACAACCAACAGATTTAGTGTGGAGAGTAAGCTGGCATCTGGCCAGCTTTTCCAAGAGTTTGGGAGAAGGGAAAGTTCTAGTGTCAAAAGAATGATTACAGAAATCGGCCAAAGCTGGATCAAGGGTGTCAATGTAGTCCTTGATGGTTCTAGAGGTGCAGGCGAGCACCTGTTTCGACAACACTTCCACAGATGGGACTTGTCTAGAAACCTCATCAGGTGTTATAGCGAAAGAGGAGACAGGAGGAAGAGAGCGAGAGATGGCCAAAGGGGGCCGAGAGAGGAAGAGGGAGAGGAAGAGGAGATAGTGGACAGGATGTCCTGAGTTTTAGTGGAGAAGCAAGAGCCCAAAGGCGTACAGAGGGCCTGTTGAGGAAACAGGAGAGGTAGAGACCGCAACAGGATTTGCCAGTTCCTTGCAGATTTTATAGAGTTTGGTTTGTGTTGTTAGAGGCCGCAGAGATGCAGGCTTGAATGTGGGCTCTCTTCTTGATGAGTCTTATTGCTTCAACTGGCATTTTGGTGCAACCAGTCTAGGTATGTCTTAATGTGGTCTGGCATGCTTTACTGTAATGTTATTATGTGTCTACACTGGTCTACATTGTGCAGCCAGTTGAACATGTTTTCATTGTGGTATGGCATTTTTAATAGCAAAACATTCATGTTCATGTTCACAGTTTGTGACTTGCATGTATTGGATTGGTGTTACCCTACACACCAATGTCAAAAACTGTGGCTATTTAGCCAATTTTTCTCAGAAAGTGTGCTGTATATTGCATTAAAGCACACATGTATAACTTTCTCCCAGTGCAGTGTGTTGCATACGCCTTTAGCAACACGTTTGTGTCTATTGCGCAAGCGTGGTAATCTAGGCTGGCCCAGAGTGTTGAGTGACTTGTGATTTGTTGCTGAGTTGAGGGGGGCCCCCTTAGCATAGCTCACAGGGGGGGGCCCCAGATCTTGTGTTACACCACTGATGCCTGGATGGTATCTCTCACATAATTGATCAACATTCTGAGAATGTAGAGTTAATTTCAAGAATAACCAAGTCCCATACATCAATGTCATCTCTGTAGGAGAACAAACTTGTGATGGGAACCCTGCTCCCTTCTTGAAAACAAACCTTGCTCCCAGTTTTAAGTGGTAATCCACAGTGGGAGGGAACACCCTAAAATTTCACACCAGTCCAAAATCAGAATAAACCTTGAGTCCCATGAAACCAGACAAGGAAGGGTCCGCTCAAAGTCTAATGGACATTCAAAAAAAGGGTGAACAGGTGTTTTTTCCCGTTCAATTAAATGAGGTGGAGGAACCGGTGCCCCCCAGAGTATGCCTGATTAATAGATGGAGCTTCATCAGCGAAGATTATTCAGGAAACTACAAAAAGATCAGACCATTCCCACAGTTAATTTGATTGACACATGGAAATTGGAAACCCCAAATTCCAAACATCTCCTGCCTAGCAGGTTTAGGCTAAAAAATATCCATTGACAAGAAAAGCATAGACCATAATTGTTGCATCGTGAGTGATGTCCCTTCCGCCTTTTATCTGGGAAGTGACATTCTCAACCGATTTGCAATTAATTTGGATCTAATTAATCGGTAAGCCTGGTCCTGCTGGGAGGTAACACCATGGGTTTTGACAACATTGCAAAAGCATTCTGGTCACCTCAATTGATGCCTTATGCTGTTGAAGTTCAAGTGTGAGAAAAGGTTACCATCCCAAGACAGGAGCAACAATTTACTCTTACCCTCAAAATTAAGCGAGGACAGAACCTCAAACATCAGGACGCATATATAAATCTAAACTCCCATCTCCAACAACAAGGTTTGTATTTAAATCTGACACCTCTAGTAGACCTAGACCATGACACTATTCGAATATTGGTGGATAACAGGGACCCTTGAAGTATCACTTTGGGAGCAGGCACCTTTATTGGAATGGCAGTTGATGGCCAGCATTATTCTATTGATTTAGGTAATGAAATCATGGGACCAATCCCAAACGAATGTTTCGACATCAGCAACGGTATTCCTCCAGAAAAGATTTTTACTAGGCATGGGGGAAATTTCTAGGTGTATTCTTGTTGCCCCTAAAGTGTGGAAGAGGTGACCTGAGACATTAGGAGGGAGAAGGTAGTGTTCAGAGTCAAGGACCACTACCTCGAATCCCCTGTCCAGGTCAACACCATCAAAAAATATCTCTCCACACAACTGGAGGATACCACTTAAATGTGCTGAGCCCAACATATTTCCAGGTTTCAAGCAGATGGTCAAGGAAAGGGTTGATCTTGCTGATGCCTGTGAGACCAAGGAGCAGAGACAAAAGCTAAAACAGGTCTTCCTTGAATTCCAAGACATTTCAGTGGACTCATATGAGTGTGGAAGCACATCCATTCAGTCACTAACCATTCCCACAGACCCTGAGATGGCTCCAGCATTTTTGAAACAATACCAGTTACCTCTCACGTCCATGGAGTCACTCACAGAGATTATTAATTCATCCAATCCACAGTACCTTCAACAACCCGGTACTGGGGATCCTTAAACCAAACGGCCAATGGAGACTATGTGCAGACCTGAGGGAGTTGAACAAATGGGTCCATATGTCAAGATTTCCCCTTCCCTACATCTATCAGGGACTGGCCCAGATCCAAGGGTCAAAGGTGTACACTGCCATTGACCTGATCAATGGTTACTGGACAGTACCCATGAGTAGACAAGACCAGTACAAGCTTGCCTTTATTTGGGGGGCAGCAGTACACGTGGACCCGAACCCCCTTTGGCTACATAAACTCTGGCAATGAGTTCAACATCTTCCTACATAAGGCCATGCCAGATTTGGGCACAAGGGGAAACCTGGCCTGGATGATGTTTTGATCAAGAGCTGAACTGTAGAGGAACATATAGCAGAAGTAGGCTATGTTCTAAGCCAGTTGCAGAAAGCCAGAGCAAAACTGTCCTTTCAGAAGGCACAGTGGTGTAAGACCTGTGTGAACTTCTAAGATCACGAGATCACCCCTGAGGGTTTTAATCCCTAGGCGAAGAAAGTCGAAGCTTTATTGAAATTTAAAGACCCTACCACTCTGCGAGAATTAAGAATCCTTCTGGGACTTACCAATTATATTCAAAAGCTAATTGAAGACTACGCAGAGGTCACTCGACCCTTGGTATATTTATTAAAGACCAGAGTCAAGTGGGAGTGGAGTCCAAAATAATCTGAGGCAGTTAAACAACTGAAAATAAACCTTTCCCAGGCTCCTTGTTTGGCTTACCCTATAAAGAACAAGGAGTTCTACTTGGAGATGGGGTTCTCATATACTTGCCTAACAGCGATATTGTACCAGCATGACATCTTATATGCGAGGAAGATTTTGTCCGTTGTGGAGGAAACATTCAATGACTGCGAGAAGGCACTCCTGGCAACAGTGTGGGCGCTAAAATATTATTGCCCATTCATACAGGGGGAGCACATCATTGTTGGGACTCCTCACCAACGCTTGCAATATCTACAAAGTGACAGAATCTGGGTGGGGAATGTTAGTAATTCCAGAATTACTTCCTGGATTCTATTCATGCAAGGCTTTCCTGTGGAGGTCATATATGACCAAAACAAGAAGAGTCCCTCAGCGCAAGGGTTTGACAGACTTGCATGATTTTGCTAAAAAAACGGTCTCAAGGATGAAAGTCAAATGACCAACAACAACATGGAGGCGTACTTAACTTCCCCACACACGGTCTATGAAGAAGACACGTGTCAGGGGATACTCACAGTTTATGTGGATGTGTGCTCCTACCATGTTGTTAGGAATGGGGAAAAATAACTGGTGGCTGGCATTGGGAATGCCTGGGTGAATGATACCCTGGAACCCTCTGCTGGTTATAAAATAGGACCACACAGTAGTCAGGTTGCAGAGTTGATGGCTGTTTATCAAGCCATCCTACTGCAGTGCACCACCAACTCAAGGAACTGGTAATAATCACTGACTGATTATGTCAGGAATGGGTTTGTGGAGTACCTGATTAACTGGAAGAATCGAGGCATGCTTTGTACTAATAACAAACCCCTAAAGCATGCCAAAATGATCCAGTCAATTGACAATCCGGTGACCTCTAATGAGATGACCAACTAATGGAAGAAGTTAAGAGTTCATTCCAAAATAGAGGGGCCAGATACGACTGGGAATGACCTGGCTGACCAGCTGGCTAAAACCGGAGCTCCGCAGGGGGATTTCATAGAAACAGAATCCCTGCTGGGTGAAATGCAAATGGCAGCTGTCACCAGATCACAAACTCGGGGTAACAGCAAACTCTCGATAGCACAGTGGAGGAAAGATACCCCAGATGCAGATTTGAACACTGCACAGAAAGAGGACCCAATCATTGGGAAATGTTATCAACACATTGAAGACCCTATAAGCTTTCCTCTAACAGAGTCGGATAATATCAGTAAAGAGGATCTCCGGGTGTTGATGAAGTTTTCCAAGATGTTCCAGATCTAAGACGGTTTTGCTGGTAAGGAGAAACCGATCTGGCTGTGACCAGTGGGTGGTACCTACCTCATTCTGAAGCATGTCATGTGGGTTTCATATGACATTGGAAATCTTGCACAAGGTTGCCTACTGGCCACAAATGGGCCAGGACCTCGACATTTACCTTAATTGGTGCCTTGTGTGTGCTCAATTCCAACCCAGTTCACTCACACACAGAGCGCCCCCAAAAAAAGGGGAATGACACTGCCATGGTCAGATTTGCAAGTCGATTTCATCGGGCCAATGATTCGTCCTCTAGAGGAATCAAGTACATGTTGACAGTGACATGCTTGTTCACAAAGTGGGTAGAATGTCTTCCAGCCCCAAATTGTAAGGCAGAGACAGCTGATGCACTAATGATGAACTACATCTTCTCTCGTTTCGGCTTCCCGGAAAGGATTGAGTCGGACCAAGGAAGCCATTTTACCAGTGCAGTGATGGCAAAGATGTGGGAGATTCTAGGGATAAAAAGAAAACTCCACATTGCCTATTTGCCAATAATTTGAATGGCGAACAGATGGTGATTACAAATGGGAATTGCCATATGTTGCTTCAGACTCCTAAACCATTCCTGACTTGGAGGCTGGGTTTGGGAGAAGAGAGAAGGGCAACTGTCTAACCCTAGTTGCGTGAATTATTGCAGGGTATTTCCCCAAGATTGTAAAAGTGGTGGTGTCATCGCTGCTATTAAGGGGGATTGAACACATAGAAAGACCTACAGACAAGAGACAAGCCATCAAGAAGTCTGCTGAAACTTACTATCTGGCAGCAGCTGTAAGGAAACACCAGAGGAGATTGGTGAGAGTGCATCTGGGTGGAGCTGTCTATTTTAAGGAAGGCCTCAAAACTCACTGGGTCCTATGGTGACAAGCAGGAGGCCATCTTTGACAGAGCAGTGACCATACCCCTGCCCTATCTTTCCAGAGTGTCCTGAGATGAAGCTGGCTTTCCTGAACTTTAAACCAAGGCTTTCTATGTAAGTAGACTGAGTCCTGGGAAACCAAAAGGGTGAGGGAGTCTGCTTGCCTTAAATCCTTTCCCTTTATAGTGGGTGGCGGGGGCAAAACTGTGTAGATCCTTAGCCTATGTAACTAAAAATAGTAATTTAATTAATTCCCCCTTTGGCAGAACACTACAGGGTGAATTTTGTTAACATTCAAAATTAACAAAGCTCACTTCCCAGTGTGCGCTGAAAACTATAGCCTATAATCGAATTGGATAATCCTTTTGGTCCTGCTGACCCCAACTTCTTTAAGGAAGAGGGGTGTCTATGTTCTTAAATCAGTCCAACTTTTCTATCCAGCTTCCCCAACACATGCCTGTAAACCTGCAGGAAAATCAAAATAGCACTACATGATAATTGCTTTCAATGTTGACCCTTGTAATTATTTCTCAAATTGAAATTTGCAGAAAGTGAAGAATTGTGATTGTGTTCTTTTCAACTCACTATTGTGATGTATTTATGCTGAGAGAAGTTGATTGTGTTGTGCCATGGATAAAGCGGTGTTTAAAATTCTTGTGCTCATTTCTATTACCTTGATTTAAATAAATACCAACATGTTTCCCGTACACCGACCTGGTTCTGGGCTAATTTTCAGCTCATGGGGAGGGACCCAAGGGGCATGATATGTGTCTCATGTGGGGCTGAAGAAAAGAATCTGTGAAACAGTTTGTTGGATCACACCTTAAGTGAGGAAGGAAGGAACTCCCAGTGTTGAGGGTGGTCTCTCAATAAACCGTTTTACAATGCAAATTGAAGAACAGTCAAATCTGAACATGCAGACTAGTTGTTTTAAAAGATCACAAGTGCGTGCGACATTTAAAGATGGTGTTTGCACTCAAACTGCAGAGAGAGCAGTTAAGGGAAGAGGTATCAGAAAGGACCGTACCGCAGGAGAATGAAAAGGCAGACATTTCCAGAGGGCAGCTCGCAATTACCAGAGCTACTTACCAGCATGGTGCGCGACCAGGAGAGATTCTCCAGGCTCAGCGGGAGGACAGTTTTAACACTGGCACCAGGTCATGCTGAAAGGCAACAGTCTTTGTTCACGGTCGCAGAGAGAATCTGGCGGGTGAGCTGGAAGCTGCGGGGAGAGTTGAAGGAAGGTCTGCAGATCATTGGATGCTGTCCCCAGAGAGGAAATGTCATTACAATGATGCGCCATGGGTCGGTACTGCTACAAAACAACGTTGAGTCTGCCCAAAGCCATAGGGGACCTCAGGGCACAGCATCAGGCATGTAAGCCAACACAACAGATATGAATATTTGGATACCAAACAAATAAAATACAAAAGCAGAACTTGAACAAAGTCTCTGTATATTGGATATGGGAAAGTTGGAGCAAGTATAACCCTAAGAAAATACATGTTAAAGAAATAAGCACAGTGGCAGAACTTGCACAAGTCCCCATATATTTGATATCAGCATGGACGGAATTGGAACAAGTCTTATCTCAAGCAAATAGAAACACAGTGAATTAATACAACTGTGTTGTGTTAAAAGACATTGAATCAGAGTAAACAAAGTAGTTCTGGTGAAAGGAACACACCAGGCAGTGAACATTTGGGTGGGGGAACACCTAACAGAGAAGTATACCAGGGGGTCTGCATGACCCAAAAAGGAATTCCTGGCAGGAGAATGTACCAGGTAATCCACTCATGGTTTTTTAGCAGGATACATGGCAGGGGAATATACAAGGGGATTTGAAGAGTCTACTAGAGGATTCCTGGCAGGGGGGTATACCGGAAGGTCCATCAAAACTGTATAAAGAAACTTACTTATTTTACAAAGCACATGGCGAAAAAGTATTCCAAGAAATACTCAAGAAATTATTGCTTGAAGAAACACCTTTGCCACCCTGAAGGAACTATTGTTTGAAAGGGACACTTTTGTCATCCTTAAAGTATTATTGTTTGAAAGAGACACTTGGGCCATACTCAACACATTATTTATTTGAAAGAGACACTTTTCCCATCCTAAAAGAACCATTGTTCTTTTAGGACACTCTTGCCATCTTAAAGGAACTGTTGTTTGAAAGATTATTTTGCCACCCTCAAGAAATAATTATTTGGAAGATGCACTTTCAACATCCTACCTAAATAGCCAGGGGAAGAGAACCACCCTCTGGATCCAAAGATTTCTCCTTGGAGAAAACTGCTTCTGTTGGATTTATTTATTTTGTTTCGATTATAAACACTTTTGCCAAGCATAAGTTAAAGAGATTTCCTTGCACGCTTAGTTGATAATTTCTAGTGTGAGGGTCATATTATGTTTTGGGCACAAGGACAGTTTATAAGTTTTGACTACTCGACACAGACTGATTTCTTTATTTTAGTTTCTGAGGTAGAGAAACTGTCTTTAGGATGGTGACATGGAGGCCTTCATCCAACCCTTTTGTTTTTAAAAAAAGTTGTCTGATGTTGAGTATATTACAACTTTGTGTCCAACTTTCCTGTCTGACTCCTCACACCACGGTGTACAGAATCGTGTCTTCACCATGTACCCATTGTTCTCCAACTGTCCCAACTATATTTTCCTGAAATCCCCTGTGTATATTTGTCTGTACATGTATGTTCACGACTACCGCGTCTCCTCACAGTGGCTTCTCCATCAGTGAATCTCCTTTCTTACATGCACATATAAAGCTCCTCGCTTCTCATCTGTAGGCGATGTATCACACGCCATACAACTGCATTATGTTAAAATTGAATCAACAGATTTGTCATTATGTTGTTACGTGTGTGAAAATCTAAAATGTATCAAATGGGCACAAAATAACACTAATAGTAACACTCATCCCATTCTCTTTAACTACACTAGATACATGCTAAATCACAATATCACGCTAATATTGCATCTGCCCTGGTTACCAATATGGCGCACGCAGCGCAAACCCCTCTTTACCATTGAAACCATTATCGACCACCCCGATAAAGTCTATCATTGTAAGTTGCTTGTGGGTGTGCGTGCTTAAAAAGTGTATCCTGTGATATGAATTCTCAATCAGTTAAAGGTTTGAGAGTAATTTCTATATTGTTTTGTTATGTTTTGTTCTTTGTTTGTTAGGCTTCGTGAATTTTCAGAACTTTGTTTTTGCAATAGCACAATAATACAGATGACTTCATATAGTTACACATGGTAAAAGAAACATGCATTTTCTAAAGGTGTCCATTTTATTTGTATCTAAGGCAACATGTGTAAGTTGTTCACACATTCATCCGCAGTCATGTCACATATATCCTACATTCCCTTAGGCATAGATAAACAAGCAAAGGTAAATGGTGAAAACATCCAAACAATAGACAACAATTAAGGAAAAAATATTAGCCATCAACAAACCTGATAGATTAGTACGATACCAGAATAGTGGAGTTCTATCATGTGTTTCACTAGGATGTTACAATCAGCAGAACTAATTTTTAATGGCTGTTTTTTTTTTAAATGGAATCAGTCGAGCATACCGTCATTAAACAAAACATGAAGAGCCAACTCGTTTTGGCTACTAACTAAGCTATATTGTGCAGCGTTATTATATCTGAACACCTTCATCAGGGCTACTAGAAGTATGATGATGTGATATTGTAAAGGAGCAACACTCCCTAGATGTGCGTCTTTGACCCATAATATCCTGAACCTTGAATAAATCAATCCGGTTAAAGAATGCATGAAACATCCTATGCTTCTAGAGATCTGAAACTCAGGGGTAAGGATGGGTGAACATCTACTCTTGGTCGTAGATCGGTCCAATTACGTACCTCAGTATTTAGAGTTACGGCAGTATCTCCTGAAACCTACGGCCAGTCAATTATTAAGCCCGAACCAGTCTGGCAGGTTTGGACAGATGAGGTTCTGTGTAGTGGGCCGAAAGAGTCACTGAAGGTCGTGGAGGATGGGAAGACCTATATAAGGGCCAAATCACTTTCACTTTCTCGTTGCGGATTTTGTTAGGCTATAGGAGCCTGTGTTTTCAGGGCAAAAATACAACATGAGCAGTTTGGTGATCTTTCTTGACAGTGCCTTATAATTGAGCATGTTCTGGGTCTATTTGCCCTGTTGAGCCTGTTTGTGCATATATTAGGCCCTCTTTCCTATTCGCCGTTGTTTCCCCCACTCCAAAAAGGTTTCCCTGCCCTTTCCTTTTTGCACACCTAATCCCGTTGGGCTGTGTGTTTGTGTTACTAGGACTTGTGGGACTTGTTCCATCTGTTTCTTTTGTGTTGCCTTTAAACTCACAAAAAACAAAATATGTTCTCATTTGTATTTCTTCCATCCTGTTTTTGAAACCTAGAAAACCTTCCCATTGATAGAACTAGAGACTCCTTGCCATTTTAGTCACATTCTTTTATCTGTCTGAGAACACTGCATGAAACATGTGTTGTCCCAGTCAATCACTTGTCTTTGTTGGTATTGTGTGGTTTTCCTTCTTTAAAATAAGGCTAGTGAACTGTTACGTTATGTCACTGGCATTTATGCCATACACCACTACCGTTTGTAGGGTCTCCATGGACTTTGGCAGATCTGTAAGAGAGGAGGGTGGGTTAGGTTTGTAAGGAGAGAGGGAAAATGGAAGATAACATTTGCGCTGCACTGATGCATGCAGTTTGGAATCACCTGGGTACTGCATATGCATCTGGTGCTATGTGATGTGTCTCATGGGCATAGGGCAATTGTGGGCAAGCCACAGCCCCCAGATGTTCCGGCCCACAACGTTCGTGATCCTCAACAAGTGACGAAGCTGCAGGTCAAAACATCCAGAGAGACACTGGTCGCCCCCTTTTGGTTTGGAGGTCCCTTGTGTACAGATGGAACTTGCATGTCCATGGTGCTATTGAGCATTGGCTGGGGCGGTTGTATACATATTGGTTGTAAGGGTGTAGAGGTAAATTGAACTAGAGCAAACAATTCAAACAGGACTAAAGAGCATAATTCAGTGGGGCAACAGCAGTTAATGTTAGACGCACAAATCATACGGTGCTAGGAAGCAAAATACAGTGGGGCAACAGTTCAAGTTAGGCACACAATTCATGCAGTGGGGTACCAGTTAGTCTAGTATGCTAAGGCGTTACACATAATGGGCCAGCAATTAAAGTAGTGCAATCTGTTAAACCAGCCAAACAAAGCATATATTGGATCAACTGTTAAACCACGAAACGATGTATACATTGCAACAACTAACTAGATGCAGTAGGGCAATGGTTCATCTAGAATAGTAATGTGAGTTTGTGCAATGTGTGAGTGTATGATTGTGCAAATGTGCAAGTTTTTGAGTGCGTTTACATAGGCAAGTGAATGTGGGAGGGTGCACGTGTGTGAGTGCAAATGTGTAGTTGTGCAAATATACAAGTGCGCAAATATGTGAGTTTGCAAATATACAAGTTTGCAAATGTGCGAGTGCACAAATCTGCGAGTGGACATATGCAATTGTTTCACATATGTCACAAAACATGTGTAAGTGTGCACATTTGTAAGTGCCTGAAAATGTGTTAGACTCCTCCCCGCACCAGCAAAGCAATGTGTAGAGTTGATACCCATGGTACAGGTCTTACACTAAACCGAGAAGTTGCAAGCGCTCATGCCAAGGCCCCCCTCCACTGTTCCTAAACATATACTGCATAACTCTTTGGTATATTATCTGAGTACATATTGGCCTACCCATATTCTATGTGCAATACTATGAAAGAGTGATGATGAAGTCGAACTATGAGAAGAAAAGTGTCCAGCGCAGCTGGCGTGCAGAAATTGCTCATGCTGATTTTAGGAACGGCAGATTCCAATGGTCAGAAAAGATAGTGATGGGGTGCTTAGCCCCTAACGGGTGGTGTCTCCACTCATTGAGGGCCACTTTAATAGCCAACAGTTCCTTATCTGTTATGGAATAATTTAATTCCAGCAGAGAAAGATTCTGTGACCAAAATACCACTGGGTGAATGTTCCCTGTCTCAGGGTTTCATTGAGACAACACGGCTCCCGTTGCAACATAGGATACGTTTTTTCCCGCCACGAAAGGCTGTTTTGGATTCGGATGCGGAAGGATAGGGGTGTTGGTAAAGTAGGACTTCAAAGCTTGCTCAGCTTCTTGAGTCCAGGTACATGGTTTCTTTTTGTGGAAGAGTGAGGTGATTGGGTGGAAAATCCCAGTGAATCCCACAATAAAACGTCTATAAAAGTTTGCAATACTTAAAAATCTATGCACAGCCTCAATTGAATTTGTGGGGTGCAGATGGGCAATGGAGGATGGTTTCCACCTTTTTGTTTTCCATGATTATACACTGGGGGTTAAGGAGAAGCCCAAGAACTCTACCCTCCGCCCATGAAAGTAACATTTCTCCAGCTTGGTTCAAAGATGGTGTTGTCGCAGCCATTCCAGAACAGCTTGTGTGTGCCTCGGGCATTCTTGTAGGGATTGTGAATAGAACAGGTTATCTTCGAAGTAGATGATGGCACATGCATCCAATAGCTCTTGATACACATCATTCATAAAATATTGCAAGGCAGCCAGAGTGTTACATAGCCCAAAGGGCATGACTTTGTACTCAAAGAGTCTGTACTTTGTATGTAATGCAGTTTCCCATTCGTCTCCCTCTTTTACCCAGACAAGGTGGTATGCTCCTCGTGGGTCACCAAAGCATATTTGACGTGGTCCAGAAGCAGCAGAATAACAGAGGATACCAGTTCTTGATTGTAATCTGGTTCATATCCCGCTAATATATGCATGTTCATAGGTCACCTTCCTTTTCTGTGACAAAAAGTCGAGGCGACGCCACCAGATACTTGGATGGCCTGATGAAACCGTTAGACAAGTACTGGTCCAGATACCTCCTTAGATGTTCGTTTTATGGGGCAGTAAGGGGATACATGAGACTGCATTGTATCTGGGCACCAGAAACCAGGTTGATTTGGCAGTCGTATGGGCAGTGTGGAGGCAGGGTATTGACTTGGTCCTTTCGAAAGTCATCATGGTACTCCTGGTATTCCTCTGGCAATTGCCAGACTATCCCAATGGTGTGTGTTGCCACAAAAAGCCTGGCGGTGGGTAGTGCCTGGGTCTCAGTCTTGATTGATGTTGGATAACATGTATCCCAGCATATAGGGTGAAATGTCAAGGTAAGTATTCCTAAGTATCTGAGGATTGCACAATTTTAACCAAGGGATGCACAAGGGGATCTTGAATTGCAGGCATTGATCAGGTCAAAAACAATACTCACTTGATGACCATCTTGACAGAGCAATTTGAGTTCTTCAATGCGACTTCTTCAATGTAAGAGGTTACTGGACCCGGTTGTCAAACATGATCCGCCCACTGCCCTTACATTTTCCAGGGGCAGCCTTTCGACTGGTTGGTACTTGCAGCTTAATGGTTAGTTCTATGTCCACGTTATTCCACACTGCCCCACAACCCTAACTGCCATGCCAGCTATCGCCCTATCTCCATCACCCCCTTCCTTGGGAAGCTACTTGTGAAGCTGGCCTTGACCCAACTTAACTATCCCACTGAACTTGTCCACGACCATCATTCTGGATTCCAAGCATCCAGAGGCATGGAAACCGCTCTTCTGAACACCCATAAAGAACTGCTTGCATCTCTGGACTCCAACTCCCCAGCTGTCCTTATCCTTCTCGACCTCGCCTGTGCATATGACACAGTTAACCATTCCATCCTCATACAGAGGCTCAACGATACTATTGGTATCTCAGAACAGGCAGTGGATTGGTTATCCTTCTTCCTACTAACCAATCCTCCAAAGTCACCCTAGACCCCTTCTCCTCTCCTACTAGCATCTCCACCGGTGGTGATCCCCCAGAGCTCTTTACTCTCCCCCTGGTTCTTTGACATCTACCTGGCTCTCCTTGTAGGCCTCATCGCCTCTTTCTCCTCCAACTTCCAGTGTTACGCAGATGACACACAGCTCTTCCTCAGACTCCCTGCTGACCCTCTTGAACCCTCCATCTCCCTGACTGCCTATCTGCCATCCATTCCTGCTGCGTCTCCAATGATCTTTGCCTCAACGCCTGTAAAACTCTGAGTTCCTTCTCATTGGGAACCCTGCTCCTTCCTTCTTCCTTTCACTCTGGCCTTCCTCCTTGGGCACTCCCCCTGCACCTTCAACTGAAGCCAGGAACCTTGGAGTCATCTTCGACTCCTCTCTTTCCTCCCTCCCTCACACTAAGGCATTGCCAAGAAGTCCAACTATCAGTTCTTCCGTCTCAAAGGAATTCTACCTTTTCTCACTTTTCTCACTTTCCCTCAGAGGCTCAATGTGCCTCAAGCCTTGGTTTTCTCTTGACTTGACTACTGTAATAGCCTTCTCCTGAATCTCCCTTCCTCCACGTTGTGTCTCCTGCAGCTTATCCAGAATAGGGCAGCAAGACCTATCCTTGGCCTTAAGCCCAGGGACTACATCTCTTCTGCACTAAAAAGTATTCACTGGCTTTCGGTTGCTGCACAGATTAAATTCAAATCCCTCTGCATAATCCACAAGACTGTCTGAGCCAGGGACCACACTATCTTCAGCTCTATCTTACTAAGTACTCTCCTTCTAAACCACTCTGCTCCTCTGGCACAAACTCATTGTGTGTAAAGCATTTTCCTAAACAGAGGGCACGTGGTCACTCACTCTCACCCGCAGGCTCCCTCATTTGGAACAGACTCCCTCTCCCCCTGTGCCTCTTTACTCTTTTTCTCCTCCTTCACTCCTCCTTCCCTCCTTCTCTCCACTGCTAATCCCACAGTTGCTGAATCAGTGTCTTGGCCCGTATGCATCTTCGGGGCCTTGACCTCCCACACCAATTCTTCACAGCTCCTGTCTTTCCACAGCATTTTAAATATGCACTCCCTCCGCTTTGGAGACTCACACTTACACCTCCTGCGGCCTAGGACGTGTAGCACTCAACATGCCTAGCACTTTATTCATGGCTCACCCACAGGCTCGGACTCCCCAGCACTTCCCCATCTTCCCTCTTCCTTTGCGCACTTGCATGTTCTGAATACTCACAAGGCATAGTACGTTTGTCCTCCTCCCCCTACCCCCCTCTGCTCTTAAATATTGTATTGTAAAGGTGTAACTTGTTGGGGAGGACCCCCTGGTATGCCAGAGGGACACTGGAAGTCTGCCGACTTGGAGGGCCTGAAATTCCTACCCCCAGGAAACACAGTGGACTCCGTCAACGGCAAGTTATAACTGTAGTTTATTACAGGCAAAACAAACAGGGATCAGCACAGGAACAGAAAATATCCATGCACATCTCGCTCCTCCTCGGCTCTCAGGCCAGTTTGACTACCCAATGCCGTCAGCATAACACCACAACCTTGGCCCTTCTCCAGAACAGTCAGACCAATGGATTGGGTATTGAGTATACTACCACCTATAGTGGACATTATAGATGTTACTCTATTGGCTGTCGCATGTCAGGTGGCTGGCCTGTCCCATTCCCAAGCCACTAACTATAACATTGTCGCAGTGTTGTGGATTTACCATTGGTTCTTGCCCGTTGCTCCCCACCCCTAGAGTACTAAACTGTGATTGGCTAGAGCTGTGTCCCCAGGCCTGGGATCTGCAAAGGTTCTCAGCTCTCTGTGTACCTCTTCAAGGTAATAAGAATGACTATGTGTCTGCCTTGTAACTTGTGTGTACCACATTAGCTCATGAGAGTGCTCTCGTGATCGGCGTATCACTTGTTGCATATTGTTGCATACTTGTCTCTGTCAGTGTCTGGTGGCCTGGGACCAGCTCTCCTTTCCCACCGCTGATTTCTGTTCATTGTCTGCTTCGGTCACATCACATGTTCAGAGACCACAAATTTGAGCTATGCGGCTCTGAATTGTGAGGATTTATTAGTCTTTTCTGCAGCTGGTCTCTTTGTGGTCCAGGGATTGGAATGTTATCTGTATCTCTTGATCTTGGCTGCGGGTCCTGTCTCACATGTCTTGCTCTCTGTCCAAATCAGCTCATCTCTTGCTCTGAGGCCTGAGGCCTGCTGTAATGTTCCTTCCTAATGCCTTATAATGCGGTTTCTACAGTGTCCATGGTATATTACATTTCCATAGGTTAGTCACACTTGTGCTCCTGCAGTTCCATAGGGTTATTCGCGTGTAAGCATCTGCAAGCTCTGCTCAGGCTCTATTTATATTTTATATTTATATTTATATTTATATATTTATATATATTTATATTTATGTTGTCTTGTCTCTTGTGGTTTCTGCATTGCTGTGTTTGGGTAATGGCAAAGATAATAAAAGCAATGACAGTATATATATGTATCTGTCCTCTAACTATAGAACTGTACGCTTGTGGTCTTCATGTGTTCGAGTGCTTGTTTATGTCCCTAAGTGCGGATGACAAGTGTGCTGTATGTCTAACGCTGCTATGTCTAATGATGTGAGCAACATGGCTTCTTGGTGTTTAGTCCAAACTGTCCATACAGGTGTCCTTAATTATGGCCTGTGGCTCTTCATCCGCACATGGATGGATCTGTATGTTCCTTGGTTGGTATGGCTGGCTTAGGGGATACCTTGCGATATACTTGTTAATCAAGGGTCCATTGGGGATTCGTCCGAAATAGAATGGGTGATGGTGGTGCTTTCTGGCCTTTTCCTTGTCATGAATTTAGTTGGAAGGGGAGGGGTTCGAAGGCTTCCCCATCACTCTCTAAATGTCTTTCCCACTCTACCTCCCTCCCTGCCCTTTGGCCGCTTTGAAACAGTATATTCTTAGTGCATAAGTGCCTAACAAGCAAGCAATAAATACATAATCCATGTAGGCTTCAAATCCAACCATTCTTTGGGTCTGCTTCTGTAGAACTATAGTGACAGGATTGACAAAGTGGAAAGCATGTGGTTTCTTATGATTTGACAAACTGACATCTATGTTTGTTGGCCTCCCTTGTTTCCCAACAGAGCCTCCTTATGCATTCCTTTCAGCACCCCTACAGATCTTCGAGGTGGTTTTGCTTGACAATCTTGTAAGAAATGACCTGTCTTAACAAAGTAGAGACATAGCTGTTGTTGCTGATGGCGTTCTCGTTCTTACCTAGTGAGGGAGACTCAGACCCCACCCAGCTGCATGCGTTCCTCTGGGGGCTCATTGCTGTACTGCATGGAGGATTCCTTTGGACCAATGTGCACAGGTCGTGGGTCACTACAAGTTTGGTCTGATCTCATCTCAGAAAGTTGGTGGTCTAGTTGTAGGACTAAGTCTATAAATTCAGACAATGTTCTGCAGGGTTAACCACCTGCACCAATGCATCCATTAGCTCCCCACTTAATCCCTGGTGGCGTTTCTCCTCTGGCCAATTTGTCTTGGCCACCAGGCGGCTGAATGTGGCGATGTATGCCAGGTGGTCTTGGGATCCTTGCCTCAACAATAGTAGTTTGTGGTCCAGTGTTTGGGCTTGGGTTTTACGGGCAAACAGTTCCTCTAGTTCCCCTTGTAAACTTCTTAAGTCTTGCAGAATGGGTTCAACTCTGTACACTAAGGGTATTGGCCAATTGGCTGCATGCCCACCCAAGTATAACAGTACAAAAACCACCTTGGTGGTGTTATTTGGAAAGGCCCTGATATTTGCTCATAAAATTAAGTTCACACTGATTTCTGTGGGTCACCTAAAAAGAGTTCTGGTGAGGCTAAGGGGATGTGTGTAGGTGTAAATATATGGTCTGGGCGGTTGCCTGACTCCCACCACCCGCAAAAAGCCCCACAGATGGTGTGTTTGTTGCACAGACCCCTGTGAGGTTTGCTCAGCTCGGGCCTTGTTGAAGCATGCTGCTAGATCCTCTGTTCTTTCCTTGTTTACTACTAACTCCCTCCATAAGAAATTGGTTTCAGGCCAGGCTGTATGCACCTCAGCTCTCAAATCTCCCAACAGCCTAGCACATAGATCCCAAGTGGGCAGGTAACAGCTGCAAGAGGGATCCACGAGAGAGTGATGGGGTTATGCCGGTCCTCTCTTCCCCTTCTGATCCTAGCAGCTCAGTTTGTTCCCTGTGGAATGTAACAATGGTCATAGGTGATCAGGGCAACAACTCCCCTCCCCGAAGACCTCCCTGAACCCCTTGTTACTATTAGTACCTGAGTGGGAGTGGGAGATTGCCTGTACGCTAGCTTGGATCAGTTGTTTCACTGGATACAAAACCGCAGTCCTGCTGGCGTTGTCTTTTTGTGGAAACTGGAAAATGTCCTTTCTTCTTGCTCTTTGTCTTTGTGGTTTGCTTAGGATGTGTTGTCACAAGGAGATCTCTTAAATTGATCCTGCGTTGGAATGCAAAAAATGGGTTTATCCTTAAATAAATCTTGAAGTTTATTGTCGCAGGAAAATATAGGCCAGTGTTTTAGTATAGCTTTCTTGATCCTTGATGTTTGTACAATGTACTTACTAACAAATACAAGAGTATTGCTTGGTTTAATGGTGCTGTTTTTCTGGAATCAAAAGGGATGATCATTCTTTGGCTGCGGCTTTGTTGATGGCTATTATAAGTTCATCTTCTTTGCAGTCCCTTTCTTTGAATTTTGTCCTCATTTGGTGTTTTCATGTTCATACACCGTCGCTGTATTAATGAGTCTTTTAACACATAGTAGCTGACTGTACGGTAAGCTCCTGATAGTTGCCAGAGGGTGGAAACTCATCCTGTGCAAGAGATTGTTGAGGTCTGTCGGTTTGTGAAACAGATTGGTGTCAAAGCTCGGTGATTTGGCCTCATGCCATATGACACTGGCAAAGCCAGGTCTCATTTACAATGTTTGGCAACCTTTGTAGGATGCTCTGTCAAAGTTGCTGTCAAATGCAGTTTAAAACATTTGAAACAGACTTGTTGCAGCAGGACTGGAAGAAATGTGTAGACATATAGTCCAGCTATGCAGAAATAAATAAACTGTAGTTTCAGTGGCCCAATGTGAACTGCTCCACTGTCCTTTATAGAGTACTGGACATGTATGCTGCCCCAAAAAAACGGAATTCCCCACCTGCTGAGGGGTTCTAAGAATTAGTGTTAAAATGCCCCAGTCTTGGTCATGTTTTGCAGTTCGGGAAAATGTACACAGTTTATTTGCTCATAATTGGTTTGTAGCCTGTAAATGCAGTTCACCTCAATGTCTCTGTAGCAGGTGCATTAGCGCAGCGAGCTGTCTGTAAAAAAAAACATGTTTTAAGAAAATATTTATTACATGAGAACATGCGTATAGTCCGTGGTTATGAAAACAAGATGAGGGTTTTCTCGTGAACGTTTGCTTATCTTAAAAATTGTGTTTAATACAGAAGCGATTGCGTTATCAATCGAGTATTAAGCAGCAAGCCCCCAATTGCACTTTTGTTGATAATTGTAAACAAAAGAACATCATGCACGGGAAATTGTAGCTCAGCGGCAATATGCCTCCCTTGGAAGCAAGACGACACGGCCCAGGTTCGATCCCCGGGTCCGAGCTTAGAATCCTCTGGATATTAAGCGCGTTATGATAACATATCGTATATACAGGGTTATGATACAATAATGTCAACATTCTGTTTTCAAAGATTTCACCTTCCCGTCCTTTGACACACGACTTATGCAAGAGCACACTATGCGTTGTAGCAGAGAGCAAAGTCCCACATCTCTTTCAGCTACTTGTATCCAGATGAGTGCATTGTGGATTATGTGCATATCCATGAGATGGCCTTCATCCACTCCACTTCCCTTTTCCTACCTCCATACACATCTCTAAGTCTGCATGCGTGGGGCTGCTATTTTACCTGGCTGGAGCTCACACCCTTTTGACTGCCTTCACCTAGTTGAGCCTATTCAGCCGACGACAGACGACGTCCTGCGAACTGTCTGCGGTTGATTAATCATACTCTCGGGCAGTAGGTGTTGGAGCCGAATGTGACATGTGACACTTGCCAGCATGTCACAGCATGCCATGTCTTGATGGCATGGATTAGAGTAGATTTTATGAAGTAAAACGATGCAAGAGCAACACCAAAAGACCAACAGCAGAAGTGTGGCGTATACAAAATAATTGTAGCATAATACAAAAACAAAGTGAAATGGGTACTCTGATTCTAGGACTTATTTGTTGACTAGTTATGGTTGTAACTGCCAATTTGCTTCACATAATATGCTTTTTAAAGTGCTTGGAAATTCAGCCTAAATGCCTTAGTAAGGCTTATGTGTTTTATGTCATGGAAGAAATACATGTGTTCTTCACTCAAGAAGTATTGTGGGGCACACATAGTATAGTGACAACACACCAATCTCCTAGGGCAACTGTTATAAATCTAATATTCACAGAGTATATTTTGCTTAATGGCCGTTCAAAGTCATTCGAATTCTGCAATAATAATTAATGGCATGTGCATCAATATTCACATGACCAAGTAATGCACATGCAGGAGTAATCGTAACAAAAGAAGTGCCCAAAGAAATGAAGGGTTTCCTGGCAGGCGGAAGGGGTGCGTTAAAATGTATTTTACAGCTCACTTTCATTCATGCCAATGTGCCCCTTTCCATTTGGGAAATGTTACTCCAGTTCTGGTTTTGACTCTGCATTCTGAGACTTAAAATTCCAGGTTTCCCCATTATAAATCCAGGACTACAAGTCCCAGAATGCCAAGTAAAAACCAGCACTGAACTACCATCGCCCAACTGGGATGGGGCATGTATGCACTTTGTATTACAAAGTGGGTAAACGGCCATATCATTTGCAATAGTTTGGTACCAGGGCTTTATGTGGAATGAGAAATCAAGGGAATACCTAACGATGGGCTATGGCCCTAGGGGGAGAGCAGGGAGCTTAGGCAAAGGCAATTGCACACATGTCACCATTATCCATTCCATTAGCAAGGTACCAGTCCAGTCTTGGCCTTAACTTTGATTTTACCCATAATAAACCCAGGATTACAATCCTAAAATGCATAGTCAAAACCATGTCTAGACTAGTGTTTCCCCAAATGGATTGGCTAATGACGGCATTCATGCAGTTGTCCTCTTTATTTTCTCACTCAACCGCTCCAATGCACACATTACACACCGGCACCCGGAAGTGAGTAAGTGGGGGCATGGGGGCACCCATACTCTGCTCTTGCAGGTGATTTTTCACACAACAGTTGCTACAAGGGCTGGCTGAAGATGCGTAGGGACCACGCAAAATGTTTGGGCTCCCCCTGCCTACAGCTTGGCAAAGTGTCAGAAATGTGTCAAATATCAACCCTTCTTTATGGCTTAATTCTGTGGCAACATCATACATAAAGTAATTGATGGATGGGACGAGTAACGGCAGATTATCACAAAATACGTGTATTGGCCCCTGAATGGCATTCCAAAGAAAGTCAGCTGCTGGGAGCTAAAACACTAGTTTGGTAATTTTGAAAGGTGTGTTATTTGCATGCATCGTATCAACATCACTTACACTTATGTTTTGCTGGTCCCTTGTATGCTCAAAGATGAGAGTAAAACTAAGGGTAAAATAAGGCAAACTCACCATTAGTTTTAAATGTAAATAAAACACTGCCTGCTTATACT
Source organism: Ambystoma mexicanum (assembly GCF_040938575.1). Lineage (NCBI taxonomy): Eukaryota > Metazoa > Chordata > Amphibia > Caudata > Ambystomatidae > Ambystoma > Ambystoma mexicanum. Next base: position 498,058,278 of record NC_090926.1, read on the forward strand.
CTTTGCAGGCAGTATTTTATAATGGATTGCAATGGAATCTTCCTGGTCTTTAGCAGGTCCTTAAACTAAGGCCTAATCCATTGGAATCTTTGGTTTTACGCCTGCATGAACATCTCATGCTAGCGTAAACCCAGGACCAGCGGCTTGTATTATGCTTGTCATCCCGATTCATGGAATAATTAGCGCGGCGCAAGTGGCCAAAAACGTGCGAATCGCAGTGGAATAGTGAAAATCGCAGTGCAAGTGCGAAAATCGCATGAAAAGCAGCGCACATCGATTCATGGAAGGCCGTGCGCGAGAAAACCATCGGATGTGCGATAATAAAGTGCGCGGCGCACGTTAGAGCACAGGCCATCTAACTGCATGCGCCAGGTCACAGCGAAAATCGAACAGGCCACAGCGAAAATCGCACATAGCACGGCGCACGCAACAAAAGTAGGCGGAACACGGGGCGTAACACTCGGAATGGGGAACAACTTGCCAAAATGTGGGCGTCACGGGGGAAGTACAGGGTACAAGTGTGCGGAACGCCCACACGCTCGCCTACAACACGAAATCATGGAATAGAATAGGGCAAAAAAGCGCACGCTCAAACCAGCGCACAGGCACAAACACGACCGCCACAAGAACGCAGGCGGTAGCGTCTTTGCGCCTGTAAGAAATGTGCGCCAAAAGGTGCGCCAACAAATAGCACCTATATACTGCCATGATGAATGTCCCATACTATGACCCTCCAGGACAAATGACGTGCAAAGGGGTACCCACAAACACAGACACCCGCTGACAAAAAATACATGTGCGTGTATACCGGGGTGCGCGGGAAGTCTCACACGCGAATTGGCAGGGCATGTGAATTCCAGGGGTTTGCGGGAAGTTCCACACGCGATTTGTCAGGGTACGTGGATTACAGGGGTTTGCGGGAAGTTCTACACACGATTTGTCAGGGTACGTGGATTACAGGGGTGCGCGGGAAGTTCCACACGTGATTTGGCCGTGTAGGTGGATTCCAGGGGTGCGCGGGAAGTTCCACACGCGATTTGGCCGGGTACGTGGATTTCAGTGGTGCGTGGGAAGTTCCACACACGATTTGGCCGTGTACGTGGATTTCAGTGGTGCGCGGGAAGTTCCACACGCGATTTGGACGTGTACGTGGATTTCAGGGGTGCGCGGGAAGTACCACACGCGATTTGGCCGGGTACGTGGATTTCAGGGGTGCGCGGGAAGTTCCACACGCGATTTGTCAGGGTACGTGGATTTCAGGGGTGCGCGGGAAGTTCCACACGCGATTTGGCCGTGTACGTGGATTTCAGGGGTGCGCGGGAAGTCCCACACGCGATTTGGCCGGGTAAGTGGATTTCAGGGGTGCGCGGGAAGTTCCACACGCTATTTGTCAGGGTACGTGGATTTCAGTTGTGCGCGGGAAATTCCACACGCGATTTGGCTGTATGCTCCCAGGTATTCCCTGTACACCCTCCATGGCCCCTGCAGGCAGCACACACCACAGGGGACTACCCTGCACAACTACTCATGTCACCCAGCACCCCCACCCCCCAGCATCCAGGGGCACCTTCCACCAGGCCCCCACTCATGTCTCCCACCACCCCCACCCCCCAGCCACCATGGGCAGCCCCCACCAGGCCCCCACTAATGTCTCCCACCCACCCCCACGCCCCAGCCACCATGGGCAGCCCCCACCAGGCCCCCACTCATGTCCCCTATCACCCCCACCCCCCAGCCACCAGGGGCACCCTCCACCAGGCCCCCACTCATGTCTACCACCACCCCCACCCCCACCCCCCAGCCACCAGGCCCAGCCCCCACCAGGCCCCCACTCATGTCTCCCACCCGCCCCCACCCTCCAGCCACCAGGGGCAGCCTCCACCAGGCCCCCACTCATGTCCCCCTGCACCCCCACCCCCCAGCATCCAGGGGCACCCTCCACCAGGCCTCCACTCATGTCTCCCACCACCCCCACCCCCCAGCCACCAGGGGCACCCTCCACCAGGCCCCCACTCATGTCCCCCTGCACCCCCACCACCCAGCATCCAGGGGCACCCTCCACCAGGCCCCCACTCATGGCCCCTATCACCCCCACCCCCCCGCCACTGGGGGCAGCCTCCACCAGGCCCCCACTCATGTCTCCCACCCACCCCCACCCCCCAGCCACCATGGGCAGCCCCCACCAGGCCCCCACTCATGTCTCCCACCACCCCCACCCCCCAGCAGTGCACAGACAGCCTCCACCAGGCCCCCACTCATGTCTCCCACCACCCCCACCCCCCAGCCACCATGGGCAGCCCCCACCAGGCCCCCACTCATGTCCCCTATCACCCCCACCCCCCAGCCACCAGGGGCACCCTCCACCAGGCCCCCACTCATGTCTACCACCGCTCCCACCCCCCAGCATCCAGGGGCAGCCCCCACCAGGCCCCCACTCATGTCCCCTATCACCCGCACCCCCCAGCAGTGCAGGGACAGCCTCCACCAGGCCCCCACTCATGTCTCCCACCACCCCCACCCCCCAGCAGTGCAGGGGCACCCTCCACCAGACCCCCACTCATGTCCCCCTGAACCCCCACCCCCCAGCATCCAGGGGCAGTCCCCACCAGGCCCCCACTCATGTCCCCTATCACCCCCACCCCCCAGCCACCAGGGGCAGCCTCCACCAGGCCCCCACTCATGTCTCCCACCCACCCCCACCCCCCAGCCACCATGGGCAGCCCCCACCAGGCCCCCACTCATGTCTCCCAACACCCCCACCCCCAGCAGTGCAGGGACAGCCTCCACCAGGCCCCCACTCATGTCTCCCACCACCCCCACCCCCCAGCAGTGCAGGGGCAGCCTCCACCAGGCCCCCACTCATGTCCCCCTGCACCCCCACCCCCCAGCATCCAGGGGCACCCTCCACCGGGCCTCCACTCATGTCTCCCACCACCCGCACCCCCCAGCCACCATGGGCAGCCCCCACCAGGCCCCCACTCATGTCCCCTATCACCCCCACCCCCCAGCCACCAGGGGCAGCCTCCACCAGGCCCCCACTCATGTCCCCCACCCACCCCCACCCCCCAGCCACCATGGGGAGCCCCCACCAGGCCCCCACTCATGTCTCCCACCACCCCCACCCCCCAGCAGTGCAGGGACAGCCTCCACCAGGCCCCCACTCATGTCTCCCACTACCCCCACCCCCAGCAGTGCAGGGGCACCCTCCACCAGGCCCCCACTCATGTCCCCCTGCACCCCCACCCCCCAGCATCCAGGGGCACCCTCCACCAGGCCCTCACTCATGTTCCCTATCACCCCCACCCCCCAGCCACCAGGGGCATCCTCCACCAGGCCCCCACTCATGTCTCCCACCACCCCCACCCCCCAGCCACCAGGGGCACCATCCACCAGGCCCCCACTCATGTCTCCCACCACCCCCACCCCCCAGCCACCAGGGGCAGCCTCCACCAGGCCCCCACTCATGTCTCTCACCACCCCACCCCCCAGCAGTGCAGGGGCACCCTCCACCAGGCCCCCACTCATGTCCCCTATCGCCCCCACCCCCCAGCCACCATGGGCAGCCCCCACCAGGCCCCCACTCATGTCCCCTATCACCTCGTCCCCCCAGCCACCAGGGGCCCCCTCCACCAGGCCCCCACTCATGTCTCCCACCACCCCCACCCCCCAGCCACCAGGGGCAGCCTCCACCAGGCCCCCACTCATGTCCCCCTGCACCCCCACCCCCCAGCATCCAGGGGCACCCTCCACCAGGCCTCCACTCATGTCTCCCACCACCCCCACCCCCCAGCCACCATGGGCAGCCCCCACCAGGCCCCCACTCATGTCCCCTATCACCCCCACCCCCCAGCCACCAGGGGCACCCTCCACCAGGCCCCCACTCATGTCTACCACCACCCCCACGCCCCAGCATCCAGGGGCAGCCCCCACCAGGCCCCCACTCATGTCTCCCACCACCCCCACCCCCCAACAGTGCAGGGGCACCCTCCACCAGGCCCCCACTCATGTCTCCCACCACCCCCACCCCCCAGCATCCAGGGGCACCCTCCACCAGACCCCCACTCATGTCTCCACCCACCCCCACCCCCCAGCATCCAGGGGCACCCTCCACCAGGCCCCCACTCATGGCCCATATCACCCCCATCCCCCCGCCACCAGGGGCAGCCTCCACCAGGCCCCCACTCATGTCTCCCATCCACCCCCAGCCACCATGGGCAGCCCCCACCAGGCCCCCACTCATGTCCCCTATCACCCCCACCCCCCAGCCACCAGGGGCACCCTCCACCAGGCCCCCACTCATGTCTACCACCACCCCCACCCCCCAGCATCCAGGGGCAGCCCCCACCAGGCCCCCACTCATGTCTCCCACCACCCCCACCCCCCAGCAGTGCAGGGGCACCCTCCACCAGGCCCCCACTCATGTCCCCCTGCACCCCCACCCCCCAGCATCCAGGGGCACCCTCCACCAGGCCCCCACTCATGGCCCCTATCACCCCCACCCCCCCGCCACCAGGGGCAGCCTCCACCAGGCCCCCACTCATGTCTCCCACCACCCCCACCCTCCAGCAGTGCAGGGGCACCCTCCACCAGGCCCCCACTCATGTCCCCCTGCACTCCCACCCCCCAGCATCCAGGGGCACCCTCCACCAGGCCCCCACTCATGTCTCCCACTCACCACCACCCACCAGCCACCATGGGCAGCCCCCACTCATGTCCCCTATCACCCCCACCCCCCAGCCACCAGGGGCACCCTCCACCAGGCCCCCACTCATGTCCCCCTGCACCCCCACCCCCCAGCATCCAGGGGCACCCTCCACCAGGCCCCCACTCATGTCTACCACCCACCCCCACCCCCCAGCCACCATGGTCAGCCCCCACCAGGCCCCCACTCATGTCCACTATCACCCCCACCCCCCAGCCACCAGGGGCACCCTCCACCAGGACCCCACTCATGTCCCCCTGCACCCAGGTCCTCACAATCACCAACCATGTGCGTAATGGTCAGCCTCCACAGCCAAAAGGCCCTACCAAGTAACCCATTCACCCACATGGAAATGAAAATAACATGTTACACCCCCAACGTACATAAAGCAAATGAACCCATGTCTGTCACACACAATGGTTGCAAATGAATTTGAAAACACCCAACATGAGATGCATGAAACCAATGAGATGATACCACACAGTGAAGTATGAAAACAAAAATGTATTAAAAAAATATGAATGCAAATGAAATGAAACAAACTACAATGCAAATGAAAAAAAGAAAAGGTGCATGTCCGTCCCAAAAAATGAAAAACACCAAATCCAAAAAAATGTACTTCAAAGTCACATGAAAAATGAAATCAATCCGACAGAAAAAAATAAAATCCAAACACCATTGCTCCATGGAGAAGAAAAAATAAAATTAAAAAATAAAAAAAATCAATGAAGAACTATGTACAAAATATCCAAGGGTCCATGAGCCCAACTGAACAAAGGAAACCTACTAGAAAGCCTAACAAAAAAGGAACTATATACAAAAAGTGGAGCTGTGTCCGTCGACTCCAAATCATAAGAATAAACAAATGAAACCTAAAACTAAAGAACTACATACAAAGGCGGCGGGCAACTCCAGCGGCTCACTCCGTAGTGTTCCGGGCCAGGGCATCATCAAACTCCTCGTCTATGTCCCGGAGGCGGTCCTGTTCCTTGGCCCCGAGGGTCCGCAGGGACGACGCCATCTGCTCCTCCAACCCCTTGCGGATTGCCTCGAGGCACTCGGCCCGGCTCAGGGCCCTCCGCATGGAGTTCTCCGCCCTGACCATCGTGAGCCGCTCCTCTTCCGCCCGCCGCCGCTCCGCACCTATCTGCTGGCCCAACCGCAGCCACACGGAAGACACTTCCTGTCCTGGGTCCTCCTGCCCTCCGGCCGATGCCTGCGCCTCTGATGTTGATGGCCCCGAGCCATGATGCCTCCCACGTTGACTCTGCTGCTGCCTCCGACGCAACTGCCTCTGCCAGCACGACAGCATCCAGGCTGATGGAATCCACCGACGCCGTCGTGCACGTGCCCTGCCTGATGATGCCGGCACATCCTCCATCTGCTGGGGTACAGTTGCTGTGGTGTCCACCCCTGCTTGACCTCCGACTCCCGACTGTGGCAGGGATGGGATCCCCACCGAGCTGGCTGCATAGGTCAGGGCAGGTCCACAGGGGGCCCTGGTGGCATCTGGCCCGGAAGACGGCAAGTAGAACGACTGGCGTATAGCCTCCACAGAGGAGGAGAGGGCCGCCAGATTGGCCGACACATGCAGGAAACCCCCGAACATGGAAGATCCCAATTGGGCCACGTCGGCACGGTGCTCTTCGTGATGATGTGCGTGCTCCTCCCGGGAAGCACGCACGTCATCACGAATTGCACCCGTGCGCATCGCAACCCCAATCAGGACCTTCTCCATACGGACACGGGTCCCCGCGTCCACAGGTGGAGGGGAGTCAGGTGACATGGACATCCCCTCTACCTGCGGACGGGCCTGGAACGGGGCAACCCTGCTGGTGCATGGTGGTGCACTCACAGGGTCAGGGACAGCGACATGCACAGGCCCCTCCACGTTGACCTGTGCTGCCTCCTGCCCCTGGCCCTGGACTGCACCACTTGCACCAGCAGAGATGCCCCCACCAGGCCCCATGTGTGCCCCTGTGGCGGCCTTCTCCTCCTCTGTGGAAACCACCAACCTGGATGGCTCCTCACCGTCTTCCACTGCAGCCGTGGGGGCATCCCCTCCGCCTTGCTCCACAGCGCCGTCTCCGCCCTCTTCTTCACTAGCCGCTGCGTAGAGGGAGACAAAGAACACAAGCATCAGGGTACTGTACAATGGTCCCCTAGACAGGAAGCAATAGCAGATGAGTACCACTGTCAAAGTACACTTCCATCATGTCCCTCCACAACACATGGGTCAGTCCAGGCAAAACACACACAGTAACAGGCATGGTGCATGCCATGGACATTTCCATACATGTTCAATGGACTCTTGAAACATACAATGATATGGAACTCACATGCATCATGGGTCATGCCTATCACATGCACACACTTCACCTCAGTCACATCCATCTGGCCCCATACACCCCAAACACAGCGGATACAAGGGTAAATAGGCTGCATCAGTGAATCTGTGCATTGTCACACACATGTGTCATGCATCCATGGCATGCACAAGACACAGACACGCAGGTCAGGCACATAGACATGGCTACCATATATGTACCTGCCATCAGCACACATCCCTCACCCCCACCCATGTCCAGGAACAGAGACTGGCAAACTCTCATGTCCAAAATCTGCATAGGGCCCCCCATGTGGCATTTAAACACATGCAACAACCATGTGGTTCACACATCACTGGTCGCACATGCATTACCATGATGTCCCTGCACACATACATGCATACATGGCCTATGTCACACATACAGGCAAGTATCAGAGAACCAGCACAACGCAACATGCCCTGTCTCACACAGCAATGCTTGGACACTTACCGCTCAACTCCAGACGGGTCTCCCTCTCAAGGATCTGGGCGTGGAGCGCTGGGCGTACGCGGTCCAGGACCCTCATCTGGATGGAACTCATGCGGCCCCCCTCCACGAGGCGCTGGGCCTTCACGAGGGTCCTGGACCTCAAGTCCTCCCAGCGCTTCTTGATCTTCTGGACGTCGCGGGTTGCCACCCCCTCCACGTTATGGCAACCACACAGTCGGCCCAGATCCTCTCCCGTCCTTCCTTGCTGGCGCGGGACGATCCAAAGAGGGCATCATACTGCCCCAGGACATGCTCCACCAGGACACCAACTTCGGTGGCAGTGAAGCTGGTGCCCCTCTGGCCTGGGGTTGCCACTGGTGCCAGATGTGGAAGTGCCCAACATGGCAACCCCAGAGGCAGGTGTGGGTGGGCAACTGGGTCCTGGGGCTGGGCTGTGGAGCGATGTAATCCCAGTCGGGAGTCTTCAGTTCCAGCAAGGGTGGACACAGCAACTGGACCCCTGCAGATGGCTGATGTGCAGGCACCAAATGGCAGGGCACGGTGGCAGCAGGCAGGCAGGCAGCAGCAGATGGCACGTGGGAGGCTGCTCGGGGCACTGGGGGGCAGTAATTCGGCCTTCTGGGCAGGAGCGTGGTCTTCCGTGTGTTTTCGCGTGGCCAGCTTGATACGGAGTGATTTGGCACGTGAAAATCCTGCACGTCAGCGTGAAATGCGAGGAAAGGCCCTTAGCGCGTAAGCGCGTCAGCACGCATACGCGATTCTATTGGACCAAAGGCCCTCAGCGCGTAAGCGCGTCTGTGACGTGACCCGCACGGGTGTTTCCCACACAGCACGTGATGACGGAGCACACGTGGAAAGACTGCACGTCAGAGTGTCATCTCGTGTAATTGGACAGCACGTCAGAGTGTCATCGCGTGTAATTGGACAGCACGTCAGAGTGTCATCGTGTGTAATTAGACAAAAGTGCGCGTACACGCGATTGGCCTATGTATGTGTATTTCAAGGGTGTGCGGGCACTTACACACGCAAGTACGTCAGCGCACCTGTATCCCAGGGTGCGCGGGAATTCCCACACGCTATTCGACTGGGTACTGGATTTCAGGGGTGCGCGGGTCACACGCTCTCCTACAACACGCGCAACGCATGAATTTGCGCGCTAAAAAAATAACAAGCTCAGACCCAGGATGAACATACCGTTCCTAGCAGCAGTGGGTGTGGGCTACCAAAGGAGGAGGAGGAGGATAGTCAGGGCCAGAATATTCACACCCAGAACCAGCCTTTTCGGAATGCCTAATGCCCAGGTGTATGGGAGGTACAGGTTTCCACCACACATAATACTGGACCTGGTGAGTGAGTGGGAGGATGACCTCACATCACCCACCCTGTGCTCCCAAGCACTCAGCCCCCTGGAGAAGGTCCTCAATGTACTGCACTTCTTAGCCACTGGATCATTTCAGCGGACAATTGCCATAGTGGGTGGGGTATCACAGGCCACCCAGTCACGCTGCCTACACCAGGTCTTGAACATCATCACTGCACGCCCATCAGTCCGCAGGCACATATACCTGCCCAGAACACCTGCAGAAAGGCATGCTGCCGCCCTGGATTTTTACGGTGTGGCACGATTCCCCAAAGTGCTAGGTGCCATCGACTGCACCCATGTGGCTCTACGTCCCCCCAGGGCATCAGAGCACATCTATAGGAACCGCAAGCACTGGCATTCCATCAACGTGCAGGTAGTATGTAATGCCAAGGGAATCATCACCTCAGTATATGCCAACTATCCCGGGTCCACCCACGACAGCTTCATTTACCGAATGTCCACCCAAAGCCGGGACCTAGAAGCTGGGCGGCATGGCGATACATGGCTGCTTGGTGAGTATGAATGCCACTGCACATGCATGCATGTCAGATACTGAGCAAGGTCACAACCCCACCAATGATACCAATCACCACCTCCACAGGGGACAGTGCCTACCCTCTCAGCCCCCACATGATGACGCCACCCCAGGTAAGATATAACACAGCCCACATTACAACCCGGGGCATAGTGGAGCACACATTCGGAGTGCTAAAGTCACGCTTTCGCTCCCTTGACCGTTCTGGCGGGCAGCTGTTGTACGCTCCCCCAGTAGTGTGCAGGATCATAGTGGCAGCATGTGTCCTGCACAACGTTGCAACACGCCGGGGCCTTGCCGTGGACATGGTGGTGGCCCCACATCCCCAACCACATGCACAGCCGCTGCGCATGGGAGGGGAAAGGGCACGGGGGAGGCAACCCATACACAGCTAGTGGCTAATTACTTCACATAGAAATCACACCCCTGTGGAGTGCACACTGCCCTGGCACATTCCATCTGACAATCAATGATGACTCAACCTGACACTGATCCTGAATGTCTGGAGAATCAACCGTGAAAACCATATCAGCCTGAGATTGTTCACCTGGAAGTGTTACAATGTGTGCATCCCTACCCACACAGACACCACCAATGCAGTTTTGTGAAGAAACACATTCAAGCAGCTAAAAAGAATACCCACTTGCAAAATGCAACAAGAGGACAGTGCCATGTCAGCCAACCCATCCCCAGCACCGCCACACGACACACCGTGCCATGTCATGCTATTTGCAGGTAAACAAAGTAATCCCCACAACATGACACTAGTGTCACAATGTACCGTGTCCCTAATTGAAACTTGCAACACCTGAAATGCTCACAGTAATGCAGGACCAACAACAAACTTGAGCAGGTACTACCATTAACATGACATCACAAATGTAATAAATTAGTAGTCTCACCACCTGGAAATGCCTGCACTCCCACCACTACCAATTGTGCAGTGTTGGCGCCATGTAGAGTTGTAGGTGCACTGCTGCCAACATGGACCCCATCTCTAAGCTAGAGGGCCTTGTGTAGACATGAGGAAGGGACCTGCAAATTGGGAGGTAGACACAGATGATGAGTTACACATCAATGCAACATGCAGTGTACAACACAACAGCAATATGCACTAGAAATGTATACACAGTATTGACTAGACTACCCAAACATGTAGTGGGAGTCCAATGTCACCATGTACGTCAATGTCACTTGGGCACACCCTTTGCAAGCCCATGGAAACAGGAAGCAGGAGCGGTGTGTGTGACTCAAACCCAAGCATCTAAACCAAATACATGACAAGCCTGCATGTGCCCAGCCACAATGCAGCCTATGCCCACAGGAACCACGGAAGGCAACAAATTGTCCCAAAAAAATTGGGATAAAAATAATTAAAAATAAAAATAAAAATAAAAATAAAAATAAAAAAAAATCAAAAATGGCCATTGATGGGCCCGGGGGGGTTGGGGAGGCCACCCAGGAGGTCTGAGGACAGGGTGCACACCAAAAGCCACCTGTGTGGATCCTGGGAAAAAAAAAACACCTCCATGGGCTCATGGCCCACACGGCTACCCTATTGTGGGAGTATCACTGCTGTTGCTATTATCACCCTGTGCAGCTGCATCCGGAGGTGGTTGCACTATGGGAGGCAGCCCACGCAAGGCCCTAGTCTGCTCCTCCATGGCTGCAAGCATGCGGGTGTGGTAGGTCTCGTTCTGGAGGATGAGTGTGCAGAGGTCCCCATGCAACAACTCACGGGATGCCCGGACCTCCGCCCTTGTTGCCTGCATCTCAGCTGAGAGCGTACGGGTGAGACGCTCCAGCTGCTGTTCTGTCCTTTGGTGTGTTGAAGCCTCAAGCTCAACAAGAGTCGTCCTGAGGTGAAGGAGCTCCTGCCTCAGGGCTTCCCTGTGGCCCTGGGACTCTATGGAGATGGCCTCCTGCAGAGTCGCCAGTGCCGCCCGCCTGTCCCTGTTGGACGCCAACATGTCCTCCCTGTGTGACTGGCAGATGGAGTCGGTCGCCTTCTGTAGTCGCTCCATTAGCCTTTCAGGGGGACAATGGAAGTGGCCACCCTATCCATGGCCTGAGCCATCATCTCGGATGATGCTGCCTGTTGGGTTGCCATACCGTAAATGGATTGCTCCCATGCGGTATTGCCAGGTGGCGTACGGCCACCACGTCGGCGGGCACCACACCTGTCTGGGGCAAGGCGAACTGCGCCTTGCTGTGCCGGCACTGCCTGAGGCTGCAGGACTGCATTCCCCCTCTGATCTGCTGGCCCAGGAACAGGATCAGATGTCGCGGAGTGTGACCCTGCATCCGTAACCACCAAAGGCGTAGCTGCCAACACTGACATCCCCATTGAGGGTTCTGACCCTGGTGCAGGTGGGTGGGACAGAACAGAATCCCTCCCTGGAACACTCACCTGCGACGGCACGTAGGTCTCATCATCCGAATCAACACATGGGTACAGCTCGGGGGAGGTGCAGCCAGAGACACCCCTTCAGAGCACGACCTGCAGCACTTGTGGGTTCTTACCCACCACCACACCACGTCCCTCACTGGTGGTTGGTCGGCCCTCGGACCCCTCCTGGGTCTGCACCATCTCCACAACCCCAGCAGTATCAGGTGCGTCTTCCCCTGCAAAGACATAAAAACAAAGAAATGGAAACAGGCATTAGCACCATGGCACACAATGAGGGCTGAGAAGCAAGAGAACCAGTACTTGATTGACACATGTCCCACATGACTAAAACCCTCCCATGCACGCACCCTCACTGCGTATGAAGGGGAGGCAAATGGCACACATTGATGACACCAAGATGGAAGATGAACACATTTTCTGCATGCTGCCTGGCAGTGGCATCACACATTTGCCTGTGATTGCCAGGTGAAACACACATGCCATCACACAGATGGCATGTACCATTGCTATTGAATGAAGATGGAGAGGAGGGCAGCACCTATTCATTCAGTCCAGTTCCCACATGTAATAGCTTTTCTAATTCAAACAGGTCAGATTTTTCTCCTGGAGCTGCCAGTCCAAAATAGTCCAATTGCACAGGGACATGTGTGAACAAATGATATCCAGGTAACAAAGTCACTCCACTTTACCATAGCCATGTCGGACATGTGACTAGAGGACTGCGAAGTGCCTAGTAAAAGTGGTGGAATGCAAACAATCTGACTGAATGAACAGTGAAAAATAAGCAACAATGTTGTGGCAAGGTGACACTTCAAGGGCAACTGGTGTGCAGTTGGGCTAGATGTCTACTGTTGGCAGAACGGATACTGCTATGGACAAATGCAGCTGCGCAGGATGTATTGCATGAAGCACATGGCTGACCCATACGACTCAGTCGCACACACTCTCACCTGGCACACAAACAGAAGCCCTCACACACACACCATGCACATGGATGACACACCCATGCATGTGCACTCACTGGACAATGCCTCGTAATCAGGCAGATCTCCCACGCCTTGGATCTGTTCCTCCGTGACGTAGGTCCCAGCGACTGACTCATGTGGAGTGAGTTCCATGTCTACTACTGGAGACCCACCTCCAGTCACTAGATTTGCGGCATGACTTGAGGCCAGCTTACTCTTTGCCCTGTGCTTTAGGTCATTCCAGCGCTTATAGCAATCATTGGCTGTGCGCCTCACGATTCCAAGGGCAATTACGATGTCCGCAATGGTCTGCCAGTGTGCATGGCGTTGTGCAGGTGTGGTCTTGGATCCTGCAACAATGACCATCTCGTTATCATGTGCGGACACATACTCGACAAGTGCATTCAGTTCGTCATCCGTGAATCTGGGCTTCCTCGACGGGCCGGACTGTGTAGCCGTGTCTGGGGCATCAGCCTGTGCCGGACGAGCACTCTTCCGCTTCCGCTTGGAAGGTGGTGGTGATCCTGAGTGTCCTGCGCCGCTCTGGACACTAGGGGCAGGAGCCCTGGTGGACTCTGTATCAGGAGTGTGGGATTGCACACTCAGCATGGGAGTTGGTGCAGGCATTGGCTCAAGTGTAATGGTGTCAGGGGGAATGTCAGCAGGATGGACTAGGACCGACACTGTCCTGGCTGGGTGTGTGAGAGCTGGGGTGGATGGAGCCGCAGCTGCCCCTGCAGCCTCTCCGCCCTGCCTACTTGGGGCAGCAGATGACCTTGCTGCCCCAGATGCACGTGGCATGATGACATCAACGTGCACCAGTGCACGTGTCATAGGCCTGCTGACCTGGAAGTCAGCCATGGAGTCAGCCAGGTCTGGTGCCACAATGGGCTGGTCCAACAAGGGCTGAGCATGGATGGTGTCAGCCACATCAGCCTCAATGGGAGGGGGTAGGGGGGGGATTATGGGTGCCCTTGACTGGGCCTCCACACATGGGGGGACAGGCTCACCCTGCAAGTAACGACCACGTCCCCTACCGGATCCACCACGGCCACCACTTGTGGCTCTTCCACCTTTGCCACCCTTACGGAATCCTCGCCTCCCAGCCATGGCACTGATGTTAATGTGCGTATGGGAGTGGCTGTAAACTATTGTCCTGGGCAATTGGGGGTCAAAGGGGTTGGGTACCAGATGGTAATTGTACCCTAGTGCTCTAGCAAGGCTGAATGTAACCCCTGGGGAAAGATGACGGGTCACGCTACGCACAGGAGCCCCAAAAAAGGGAGATGACGTGCACGCAACCCCTCATAGACCACGTGTGCAGAAAGAAAAACCTGCACTACGCTGAGGCACCCAGTAACACAAGAATGAACGTATGCGTGTCACACGCAGCCTAGAATGACCTCTGAAGGGGTAGGCGACACACGGGGCAAGCACAGATGTTAGATACGTGCGTGACTCACCGTCTGCCAGGTCAAAGAGCGTGAAAAAGGAGCGCGTTTGGTTGGCAACACCCCCGCCAAAAGAAGATTTGTACGCTGTCTGAGGAGACAGGACAACAGTAGAAGGGAACACTGTTTGAGGGAACAGGCCCAGGTAAACCAGTAAAAGAGAAAAAAGAGAAAAAGCTGTCAGAGGTAACAGGGAATACAAACTTGAAACGCCGTGAAGTAAACCGCGTGTGAAATGACAAGAAGTACAGAATTCACCCACTCGCTCTCCACGAAAAGCACGTACAAGGAAATGGTGTTCTACAGGTACCATTTATACAGGCCCACACGTCCAGCGTCACTTACGCGGCGTGTACGCGCTAGGCCCATTCCCACCAATTACACGCTTTGACACTAGGACGTGTCTTTCATTTTTTTAACACGCAACATTTTCAAACGTGTGCCCAATTCAACGTGCACGTGACTTCATAGACGCGCATACGCTGGCGACGCCTTTACGCGCTAAGGGCCTTTGGTCCAATGACATCGCATATGCGTGCTGCCGTGCATATGCGCATGGCCCTTTCCTCGTATTACACGCGGACGTGCAGTTTTTCACGCGCGCTGAAATGCGCATGCACGTCTGTACGCGTCACGTCACAGGGGCGCTTGCGCTTGAGCGGCCTTCTGTCCAATGAAAATGCATATGCGTGCAGACGCGCTTACGCGCTAAGGGCCTTTCCTTGAATTACACGCTGACGTGCAGATTTTTCACGTGCCAAATCACTCCGTATCAAGCTGGCCACACGTATGCACACGGAAGACCACGCTACTGCCCAGAAGGCAGAACTATTGCCCCCCAGAACCCTGAGCACGCTCCCACCTGTCATCTGCTGCTGCCTGACAGCCTGCTGCCCACGTGCACTGCCATTTGCTGCCTGCACATCAGCCAGGGGTGCTGTTGCTGTGACCACCCCTGCTGGAACCGAAGACTCCCGACTGGGATTCCATCGCTCCACAGCCCAGCCCCAGGACCCAGTTGCCCACCCACTCCTGCCTCTGGGGTTGTCATGTCGGGGCAAACACCATCTGTGACCACTGACAACCCCTGGCCAGAGAGGCAGAGGGGCACCAGCTTCAGTGCCACCGAAGTTGGTGTCCTGGTGGAGCAAGTCCTGGGGCAGTATGATGCCCTCTTCGGAAGTTCCTGCGCCGACAAGGAAGGACGGACTCGGATCTGGACTGACATCGTGACTGCCATCAACGCAGAGGGGGTGGCAGTCCGCGACTTACAACATGTCAGGAAGCGCTGGCAGGACTTCAGGTCCAGGACCCTGAACAAGGCCCGGCGCCTCTTGAAGGCAGCAGATGCCAAGGGGCGCCGGGGCCACTTGTCGGAAGAACAGATGAGGGTCCTGGAACGCATATCCCCATCGCTCCACGTCCAGGCCCTAGAGAAGCAGACCCGTCTGGAGTCGAGCGGTGGGTGTACATGCATCCTGATTGTGAGCAGTGCGTGTGGTGATTATTCAGTAGTGTGCAGGTTGCACATCTGTTTGTATGGGGTCGAGTATGGCTGGGGGTGTACAGGCCCATGGGGCTGACACATGCAAGGGCTGTAATGTGTGAGACATGGATGGTGCTTGTGTGTGTAGGCTTGCATGCCAAATGCAGTTGTGTGGGCACACATGTTTGGATGAATGTGTATGTAAGTAGACATGTTCGTGATGTCACGCATGTATGTTGTTTTCGGCTGCATGTATCAGCACTGTGTCCATGTGCATGTGTGTGTATTTGACAAGGGTGCAACAGTGATGCAACATGGATGTATGTGACAGCGGTATGTGGAAGCCTGATTGGCAGATGTGACATGGATGCCCGTCTGAACAGTGCGACACTTGGCAGAGGTGTACACATGCATGCAAGTGTGGTGGTGTGTGTACATGTGTGGTGCACTTCCTGTGTTGCATGTGATGTCTGGCTCACCTTTGGCTGCTCATGCTGTTGTATGTGTAGGGATGGTGGTGGCAGTTGCGATATGGCTGTGGTATGGCTCATGTGTGCGAGTTGTAATGACATGTGTGTTGGGGATTGTGATGACATGTCTGAGGTTTGCCAATGCAACTCATGTGCAACTGTCATGTGTGTATGTGTCCATTGTACAGTGCCCTGATGCCTGTGTTTTGTTTCTCCCTGTCTGCAGCGTCAACTGATGAAGAGGGCGGAGAAGGTGCTGTGGAGCACAGCGGCGGGGATCCCACCGCCAGCCGGAGACGCAAGGCCCGGCTCCCCTCCCGTGTTGTCATATCGTCGGGGAGTGAGGAGTCCGGTGCCGCGTCCCAGGCCGCAGCTGCCGGGGGGAGGTCCAAGAGGCAGAGGTTGGAGTTGGACTCCTCGGCAGCAGAAGGAGCAGCTGGGACCCCACAAGGCCCAACGGTGGAAGATGGCATGGAGTCATCCAGGTTGGTGGGGGGTTTGGTGGAGGAGGAGGCCGTGCAAGCACCAGAGACGGGGTCTGGAGGTGGGGATCCCACTGGTGCTAGTGGTGCAGTGCAGGACCAGGGACAGGAGGCAGCACAGGCCCTGCGGAGGTGCCTGTGTGCAATCCTGTCCCCGATCCTGTCCCTGCATCATCTTGCACCAGCAGGGATGCCTACGTCCAGAACCGTTTTCAGGCAGGGGATGAGCTGACGTCAACTGGCCTTCCTCTGCCAGCGGACGTGGCTATCCAGGTCCGGGTTGAGCCTGTCCTGGCTGGTGTGGCGTTGCATCAACGGGCCATGCGAGGTGACCTGCAGTCTTTTCATGGAGAGACTGCACGTCATCTCGAATGGCTCGTTGACCACGTCAGCCTGCTGGGACAGGTCACCCAGGCCGGATTCCTCCGTCTGATGGGGCTTGCTCCGACCCCCTTCTCAACTGGACCCTCTACGCGCCAGTCGTCCTCTGTGCCATCTTCCCACCCATCAGTCACCTGGGTGCCCTGTGGAGCTGCCTCTGACGGTGCGGCCAGGCTGGTGGAGGAGGCATCCCTGCCACAGTCGGGAGTCGGACGTCCAGCAGGGGTGGCCACATCTACGACTGCACCCCAGCCGGCGGAGGATGTGCAGGCAGCAGAAGGCAGTGCACGGGCAGAGGCAGAGCAGCAGCAGCAACATGGTGGGAGCCATGAAGGCTCGGGGCCTTCGACATCGGAGGGGCAGGCATCGGCCGGAGGGCAGGAGGACCCAGGACAGAGAGTGTCTTCCGTGTGGCAGCGTTTGGGCCACGCCATAGATGCGGAGCGGCGGCGGGCGGAAGAGGCGCGGCTCACAATGGTCAGGGCGGAGAACTCCATGCGGAGGGCCCTGAGGCGGGGCGAGTGCCTCGAGGCAATCCGCAGGGGGTTGGAGGAGGACACGGCGTCATCCCTGCGGACCCTCGGGGCCATGGAACAGGACCACCTCCGGGACATCGAACAGGAGTTCGATGATGCCCTGGCCCGGAACACCACGGAGTGAGCCGCTGGACTTGCCCGCCGCCTTTGTATATAGTTCTTTATTTTAGGTTTCCTTTGTTTGTTCTTATGATTTGGAGTCGACAGACACTGCTCCACTTTTTGTATATAGTTGCATTTTAGTTAGGGTTTTTTGTAGGTTTCCTTTGTTCAGTTGGGCTCATGGACCCTTGGAAGCTTTGTACATAGTTCTTTATTGGATTGATTTTATTTTTCATTTGATTTTGGACAACATTTTTTTGGATTAGGATTTGTTGTTTTTATTTTTTTTAACGGACATGCAGCTTATCTTTTTTTCATTGCCATTGTAGTTTGTTTCACTTCTTTTGCATTCTTTTTTTTTTAATACAATTTTGTTTTCATACTTCACTGTGTGGTATCATCTCATTGGTTTCATGCATGTCATGTTGGGTGTTTTCCCATTCAATTGCAACCATTGTGTGTGACGGACATGGGTTCATTAGCTTTATGAACATTGGGGGTGTAACATGTAATTTCCATTTCCATGTGGGTGAATGGGTTACTTGGTAGGGCTTTTTGGCTGTGGAGGCTGACCATAACGCACATGATTGGGGATTGTGAGGACCTGGTGGAGGCTGCCCCTGGTGGCGGGGGGTGGGGGTGCAGGGGGACATGAGTGGGGGCCTGGTGGAGGGTGCCCCTAGATGCTGGGGGGTGGGGGTGCAGGGGGACATGAGTGGGGGCCTGGTGGAGGGTGCCCCTGCACTGCTGGGGGGTGGGGGTGGTGGGAGACATGGGTGGGGGCCTGGTGGAGGGTGCCCCTGGTGGCTGGGTGGTGGGGGTGGTGGGAGACATGAGTGGGGGCCTGGTGGAGGGTGCCCCTGGTGGCTGGGGCGTGGGGGTGGTGGGAGACATGAGTGGGGGCCTGGTGGAGGGTGCCCCTGCACTGCTGGGGGGTGGGGGTGGTGGGAGACATGAGTGGGGGCCTGGTGGAGGGTGCCCCTGCACTGCTGGGGGGTGGGGGTGGTGGGAGACATGAGTGGGGGCCTGGTGGAGGGTGCCCCTGCACTGCTGGGGGGTGGGGGTGGTGGGAGACATGAGTGGGGACCTGGTGGAGGGTGCCCCTGCACTGCTGGGGGGTGGGGGTGGTGGGAGACATGAGTGGGGGCCTGGTGGAGGGTGCCCCTGCACTGCTGGGGGGTGGGGGTGGTGGGGGACATGAGTGGGGGCCTGGTGGAGGGTGCCCCTGCACTGCTGGGGGGTGGGGGTGGTTGGAGACATGAGTGGGGGCCTGGTGGAGGGTGCCCCTGGTGGCTGGGGGGTGGGGGTGGTGGGAGACATGAGTGGGGGCCTGGTGGAGGGTGCCCCTGCACTGCTGGGGGGTGGGGGTGATAGGGGCCATGGGTGGGGGCCTGGTGGAGGCTGCCCCTGGTGGCTAGGGGGTGGGTATGGTGGGAGACATGGGTGGGGGCCTGGTGGAGGGTGCCCCTGGAGGGTGGGGTGGTGGGAGACATGAGTGGGGGCCTGGTGGAGGCTGCCCCTGGTGGCTGGGGGGTGGGGGTGGTGGGAGACATGGGTGGGGGCCTGGTGGAGGGTGCCCCTGGTGGCTGGGGGGTGGGGGTGCCAGGGGGACATGAGTGGGGGCCTGGTGGAGGGTGCCCCTGGATGCTGGGGGGTGGGGGTACAGGGGGACATGAGTGGGGGCCTGGTGGAGGGTGCCCCTGCACTGCTGGGGGGTGGGGGTGGTGGGAGACATGGGTGGGGGCCTGGTGGAGGGTGCCCCTGGTGGCTGGGGGGTGGGGGTGCACTGGGACATGAGTGGGGGCCTGGTGGAGGGTGCCCCTGGATGCTGGGGGGTGGGGATGCAGGGGGACATGAGTGGGGGCCTGGTGGAGGGTGCCCCTGCACTGCTGGGGGGTGGGGGTGGTGGGAGACATGGGTGGGGGCCTGGTGGAGGGTGCCCCTGGTGGCTGGGGGGTGGGGGTGGTGGGAGACATGAGTGGGGGCCTGGTGGAGGGTGCCCCTGCACTGCTGGGGGGTGGGGGTGCAGGGGGACATGAGTGGGGGGGCCTGATGGAGGGTGCCCCTGGATGCTGGGGGGTGGGGGTGCAGGGGGACATGAGTGGGGGCCTGGTGGAGGGTGCCCCTGCACTGCTGGGGGGTGGGGGTGGTGGGAGACATGGGTGGGGGCCTGGTGGAGGGTGCCCCTGGTGGCTGGAGGGTGGGGTGGTGGGAGACATGAGTGGGGGCCTGGTGGAGGGTGCCCCTGCACTGCTGGGGGGTGGGGGTGGTGGGAGACATGAGTGGGGGCCTGGTGGAGGGTGCCCCTGGTGGCTGGGTGGTGGGGGTGGTGGGAGACATGGGTGGGGGCTTGGTGGAGGGTGCCCCTGCACTGCTGGGGGGTGGTGGTGATAGGGGCCATGGGTGGGGGCCTGGTGGAGGGTGCCCCTGGTGGCTGGGTGGTGGGGGTGGTGGTAGACATTGTTGGGGGCCTGGTGGAGGATGCCCCTGCACTGCTGGGGGGTGGGGGTGATAGGGGCCATGGGTGGGGGCCTGGTGGAGGGTGCCCCTGGTGGCTGGGGGGTGGGGGTGATAGGGGCCATGGGTGGGGGCCTGGTGGAGGGTGCCCCTGGATGCTGGGGGGTGGGGGTGCAGGGGGACATGAGTGGGGGCCTGGTGGAGGGTGCCCCTGCACTGCTGGGGGGTGGGGGCCTGGTGGAGGGTGCCCCTGGATGCTGGGGGGTGGGGGTGCAGGGGGACATGAGTAGGGGCCTGGTGGAGGGTGCCCCTGCACTGCTGGGGGGTGGGGTGGTGGGAGACATGGGTGGGGGCCTGGTGGAGGCTGCCCCTGGTGGCTGGGGGGTGGGGGTGGTGGGAGACATGAGTTGGGGCCTGGTGGAGGCTGCCCCTGGTGGCTGGGGGGTGGGGGTGGTGGGAGACATGCATTGTTGATCAGTAGTGCAAGGTGACAAGTGGGTTGGCTGGGGGGCATGCCCATGGTGGATGGGCTGCCTGCGGGACATGAGCAGGGGTGCAGGGTAGTCCCCCGTGGTGTGGGCTGCCTGCAAGGACCGTGGAGGTTGTGGAGCGTACACCTGGGAGGACCCGCACGGCCAATTCACATGTAGTACTCCCCAGAACCCCTGAAAGACACGTACCCTGCTGAAATCGCATGTGGAACTTCCCGCGCACCCCTGAAATACACGCACCCTGCTGGAATCGCGTGTGGAACTTCCCGCGCACCCCTGGAATACATGTACCCTGCTGAAATCGCGTGTGGAACTTCCCGCGCAACCATGGAATACACATACCCTGCTCGCACTGGGCCAATCGCGTGTGGAACTTCCCGCGCACCCCTGAAAGACACGTACCCTGCTGAAATCGCGTGTGGAACTTCCCGCGCACCCCTGAAATACACGCACCCTGCTGGAATCGCATGTGGAACTTCCCGCGCACCCATGGAATACACGTACCCTGCTCGCACTGGGCCAATCACGTGTGGAACTTCCCGCGCACCCCTGAAATACACGTACCCTGCTGGAATCGCGTGTGGAACTTCCCGCGCACCCCTGGAATACACGTACCCTGCTGAAATTGTGTGTGGAACTTCCCGCGCACCCCTGGAATACACGTACCCTGCTGAAATCGCGTGTGGAACTTCCCGCGCACCCATGGAATACACGTACCCTGCTCGCACTGAGCCAATCGCGTGTGGAACTTCCCGCGCACCCCTGAAATACACGTACCCTGCTGGAATCGCGTGTGGAACTTCCCGCGCACCCCTGGAATACACGTACCCTGCTGAAATCGCGTGTGGTACTTCCCGCGCACCCATGGAATACACGTACCCTGCTCGCACTGGCCCAATCGCGTGTGGAACTTCCCGTGCACCCCTGAAATACACGTACCCTGCTGTAATCGCGTGTGGATCTTCCCGCGCACCCCTGGAATACACGTACCCTGCTGAAATCGCGTGTGGAACTTCCCGCGCACCCATGGAATACACGTACCCTGCTTGCACGGGGCCAAACGCGTGTGGATCTTCCCGCGCACCCTGAAATACACGTTCCCCGCTTGGCGTTTGCTGTTTGCCAGCCCGGTGAACTGGTCCAGGGTTAGCGCAGCCCTTTGCGATGATTTAGCGATTTTGATGGCTTTTCCTTGCGCGAGGGCGTTCTTGGGGGTGTTACTGGGGCTGCTGCAGGGTCGCTGCGATTCTCTGCGCCATGGCTGGTTTGGGAGCCTAAAATCCATGAATACGCTGTGCGCGGAAATCGGTTTTAGCGCACGTGCCTGGCGCAGACAATCGCACGCGGACACTTTGCGCCAGCCGCTTGCGAGACTTTTCTGCGAAATTCTATGAATTACCCTGTCAATCTTTCTCAGTCTTTGTAGTTCTAAAACTAAAATGCTCTAACATCTCCCCCATGTTCTCTTTTCCACCAATCATGTTCCCCGAGGCTGCATAACTGGCTCTCGCTTGCACATTTCCTTGTGCTATTTCTTTGCTGCTTGAACAGCACACAAGTGCACCTTAATCATCAGCGCCTAGCGTTGTGCAAGGGAGAACATTCCCGTTATTTTTATTTTCAGTGTTTCAGGTTTGCTTTTTATTCCTATCATGCAGCCAACTCGAGACCAAAGCAGGCCACTGACAGAATGGGAGTCAGCGTGCACGGGAGCCGGTGCACACACAAGTGCTGTCCTCGTCAGCAACCAGTCACCTGTTCAGGAAGTTCCAGTGTGGAGTCTATCCACGTGGCTCCGGCTCCCTTTTGCCTTTCAGCGCTACGCTGTGCCAGCGCGACAATAATCACCACTCCCAATGCATTCGGGCCCCTTTCCAGATAGTGGCACCCTCCACTCAGTGTGGCGTAGAAGGCATGCAGTCAGCACAATGCTAATCAAGGAACGTTGTTTCTTCAACACAGAATCCTTATCTCAGCCCGACCCGACACACTCCTAATATTTAACCGGCAAATTGCGAGCACATTCCATGGGCACCACATCCCAAGACCACCTGGGAGAGTGCAAGCACACAAACATTGGTCCCAGGACTAATCTATCAAGTTACATGATGCAGGACACCATTGCAACTCTCACAGGCTACAGAGACCAAAGTTCCCATCTGTTGTGCCTGCGTATATCATCATGAGGAGAAGAGAGCAGCAAGGAGGCCGTTCTAGAAGCATGGACTTCAAGATAGCTTTGAGCTTCAGGAGAAACTTAGCCTTCTCTGTAGATTACATGTTGAGGAGAACAGCTTTTGTGGGTCTGGGACTGCTCAATAGAAAATGATGCATCATGGAGGATTGGATGGCATTCTCCCAGGGCATCTTGCCAGACAGGACCCTTCTTGTTCATCCGGAGGAAGCCAGCACATCATGCTAGGTGGATGAAACAATGGGAAGCTCAGAGACCCGCAGGAGCAGAGACTCCCATTCACCCCGGATCCAATGCAGGAAGCACAGAAGTGAAGCAGATGACCCGCCTTACAAGGGTAATTCGAGCAGGACCTGTTGTTTAACTAAATATACAAATGAATAGGTCCAATGGCGCTATGCTCATACACACATACTCCCAAGCAAAGTTTTTGTGGACCTCCGCATATATATAAAAGGAATAACTCTTCACTGTTGCTTTATGGAGATGAATCTCACTTTTTTTTATATAAAGACATCACAAGAAAAGTTTGTTTTCACAGAACAATAGAGAAACATTTTTGGAATGAACTCCAACACAGTGTGTGTGTACCAGAAACCAAAACAACTTTAGGATTTGTCAAAAGGTTCACATAATGTTGTGTACATATTTCAAAGACAGATTAAAAGACACAAATAGAACAGTTGTGCAGAACACAAAAAAATCATTTAGCTTGTGTAAACAGCATGGATCTGCTGTAAGTTAAGGGAGTGGTCTACGCCAGGTGTTTCAGCCGCTTATCGGTGGGCTAGGTGTGCCTCATCTTTAACACAGCCTTCATCAGGACGGGGTTCTGCGTGAAGTGACGTCTAAGCTGCAGGGAGAGGAGACTATGGTCAGGGAGGAGTATGAGCAGAGAAGTTATTTAAACAGACTTAATCAGACAAGTGTACGATCAATAGAAAATTCCAAAGAAACACACAGTTTACCTGTAAATAAATGAATTTCACAGGTCAGGTGCTAGAGATGCAAGAGCCACAAAGGCTGGTCTCTGTATTATCCTATCGTGCAGGACCAAAACAAAGACAAAAAGAGAGAAGAAAGCAGAAAGCAAACTATTGAACGCAGAAGAATTATTGTGGTCAAAATAGACTCCAAATTGGGTGAATCAGTCAACTCAGAGGCAGTGGCGGCGGCAAGGTTCTGCAGCACATACGCTGCTCTGGACCAAGTCCAGGCTTCATTGAAGAGAGTTCGCTTCCAAGATGTTTGGGAGGTCTGGCAAAGGTAGAGTCTGCTCAGCCATCTGTGGTTGAACCACATTACTTTCAATAGCAGGTCATTGTTGCGAGGACAGGATGCCAAACCCATTTATTCCCTCTGGCATTTGGAATGACATTTGTGATGTCATCTTTGATGTCATGGGTATTAGTCTTAGCAGTGCACGGTGGTGGTGCGAGTTATGGTTGCTTACCTTACCATAACTGGCGAATTTCAAGGGTTTTTCGGTTTTACTTGTAACCCTAACGTCCCTTTAACAACATTTTTTCACTGAATTTCATAGGTTTTTACTAGTATACCCTTACTTTATGTACATATACGATACCACATACTGAACCCCCGGCCCATGCTTTTATCCATAGGGTCAGCGGACTATGCGACTGTCCACGGACTTGGCAACATCCACATTGTCCAAAAGCTCAGGGGGTATCTTACATTCTTGTAGCATACAACAAACACACTAAACATGTTCAAAGAGCAGCACATAAATGAATTACAAACAAAAATATATGAGAAGTACAATGTGTATACTTAAGAAACCAACAATGCAGTTCTAGAGGATATACAGCATAATGGATCATATCAAAAACAAAAATAACCTATGCCTCCAGCAGAATTACCTCACTGCTGCTTTATACAGAAACTGCACAGCACATATCAACAACATACCTACAAAGCACAAACAGCAAAACTACTGAAAAACAAACCGGTAAGTACACTACATTAATTCCTATAGCTATACACTTTGTTTAGTAGGGTACACTTTTTTTTAACACACAAATGGCTATCACCCTGGAGTGGCTTGAAGAACATTTTCCCCAGGATGAAATGAGTGAAGACCGTGATACTACTGGTACACACTGCAGTTTCCAAAGTAAGCCAATTAATACACATTATTGTACATGCACCTAACACATTTTTTTTCTTTAACAGTACTTAAAGAAAATAACAACAATGCTCCAAAATCAGTACATCATGTGGTACTCCAACAACATATGGAACAATAAACTGACAGTGTGGAAAATCATCCAGTACACGTAGAAGAAAAAATGGATCAGTTATTAAATAATGTTCTTGATTTGAAAGACTTTGTACAAAGACATATCATGGAGAAAATTAAATATCACTGCCCCACGTGCACCTGTACCCCTTCTCCATGTCCCAGTCAACCATTTCCAAAAATTCCCCATCACCAAAAATGTTACGATGAGACCTCAATCCCATCCCCCCTAACACCCTACCCCTGGAAAACCCCAATTCCCCTGCATATGTCTCCATTTCTGTTTCCCCCTCCCTTTCATAATGTGTATATTTTTGTGTATAAATGAAGTTATATGTATAATGTTGCTGTATCTATGTTTTTATTTTTAAAAACCTGTTTGCAAGTCCGCGAACAGAGCGACTGTCCGGAATGTCCGCAAATAACCAAAATGCGGGTGTCCTACGGACACTTAACCTGTTTGAACTGTCCGCAATTGAAATGGAGGTGTCCGTAGAACACATAAACTGTCTGCATATCTACAAAGTCGTGACGCACCTTTAATTAGTTCAGGGACCCTAGCCCTGTCCGGCAGATACCTGTCCACATGCGCATTCCACCTTTGGGGTGCTACGAACAAGGCATCTGTCCGTAATGTTCATAATTAATCAAAATGGGGGTGTCCTACAGACACTTAACCTGTCCGATCTGTACGCAATCAAAATAGAGGTGTCGGTAGAACACTTGCCCTGTCGGAATGTCTGCAAAGTTGTGACACAACTTTAATTAATTTGGGGACCCTAGCCCTGTCCGGCAGACACTTGTGCGCATGCGCATCCCACCCTTGGGATCCTATGAACATTGTGCCTGTCCAGAACTGTCTGCTGAATGTGTGTTGCACTTTTAATTAGTTCGGGGACCCAAAATCTGTCTGTAGAACACCTATACACTTGCGTACTACCAATCCCGCGCAATAGATGTCCTACGGACAGCCATCCCATTCGCGAACATGTCTGCGATGTCATCATGTGACCGTACCCACGCTGAGCATAGGCCCTTGACCACGGACAGAGTTCGGGCCCCCAGGCACAGAGAAAATACTTTTTTTAGCAATCCAATATGTTATTCTATGAAACCTCACCCTTGAAGAGGTCCGAGACTATGCCCCTACTGATCTGGATACTTTTTGGAACCTTGTGAGCCCTTTTTGGTGGTTGAAGTGTCTGTGGACGGCACAGCTGTCCGCAAAGTGCTCCCCAGCACCCCTTTTAAAGGTTACACCCAGAGCTGCTCCTCATTCTGTCTTTCTGTCCAAGACAGAGCACTCCTGCAGATTGGTGGTTTTGCAATTCTTGCTGGATCTGCTTTTGCTCCTGCCTTAATTCCTTTTGGATACTATCAGGAATTTGTTTGGCTCCTGTGCTGACCAGGGCTATTCAGCATTTGCTATTCAGATTGTTATCTTCCTCATGCCTGACAGCTTTCCTGATGGCATCCATTGCTGCTCCTGCTGCTGGTGCTACTTCTGCCTCAGCACCACCCTAACCCCCTCCACCACCACCACCTTCCCAAGGGCTGGAGAGGGGAACAGGCATGTAGATGTAGAGAGGGATGAAGAGGAAGATGAGGATGAGGGAGTGGAAGTCCCCACGACTGCTGGCCAGTGTGACTCTTGGGTGTGGAGGCTCTTTACCACCGTTGGAAGGGTACCCAAGGCACGTGCAAACAAGTTGCACTGCACTGAGTGCAACATGGAGCTCAGTCGTGGCAAACTGGGTTTGTACAGCTACAGGACCACTTCCATGCGGCGACACCTGAGGTCATACCACAAGGCTGCAGTTCGGTGGGTCGTCCCCTTTGAACAAAGTAGTAGGTTGAGTTCCTCTACAACATCCTCTGAATCTGCTCCTGAAACCACAAGAGACACTCCTGTGGGGCAGCGTATCCCTGAACCAGCCTTGCAGGCCTTATGCGACACACTCGACCATTACCTTTCGAGGGTTCCTATATTGTGTATGTACTGTGACGCACTACTCTGCAGGTGGTAAAAATGTCAGAGTGCTTTCAAGGCTTTGGTCCGGGAGCATGAGAAAGAGTGCCACCTACCCAAGTGAGGCCCACCCAACATCTTCCTCTCTCCACTTGCCCTTTCTTATCTCGGTGGTTGGTGACCCTACCCCGTGTTCCCTTCCCTTCCTTTTCTTATGTGTCATGTCTGAAAAACTAGACAAAAATAGAAAACAACAAAAAAAACAAAAAAAAAGGCTCTTTTCAGAGCCACCTTTCACAGTTTAAAAATAGAAGTGCTAATGAAATGGTGCAGTGCCCTGGGCATTCTGAGAAGTCTGTGGACAGTCCACAGACATTAACCATTTTTGGGGTGGTAGACTATCAAAAACATTGCACTCTTGTCCGGGAGGAAGTGATGGCTCTGAAAAGAGCATTTTTGTAGTGTGTTTGTGTTTCGAAAAGTAAAAGTGGCCAACACCCACTGGAAAATGGTTGCTATACTTGAAAAAAGGGCTACAATGCATTTTGTACATTTTGAAGAAAAATCTGATTCCCAGGATTAGTAAGATGGACTCCATCTCTGCGAAAAATATTTGTGCTACGAAACATATTATTTTCATTGTGGAAAGAGGACATGCCAACTCCTCTCAAAAAAGTGCAAACAGCCTTGTTGACATTGCACCTAGCTTAATAATTAGGCTTTAATAATTAATTAGGCTTAATTAGGCTTTTTAATAATAATAAAGCTTTCTTCATTTGCGGACCAAATGAAGAACAACACAGCCACATTTGTCTCTGCGCAATACGAGAAAAAATTACTCAGGAGTTACAAACATGTCCATGACTTTCCCGAGTCCTTCTTTCATTGCAAACTGCACGGAGATCCCAGTAATATGTCCTAAACGGTTCCCTCCACAGTAAATAATAATTATGTCTGGATGATGGTGAGTCATCAAAGTGGCACAAAGAGGAACCAAATCCAGCCACTTCATTCTGCACACTCCATACCAGAGCACATCCACATGATGGAATACAAGGTGTGCAGCCACTCCACAGTGCTCTGCATGCACCTCCCACCAATTTATCCAGGAGTCGCCCACAATCCAGACACTCTGCCTCCTGAAAGACACAGCCATAGCCATCTGCTCCCCTCTCAGCATACATACCTTCTGCCAAAGTCTCTCCTTACACAATTCACATAGTAAACCTTATTGACCCCCCCCCCCGGCCTGCACAGTCCCATTTCCATGCCTGCCAGCCTCAAAATCCCCAGATGTGACACGTGCGCTCCGTGGACTACCGCAGTGTCCACGGATTAATCGTGCAATCTGTGAGGGTGTGGAAAAGAAATTCCAACCAGGGTACTCGATTTCCTCTTTTATGGTGGCTCTGAAAGGAGCCTTTTTTTAAAGGTGCTTCTAAAGAAACACCAATCATTTTGTATTTTTTGGGGGTTTTCCCTCATTTTTCTCCAGATTTCTTTACATTATCCTCTATAAAGAATTCCTTATAGTTTGAAATTACATGGCATTTCGCAGTATGGATAAAGAAATGCTATCTGCTTTGAAATAATGAACATTAACAGAATCAGTATTATCATTATTACAAGACTACATACAGCTCTAAACAAGAAAACAGACATGTCTTTGTTACCCAAACACCTTGCACCATTTTGCTGGGGACAATAAAAACATTACAATTGTCCATTACTACCCTAGGTTAGCATTTTAGAAAAAAATAACCTTGGCACTTGGAAGAACCACCAGCACTGCCTGAACCAATTTCTCAAGAGCAATCAACAAAGTAGGAGCACTGATGTATGCAAATGGACAGCACCCCAATGCAGTACCACTACATCTGGACTGTCCCAAATGGCAATTCCCTTACAAAGTCCAACCACTGCCTTCATATTGGAGCCAGGTACAGTTGACAACAAAGCCTCTTCTTCTTCAAATCCAAAATTGGCAGCAATATCTTTAGATTTAGCATACCTCTCTAAAACATTTACAAACAGATCTCCTACTACCAACACCCTCACTTTCTTCACCTCTGCCATCTTCACTACACACAGCGTCTCTTCCTACAAAGAACAACTTCAACACCTGATTGGCTAATCTACACAGTCCCCTTTCCATGCCAGACATACTGAGAAGCCCCGGATGTGGCACGCCTTGTCCGCAAACTACCGCAGTGTCCATGGATCCCGTAACACAGGGGCAGCCCTTTTTCCCGTTCCACATCACTCTCTGCACCACTCCCTCATTGGCTACACATATGCAGTCACACAACCAACCACCAATTACATCCAAGAACTCTACAATTAACTCTGTCATCACATTTCAGCACTTTAGATCTACTATTCATCACTCTGAGTACAAGTCTCCTGTGATTGCAAAACACCTGTATCAAAAACAACTGTAAAAATCTCCAAGATTTCTCCTTCCAGATTCATCGACATCTACATACATCAACACAAACGACAGGTATGAATATTGTGCGTACAGTACATTTGCAACTTGTTTATGAATGCATTTGAACAGGGTACCTGCCACTTACCCTGCATAATCTTCAAAAAAGCATACTGTCATTTCTCCCATCTCCTATCATAAAGTTCACTTGCAAATCTGTCTGCTTTCCAAGATTTCATTTACCCATATCACTCATTGTAATGTGCAAACTGTTATTCTCTTATTTCTTTCTGTCATTTTCACAACAACTTCCCCCTTAACACACTACTATGAAATTCCTAGAATACACACAGAACAGGAAACCAGCTTTTATCTTACCAAAGCATTACAAGTACATACATTGCATGCATTTCAACAGAGTGCCTGCCACTTACCATTCTTGCAATACCAAACACATGCATTTGTACATTCGGAACAGTGCCATTAATAATGTCGATAAATACATGAAATAACTGAAAGGTTTCCTCCACTCATTTAGCAAGCATCTATGCGTAGAAAAATTAATGGAATGCCACACACAAAAAAATTCTCCTTTTCAATCTGTACATCTGTCTAAACTTTTTTCACACCCTACTACAACTTCCACTAATCCATTTCCACATTTAATAGTGCGACAGCAACACATACACTTTCAAAAGTGCACCTCATAGGACACACTTATAAATATTCTACTAACCCCCTTAGCAATGATGCTGATGCTTCTAAATCCCCACTCATATAGAAAGCTGTGCAATTTAAAACATACAGTACCTCTTCCCGGAAAGAAATCTGTCTGCAAATGTAACTTATATATTCTTCAAGTGAAATTACTGTGCCATTAACACACATATGTACTAACTTCCTTCTTTTGCAATTGCAGTGAAGACCACACTCCTCAAAGCCAGTGGCGTCTCAAGTACAAAACAGAACCCAGAAGAAACCTACTCTTTGCATCCAACAAAGTAAGTTGAATACTGTTGTGGTGTTCTGACTGTTACGCAGTGTAGTGTTCTTCTATTGTAGAACAAACAATTGTATCAACACTACAGCATTAGATTAAGTATTACTGATTGCACCTCAGCAGGTGCACACTTTCTTTTGTCATCTGAACACCAGTATAGTAACACACAGATATGAATACAGCCTTCCCAACCTGAAGTAACAGCCCATTGCACAATAATAACACCTCTACATATATGCCTACCCTCATATCCAGACACTCATGCACAGTGCACACATACATTGCACAACCTTCCAACCCACACTTTCTTATTTCTCCAACAGACAAAAAAGAATGCCTACCAAAAAGCAACGCAGAAACAGAGCAAATCAAGCTAAAAGCGTACCAAATAGGCATCCGCCTCTAGCAGAATTCATACAAAAAGTTCAAACAAAACAGCTAATACAGTCAATAAGCCAAACTAAAGCGGCTTGAAGGAATGCAACTTTGAAAGTAGCCACAAGTAAGTATACCAAAAAAAATATTTTACAAAATATGTTCCACCACAGAGTCCTTCAGAACCTTATAAAAATAGGGGACAAATCATGCTCAACCCTTAAATCCTACTGCAGAAAACACATCCTGGAAGCTCTCATAGACAGTGAAATCCTTCTCAAAAGGAAATGATTTATATTTGTTTTAAACAGAATGAAACCACTAACAAAACTAATTATTAAACTACAATAAAGACTTTGCAACAGACGGAATATCAACAAAGAAAACTTTGCAAACATCTGTGCAGGTGAGTGGGGTCAAACCACCAGCACAGAGCCATATTTCAAGGAAGAAGCATACAAACAAAAGCAACCCAATTGCCATACATAACAGTGGACGAGGGTATGAAAAGTTTAACAATACCATCATGGAACAAGAAACGCTGCTCACAGAAATATCCCCAGCAAACTTAGCATCAACTCTCCATTCCACTGAACCAATACGTCCAGTCTACAAATGGCTGTGCACATCAATGTGTAACTTATGCAAAAAAGCTTTCATATCTTTACGACAGTTCCTCAATCAGTATGTGAAAGGCAAAGACAAATTAAAAATAAAACTTTTACAAACTATGGACTCCTGTCCAGTGCGCAAATACACAGGACTACGAGGACATTCATTAGCCTGCATTTCTGGACCTACTTGCAAAATCACCTTCCACCTTATCACAATGTTAGCAACACACCATTCAACTGTAAGAAATCTCATTCATAAACTGTACTATACAAAAAGTCCTACTTTAGCACTTGACCATTTAAATAACATTCTTCTACATGGTACAGCCAAAGAACTACTCAAAGAAATAGAGCACATCCAGAGCAAATATTTTGGAAGTGAAACCCACATACAAATTTCAATATCTTTATAACAGAGTAGCAAAAACCTTACAGACATCAACTTCTATTACACATATACAAAAAAGAAATACTAAAGTTTAAAAGCACATCGGGTGAAGTACCAAACCATGTGGTGTGTGTTGCCACAGAACTTGTTTTATAAAAAGAGCACAAAAACTGTAGACATAATGTACAAAATGTAAGAAAATGAGGAATCCAAGTGGTTCAAATTAGCTCTCTACCTTATAGCAGAACACAAATATGAAATTTTTACCCCTCAATTCTTTGCAGATACTGCACTGCCAAACTTGACAACAACCAAATAACTTCATGTGCTATAACTATTAACTTGAAAATATTCCCTCTACCAAACACACTCCAACAACTGAACTTGTATGAGAGCATTATAATTCAAACAGTGCACCCATTTCATGCAATAATACGCCTTCAACCAAAAGCAGAAAGACTACCTCCCTCTGCATTACTGAAAGACATTTATGGCAAAGTAGTTTATTTGCCATTAGATCTCAAAGAAAATGTAGAGGAGTGCAACAGCCAATAGATCAATCTTTGATTATCCTTAGAATGGCGCACCTACAAAAGACAAAAGAAATGGCAGCAACTAGTGGACTTACATAAAGTTAGAGAAGACATGCAATATCTAAAAGACAACAATGAATACTACAAAGAAATAAACATTGAAAAAAACCTGAGGGAAACCACTGAAATAATTCAAGACTCATCAGGAACGGGCCAATTTCAACTTCTAGATTCTACTACAGCATCCAGTATTTTAGACCATTACACAATTCACCCACTGCACTCCAAAGACACTGGAAACTTACCAAATGCGGCAAGCCAAAGGATCTCCAATCAGCATATGGGAAAAAAGTGTAGAAGCACAAGCCTTTCCTCTACTCTTTTCTACTGGAAAAGGAGGAAGGTACGATGAAAAACCCACACAAATAACAGCATCAGCATACCGCTCTTTACGAATGTATTCTGAAGACGCCAGATTCAGACAAAACATTGAATACATATTCCACCTTCTCTTTGAAAGTGTACTAGCAACTCTATGCTATGGAGTTGCACACACATTGAAAACAGGTACCAAATTCCAAAATATGTCTGCTATCCAGTTACTACAAAAGGTGGAAGAAAAAGATGAAGTTTTTACAGTCAAGCATTGCAAATATTTAAGCAAACATGCGTGGTACGAAAGAATACTGGTTCCGACGACATGCAGAAGTATGATGTATTAAATGAAACCATGGCCCATACACATGGTTTGTGACATTAAGTTGTGCAGAGGATGCATGGGAAGACTACATGATTTCCTATGCATAGCAAATAAAAACAAAATAAATATAGACATAAAAACACCAGGAGAACTCTGCTCTCTTGATCCTATAAATGTATCCAGATACTTCCATCATTGCTTTATTGCCATACTGCACTACATTTGTAATAAAACAGTTCCTCCCCTCGGAGAAATGCAACACTTCTTTTGGCGAGAAGAATACCAAGCCAGAGGTGCACCACACATCCACATGCTTTTGTGTATTAAAGATGCTCCTAAATTTGGTCTGGACAGTGATGCCACTGTTTTACAGTTCCATCACAAATATGTCTCTTGTGACCTACATGCACAAATTTAATAATTTCAAAGATACAAGTGTGGCAAGTATTGTCGGCGCAAATAAAAAACTAAGGGAAATACTACACCAAATGCTACTTCGGTTTCCCTAGACCAGTTTTAGCAAAAGGACAAGTGAACAACTTCATGTCTTCAGTTAGACATTGGGCCTCATCACAAGTTGGGCGTTAACACCGGTGCTATTAGCGCCAGCGTTAATAGCCCTACCGCCAAACCCCTGGCACTAATAGTGTGGGATCACGGGTTTGGCAGAACAGGTATTGCTAGACTGAGCCCATTCGGGAATTCCCAATTCCCCATTGGGATCTATGGGGAATTTTCACTCTCTTACCGCCGGTGGATTTCCCGCCGGCGGTAATAGCGTGAAATTTTCAGCGGACTTCCCCCCAGCTCAGAGCTGGGGAGAAATCCGCTGAAGCCCTGATTTGACGGACCCTTAAATCCGGCAGTAATAGCGCTACCGCCGGATTTAAGGGTTACTGCCAAACTCGTGATGAGGCCTATAGTGTCAAAGGTAAATCATCTTTTACTGCATAAAAAGCACAGAAGGATCAAAGTACATCAATGATTACGATACAATCATTGCCCTTTTTTGGAATGCAAATACAGATGTGCAGTATATAGCAGCCAATTCCACTGCAGTTGCACGATATGTCACAGCCTACATAACCAAAGCGGAGAAAACAGAGCTGAAAAAACTCTGGGACGACGTATCATCGGACAAAACACTGTCACAGAAATTGTACAGCTTTGGCATAAAAATGCTCTCCCATGGAGAATGTGGCTGCTACGAAGCCGCAGACCGTTTAACAGGCACTGCTTTGTATGGGAAATCTGAAAACATAGTATGGCTAAGCCATGGTCCTGCTAAATCTCCAGGAAAAGAGTTCTCAAATCATATGAGGACATAGAAACAATAGCCAAAAATGTTCCCAACAGCCAGGACATTTTGAAAAACAAGTTAATTGACACATACTACCCAAAAAAGGAGTACTGCTTTGGAAACCATGTGTCTATACCACATAGCCCAAAACTTCACATACCAAAATAATATTAAACCAGTTGAGAACATTAATATATATATATATATATATATATATATATATATATATATATATATATATATATATATATATATATATATATATATATATATATATATATATATAGTCAAGGGTTGTGAGGGCAGCCTAGTTAAACTTACCAAACACAGGCTCATTTACAATATGAAACTATCATTAAACACTCCTCAACATAAAGAACTGTATTACATAGCCCTACTGCAACTTTTTAAACCATGGAGAAAAGAAGATTTATTAGATACCAATGTCTCCTATGAAGATGCTTTCAAAGCAAATGAAAGCACTATAACAGATATACATTTTACGCAGTACAAAAACATGTTAGACAATGAACACCAATAAGAAGAAGAACTCCAGTCACAACTGAACATAGACACTCCTGACACAGTCAACCTTCTCTAACAGGAAGCCAAGAACCACTTGGACAGCCACTCATAGCAAATGAGGCAGAATTAGCCATGACTGAAGTAGAAAACACCATGTGCCAGTATGAAGGATCTACAGAAGACTTTGCTATACTCAAATCACAATTAAACAATGAACAGCATAGCATTTTCCTAGAAGTAACTAAACAAATTGAACATGGTATGCAGCACAAAACTAAAACTTGTACCTGTCAAGACTACAAACATATTCTGCTACATGTAAGTGGTCAAGCTAGTTCAAGGAAAACATTCTTAATAAAAATCATCAGAAAGTTCCTCCAACAATTGACAAACAACAAACTGTCAGCTGTTGTAACTGCCCTCACAGGTTTAGCTGCCTACAACATAGGCAGTGTCACTTTACACCAATTGGTACTCCTTCCAGTTGAACATCAAAACAAATTAGACTAATACAATCTTTCAGCAGAAGCTGCAATGGAACTAATCAGAGTTTTGATACAAATGCAAATTCTCCTAATAGGTGAGGTGAGCATGGTCTCCAACCTAATGCTGGCTTTGATTCACCTCAGATTACAAGAGGTCCTCAAAAAGACTTCAAATAGCTCTTTGGAGAAAAACACATTATTGTTTTTGGAGAGCTTCAATTAACACAAGTGAAAGGTGAACCTATTTTTAAAACCTTAGCGCACAAACTATGCTGTAAAACTCTTGGCAGCATAGGAAATGTAAATCTTTGGCAAAATTTCCAATACAAAGAACTAACTGAAAACATGCATCAGTCTGCAGACCTCACCGACGCCAACATTTTTAAAAGCATTAGAGTTGGTGGACTATCTAAGGAAGCACAATCTATATTAAATACCAGACACATCCATGCACTCTACGGGCATAACGCATGTGCTACTGATGTCATGGAACAATTAGCACACAAACATGTAAACTGTATGTCCTTGATGCCAACTCTTGCAAGCTATGCACAATTCAATGAAACAATGTTGAAAAAAGAAATGCAATCAATAGTTCACATTTACTCCACAGACAAACTGGACGGGCACGGTATGACACCACCCATGTGTGAACAAGCCACAGCAGGACTAAATACCTTAGAAAACTCTATCTCTAACACAGCTGGTTTAGAAACAATATTATCATTGTCTTTAAACTGTAGACTAATGCTAAAGTGTAACCTTGATGTGGAGCAAGGACTAGTTAATGGAGCACTTGGTACAGTTGTTGGCTTTCAAACAAACCCACGTGACAACAACATTCAGTTTGACAATATTCACTTTGACAAACTTTCAGAAGTTAA
This sequence comes from Ambystoma mexicanum, assembly GCF_040938575.1. Lineage (NCBI taxonomy): Eukaryota > Metazoa > Chordata > Amphibia > Caudata > Ambystomatidae > Ambystoma > Ambystoma mexicanum. The sequence goes on from NC_090926.1 coordinate 498,094,583, forward strand.
AAGGAGAGTTAAAAGGAGAGGACGCTCAACAGCCCAATTCCTTCTTTTCAAAGACATGAATGTACGCAGAGAACAATTCATAAATCACAAGGTCTTACCCTAGATCAAGGATTGATAGATATTGGCAGCACAGTGTTTAAAGAAGGCATGAGCTATGTAGCGCTGTCATGCCTACATACACTTGAAGGAATATTTCTGGTCAATTTTGATGCAAGTAAAGTAAACACTGATATTCCTTGCATTGAAGAGTACAAAAGACTATGTGCACTCTACGCACCCCATCTGAAAACTTACCCTGTTCTCAAAAAAGTAAAACTTTGTAAAAGAAAACTAGTGCAGACTTAACTTATACTGGATTTCACAACAATGCCTCCAAATAAATTAAAACCAGCTGGTACTTCATAAATTACCACAACCAAAGAAGGATCCACTGAAAAGAAAAATGCATACCAAACTGCACAAACACCCCAACTACCTCTTCAATGAAAAAATGTGCGCCTCCATCAAATGACTCAGCCACAGGGCTGTCTGGTCCTTTCAAATTTTCCAATACAACTGGTATAAATTGCTATGCAAATATAGCAATCAATATTCTATTCCAATTTCTACCAATTGTTGAAAACATTTACTTAAACGGGAAAGAGCAATTATGTTTGCAAATGTTAGTCTTTCACAGAAATGCAACTAACAATCCTGACAACACTTACAGTGTTTCTGGAATTAGGCAGGAATTGGACTACTGTGCTGGAATGGTGAGACTCACTATAAATATACAAGAATTTCTAATGTACTTACTACAAGTACTGGAAAACAAAAACATATTTATAAATGAAATCTTTCAGATTGTATACATGTAGAAACATATATGCACTCTCTGCAGCCATGTAATGGAAGAACACATCCCTAATGAACAATTTGTGTATGTATCCATACCTAACTGTGAATCCATTCCATTTCAGCAGCTTGTACAACATGCAAACCCTGGCAAATTATGTACTACTTACAAGACTGATAATTGTCCCACCTTACATATACAGTGACATAGCAAATAAGTACCATCTGCATTGTAATGCTTTTGCATTACAATGCAGATGGTACCAAAAACAACTGCAAGCTGACTGGATTCACACATGGACACGTATTACTTGGCAAGAAAACATTCACAAGAGTAGGCATATTCTACCATGCAGGTGCCACAACCAATGCAAGCACTATACTGCATACAATAAAAAGAAATGTGGGTGATGCACATGTAATGATACTTTCATTACTCCAAAAAGAGATTACCACACAATCTTGTGAACACTTACTTAATATTCTTAAAACCCAAATGTATTCACTAATCTGAGTATGAGCATATACAAAATGTCCTCAAAAATGTCCTCAGTAACCTTTAAATTCACAAACTAATAGAATAAGGCAACAGCTATCTAACAGTGAAACTATACATCCATCAAGAAGAGAAAACATGCTTGAAAACATACCCTTCAAAAGTGAAAAACTGTAAACAGTTAGAATATGCCAACTGGTATCTAACTACAAGCAGAATACTGCAATATACATTTTTCACAGGAAACCCTGCAACACTAATTACGTATAGAAATACGCTCAACAACTTCAAAACTATCAACAGTTAGAATACTCCTACAGGTACCTAACTGCCCCATAATTCGGCAACACTGCTGAGCAATACCACAGTACTTACAAAAGATCAACAACCAAACAGATAAATAAATACTGCTAAAATGCAACAAGAAATTAACAATTAGAATACGCCAACTGGTATCTAACTTCAACAATAGTACCACCACTTCCAAACCAAAAACCATATACCTTTTAAATTCCTCCTACTACAATCGACCACCGAAAAAGACTGTACCATATTACAAGTAATACAGGTAGAAAGGTTTTTTTTTTAATCCTGCATGGATTTTTTTTCCCACAGACCCAATGATTATACCTACAAACACAGCAACTGAGCACATTGCACAGTACACTGGTTCGAAGCATAGTACTTGTAATGTACTAACTATGAGGGTCCACAAAGTACACAAATGTCTGCTATGCAATGCAATAACTCATTACAAACTACCTACCCTAACAAGTGATCTTTTCTTTTATCACAGCGAATGACAAAAATATTTCTGCTACATTTCCCCATACCATGCAAAGAACTGCATACAGCCTCAACAATGCAGGAAGTATACAATGATTGGAGTCACAACATTCAGTGCATACCTGTATTATACTATGATAGTTGTATCCAGCCATACAATATCATACACCCAACATTCTGAACACAGTCCAACAAACCAACTACCACACACCATGTCCACTTTCCTACAAATACTATTATACTACTGGCAGCCAGTGGGCAAACTCTTGCAACCCACATACCACTGTCAAAATGTTTGTGTGCATGAGTGTGTTATGCTGTGGTGGTTGTGGCCAGGGCCTAGAGTATTGAGAGCATGGCCTCCGGCATCTGGCCATGCACCCTCGACTCTAGGCCCTGGCCACAACCACCACAGCATAACACACCCATGCAAACAAACACCTACCCACTAACCACAACCCAAAAACATAACACAATCACCTCAAGACCTATCCACTTCACTTAACATACTAAAACAGTAATTGCAGCCAAAGCACAAACTCGTCAATGCATGCCCTCTTCACCCAATACTCTACTAACTACCCAAAGCAATACATCATAACATAGCAAAATACCCAACAATCTGGCCAGTGGTTATTATGTCCACGGACTGCTGTGGTAAACTCGGACCCCACAATCACAACATGGCCTTCTTCCACCAAAACAAATACAGCATTTGACCCATCTTTCACTCCCCCACCCTCTCCAGCCACTCTTCCACACCAACACACTGCCCAAAATTGGATTTCGGCTCTGTTTGATGCTGTGCTGTCTGCGGATATCCATGAATCCAACATGGCGGGCGCATCGGGGCGCACCTCACACTTTACTCCAACCAATCTGCAAACACGTTATGTGTCAGAGGACACAACAGTGCCTTTCTAACCAATCAGAGTCCTGTCCGCAAAGCGAACAGGGAAGTGAGTCTGCGGAGTGGACCAAGATATCACACCATTTTTTGGACCTACTTTTTGGTCGTTTTAAAAAACTACTGTATGGATTTTGACCAAATTTACAAAAGCACACCTTTGGGACCAAGCCACCAATCCTGCCGCACATTTGGTGAAAATCCATCCAGAGGTTTGGGCTGTAGGTGTGAGCAAAGTTTTTCTCCATTCAGTCTATGGTAGCGGGCGTGTAGTTATGGTTACGTTGCTAAACTTAACCATGGCTTATAACTTCTCTCCCCCTGGACAAAACCTCACAAAACTTTGTAAAAATTCAGAGCGGGCAATATACTTTTTTTTGCAGTTTAGTGAGGATTCGTCCAGGGGGAGCAAAGTTATAAGCCACACAAAAAGTGCTCTTCATATGAGTTTAGCAACTTAACCATAACAACACGGCCGCTACCATGGGCCGTGTAATTATATATATATATATATATATATATATATATATATATATATATATATATACAGCGAAAAGGAGGAACTCCGTGTCGTGGAAAATAGAAAAAAGAAAAACAAAGAAACTTGAGGTCAAGTGGCTACAAGTTTATTAAACTTTTAAAAACAACATACAGCAGAGGCCGGACACCTATGAGACATGTCCTGTTGATGCATTTCGCGCTTCACATAGCGTTTGTTCACAAACATGGGGCAAGGTAACATGGGCTTAAATTCATGAAGTTAGTCCTTTCAATGTGTTGACTAATTACATAAGACTCTGTATAGAAAGATAATACCAACAACAGACATCTTGTAATGATATAACATTAAAACATGTCATGCACAGTTGAAATATACAGACAGTGTTAAAAATCAGATAATAAGTAAGTCATGCCATAACATTTTTTGCAGTAGGTTGGGCTACAGGAGAGGAAAGAGAGGGGAGGGGAAAAACTTTACATGGTGCTGCAATGACAGAATGAAACCCAAAGTGGGTACACTGATCAATAATTGAAATTAATGATTAAATAAGCGACACCACATTATTGCACATCTATCGTGACATCCTGTCAACATAAGCCAAGCTTGTATACTCTTGGCTAATGAAAATAACCCTCCATAGGGATCAACCACAATTTCAAGTCAAAAGGAAAAAACACTGCCAAAAGTGCCCATCGCACTATTAGTGACGTTAGTCAACATAATGGAGTGGAAGTACATGAGTCAAGACACATGAGTCATGACACACAAATAACGCCTCCCAAAAATAAATCTAAAAATCTATAAAGTGCAAGTGCTGGTCAATCTATACGATCAATAGGAAGCAATAAAGTGCATAATGAAAATGATGTATCTAAAATTATCACAATATGTTGTGACTAAACGGACGGCAGAGTGCAGCAGCAAGCTAACAAGCCACCCGGATAATAGATGCACCCAACCCGGGAAGAAAACTTGAGCCTAAGGCTACAGGCCTTCTTCATATCTTCAACAAGGAAATGAAAAACAGTTTGAGGCTTACGCCTCCAACCAATTCTTCACTATTAAGATACCACAAGCTCAGACCTGTTTATGGTCGAAACATGTGTCGGCACTCTTTGATGATTAACACTTTTTCAATAAATCACAAATAAGACGCAAAACAATAACGTGTGGACTTTACCTACTACACCAAAAAGAATGAATGAAGCAAATGCATACAATCATATACACCAGTGCCGTATGAGTAGAAACAACAACCAAATTGCATTGACCCATTCATAAAGAGAGGCTGAACGTGGGGGTAGAGAGAAGGGTAACCGTCCAATCCGGGTTGCGAGAATTCTTGAAGGGCATCGCCCAGCATTCGAATTTTGATGGTGTCATCACTGGTATATAAAGTGAAACAGCACAGGTGATTTTTGTTAAAATTCTAAATTAACAAAGCTCATTCTCAGTGTGCGCTGAAAACTATAGACTGTAATTCAATTGGGTAATCGTATGGGTCCATCTTCCCCAACACAGGCCTTTAAGAGGAGGGTGTGGGGGGATCTGAAATTCAAAATTCTGAAATCATGCCAGTTATTTCTATCCTGCTTCCCTAACACTGGCCTTTAAGTGGAAGGTGGAGGGGGGAGCCTGTAATGCAAAATTCTCAAATCATCCTCTTTTTTTCTGTCCAGCTTCCCCATCACAGGCCTTTAAGTGGAGGGGGGCTAAAATCCAACATCCTCAAATCATCCCACATTTTTCTGTCCAGCGTCCCTACCACAGGCCTTTAAGCAGGGGGTGGACTGAATTCCAAAATTCTCAAAGTATCCCCTTTTTGTCTGTACAGGTTCCCCAACACAGGCCTTTAAGTGGAGTCCGGGGGTCTGAAATCCAAAATTCTCAAATCATCCCAATTTTTACTGTTCATCCTCCCCAACAAAGATCTTTCAGTGAGGGGGTCTGAAAACAAACCACAAATCACCCTGTTTTTATTTTAAACCAAAAGTGTGGATGAAATCATAATTGCCATATGCATTTGTACCAATCAATAAATCAAACTGCTAGCCGTTTAAGAGTGCAAGAACATCGAAATTGCACAGCACTATAGATGTAAATGGTTTGGGTTCATTAACCAGTTTGATAATTTTTTGAAGTGAAATCTGTATAAAGTAAAGTATTCTGATTTGTGTTTTTCCGATCCAACTTGCGTGATTCATTTTTGTAACAAGAAGTTTAATTGTGAGCCACAAAGAAGGGAGTGTGTGTTGTTTTAGTGTGATCTCTGTTACCTTTCTTCCAAATGAATGCAACTATATGTCCTATACCCAGCCTGGTTCTTAACACAATGTGGGCACATGTGGGGAGATTTGTGTGACTCTATATGAGTCTTCAGTAAGGCCAGCACTAAAAAAAACTTAAGCGAGAATTGAAGTGTGCATTAATTGGGGGTGGGAAGGAACTCCCCAGGTAAAGGGTGGTCTCAATATAATGCAACAATTTGGTGTAGGATGCACCATGCAAAGGCTGGGCTAGGCGACTATGGAAAAGATTCTGTTTTATTGTGTGAGGGAATTGTGTTTCCCAATGTGTAGAAATCAGCAAAACATATCCAGCCATTTTCTTTGGGCTCCCATGCACCGCTCTGAGAATAACGCTACAGTTCAGAGCAGCTCGGTTCTGCCCGGTAATGCTTGAAAGAAACTCTTATAGATGCCAGTCACCACCAGTACAAAGCAACACCATGAGGCCTGTCAAACCGATATGTTGCAGCATTGCCACACTTCAATAAGGGTCTGCCTAAATCTGATCATGAGATCTGTCCATTTTTCTTGTTGGTTGTTTCCAAAGACTGTAATGAAGATGGTCTCAACAATAAATGCCAGCATTGCCACTGTATAATACATGTTCATTCTCAAAGAAAACATGAGGTCTGTCTCATCAATATTGCCCTTCGCTGCCCCCCTTCGAACTGCTACTTCTCAAATCAATGCCTGCAGCCTGTCCCACTAAATGGCCACGCTAGCCCCAGTTATGCATCATGTCTCTCTCAGAGCCAGCTAACTGCACCTGTCTCCGCATATACACACACGCAGACACATACGTGAAAACACGCACATACTCAAACACACACACACACATGTATACAAACATGAATGCAAACAAATAGAACTTTTTCCATTTGTGACCCTAATAGCCAGAAATGCTTCATTGTTTCACATCTGAAATATATGAAGTCGCCTTAAACTATCCTATAGGTATTGCTAAGCTCCTTACTTACACACTTCCAGATAAGTATATTTGGTAAACCCGCTTATTGTTTGACATAGGTTTGCATCCCCTTGGTATGCACAATTTACACACTTTTGCACATCATTCAGCCATAACACTTAAGGAGCGCTAGCACATTTGAGAGGAAAGGGACTCACAGTTTGTAATGTCTGCTGCAGCCAATAATTAAACTGATGCTTGTAAGAGGTGCATTCTTGGATGAAAAAAAAACAAGCATGAGAAAAAAAAATGTGATTCCCTCGAGGCATAGGGCCTGATTCACAGACCGTTTTTTCAATCGGATTGCACCATTATAGAGCGCTTTTGTGAATCAGGCTGTCATTTTGGAAAGTCCCAGCACTTCTCCACAATGTGCTGATTTTCGCCACTGTGCTGCTTTTACGTGTGCAACCTCCTCCCCACAACGTTTAGAAATGGCCTGTGGCTACGTTTAAAAAAATTAGGAACTTAAGGTTGTGCATACAGGTCTCAAAGCAATAGTTATTAAAGGTTAGACCGATGGCCTATCATCATAAAGAAGCATTGATCCAAAGTCACAGGTACACGCATGCCAACAGATGTTGGTCTTTAGTGCTGATGCAGGTAGGCTATGGCCGCATAGCTGCAGAGCGTTAGGCTCTGCGGAATGCACTGCAGTTCTCAAGTCATTTCGTTCTGCATCAGCCTCAGCATAATCTAGAGGCGAGTAATAAGATTGATGCAAAAGGTTTTATTGGACAGCTCTGGGGAAAACCCTGTGGAGGTTTTCATTGACATGGGAGCATCAATCCTGCGCAGTAAATATTGCGCAAATTGCACAGGGAGAATCGAGGCCTTAAAAAACAAGTAAATCATGCGATCCAGGCTGCGGTAGATTGCTTATTGGAAAACCAAAGCCCGCCAGTGGCACTGACCCACAAGTGAAAAAGTAATTCACTCATTTGCAAAGGTTCTTCCCAATGAATTCTAATGCCAACATCTGAATCAAGACAAACTTTTGTTTTTCAACTTTTAAAACACTGCACACTGTTTTACCTTGCATGTTACACATGCAAGGTAAAACGATATGCATGTACATGTATGCGTAACTCATGGCATCATTGTGGTAAATAAGAAGAAAATCAACCGACTGGTTCTTCAGCACTGTAGTTCAGCCCAGACCACCGATATGACCTCTTAGCATTAGGCATACCAGTATGGAGGGCACAGAAGGGAGCAACCATCATAAGGATGAAACCTGAAAGGTGACAGATCCTAATGGCCTCATCACAAGTTGGGTGGTATCCCCGGTGGTATTACCGCTGGGGCTATTACTGTTACCACCAAACCCCCGGTGATATTAGCGCCGGATCACGGGTGTGGCAGAACTGTAAGTCCCCATTCCCATTGGGCCCATTCAGGAATTTCCCATTCCTCATTGGGCCCAATGGGGAATTCTCGGCGCTACTACCGCTGGCGGTATTAGCGTGGAAATAATAGCACCGGAAATGGACAAAATCGCAGCGGATTTGCCCCCAGCTCAGAGCTGGCGATAAATCCTGCCAAACCTGTGATTTGGCAGACCCTTAAATGCAGCAGTAATAGTGTTACCACCGCATTTAAGGGTTACCGTCAAACTCGTGATGAGGCAGTTAGTGTGGAAGTGGAAACCCATATGCTACTTAGCTGATGATCGGGTTTCAAGCGGCTTTGGCTCACTGATGTGGGTTTGGGAACCTTCTTTGATGCTAGCAGATTTGAGCATGCAAGGCAGTGTGCAGGACCAGGTTAAGCATTCCTCCCTTACTGGTGAGCATAGCCTCCTGCCTTCTGACTCGGCATCTTCTGAGGATTGTTGGCATGTGTCCTGTGTATGCTACAGGTGAGACCTGCATCTAGTCAGACAATGAGTATATGCCCTGTGGTTGAGAATCCCTGGCGCTTCTGCTTGGCACCAACTATTTGAGCACTCGTGGCTGCTGCTGTCTGGAACCAAATAGGAACATTGGTGTTCTACTCTGCCTTTGAGGCCCATGGAGAGTTGATAGCATCTGATATTGGCTTTTGCACCTGTGCTGTTGGTCCGAAGCTCCAGCACTGCTGGTGAGGTGTTGTGGAAGGAAGTTGTAGAAGCAAGCCCTGGAAGCATGTCGAGTTGGCATTTTGGGAGGCGCAGAAGTGGGATGGAAGGAAAAGATAAGGGTCGTTTCTGGTGTCAGGGCAGCATGAGTATGTCACCACGACATGCCAGTGGATGCATGGTGCTGGAAGTCTCCCAACCAGACAAGAGTCTCGGGCACACCCAATCCCAGGGTTATAAAAGTGGGAAGGAAGTCGAGCACCCCCTCTTTGCTGTCATTGCAACTGAGGAGACAGTGCTCCTGATGGCAGCATTGCTGTCTTTCTTTATTGAATAGATCGTTGATTGCTTGGGAACATCCAGAGGTTGACCGTTTCTGTGGCGGCCTGGCAGAGGTTGTAGTTCTAATTGATTATTTATGACATGCTTAATACCCAGAGGTTTCTAAGCACCGACCCAGGATTGAACCTGTGTTGTTCAGTGTTCTCTTGTTTCCAAGGCAAGCACGTTGCCCCTGAGCTATCCTCCCCATGATCAATATGCAGGAAGCAATGGTTTGTTGGTCTGAAGGCATGGGATTCACTTGGGGAGGTGACGCTTGGACTGGACTGCATAGATCTCCTGAGGTAAAAATTCAGTCTCCCATACATTTTCTGAATCCTGCTTGTGGGTGAGAATGGCTCTGGATCAGATTTGGGGGTTAGAAATCAGCATTTCCTTTGTTTGATATGGTATATAATGAAACTAGCGCAAAGTACCTGCACTCCTGCAGGTCGCTGTTCTGAGTTGCTTATCACCTGATGTTCTTTGCAGTCTGAAGTAAACTGTACTGAGAATGGGTGCATGTGGCTTGTTGACATACCCTGGAACAGACGTGGAGGGTAGGGGAGACAAAAGCTGTCATGCTGCAGCATATTGGAACCTTCTGTGCTCACTCCACGCCTGTCACCTCACCCTGGCACGGTGCAGTGCATTGCGGTGTGTTACAGTGAACATTTCTCAGAAACTGTGCGTCCTAGGTCCTGGAAAATGTGGTCTCCTATTTGGCATTTGGGTTGTGTTCCTCATATCAAGACACTTAAAATGAGCTTTGTCTGGTCCTTCTGCGTGACCACATTGATGTTTCGCTGTTTTCAGGCAAACCATCTCATGTGTGAAAGGGCTGAATTCTGGGGAAAGGCTTGGGGTATCCAAATGGCATGTAGCCAGCAATGTCTGCAGAGCCCTAACAGGTAACTAAGCAAAATGTGGTCCAGATTGGTAGAACGGTGTGGAATTGTATTGTGAAAATGCATTTATTTCAGGTTAGCCTAAAGCTCCCCTATTTTGTTTCATGCACTCACTCCAGCTTGCATCATTATTTGGAGTTGCAAGGAATCACCACGTAAGACTGCTGAGTTTGCTGTTGCAAAGAAATTAGCTTGTTGTTATTACGGCCTTGGATCTTGCACTGGCCTGACCAAGCTCAATCAAAACATGTTTATCTGCAGCTCTTTAATTGCGTGGGTCTCACAAATGCACGTACTCATAATGAGAATAGTTCATGACAGAGGAGATGTCCGGTTCTGTTCGTACCAGGAAAGGGTTATCCTAACAATCTGTAAAAACATGCTGCTACGCAAGTAACCTTGGGTCATGAAAACAGAGGATAATGTTGGTAGGAATGTTTTCCTTTTAGTGCAAACAGTCTGTTGTCTTGTAAGGTCAGAAAATTAGAATTTACAGGCATGAAAGCACTCACAGAAATCCCTATTCGTAGCATGGAGCTATAAACTATCTATGATATCTATGGCATCACACTTGCAGCAGAGCTCATGTAAACTGGGGTGCATAAAAGGATGTCATTTTCTTTCTGTAAGTTGGTAGCTTCTGCACAGGTATTGCTGGGTAGAACTTAGATCCACTTGCAGCAAATAAACATTGTTGTTTATACTCATCTCTTTTTCTGTTTGTCTCTTGTTTGCAATACAGTTACCAGATTTTGGTTTTACAATTGGTGCCCGGGATGTGGGCCCTCTCCAGGATGATCCATCATATTTTCAAGGACAGAGTGACCGTGATGGGACCACTGAGTACTGGGGATCCCTGACAAATCTGAGATGAAGTTTCTTGCAGCTACTACTACTCATCCACATTGGCCTCTCTCTGCTCAGTGATCATCTCAGCGAGGGTTCCAGACCATCTCTTGGCCTCAAGCTCAGAGATCGTATCTCTCCAGTACTGAAATCACTGCACTGGCTCCCAGTGGCAGCGAGGATTAAGTTCAAAACCCTATGCATTGTCCACAAGGCTTTCTGGGGCCTGGGCCCTCAATACATTCAACTCTCTCTTTGAAATATTTTCATTTTCAAGCTCTTCGCTCCTCCTCCTCCAACTCCCTCAGGGTCAGTCACTTCTCCAAGCAACGAGTTAGTGGTAGATCTCTTTCCTCAGCTGGGGCCCTCCTCTGGACCAGCCTCCCTGCCTCTCTGAAACTTGAGGAGAACCATCTCCAATTTCGGAAGCACCTCAAGGCCTTCCTCTTTGCTTCCACTTTCTTTCTTCCTCTCTCCTGCTGAAACTGCACTGGTCACCTGGCTACCCTCTAATCTCGGGCCCAGTTGCACACCGGCACTGCCCCTCTGGCAACGCTTGCACTTGGGGTCTGTTTCTGTATCCCTACAGACTATGACTATGATTCCTGTCCAAGCCACTCATTTTTCTGTGGTAGATTGAAAGAACACATTTTTTTAGCATACCGATACATGCTGACAGTAGGTACTTATTCACCATTGCTCAGGGAGGGTTATTTACATTCACTAGAATACCACAAGGATACACTGACAGCCCAAGCACTTATAGTAGAGATCTCAAGGAAAAACTGGACACTTTAGAATTACCTTCATCTTTCACATTGATACAGTACATTGATGATCTACTTATCACTGTGTATTATGAGGAAGCTTGCAAGGAGGGCTACGTGATGTAGTTAACATACTTGGCTAACAACGGCCCCCAGGCTTCTTTAAAGAACTTCAAATAGTGTCAACAGGAGGTTGCCTACTTAGGATACCTCCTGTGGAAGGAGGCTAGGCGTCGTACACCAGAAAGAATGCAAGCTATCTCTGACATGGCGGTTCCAAACACACAAACTGAGGTTTGAACTTTTATCGGGATGGCTTCCTATTGCAGGCAATGGATTCTGAATCCCTCCCTTTTTATTAAAACATTGTTAGCACTAACAAAAAGAGATGTAGCTCTACCTCTACCTTGGGATATAGCTTGTCAAGATGCTTTTCATATGCTTAAAACTGCTCTGTATTCCGCGCCTGTATTGGGCACACCAAATTACACGAAGGAGTTGGTTTTATTTGTGCATGAAAGAGATGGTTGTGCTTTGGCTCTTTTAATGCAGGAACATGGGGTAAGGACCAGGCAGTGTGGCAATCTTTCCTCCACGTTGGACCCTGTTGCATGTGCTTCACCAAAATGGCTGCTGTGGCGGCTGCCACTGCATCAGTAAAACATAGCAAAGGCATGGTTTTGGGTCACTCCTTAACTGGCATGGTCCCTCACTCAGTAGATGTACTATTGAACGGAATGCAAACACAGCCTCTCACATCTGCTCAACTCACTAGATATGAGCTAATTTTGTTGGCAACTCACATTAACATTAAATTATGTAACACGTTAAACCGAGCTGAACTGTTACCTCCCCTAGAGGAGAGTCACATTCTTGATACCAATCATGATTGCATTTTTATCGCTGAAAATGAAATAAAAGGGAACATCAATTTGACTGACACACCTCTGCTATCTACATATGGAGAAACATTTGGGATGGTTTGTGCTTTAAACTTCCAGATGGCACGTCTACTGCTGCCTATGCAATCACCACACTAGATAATGTGGTAGTAACTATGAGGATTCCTTACAAAACCGCCCAAGCAGCCAAAATAATTGCCCTGACTTGAGCATGTGAAGTATCTCAAGGGTTGAAAGTAAATATTTATATGGACAGCCAGTATGCCTTTGGTGTAGCTCACAATTTTGGGAAGCTATGGGCTGAAAGGGGATTTCTGACATCCCATGGCACCAAGATTTAGCATGGTCCCTTTATAGTGCAGATTATATTAGCACTAGCATTACCTGTACAGCTAGAAAAAATGAAATGAGCAGCCCGCTAGAAAATCACTGACAGTATTGGGAAAGGCAATGCTTTTGCAGACCGAATTGCCAAACAAACAGCCACAGACTTACAGTCTGGAATGTACATATTGGGCCCTGCTAGATGGGTCCCTTAGAGCGGGATGTGGAAGAGGGCGTTAGCAGCGTGAAAGAGATTCAGGCCAAGGCCACAGCTGAAGAAGTCAAAGAGTGGGGATCGAGACCAGCCCTCCTAGATGAGGAAGGTTGTTGGGTTAACCATGACAAATAGAGATGGATGGTACCTAATGCAAGCTATAGTGACCATGGCCCATGGCCCAGCCCACATAAGTTCAAAAGGCATTTGTAAATAACTAGACCCTGTATAGAGGAACTCCAACATACCCAAAATAGCGGACAGACTTATCAAGAATTATATTTTCTATTTACAGCATAACATTGGGAAAGGAACACCAGTACCTAAGGACAACTTTGGTCCACCTTCCATGGTAGACCTTTATAACCAGAACCTTCTTCAAGCCTTAGACCAAATAGCTCCACTCAAATTGAGGAAAGCTAAGCCTCCTGAAGATCTAAAAAAATGGTTCTGGCTAAACTTGAAAGCCTTACATAAATTCCAAAGATGTTCAGAAGCCATCTGGAAAAAAAAAAACTTCAGCCCAGAACAAGGAAAACTTCAACATTGCCTCCAACACCTATGAAAACGCCATCTTGCGAACTAAAAGCTACAACTTCAATAATAGAATCCAAAATGCCAAGTCTAGCTCCAAAGAGCTCATCTCCATTTTCAAAGAGTTGGAGTCCCCTACCTCTCCACCAGACTCATGCAACAACGATTCTCTATGGTGTGCCAATATTCAAAAGGCACTTCTAGCACAATTGCACTATTACAAATGAAAATTGAAGCCAAAAAACTCAGCCTTGCATCCAATGTCAAATTAAGCGAATCCCATTCCTTACCTTCTAAATGTTGCAGCCCATTTAAATTCTCCCCAGTCACCTCCAAAGAGGTAGAAGCTACAATTGCTAGCCTCAAACCATCAAGATGCTCATCTGCCCAGCCACAATTATTAAAGAGGGCTCAAAGGAATTTGCTCCCTTCATCACATCCTTCATTAATTCCTCCTCTACCTCTTGTTCTATCCCAAATAATCTCAAAGACGCCTGGGTCATGCCTCTTCTCAAAAAACCCAATCTCGAGCCTACCATTCTAGACAACTACAGACACATTACAACTGTCCCTTTTCTCTTGAAAATACTGGACAAATCAGCCTATATCCAAATACAGAACCATCTTGAAACATACAATCTTCTCGGCCTCCAGCGATTCGGATTTGGACCCAGACACAGCACATAGACAGCCCTGTTGGACTTGAAAATCCAGATGGACAAAGCCAAAGATAATGGAAATCCTGCCTTACTCCTCTTACTTGACTTATTGGCAGCTTTCGATTTCGTTGATCACAACAGCTTAACCACTCATCTGACCACAGCAGCCTCTTTCTCCCCCAAAGCAGCTGCGTGGGTCCAATCCTTCCTCTCAGACAGAACAATTAGGGTCTTTTCTCCATCAGAATCAGCAGAACCCTCTCCAGTCACATGTGGAGTCCCACAGGACTCCTGCATCTCACCAACCCTATACAATATCTTTTCAAAGCTCTTATTCGACCACTTACATGAGCTGGGCGTCCCTTACACAAATTATGCAGATGATATGCAAATTCTCATCACCCTCCCCGGATCATGCGACAAAAACTCTACATTCCTAAATGAAATATACCTCAAAATTCAAGCATGGATGGCCGAGCATGGTCTTTGTCTCAACGACGACAAGACCGAGCTACTGCTTATTGGCTCTAGGCAATGCCTCAACAAACTCGATCCTCAATATACATCCTTTAATATTGACGGGAACGACATGAAAGTGTCCAAGGATGCCAAAACATCAGGAATCTATTTAGACATCACACTCTCCCTCTTTAGACAAGTCAACGCAACTGCCTCAGCAACTGCCTATACTTCCAAATTAATGAAACCCATGCAGAGCCTTCTTGTACAAGGTTAGCATTATCACTCTGGCTAGAGCTCTTATACTCTCTAATTGGACTATCATAATACCCTATACTTAGGTACCAGCAAGCGTAATTTAAATAAGTTACACGTGTTGCAAAATAATGCCCTCAGATCAGCTCTAACCATTCCTCACTCTAACCACATGTCACAAGAGACACACAACGCTAACTGTATTCCGATACAAGATAAGATCACATTCAGAACCTTAATGATCACGCATAAATGCCAATCAAATGCGGCCCCTAAGTACCTGGTTGATACATTTTCTAGAAAGGAAGCCTCTAGACCCACCAGAGCGAACTACCTCCAATGCCTCAACATTCCAAAATTCAAATTATCTAAAGCAGGCGGGTCCAGTTTCCAGGTGCTGGCAGCTAAGACCTGGAACCCTCTGCCCCGTGCCTTAAGAGTCGAACCTTCCTTCCCGCCCTTAAGAAATAAGGTAAAATCCTGGCTCTTCGTCCAACTGAACAAGCATATTAGGCCCATATTGATGTTGCAGTTAAGTCCACACTATTTATCTATGTTTAGATTATGTACTTTTAAATGACCCTTGCCTAGCTTTGTAACACTAGGCTATTTCTTCATAGCCCTCTTGCTAGAACTATTTCCACACCTGTACATAACTTTGTATATAACTGTACATTTCCTCCCAAATCATGTTATTCAAATTGCAATACAAATCAATCTGCCTAGACTGTATATAACTGTATCTTGTTGTCAATGTATTAGAACACTGTGTTTTCCTGTTTCCATAGTGCTATCATGGAACTTGTAACATTTGTTGCACATATAAGGAAAAGTGTTCAGATACCTTCGGGTTCGGTGCGCTATATAAACAAATAAACTAAACTAAACTGAACATGCCCTTTGATGTAATCAACTTTGATTTCATTGAGGAAGGATGTCAGAATGTTAACTACGTTCTAGTGGTAGTTTGTGCATTTAACAAATGGGTTGAAGCTTTCCCTCTGAAAGATAACACTGCAATGTCAACAGCAAAAGTAATGCTAAAAGAGGACTTTCCCAATTTTGGTTTTCCACGGGTAATCTGGTTGGCCAATGGTTCACACTTTATAGCATCAGTCACCAAGTATGTGTGTGAGGGATTACAGATAAGAAAGAAATGTCATTCTGCAAACCATCCACAATTGGCTGCATTAGTTGAGAGACACAACAGTACCTTAAAGAACAAGCTAGCAAAGATATCTGCAAACAGCCAGCTGCGTTCTGTAGGACTCCATGGGGATGGGGACCATGGAAACACTTGTTCCGTCTATGACAGAGCCGGTGTTTTCATGTCCGCCTGCAGGCGGGTGGTGTTAATCCCGCCAGGTCAGACCTGGCAGGAGTGACACCTCCCACCTGCAGGACTCTGAATCAGCCAGTCCGGAAACAATGGTGGTGGCGGTTTTACCACCACCGTTGTTTCTGGACCAGCAGGGTAGTAATGAGGCCCAATGGTCCTCATTACGAGTCTGGTGATAACCGTGCCGGAAAAACAAGTAGGCTGCCGCTGGACCCGCAACACCATTCCGCCTCCGTGATTGCCGGAATCACAAGGGCATTACAACCCCGGTGACCCGGTAATTCCGGAGGCAGAACTTTGTAAATCCCCATTCCCATGGAGTCCCATGGGACTCCATGGGGATGGGGACCATGGAAACACAGGTTCCGTCTATGACAGAGCCGGTGTTTCCATGTCCGCCTGCAGGCGGTTGGTGTTAATCCCGCCAGGTCAGACCTGGTGGGAGTGACACCTCCCGCCTAAAGGACTCTGAATCAGCCAGTCTGGAAACAACAGTGGCATGGGTTTTACTGCCACCGTTGTTTCCGGACCGGCAGGGTTGTAATGAGGCCCTATGCCTCTGATTGGGGTTCACATAAGCGTTGAAATTGAACGTGTTACCACTGGAATGACCAGGTCCAAAGGATTGTGGTCAACTAGAGATACATGTGTGATTATAGCTATTGTGGCATGTATCGTACTTATATAAATGCCTGTTTTATGGTTTCTGGAGAGCTCACACCACCCTTAGCTCACCATTGCCCATGATCAGCTCCACTACTATGTTTCCTTTCTATGTACAGACATACACACTTCATCCCCTTGATCTTGAACACAGAGAGGGATATCTCAATGACACCTTTATAGGAATAATGAATGATACTCATGCAATACTGAACATACTTTCTGTCCTTGTTCTGATCAACGTTGCCATTATTTGCTGTTATTGCTACATACAAAGCTTACCTACTTTAGGACCTATCCTTTGCCATTGCTGTTCAAGAACTCTGAAACACTTACAACCTGGATGCCTGTCCCCTGGGAATGTAACAAATGCAGTAATTATGCAGGATATGGAAATTAAGAAATGTATGAATATCGATATGCACACATTTGATGATCTATAACAAAATGGCTTAGCTTAGGCTAAAAGGAGGTTTTGTGAAAATGCATTTATTTCTATTTAGCCTTAAGCTCCCCTGTTTTTTTTCATGCACTCACTCCATCTTGCATAAATCTCCTATTTGGAGCTGTAAGGAATCATCACACAAAAGCGCTGAGTTATCTGTTGCAAAGAAATGAGCTCATTGTTATTACAGCCTTGGATCTTGCACAGGTCAAACAAAGCACAATAAACATATTTTCGTCTGCAGCTCTTTAATTGCATGGGTCACACAAATGCATGTACTCATAATGAGAATAGTTCATGACACAAGAGATGTTCTGTTCTGTTTGTACCCGGAAAGGGTTATCCTAAACAAACTGTAAAAATATGTTGCTATGCAAGTAACCCTCAGTCATGAAAACAAAAGATGATGTTGCTAGGAATGTTTTCCTGTTAGTGCGAACTGTCTGTTGTCTTGTAAGGTCGAAAAGTTAGAAATCATTTACAGAAATCTATGTTTTCACAGAAAACCCTATGCGTAGAATGGAGCTGTAAACTATCTATGATATCTATGACATCACACTCGCAGTAGAACTCATGTAAACTGGGGTGCATAAAATGATGTCATTTTCTTTCTGTAAATTGCTCACTACTGCACAGCTATTGCTGGGTAGAACCTGAGTCGGCTTGAAGGGAATACACTTTGTTGTTTATACTCATCTCTGTATCTATTGGTCTCTTAACTTGTTTGCAGTACAGTTACGAGATTTTGGTTTTACAATTGATGCACGGAACGTGGGCCCTCTCCAGGATGATTCATCATATTTTCGAGGACAGAGGGACCGTGTTGAGACCACTGAGTACCGGGGATCCCTGCCAAATCTGAGACAAAGTTTCTCACAGCTGCTACTAGTGATCCACATCCGCCTCTCTCTGCCCAGCGTTCCTATCAGCGAGGGTTCCAGACCGTAGCTGTGCGACTACGTTTTGCCCCTTTGAAGACCACTAGCCACAGATTTTGTTTGAGGGGGGATGATTGTCTTGATTGAAATCAGGTGAGTTTGTTACGAGTTGGTATTACAAAAAAATATTTTGCAAAATATTTCCTAGGTGAGAAATACCATTTTGTGTAAAATGCCTGAGTTGTTGGACAATGTTGTGCTGTTGTAGAAAACAACCCACTGTGTTCGAATATGGACAGCCTGCCCCACCAGAAAGCCATTGTTTTTTAATAATCTTTGGCATCACCAGACCAGACATGTACCATATTTGCAGTGGCCTGATCTTGTGTCATTTGAACTAGAAAGGATGCAGTATTTGGAGTCAGTTTCCCCCTCCTCCTGCCCCTCTTCCAGCTCTGCCAACTTGTCCACCTTTTCTCCTATCACCCCTGCATGTGTCCCACACCTCCTGTCCAAAACTCACCCTACTGCTTCCCCCTCTGATGCCATCCCTACCTCCCTCATTCCCAAAATGTACCCCCTCCTTATTCCCTACCTATCCACCTTCTTCAACATCTGTCTCTCCTCTGCCGCCTTTCCTTCAGCTTTCAAACATGCTACCATAATCCTTATCCTGAAGAAACCTTCTGATAACCCTCTTCTTGCCTCCAACTTCCAGCAAATCTCCCTTCTCCCCTTTATTTCTAAGATCCTCGAGTGCCTTGACTACTCTCAACTTTCTGCTTTTGTCTCATCCCACTCCCTCCTCCCCACCTCTCAATCTGGTTTCCACCCTAAACACTCCACTGAGACAGCCCTTACCTATGTCCTCAACTCTCTCCTCACTGCTCGCTATGCTAAGCAATCTTCAATGCTCATCCTCCTTGACCTTTCTGCAGCTTTTGATGCGGTAGATCACCCCTTACTTCTTAGCACTCTGTCCTCCTTCGGCTTCAAAGACTCTTTTCTCTCCTGGCTCACCTCTTACCTCTCCAATCGATCCTTCACTGTCTCCTGTGGTGGCCGCACCTCCTCCAGCCTCCCCCTGAACTATGGCATCCCTCAGGGTTCCGTGCTGGCACCCTTTCTTTTCTCTCTCTATACCTCCCTTCTCTCCCCAGTCATCTCTTCATTCGGCATTTCCCACCACTTCTACGCTGATAACACCCAACTCTTTCTTTCCTTCTCTTCTTTCACATCTGACCTCCACCTCACTCTTTCTTCCTGCCTCATGGCCACTTTCTTTCCCTCAATACAGACAAGACTGAGGTGCTTTTCTTCCCTCCTAACACTCTTTCCCCTTCTCCCCCTCCCTTCATCCACTTTCCACCTTCCAACCTCCCCATATCTTCCAATGCCCGCAATCTCGGCCTCCACCTCGACTCCTCTCTCTCCTTCTCCAACCACATCTCACTAACCTCTCAAGCTTGTAGTCACCACCTCTATAACATCTGCAAGATCCGCTCCTCTCTCACATTCCATGCTTCCAAACTCCAACTCTAATCTACTCCCTTATTTTCTCCTGCCTCTTCTACTGCTCCTCTCTCCTCTTTGGGCTCCCTTTCTCTCACCTAACTCCCCTAAAATCCATCTACCACTCCTCACTCCTCCTCGGCCCTCGAGACTCTATCTCTTCCTCTCTCTCTCAACTTGACTGGCTTCCCTTCCTCTCACAACTGAAATTTAAATTCCTCTGTCTTGTTTTCAAATTTCTCCATGACCTGGCACCCCCCTACCTTTCCTCCCTCCTCTCATTTTACTCCCCCTCCCGCTCTCTCCGCTCAGCAAACCTCTACCTCCTCACTGTACCCCAGCCCCATGTGCCTCCTCACGCTTCCGCTCCTTCCAACTCTTGGCCCCCCTACACTGGAACTCCCTCCTGCTCTCCATCCACTCCACCCCTACCTACTCATCCTTCTGCCGCTCCCTGAAAGCCCATCTTCTTCAATCCCCCCTGACTTCCTTTCCCTACCCCTCCCCTCCTACCCTGCTTTCCCCCATCTTCTCTCCTTCCCCTCCAACCTTAAACTGGTAACAAATACTACTTAAGGGCAATGAGGACACCAGATCACTCCTCCTTCCCTTCCCCTCCCCCTCCCTCAAATTCTACACCATAACTCCCTTCACCCCCCCCTCCTCTACCCTCCCGTCCCCTCTCCCCCCCCTGAAAATAGTTCTGCTTATTGTTCTAATGACCTGTTCATGTCTGTAAAGGCGCTTTGGCTTAAAGCGCTATATAAATTCAATAAACATAAACATATTGCAGAAAAAGGCTAGGCAAGCTGCTTTTGATGCGCTTAGGGATTGGCGCAAAGAGGCAACCCAGCGCATCAAATTTGGACTGAAGCAAGGTCGCGAACATATGACCCAAACAGAAAAGGCTTTTGTTCATGACCAAAAGTAATAGGAAGACTGTGAAAGGGCAACAGATAGAGTAATACAGATAGACATATGCAAAATATAGCCATACAAAGAGCTGCACACAGCTGATAAGTTAGAGGATGCACTATTGAGTGAAAGACGAGAACGTCTGACTGCACCACCTCCCTATGTACCAGCGGTGCCTCGACCAGTGCTGCATGTACACGACAAAGAATCTTGGCCTGCTGCACCTCCCACATCGGAGCTCCTTAAGACTATGCAACATAGCACCCCTACCACTTCCAAATCCGATACTCCTCGTTTGCAATGTTCACACCCACTTAGTGATCGGAGAGCTAGGCTTTGTAGTACACTGACAGAGAATATAAAGACAATGTTAGAAGTAACAACAGAAGACTATATACTGGAAGGCACTGAATTAGCTGTCTCACATGGGTTGACTGACTACCATAACCCTGAACAAAACTATTTGTTAGAACACATGGGAAAAACACTTGTCGGATGTTGGTGGAAAGGAAAGGTTAGAGGGATAGAGGAATGAAAAAGGTGAAATGGATTCTCAGAGCATGTGAGCACTTTATATCTTCCAATGAAGTCTAGATACAAACCTTTCCCAGCATTATTAGTTAAAAACCAATTCATCACCTATGAGGGACAGTAAGAATAAAAGTCAATGGAATAAAAGAATCTGCAGGGAGCCAGGACCACCGAAGTCAATTGGAGCAAAGGCTATGGAGCTGAGGCACTTCTTACATAGAAAAAGTCTTGCACAAGGTTAGAGAGTTTGTTGAAGAAAAATCACTGTAGGGTCAGAAGCTGTTACACTTGTGAAAGTTAAAGCTGAGACCAACTCTAGTAAAGCAGCTACTGCAAGTCTCAACTGAGAAGAACAAGCTACAGACAATGAGGTATGTACCCCAAAGTCAGAACAGTACCTTTGGTTAGAGGAAGATGGTCCAGCTGGCTCCTGTCTGGTTGCAGCGATGCAGATCCTGTGTTCCTGGGCCTCAGTCATGGGGACAAGAGGGAGGACGTCTGGGGAATTCAATGGTTGGTGGCAGCTCAGGTTTTTTTTTCGGATCAGCGGTTTTTCGCGGTTTCAGTGCTCGGTAAACAGCACCACCGTGGATCTTGGACACCGGTTGGGCTTCCTTCACTCCTTGGGTCCTGCACTCTGGTGAGGTGACCCAAGCTCTGGTCATTCTGGTTCTGGAGCATCCTGTGGAGACTCCTGGTGCTTTTGGCCATCTTACAGACGTTGCACTCGACTACAGATTTCTCGACCCCTAGAACTCAGTTCCTGCAGCAGCAAAGAAGTACAGCCAGTCGGGGAAGGTCTTCCAGCAAAATTCATCTCAGGGTTAGTTGTTCCAACTAACACAAGGGAAGAAGTCGTCCTTTCTGGGGCTTCTATTGTCGATCAGAAAAAAACATTTTAGCACAGCAACAAGGCTTCAGCGGGCAGTTCAACAGTCCAGGAGGATGCAGCAAGATTTGTTCATAGTTTCTTCATCGGATTGTTCTTCCCAGTGGTCAACTCTGTCTTCAGTCCAAGAAGCCTCACCTTTTAAGCAGGTTTCTCCCATTCATGCACAGCCAAGATGTCACTCACACAGCAGGATGGCTGTCCTATAAGGACAGCCAGCCAATCAGGACTTGGTGCATTCAGGTTTCCCTGGAGACAAAGGACAGGGGTGTTTCGGGCACCTGCCTCATTTCCTGCCCTTGCAGACACACTGGAGCCAGAGGCAAGATTCAGTCCTGAAACCAAGATTCAGTCCTGAAACCCGCAAACGTAAAACAAACATAGGGCTCAACTTGGTTTGGCGTGCAGAGTAAAACCCAAGAAAGACCTCACAAACAAGAAATGGTGAAAAAAGAAGACCGGGCCATTTTGACACAATGGTCAGCCATGGATGCTATACTGCAGCTGAGGGTGCAGCCTGCCGTAGAAAAGCACAATGGTAGGAACATTAAACCACTGCCACCATCCATTTAAAGTAGTGAGGGTAACATATACAATGTTACATGTGTAAGTAGGAATAGAGGCTACTAAGTAATCCCCAGCACTTCACATAAGATGGGATGTGCTGGACCTACAAAGAGAAAAAGGTAAGTAAAGTCAACTTCACTTTACTATTCTTGGGAACAGTAGTTCACACAAGAAAAGGTATTTAAACCTTATGAGAAATCTAGAGGATTTCTCTTTGACACTGCACTGAAGATGCTGTGTGTCCCTATACAAAAAGTCGATGCTTATCGAGTTTGTCGAGCTTCAAAAATAAAGGAAACACATAATCCAAATCACGTCAAAACACACGAGAGAGTGAGAAAAAGGGCTCACTCATTCCTTGGTTAAAATTAAAGGTCCTAAAGTCCAGCAAAATACCTGGGGGTCTCGAAGGTGGGAGGATTTTACCACTAAAATGAAAAGTCTCCCTAACAGTCCCCTCCTCCTTGCACCCCTTCAGCACCTCATGGAACAGCCATCAGACATGCAGCCTGTTTCCCCATGAACTTGGACCTGTAGAACTTTGTGCACCCCTCAATAATATCTGTGAGTCATGGCTGGACACTGTTATGGCTTTTTCCACTAACCTAAACAGCTGTGGAACCAATATGTGTCTATGCCTTTCTTCCTTCCTTGCCTTACCTAATCCTTTGTTCATTGTATTTATATGCCCTGTGCAAATTCAAATCCTGGTGTGTTTTTAATATCTATGCACCCTTTTTTGCATTGCATTCTGTGTCCTTGTGCTACTTCCTATCCTGGTTTGTTTAATATCTCTGCACCATATTTTGCATTGAATTCTGTGCACTTGTGCAAATTCGAATCCTGGTGTGTTAAATATCTCTGCACCCTATTTTGCATTGTATTCTGTGCCCTTGTGTTCATTTGAATCCAGGTGTGTTTAATATCTCTAGATCCCTTTTTTATTGCATTGTGTGCCCTTGTGCAAATTCAAATCCTGGTGTGTTTTAATATCTCTGCACCCCATTTCGCATTACATTCTGTGCCCTTGTGTAAAATTGAATCCCGGTGTGTTTAATATCTCTACACCTCATTTTTGCATTGCACTCTGTGCCCTTGTGCAAATTCGAATCCTGGTGTGTCTAATATCTCAGCACCCCATTTTGAATTGCATGTTGTGCTCTTGGGCAAACTCCATCCCTGGTCTGTTTCTTTACATCTCTACACCCCACTGTTGGTACTAAAGTGCTCCCATTGCTTCTGTTTTCTTGCTTCCCTTGGCTACTAGGCCACCTGGTGAGTTGTGCTGTTATTGTGCAGCCCCTCCTCTATCTTCCTCCTTTCCTCTGTCGCCATTCTGGCACTAACCATCTCTCCTTTCTTTTCTAACTGTTATGCTATCACCTATTTTCCCTCTCTCATGATGTCTGGAAGACAGAAGTTTAAAAAAGACATCCTGACCACTAACCCTATCCTACCTATCGCAGACACCTATGTCAGCGCAACTTCCAGACAGATTTTCACTTATATCCTCTTTTATGTCCCCTCTCCAGATTTATGAACTCATCATCTTATCTCTCCTCTCTCTCCTTTCACATCTTCACTCATTATTGATGGTACTAGATGGGAAGAACACTTGGCAGGCTTCTCATCATCCAGGTGTATCATTAATGTCTATCATAAGGGGACTATCTTGGTTCAGGGTCCTCAACCCAGCCTCTTCCTCTTTGAATGGTGCTCGCCATCCCTCATCAACTTCCTTCCTACACCTGTTACTTCTTCTCCTACTCTGTCTGTCCCCCCTGCTCCAACTGGGGTACCACATCCCTGTACCCCTCCTCGGTAAACTTTCAAAGGCACTGACCTCTTGTATCTAGCCACACTTAATGCGCAATCTGCTATCAAGCACTCTGCCGACATCTGTCTCCTCCTTGAAGACCTTGGCATCGATATCCTTGCTCTTACTGAGATGTGGTTCAATGCAGGCTCAGTCACTGCTTTTGATTCACTTCTCCCTGATGGCGGCACAATCAGCTCTAAGTCTCACCCTAACCATGCTGGCGGCAGAGTTGCTCTGAGTGGGTACCTTCTTCTCTCATACTGTTAAATGAGATATCATATTGTACCTCCTTTATTGTATATATTGGCCTACGCCCAGCCGCTCTGCGAAGAAATCTGCATTGCAAGGTTCCGACCTTAGATCGACCTAGCCGCCATTTTTGGTACACCCGCCATTTTGATTTCTGTTTCAAAGTCACTCCATGTTCTAAAATGGTGGACAGTGTTTTCCCGCTTGTAACCTACCCGTCCTGTCCATCGCGCAGAGTTAATGTCCAAACTGCCCATAGGCCAAATGGTAGGACCGTGTAATGAGACCTTGTCCTATGTTTGACCTGTAGGTCGAGGATTACCTACGACAACAAGCCCGATCCGTGGACATACATCTAAAACAATGTTGTTTAGATACTAAACGTGAACACTTTTTGAACTACATTGTATAGGACGTGTACTAAGGCTTAAATGTTAAATTCAAAGATACACTGTTGCCATTGTGATTTGTTGTTGTACAAACTGGACATAATCCACATGCATATAGTTGGATAAATTAGAGGTGAACTCAGCATGAGCCCTAGACTGAAAATTATTAACCTACAGAGGGGTTGGACATTACGATTTGAAACTGTATAAAAGATGCAAATGTTTAGATGTCCAGTACCTCTCACTTCTCACAACGACAGGGCTGGTATTTGCTGTGATCTACTGAGGGCCAGGTAGCTGTCTGATACTTTCTTTCTTTGTAAACTCTACAGGTGTTTGAATAAAGGTCCGAGAATCTTTATAATCCCGTGTTTGGTGTATTTCCTTTTGGGGTACTCAGCCTCGATATTTTCTTTTGCTTTTACAATACCCACCCAGCCTTACTCTTCCTTCAAGAGCCTGGTTTGCAAACTGGGCATCTCTCCCACTTCCTCCCTGACCATTGCCACTATTTACAGGCCACCTGGCTCTACCACCCTGGTCCTTTCTGAAGGGGCTGATTTCTTCTCCTCTCTATTTTCATCCACCTCCAAACTCCTTTTCCTGGGTGACTTCAACATCTACCGTTTCTCCTCAATCACGGCATCCACTCTCTTCTGTGACCTCTGCACCTCACTTTCCCTCTCCATTCTACCCTCTGGTCATACCTACTTAGCTGAACATACTCTTGATTCCATCATCTACACAGATCTCTTGCTCTATTCCCCACTTAACACCCCTCTGTCCTGATCAGACTATTATCTTCTCTCCTCTCACCTGTGCCCTCTCTGTCATCTGACTGCACATCCTCAAGCCCTGCCAACCTTGTTCACGAACATCCATCAGATGAAACGAGTGTCAGCTGCTGCCATCGCATCTACCGACACCCCCTCTCACACCAGTGTAGACTCTACCACTGACTCCACTCGCAGCAACCTCCATCTTGCCATCACTAACCCTGTTGACATTCTTACCCCAGTCATGAGGATCCGCCTGAAACATGCCTCCAAGTGTAACACCTAGTACGACTCTGAACTGGAAGCCCTTAAACGCAAGTGCAGAGCTCCAGAACGGAAATGGCAGACCTCAGGCTCACCCTCTGACAAACTGGCCTGTCGCTTGTTCCGAAGGCAATATCAACTCTCCATTTGCTCCAGGAAAAGGGCCCACATCCAGCCTTGTGTCACTTGTGCAGCCAACAATAAGGCTGAACTCTTTAAAATCTGCAAGGAACAAGTCAATCCTTCCGCAGGCTCCACCTTGATTCTTCCCTCCCAGGCCCTCTGCAATGCATTGGCCACACACTTCACTGCAAAAAACTCAGGACATCCTGAACACCCTCACTTCTTTTCCCCCTTCCCTTACCCCCACCCTCCTGCCACCTATGGCTTCCCATCTCCCATCTGCCTTTCTCTCCCATCATATTTGAGAGATCACTAGAGTCGTCTGCTCTATGAAGGTCTCCTCCAAACCGGTCTCCCCCTGTTCTTCCAGATCTATTAAGGACTACATTGTCTCTCTTACCCCTGCACTTGCTGATTTCTACAGTCTCGTTTTTGCTACTGGGTCTTTTCTCTCTTCTCTCAAGCACTTTCTTGTGTGCCCCCTCCTGAAAAAACCTTCTGCAGACCAGTCCTGTCCGGCTAACTACCATCACATCTCTATCACCCCCTTCCTTGGGGAAACTTTTGGAGAAGCTTGTCTTCCCTCAACTGACCCAGCATACTGATCTTGTTGGTTGCCTACACAACCATCAATCTGGATTCCGAACATCCAGAGGCATGGAAACTGCTCTTCTGAACACCCATGAAGAACTGCTTGCATCTCTTGATTCTAACTCTCCTGTCCTTCTCACTCTACGTGATCTCTCCTCTGCATTTGACACAGTTACCCACTCCATCCCTGTGAAACGGCTCCATAAAACCCTAGATATCTCAAAGCCGGCACTGGAATTGCTGACCTTCTTCCTCACTGACTGTCCCTCCCAGGTTATCCTTAGCTCTTTTTCCTCTCCCACCTCTATCTGCCCATGTGGAGTTTCCTAAAGCTCCAACCTTTCTCCCTGGCTCTTTAACACCAATCCTGCCCTACTTGCACACCTAATTTCCACCTACTCCCCTCATTTGCAGTGTTATGCAGATGACACAATATTATTCTTCAAACTTCCCTCTGATCATCCCCTTACCTCTTCCCTCATTCCTGACTGCCTATATGCCATCCAGTCCTGGTGTGCCTCCAGTGATCTCTGCCTCAATGCCAGCAAGACTGAGATCCTTCCCATCGGCACTCCTGCCCCCTCGTTCTTCTCCTGACTCTGGCCACCCTCTATGGGTTCTCCCCTTTTCCTTCATCTGAAGCCAAAAGCCTTCGAGTCATCTTCAACTCCACTCTTTCTTTCCTCCAGGACCTTGCCAAGAAGGCACACTTTTAACTCCACCTCCTCAAAGGAATCCTTTCTTTCCTCACTTTTCCCCAAGAGCTCAATGTCTCCAGAGCTCTGGTACTCTCTAGGGTTGATTACTGCAATAGTCTCTTCTTTAATCTACCCTCTTCCTCCACGTCCCCTCCAGCTAATTCATAATGGGCTGCAAGACTTATCCTTGGCCTCAAGCCTAGAGACCGCACTTCACCCCCCTGAATACCCTCTGCTGGCTCCCGGTTGCTACAAGGATTACATTCAAAACCCTCTGTATCACCCATAAGGCTTTCTGGGGCTGGGGACCTCGCTATCTACAACTGGCTCTCATTAAATACACTCCCTCCAGATCTTTACATTACTCAGGGCACCAACTCTCTGCATCTCAAGAGATTTGCTTATCAGCAATCTGGTGGACAATCTATTTCCTCTGCTGGCTCCCTCTTATGGAACAGCCTCCCCCATCCTATTTGACTTGAACCGGACCTCCTCAAATTCCGTAAGCTCCTCAAGACTTTACTTTTCACTTCCTCCTTCCCACATGACCCCATTGCTAAATCCCACAGTCCCTGAAATTGGTGATCATGGCCATTATGTGTCTACTTGCAGGACCATATTCAGCACTTTTGGGGCCCTCGGCTCGGACGTCTTTGGGGCCCCCCTCCACCAAACCAAAGGAATTAAGTGATCAAGAATATCTGGCCGTATCCCCCACCCCCTCTCGTCACCATCACATCCCAAAGGTTGATATGCTGCCTTGCAGCATTCTAAATACGCATGTTTTCTCCCTTTAAGTCCCCCTTAACCTCTTAATTTTAGCTCTAATAAGAATGATAAACAACTAGCATTTGAAGGCCAACAATAGGAGTCTACGAAGAAATTACTTCTGTTCTAGTATAGATACAGCAGACTTTATCAAGAGCATCCAGGGGGGTATGCAGCAAGTAATATTAATGCAGGACTGAGCTTAAAATGTACATGTAACCCAGAATAGACAGAGAACTCCCCTTAGCACCCTCACAGAATGCAAAAGTGCTCAATTGGAAACAAGGAGAAAGCTACACATCCCATAGCTTAGATAGTGGATGCTGATTAAAAACTACCAGGAAGATGTCTGTATCCAGACAGACTGACATTAGAAGTGGGTCATACATGGTTTTCAAATAGTGTTGCCATTAGAGATCACAGGAACACATGCCTGGGGTGTGCAATAAAGCAATACTCACTATTCTAGTGGAAGTAACCCTATAGCCAGTGAAACCACGAGTGAGGCTTTTTTGAAAATCATAACCTGAGAAGAAATCACTCTGAAGGGCTGACAATTTTGAAAGGTTTAGGGACTGGAAATTAATAGAGGTTAGACAGTACCAAACAAGATTAAATGAGATGCCCAGGATCAGACATTGGTTAATGGGTGAAGCTGGGATTTGTGCCAACTCTGCAATTTCTGCATTTGAACACTTTCTTTTCCAGTTCTTACCATGAACTAAAATAATCTCATTTTGTAAAACTGACTTGGAACGTACACAAATAACATTACCAAACATGACAATTTATAAAAACAAAATATTATTGAAGTGTGTTACACAAAATGGGAATGATTCTAGCTTCATTCTCTCCGTCATAAAGGGAAGTATATAACTACCAGCCTACCAATTGATGTGATTTAACAGATTTAATATGGGTTTGTCTTTTGTATTTTAAAGCTTTAAAAACTTCCAAAACACTGGCCTGTGAAATTGTCATTTATAAACGTGCAGAAAAACCTTTGACTTTAAAAAATAAAAAAGTCTTTTTGTGTCAAATGAGCAGACTTGAAATATGCTTGCCTGAGGCCTGCAACATCTGGTCCATTCTCTTCTGTAAACCACCCCTTCCACTGAAATGATCCAGGTAATTGGCTAGACGATGCCACCAGCATGCGAGAAGGCAAACCTCATTGAAGACAGAACAGTAATGTAAGAGATATTCGATGATTCGAGCAGGATCACTGTATGGTCTGCTAGCAAAGCCAGGATACGAGCATGAATGCTTTGGTTCCACAGTCTTGAATTTGGATACTTATTCGCCTCTTGGACTAACAGTTTATGCTCATCATTGGAGGTGATTGCATAGGTTTTACAACACCCCATCTGAACAAGCCAATTTCTAGACCATCACCATACGGATGACATGTTAGTTTTGATAGCAACACCAATCTGGTGCAGGTACATTGCTGATAATAGTACATGTTGTGCTACAAAACCAAGTACATATGCAGGCAGGTTCATCAGCTTCAGACACAGGAAAGGCTGAGTTGGCCTTGCAGGGATATGCTAGTCAAATCTTGCATATGAACACACATCTCTGCAATGAGTGCTTAACACACTGAGCTAACTACTGAACCATTGTGGCACCGAATGTGTCAATATGCATTTTAACTTTGGCTATTGCACATGGTCAACATAATTCCCACATGAAGAAAAGAATGCTACAGGAGTTGTGCCATACGGAAACACACACACCATGTATACCACAGCGAACACAGAAAGCATCACATGATGAATTGATCAAGGAAGAATGTTCTTGTCAAAACAGACAGGCAATAGGTTTAGAGCCTCAGCAGCACGCCATCAAATATCCTGGTATGTGCTATTTAAGTTGGGTGAACAATGGAATCTTACTTCTTTAGGTCGGGCAGCCATTTGGGGCCCCCTCCTATGTGACGGCCTGTGGAAAATGCCCCTTTTGCCCTCCCATAAAAACGTCCCTGTCTACCTGGCTCCTGGCCTTGCACTGCCAATTGCTTTCAGCCTCCGCCTAGTCCCAGCACTTGCTTTAGGCACCCACTGGCCTGTGCTTTCACAGGCATGCATTTATTTATTGCAAATTGACCACTCACCAAATGATCTCTGCCAGTCAAATAACAGCTTGCAATTTACTCCCTAGCACTTCCCTACTTGTTACCCCTAGCACTTACCCCCATCCCCTCTCTCTCTGCACGTGCATGCTCTGAATGCTCACAAAGCCTGGTAGGACCGCCTCTCCTTTTCATTGTTATATTTGCCTTTCCATCCCATGTTCCCTCCCTGTTGACTTCGGGGAGCTTTGAAAAACAATTTACTTGATGTATAAGTGCCTTACAAATGTGCAATTAATAAATAAATAACATTAATTAATCCCATTATTCCTGAAGATGCTTGAAGGTGGTTCCTCATGACCTGCACAAAACTAGTACAGCAGGGATGTAAGAGGACATATTTGTCCAGAAGTTTCATTCTATCCAGGAGGCAAGCTATCATATGCCTAATCGTGGCAGAGAGCCCCTTGTTTCAATGCATTACTGTAGATCCTCCACTTCCATTACATACTGACTACGTACCGGCTTGTCTAAGACATTCAGATTTCTGAATAACAAACAGAGTCAGATGCTCATAATGACGTGAAAATGGAAGAACGGAATTAAAAGAGCTCCTGGCTTTAGCCGAGAGAAAGTTGACTTGCTGTGCACACGATACAGAGAGTTATGTTAAGTTAGGTATCT
Source organism: Ambystoma mexicanum (assembly GCF_040938575.1). Taxonomy (NCBI): domain Eukaryota; kingdom Metazoa; phylum Chordata; class Amphibia; order Caudata; family Ambystomatidae; genus Ambystoma; species Ambystoma mexicanum. Next base: position 498,125,785 of record NC_090926.1, read on the forward strand.
TACATACTGTGCCATCTCACCACCATAGAGGTTTCAAAGCACATAAACTTGTTTGGAAGTTGCCATATTTTGCCACCAAAGGCAGCCATACTATAGAGGATAGCACAGAGGCAATGTGCTGTTCTTGGAAGCAAGAACATGCAGAGCAACAGAGGTTTGAATCCTGGTTCCATGCTTAGAAACTGAAATCAGGTATGGTATTAGTATTAGGCATGTTATAGAAAACTAATTAAATAAAATAAGCACATATAAAAGAGATAAGTGTCTTTAGAATCTTCCAATGCCTGCCAACAGAAATCACACAATAACACCAGTGCAGTGTGTACATTCTGCCAAAGTGCCTTGACTAAGTACACAGCACAATATATAATGCAGTGCTCAAAGTTGGGCTGCCAATGTAAGCATATGTTGCAAATGCCACAGTGTAACCAGTCTGAAGGGTCGGTCTGGGGCATAAAATCAGTCCAGGCAACAATTAGCAAGTGACCCACAATAACAAATTACAATTCATTACTATCCCAGAGTACTATCCCGGAGTACTCTCCAAAGGGAAAGGGGTATTTCTTGTAAAATATGTTGCAAACAATGCATTTGAAAATATGTTTGCTTAGTTGCATTGGTTAGTTAGTATAGTAGTGTAGTATTATTCTGTCAAATGGGTCCATTCTAGAACCATCACCTGGGACGTCAGTCATTGCTGACTTTGGCCTGCATGCTTTCACCTCCCAGCCACTGGGTCTCCCTTCAGCTATTATAATCACAAGATGGGATAAACGATGTAGTTGATAAAGATGCATCTGGGAACCAGCAATGTTGGTTGAGATTTTTTTTTAAAAAGTGCTGTTCTCTCCCTCCGAGCCGTTAGAATTAAAATAAAGAGGAAGGAATATTTCTATAACAGTAACAAATATTGCATATATTACTTATTTTCTCCAAATGCCCCAGCTCAACCAGCCAATTTGAGTATTTACATGTCAATTAGGGGACTTCAACAGTAACCTTGTCATTGGAAAACCCATTTTCAATCCTCTGAAACCCTTGGGCCCTGATTCATCGAATTGTGTGTGTGTAAAATGGGGATTTGCGTGCCGTTCTGCCTACAAATCCATGTTCGTCAAACATGGAGTTGTTGGCAGAATGGCACAAAAAACCCTGTTTTACGTGCAAATAATTCCATGAATCAGGGACTTGGTCTCCCAATAGAATATATAGCTATATGCATTATGACATGATGGTCAAATGTGTAATTGATAAAAATGCATCTGGGATTTAGATAAACCAATATTTTTGTAACAGTCAAAAAAGTTACAAATGAAAACATTAACTTGATTCCTCACAACACAGTGGTCGACCTACCAGTTTGAGTATTTTTATCCCAACAACAAGACTTGAATATATAACCTTGCCATTGGTAAACACATGCTCTAACGTCTGAACCACTTGGTCTCGTTTCAAAATGCTTAGCTTTTTGCATTATGCCATGGCTGTCAAAGGTGTAATGGATTACGATGCATTTGTGAACTAGCAATGTTGGCTGGGATAAACATCTTTGCTTGTCTCTATCTCTGAGCCATTTGTAATGGAAAGAAAGATAAAACAATATTTTTATAAAAGTAATTTTAAAATGTTGCTTTTTCTTCAGAACGGAAAGGGCATTCTACTAGATAAAGTAAATTCATTCCAACAGGGGGACTTGAACCTGCAACTGTGCCATTTTAAAAGCGATGCACTAACCTCCGAGCCACTGGCTCCCCTTTATTGAATGAAGATGTATCTGATAACTAGCAATGTCGGTTGGGATAAACACATTTGCAAGTTTCTATCTCTGAGCAATTTGTAATGGATAGAAAGATAAAACAATATTTCATAACCGTTTAAAACTGTTTCTTCAAAATTCTAAACTGAACCTTCCATTGAAAAAAATAATTCATATCAATGAGGGGCCTGCAACCTTACCATTGGTAACCCAAAGCACTAACCTCTCAGCCACGTAGCCTACCTTTAGGAAACATCAATGTTTTTCATGATGGCATGGTGATCAGAGGTAGCTGGAAAGTAGCAATGTCAGGATAAACAAATGTTTGTTTTCTATCTCTGAGCAATTTGTAATAGATATAAAGATAAAACAATATGTTTATGACAGTTAAACATGTTTATGACAGAATATCACTCGTGTTAACTCATTGCAAAGCTTAACCTACCATTTAAAGTAATTCCATGCCAGTAAGGGGACCTGAAGCAGGAAACTTGCCACTGACAAACTCATGTTCTAACCTGGGAATTACTTGCCTGCCCTGCTGTAAAACATGGGTTTTGCATTATGACATGATGGAAATGGTGTCACGGATGAAGATGCAGCTGGGAACGATTACTGGTGATTGGGATAAACAAAGGTACTGTCTTCTCTCTGAACCACATGTAATGGAAATTAAGATTACACAATATATTGTATAGCAGTAAACCTTTTATCTATTTGACTCCCAATGTGCAGCTCAACCTACCAATACGATGATTTGTATGCTAATAAGGGGACTCGAAACTGCAATACAAGGCGTATCTTATTTCATGATGACATGCAGGTCAAAGGTGTAATGGCTGAATAAGTATCTGGAAAGAAGCAATGTCAGTTGGGATAATCAAACGTGCTACTCTCTCTGAGCCATTTGCAATGGAAAGATTTTAAAACGTATTGTAACATCAACAAAAAAAACAGTAACTGCAAAAAAAAAGGGGGGCTTGAACCTGCAATTGTACCAGTGGTAAACACACGATCAAGCCTCAGAGATACAGGGATTACCTTATAGGAAGCCAATCTGTTTTCATTATAAAATAGCTGTCAAAGATGCAATCAATTAAGTCACGTCTGGGAACTTGCCATTTGTAACGGTAATACAGATAAAACAATATGTTTTATAACAGTAAATGTAACATAACATATTTTATGTATTTCCTCCCAATGCGCAGTATTTTCATGTCAATCAAGGTATTTGAACCTGCAACTTTGTCATTAGAGTCACTCAATAAAGCCCGAATCACCGGCTCTCAGTTCACAGATCATAGCTTTTTGCATTAAAACGTAGCTGTCAAAGGTGAAATCGATGACATGCTTCTGGGATCTAGGTGCGTCTGCCTACAATCATAGTGTAGTGTTTACTGTACGTCTATATTACTACAATAAGGACGTCACCCTCAGTGATACACGTACAAGAATGTGCTGCCAAACGACACCAATGAAGTGATACGAATAGAGCAACATTTGCATCACATGCTCATTCCTACAGTATGAACACCATACACAACGTGCCCCTCAAAAGCAGCTTGTTATGACTAAGCAAGACCAATTAGCGCTCAGTCCTTAGCGGGGGCAGCCTAACACCCTTCGCCTCCGCCCCACAGCACTCACCACTCTTCCCTCCCGTCGTCCCGGTGTAGGGTAAGGCCGGCACCGCTGCCCCCCCCCCCCCCACCTCCCCCCATTCCCCTCTTGCCGGCCTTCCCCCTTCCACCTCCCTTCCAGGCGCAAACAATCATAGGCGGAGACAATTGTACGGTTGGAAAGTTAATGCCACAGCAGCTTTATTTTGCATAAAGTCTTGGAGTTATCTTACATACGATCCGTAATTCGCCACACCACAGGTTCTTCTACTCCGTGTGAGGTTACCTAGGGTCACCCCCCCCCCCTCCCCGTCGTCGTCCCGAGGATGTCTCCGGGGTACCCCGTCCCTGTCTATCTTCTCTCTACCCCGTGCTCCGTTGTCGCTGGTTGCCCCTTGCCCCATCTGTATCGTGCCGTACACCACTTAACTTTGTTCCGTAGGCCCCAACTTGCCTCTCCTCCCGCCCCCTCCCCTCTTTGCTTCCCCCCCGGTTCCCCTTCTATCTACCGCAGGCCGCCCCTTGGCGCCTGGCAAGTTAGTTCCTATACAGACACCACCGACAGTGCCCAATACATCACATACATACACCGGGCCGGCCCCGCCCTCCGGTGCCGACCCCCCACCACTTTCTCCCTGCCTAAACGGTCATCATCTTGCGATGTCCTTCTGCCTATTGTCCCGTGCTAATGAGACTCCCCGTCCCTCCTTCTGTAGCCCCGCCTCCACCGGAGGCCCTCTTACTCCAGTTCCTTCCCCCCCCTGGAGGGCTTCCCCCTTGTATACCTTAGTTGTGTTTTGACTTCGTTCTTTTGCCCCCCCCCCGACCCTCTCTTTTGAGTTTGGAATGGTTTCCAAGACCCCTATCACCCTCCCCTTTTCCCAGGGCCTCCCCCGAGTCTAGTACTCCGGGGGCACCGTATGATCTAATCTGTTGGCTGTGCCTTCCCCTATGGGCCGGACAGCGCTTTTCTACAGGGATCGCATTGTAACTCCGCCGGGCGACCTGAAAAAGAAAGAAATTGGTTACAACACATTTCTTCCTAACGGGAGGGCGGGTGGGAAAGCTTCTTCTTGTCCTTGGTCGTGGTGAGGGGGGGGAACAGGAACCCAGGAGACGAGATCGCTCTGGAGGCGATCCTGGCCCTTTTGTAGTGGTCTACCCCTCTCCGGCTTCCTGTTCCCCCCCCCCGGCGACCCCCTCCCCCTATAGCGCTCCACGTGTGCCCCCCAGCCACTTCCGGGCGTCCGCTTCCCTTCCGTCCCGCCCACCCCCTCCCCCCTTGTGAGTGATAGTTCCCCCCCCCCTCCCCCCGCCCCCGCACACCGCCCGTGAAGGGGGGTGCCGCGTGGGGGGGGGGGAGGGGGGAGAGGGGCGGAAGGTCTCTGGCCCGGCAACCCCCACTAAGGGGCGGCGCCTGCCATGCCGCGTCCCGCGCGCATTCGCCCGCCGTAGCGGGGGCAGCCTAACACCCTTCGCCTCCGCCCCACAGCACTCACCACTCTTCCCTCCCGTCGTCCCGGTGTAGGGTAAGGCCGGCACCGCTGCCCCCCCCCCCCCACCTCCCCCCATTCCCCTCTTGCCGGCCTTCCCCCTTCCACCTCCCTTCCAGGCGCAAACAATCATAGGCGGAGACAATTGTACGGTTGGAAAGTTAATGCCACAGCAGCTTTATTTTGCATAAAGTCTTGGAGTTATCTTACATACGATCCGTAATTCGCCACACCACAGGTTCTTCTACTCCGTGTGAGGTTACCTAGGGTCACCCCCCCCCCCCTCCCCGTCGTCGTCCCGAGGATGTCTCCGGGGTACCCCGTCCCTGTCTATCTTCTCTCTACCCCGTGCTCCGTTGTCGCTGGTTGCCCCTTGCCCCATCTGTATCGTGCCGTACACCACTTAACTTTGTTCCGTAGGCCCCAACTTGCCTCTCCTCCCGCCCCCTCCCCTCTTTGCTTCCCCCCCGGTTCCCCTTCTATCTACCGCAGGCCGCCCCTTGGCGCCTGGCAAGTTAGTTCCTATACAGACACCACCGACAGTGCCCAATACATCACATACATACACCGGGCCGGCCCCGCCCTCCGGTGCCGACCCCCCACCACTTTCTCCCTGCCTAAACGGTCATCATCTTGCGATGTCCTTCTGCCTATTGTCCCGTGCTAATGAGACTCCCCGTCCCTCCTTCTGTAGCCCCGCCTCCACCGGAGGCCCTCTTACTCCAGTTCCTTCCCCCCCCTGGAGGGCTTCCCCCTTGTATACCTTAGTTGTGTTTTGACTTCGTTCTTTTGCCCCCCCCCCGACCCTCTCTTTTGAGTTTGGAATGGTTTCCAAGACCCCTATCACCCTCCCCTTTTCCCAGGGCCTCCCCCGAGTCTAGTACTCCGGGGGCACCGTATGATCTAATCTGTTGGCTGTGCCTTCCCCTATGGGCCGGACAGCGCTTTTCTACAGGGATCGCATTGTAACTCCTCCAAGACTCTCTGCGGGCAGCCGGCGGCAGAGAGTTCCCCCCACCCCCTTTCCCTCCTCCCCGCTTTCCATGCCCTTATGCACCACCCACTTTCCGTAGCCCTTCTATCCATTCCAGGCACATTAGCGCTGTTCCTACATCTGATAAGTGTGTTCCGTCAGAATCGAAATACCCAGGTACTTTTAGAGTTAACAGGGGATGCCTTACACAGGCCATACCTCTGTTTTTTAGAAATCCCCCCATCTTCCCGTTGATCTTTCTTCTCGATTCCTCGATCGCCCCGTGTCGAGCCGCCCCCCTCCATACCTTTCTGGGGATGATTTCTGACCACATTGTTTCAGCCCCCCTAAATTCCCTGCCAATTCTGGTGAACAGGGCCCTTAACTGTGCGGATAAATCTTTGCGTCCCTTTGAAACCAGATCGTTCCCCCCCGTGTGAATCAGTATCACGTCGGGGTGACCGTGCATGTGTAAAGCCGCTACTAGAATATCCCACAGCTGGTCGCAATGGAGGCCGGCCTTTCCCAGCCACTGTATCCTTGTCTGCTGGAATCCCAGGTTCCCATCCCTGTGTGCCGTCCGCGCTCTACCCGCTGCCCGAGTCACGAAGGAATGTCCTACGATCCACACCAGTGCTGCATCTGGGAGGAAACATGACAGTGATTAACATGTGTACCCCTCCTTCTGTTCCCCCCTCCTCCCCCCCCCCCTTCCCGTGCAGGCTGGTTTATAAGCGTACATAAACCTTGTATTTGTCGGACTCCCACCGGCCCAGCTTCTTGACTTCCTCCTCCCCCATACCCTCCCTACTGGCCGTGGTAGCCGCGCCTATGCGGAAAGAATGTGTTGAATATTGGGCTGGGTTTTCCCCGATACTGCGTAGTGTAGTAGCCAGTACCTGTCGGAACTGAAACTGCGTGAGGGGAGAGCCATTGGCGTGAGTGAATAGATACCCTGGTCCCTCCCTCCTTATCGCTAGGTACCGTTCCATGTTTTTTACTGGACAGAATGAGTCTTGCCCTAAACTAGCCAGGGCCAGGGGGCAGCCCTTGGCTCCCTGGTCGGTTTTTGATACCCTAATCCTTATGTGCAGTACCTCGCTCCTGATGGTGATGTCCCCTATTAACAACGCCTTGTACTCCCCATCGCCCTTCGCCGCCGCCACCAGCTCGCTCACCCGTAGAGCGCCAAAAAAGGCCGTGGCGAAGCAGGCCTTGAACATGGTATGCTCGTGGCCCGAATAACATACGTCTGCCAAAGCACTCATTAACCTCTTTAGCAAATGGAACTCAATGGGTCTCCTCTCGTGTGTTGTTCGTGGGGTATCCCTATCCCTGTCCCAGCCTTTCAGGGCAGACCTGACCAAAAAACCTTTGGTTGGGTCGGCCGTACCCTCCAGCTGATGATGGAAGGCCACTGCGCTGAGGTGCGCCGCCATCCATGACCTGGATTTTCCTTCCTCTTTTGCCCGGAGCGTAAAACCGTGTACCTTCGCCTCCCCGCTCACCTCCCCCAAGTGTCTGGTGTAATTTAGGTAAGTTGAAAAGTTATTTCGGTAACGTGCCCTAGTGCTCCCTGCCAATGCTCGGGTGGCTAACTGACGCATTCCTTGCTCCAGCTTACTAGTTGCCACAGCTGCTCGTTGAAGGGTGTCATGTTGTGATGCGCCAGCGGATGTGCCTTCCGGAATCGAACCATCTGCGAACGAGAAAGGGCGTCCGCCGCCGTATTAGTCACTCCTTCAATGTGCCTTGCGCTTATCGCTGCATTTATATACAAGCATTTGCGTACTAGGTTGCGCAGCAGGGAGAGTGTGGCTGGGCATCTTGCCGCGTTGTTATTGATCGCCTGTACGACGGCCATGTTATCCGACCATATCACCAAACGCTTGTTGGTCAATTCGCCCTGCCAAATGTGTAAAGCCGCCACGATCGGGAATAATTCCAATACTGTTATGTTCGTGCACAAACCCCTTCTACTCCACTGTTTAGGCCAGTCGCCCCTGCACCACTCCCTTCCCAATATGGCCCCGAACCCTCCCCGCCCTGCTGCGTCCGTGAACAGCTGTAGCTGAGCGCTGGATGTCCATGGTGTCTGCCATATGCATATCCCATTGAAATCCTTTAGGAAAGTGCGCCATACTTGGAGGTCCTCTTTCATGCCCTTCCCCATGCGCACCTTGTGCCATGCTGTTACGGATCCCCCTGTGGCCATGGCCAATCGCCTGGCGAACACCCTACCCGCCGGAATAACCCTTGCAGCAAAATTGAACTTCCCCACCAGGGATTGAATGTTCTTCACGGTGACACGGTCGCTAGCAAGTGCCGCGTCAATGTCCGCTATAAATTCCTCGATCTTGTCTCGTGGCAAGCGGCATGCTCCCTCCTCGGTATCTATTTCTATCCCCAAGTATGTTAGTTTGGTGCACGGCCCTTGGGTTTTGTCGTCCGCCAGAGGAACCCCCAGCTGGTGTGCCAGTGTAATGAATGTATCCAGTAACGAGGCGCAAATGTTTGTGCCCCGACTTCCTACAAACAAGAAGTCATCGAGGTAATGTGTTTTCCCGCCCCTCCCCTCCATTTTTCCCAGAACCCACTCCAAGAATGAGCTGAATGCCTCAAAGTATGCACACGAAATGCTGCACCCCATTGGCATGCATAAATCCACAAAGACTTGATTTTCAAACTGGAAACCTAGTAAATGGAAACTGTCTGGATGCACCGGCAGTAAGCGGAATGCGGCCTCTATGTCTACCTTAGCCAGTAAAGCGCCCTTGCCCGCCATCCGTGCAAGGCTGACGGCTTGGTCGAAAGATGCGTAAGAAACCGAACAGTCTGACACGTCCAGACCATCGTTCACCGAACCCCCTTTTGGGTATGATAAATTGTGTATGAGGCGAAACTTGCCCTTGTCCTTTTTTGGCACGATCCCCAGCGGAGATATGATGAAGTTTTCTAGCGGGGGGCTCGTGTAAGGTCCCGCCACCCTCCCTAGTTCTATTTCTTTGAATATTTTGTCCCTCACCACCGAAGGCCAATCTTTTATGGATTTGGCGTTCTCCGCATACCTTGACCCAATGGCCCCCTTGTAAGGAATACGAAAACCCATCATGAAACCCTCGGCCAATCTGTTCCTTTCTTCTGAGTGGGGGTATTGTGATAGCCATGCCAACAACTTCTCTACCTTTATCGGTGAGAACCCTTTGTGATTTAGGACGTTCCGTGATCCCCTCCCTTCCCTGGCCCCTTTAGTTCCATCCCGCATTTCTCTACCGTGGCCGCCTTGTCTGAGCGGTCCCTTGGGAGTCCATGTCCCTGCCCCTGCCATCTGAGAAGTACCATCCACACAGTCACCTTTGAAAACAAAATTTTTTATGGATAACATATCGTTAGGTTACAGGATATTATAACTGCCAAGTTTGTACATATCATTAGGTTACAGGATATTATTAGCTGCAAAGTACGTACTAGTATACACCCTTCTACACCTTCGTGGCACCCCTCCCCTCCTGTCTGCCTTATCGCGTTTGTTTTGTTGGATCGGTCGCTAATCGGCTTCGGCAGCTCCGGGCTGCATGTCCCTGTACCCCACACAGTGAACAAGCGTGTCGGAATTTGCAACTCGGGCCCCAATTGCAGAGACCCCCCTCATTGAAAAATCGGCAATATGACTGGGTCCTCCCCATCGTCAGGGCCGGTGTCCCGCTGCCCCCCGTTCTAGCCGTCCCTTGTGTCAGTGCTGATGGTAATAAAGGCGCCCCTGGCCGGCCGGCTTGCGTTGCTCCCCCGTTATTAACCCAAGTGGATGCCTCGACCCTACTTCCCCCCCCAGGGCCTGTTTTGTTGAGAGCCGGTCCCATGGTTGTTCCCGGCCCGGGCAGGATCAATCCTTCGTGTGTGATCTCCAACTGGTTCCCCCGGCCTCCTGTGAATACTATGGACCCATCTGCCTGTTCAATGGTGCCCCTGGTAGAACCCAACCAATCCTCCACTGATTTGTGTACCCATTTTAAGTCTGGGTCATGTGCCATCCTGAGGCGGAATCGTTGGTCCCTTAAGAACCATTCGTTGCCACCCAGTATGTTGTGTTCTTGAATCACGCAGGCCCTGTAACCCATCAGTGCCGGGCTCAAGGAAGGATCTTTTAAGTGTATGGTCTGGGCCAGGATTTTAAACGCTGCCAGCCAGTTGGCTAAAGTTTTAGCCGGCCTCACCCTCTTTCTGGCTTTGACTGTCTCCCTCCCCCCAATGTCATGCAGTGTGTCCTCCCCCTCCATTTCGTGCTCCAATAGGGACAATAAATCTATACATTTCCCATCCCAGATCTGCTTCTTTACCCTTCCTGGCAGTAACCAAGATGAATAGTCGTCGCCTGTGGCGGCCGGTAGCTTAGCCGGTGGCCCTGCGCCTGCCTCTCCTTGTACTGGCATTGACGATACGCCCGTTGCCATCTCTCTAGTCGCTCCACCTGTCGCCCCTGTGCCTCTCCAAACGTTGCTCACCCCTGCTGCGGGTGTGCCAATGTTGTTTGCCGCGGGGGGAGACCTGCCTGCTTTTTCAAGTAAGCCGGTTACCACCCGAGTAATGGTGCGCACCAATTCCGACTCACCAATTGCTTCCGTGTTGCGGGGAGCCGGTGTCTCTGGTGCCGGTATTTCCGTTGGGCGTTGCCCTAAGTCCTTTGGGACTGTCGCCTTGATGGGCTGCGGAATTGTCGGCGTGGTCGGGTGCGGTGCCTGTGGCACGGTCTTGGGTGGGACGGTGGGGCCCGGGGGGGTGGCCCCCAGTAGCGCTTTCAATGCCGCCAATTCTTCCTCCAAGTCCCTCTTAGTCTTTTTGTGGTGTGGTCCCCCGCTGGTTTTTGCCGTTCTTTTCCGTGGTGCTCCCGGCTCCTGTCCGTTGTTTGGCATTGATTGTTCCCCCCCAATCGGGTTCTCACCACTCGAGCTGGCGTGTACATTGCCTATGTTCGAATTGTCTGACGTGTGCACGGCATTCTCGTCTCGGCGGGTCATGACCGGGCCGCCCATCCTGGCCATGGCTGCCTGCCACCCCATAACCTCTGTAAGGGCCATGAATTCGGCCCACGATTGTGCGTCCATGCCCCTCGAGGTGGCTGTTGGTTCCGGGCTCTCTCTCCCTTGGATTCCCTCCTCTACTGGCACTACCTCGATAACGTCGTGCGCCGGAATGGCCGTGCTAGCCTGGTACGACATGCCGATCTGCGAGACAAATTGGTACGTGTCAAATATCAGCTTAAGAAACAATTGTGCCACCCTTATATTATACAGTGCCCTCATGCCTCCCCCCCCCCCTCCCTAGCCACTCCTTCTTGGAATGCAAGCCACGTGTATTTGGTGTTGGTCCCCCAAACCTACTTGATTCCCTGCACCAGTCTATAACCACTAGCGTTTGAAATGCAACCGATTGGTGTAGGTCGCCAGGCGAAACGTACCCCAGCTTTTTTTTTTTTTTTTTTTTTTTTTTTTTTCCCATCAAGGGTCTGTCTCTCACCAGGTGTTTCACCTCAACCCTGAACATGCTGGCTAAGAATGCAGTCCCAAGGAAGCCGAAAGCCAAAGGTTTGCATATTCCAGTCCTACAAATGGCACCATGTCCCTGTTGCAAAGTGGATTGTGTCCCGATTGGAAGCATTAGCAGTGTATGCATTCAAGGGAGCTTCACCCTTCGCCAATTTGAGAGAAGCCTATGAAAATAAAATGAGTTTTATTTCCGGTATACAAAGGATGAAGTACAGCATGCTTGGATTGGATGAGAACCGTTGGTGAGTCACCAGCTGACTGTGTGGTGGGCTGAGGACAACAGGCCCGTTACAGCCACCTCCGGGATGTAGGGGAAGCAGTGGCTCTGAGCTGTGAATCGCGAGGTGCTGTGTGGGGACCGGAGAACACTCCTTCGCCGCATTCGATTGCTTATTGTGAATTGGTGCGGTTGTCCCTGCGGTTGTCCCTGCCAGGATCCGAACCTATGTTAGCAACGCTGCCCGGACGTCTAAGTGAGCGCTCTCCTCACTGTGCTACACGATCGGTCTTCTAATCCCGCCCCGTCGTGGTCCCACGTCCCAAAGCCACTGACCAAACAGTATCAAGAACTACGTTACCAACATATGTCCTTTGAAAAACACAAATAAAATTAACAGCGCCCTCCCAGCGCATGAAGCAGTAACCCAATAACCTCCATGTAAACGTTAACATGCCAACGGTTTAAACCCGTGCATGGCCCCCCCCCTTTGAAACAGCGCGATCAACACACTTCAAACCACCCCCCCCCCCCCCGTTTTGCAAACCCGCATTCGCAATAAGCTTTCCCGAAACAGCACTGTGGTCTCTCAGCCAACCCTACGACATCAGCTCGTGCGGCACGGCGGCCTGTAAGGGAACACCAAGCAATGGCATGCAACATCAAGCTCCACCGCGAATACCCTCCAGAGTTCTAAACCATTCCTGTATGCTCGTGCTGCACCCCTGGCCACCACTCGCCCCTTAATACACTCCGTTTAATTTGCCTAGGAATTGTATTTGCCAGCCCTAGGTCCGTTTCCGCTTGGCCCCATTGCATTGTGGTATTTGTGGTACAGGGGGATGATGGTGTAACAGCAGGGCTGACTTATAAATTCCCTTCCCGCACCTCTGCTAATGTCTAGGGTGTGTACACGGGGCAGTGAGTGGTGGGAAATCCTGCCCCCACGCTCCCCCCCTCAGGCGACAAATTCCCGTCTCACTATTAAAGTATACCTCCACCGTGTCCATCCTGAGGTCTATCACGAACCCCCTGTGTTCGCAGACACCTAACCCTTGGCCACAGACAATGACACGACCGCCCGTACCGTTTCTTGCCCTATTAAGGCTGTGATTCCACGCTAGTCAATGCAAAATAAAAATACCCACCGACACCATGCACCCTCCATTTATGCCTTTAGCAAGCCCCCAACTCGTTTTTTTTTTTTTTTTTTTTTTTTTTTTTTTTTTTTGCCCCCGTGTCGCACGAAATATTGCCGTATATCGCCTGTAATTTCATTTCACATAATTAACCCCCTTACCCAACGTACCGTATGCGGCACAAAATCCGAAATGCCCCTGTGAATGCTCGTGATGAACTTGCCCCGACGACACATAAGTTCCTCGGCGGCAAATGAATGGCAATAACACGCGACACTGAAATGATTCTTCTATTACGCACATTCTCAGTGCCTTGTCACTTGCACGGATTATATATGTTTAAGTCTAAAATAGCTCAATTCCCTTCCTCATTAAACTACCGCACCCATAATGCTCCACACTCGATATGTTCTCAAACCTTAATAGTGTCACCCACACTTCGACACATCTAACAATTCCAACCGATTTCCGCCATTTGCCACGTGGCTGCCTCTCCCCACGGTTGCCCGTGTTGCCGGGATTGAAACCCATTTCTGACTGCATACCAGGCTCTGCATATCAACCTATCTATGAGCCCTCATGCACCGAGATCGCATACAGTGAGGTAGGCGAAGTACGCCATCCCGCCGCCCCTGACAATTACAGTGGTGTTGAGGACTCTGGCAAACGCGGTGGCTAACTGCCCTGTTTTCTTGTCATTGCGGCAAGTGATCCCCAGACACCCGCCACAGAAGAAGCCTGCTTGTGCACGCTTTTTTACATTGCCTAGTGCATTATAACCACATTTGTATCCCGGACCCAAGCGGACGCGCAGAGCAATCCCGAAACCCAACAATACAACACCCCTGCGGCTGCGCCGGCAATCGCCTGCCATCACCCAACCACCAGCAGGGCGCAACGCTCGCAGTATCCCGGACCCAAGCGGGCGCGCAGAGCAATTCCGAAACCCAACAATACAACACCGCCTGCGGCTGCACCGGCACTCGCCTGCCATCACCCAACCACCAGCAAGGCGCAACGCTCGCTATGCGATTACCATGCATAATCACAGACGATCCCACCTCCTACCCCTATTCGCCATATGCCGCGGCTTCCGAACGCCCCCCTCCCCCCGGCCATGCACCGCCTACACCGCATATGCTGTGTACTCCCATGGGGGCCGGCTGCAGAACCCCCACCCGAGCACGGGCCCCCTGGGGCCCGCGCCGCAACAACACCGTGAAATCCTCCCCCCCATGTTCGCCCCTCGTGAACCCGTCAGCACGAAACCCACAACAACTGCCCCGGCACTCAAGCGCTCACCTGTAATCCACCACGTGACGACCTACGATCTCCGGGACAGCAACTCTCGCTGGCGACGCCCGAACTCCTCGCTCCTACACCGGAACCCCGAACTCCTCGCTCCTTCAATCGAACCACGGGAAACCAGGACGCCAACAGCCGCTGGAACCGAAAGCTTCTTCTTGTCCTTGGTCGTGGTGAGGGGGGGGAACAGGAACCCAGGAGACGAGATCGCTCTGGAGGCGATCCTGGCCCTTTTGTAGTGGTCTACCCCTCTCCGGCTTCCTGTTCCCCCCCCCGGCGACCCCCTCCCCCTATAGCGCTCCACGTGTGCCCCCCAGCCACTTCCGGGCGTCCGCTTCCCTTCCGTCCCGCCCACCCCCTCCCCCCTTGTGAGTGATAGTTCCCCCCCCCCTCCCCCCGCCCCCGCACACCGCCCGTGAAGGGGGGTGCCGCGTGGGGGGGGGGGAGGGGGGAGAGGGGCGGAAGGTCTCTGGCCCGGCAACCCCCACTAAGGGGCGGCGCCTGCCATGCCGCGTCCCGCGCGCATTCGCCCGCCGTATTTAACGCAGTATAGAGTGAGCACAAGCTGAACCAATGATTGAAGGAACCTGTGCGCCCACCCCCTTCTCTTCACGTCTGACATTTTGAAGTACTTTTTGATCTTCAGAAAACTGGCTGACGCGTGTAGCGTTCCGCTGGTCCTGAGGCTGGAATAACAGACTAACCTTCCTGATTTCGCATTACTTGTGGTCTACCTTCCCGTGGGGAAGGCTGCCTTCCAAGTCAATAACTATGCCCGTAATTACCCAACAGGCTCTGCGTGGTACAAAAGGCCAGCAGCTTCAAAAGAAGAGTAGGCGTCCAGACAGCAGTGCGTTGGCTAATTAATCTTCATAAGGCCGCCAGAGGAAATCCTCGACCCTCCGTGGAAGGTCACGTGGAGCTGGGACTAATCCCCCCCCTAACGCTTTGACATGTGAAAATGGCTTTGATCCGCCACTAATCAGCGCTAATAAGCAGGATTTCTTTGCTCCTCCCCCATGGAGAGGAGTACACTATCGAAGCCCTGGGCTTCTAGTGCAGCAAAACTCAGGTGAACCCTCAGCTGCGGTGGAGCTCTCTGACACAGCACTCCAAAGTTTTGCATTCAATGTTAATCTTCCTCGCTAACGTGTCAGGATGTCTAGATTCCATTAAAGACGCAGAGCCTTCTTCCTACGAAACATAATACAGTCTTAAGCTTTATCCTCCGGCAAAGTAAATGTTTAACATGATCATATGTCTTCAACGGGAGCAATGAAAGAAGACAGCTCCTCCCTGAACCATGAACTGCCTACCACCCTGTGTCATGAAGCATTAAAGCATACGTAGTCTGCCCAGCCCATCAGTCTGTCCTTTCCTGCTCATCAAAAGCAGGTTAGTGTTTTGCGTTGCCTCACAATCTTAGAGTTCTGCAGCTAATTATAACAGGAGTGGCATCAGAGTGCCCACAAAAGGTTTGCACCTGTGACTCTGGTACAGGACACCTACCAAGAAAGTAACAATCGCCTCCCCCCACCTTCATTGGGGGACAAAGATTGGTAAAATCTGTGAGTCAATCAGCAGGTACTTGCTTCCCAAAGGCAATGCAATTCAACGTTAACTAACAAGCAGTAACGTTTTGACCATGTGTGTTAAGAATGGGTGCTTCCCAATTGTTTGTTTATGGGGGACCAGTTGCAATTGGGGAAGGAACATATATTTTTCAATGCGCAGTAATTGATTACCCTTCCCTTAACTTGACACCTATTAGTGGTGACACTCTTCAGATGCCATATTAGATTTAGCATTATGTAGTCCGGAAATAATTGATACAAATATACATTTATTCATGATCAAGTAGAAAAACAAAGAGCCAGTGTTTATACACAATACAAATTACTTAATTACCTAAATTCATTCCTCTCAACATTAGCATCACATATGAAAAAAATACATATAAACATTACATATAAAACTTTTTGTGTCATAGGGTTAGTGAACGATGTGCTTTGGTTATTTATAACACATCTGCTTCTTAAATACAATTCTTCTTCTATTCCTGATTTTACATATATGATTTAGGTGAAAAACATGTGGAAGAAACAATGGCCCTCATTACGAGATCGGTGGTAACCCGCTGGTGCGACCAGCGGTTTGCCGCCAACCCTTAGCGGTGTCAGCCCCCATTGACCAACCACCCCTCCTGTTGTGAGGAAGAAACATACCTAAGGACCTACCTACTAACTGACAGAAAGACAGACACTGGTTTTACATTTGGAAACAAGAGGTCACAATTTATTGGAGCATACAGCACGGGGGGGCAGTCCCAGCCCACAAACATCGTGGTTCATGACCATACTTTCAAAGTGGCCCAAAAGCAGGGAAAAGTTCTTCTGATGAATGTTCTCGGTGTCCCCTTGCCGCCCCAGGCTTCCACAAGGCACCGGACATACACTCCAGCTTTCTACTACACGGAGTAGTTCCTCCTCGGGCCACTGAATCTTGAAGGTGAGGAATCTCAAGTGTCCCTAAGGGACTCAGTGCCCTTCGTCTGATTTTGGACTGCGTGCGGCCATCGGGAAACCTACCCAGGGTTCAAGTTGCGGCATACTCTCCTCCCTGGCTAGGACTGCCCCGAACTCCGCCTGTGACAGAAATGGAACAATTAATACATAATACAGAAATCATGAGCAAACCACATTTGACCACTTTCACCTCAAAATCCGCTGAAAATTTTAAATCTACATCCTTTATATAATATCGTTAGAGAAAACATTGAACATTCTTTATATAACAACATCAGAAAAACTGAAACCACTGATAAGAAAACATAATAGAACACTTACACCTTGAAACCACTGGACACAGAAATCCCCTTCCTTTAGATTGCTATGGACCTTCCCTCTACCAACTCCTTTTTCTTACTTCATTTTGCACAGCAAAATTGCCATGCATCCAAAGCATTCTATCCCCCAGCAGTAGGTGCTGCTAACTGCTCAACAGGGTGATGGAGGGTGGGAATTCAAGCTGGGGAGGCACTGGAAAGATACTGGGATCCAGTCCCTCCCCAGCTTATAAGCAGTCCCCAGGGCGAGCCGGAAGCTCGTGCCCTGAGAACTGGCTCCCCCCCTTCCTGCGGGAGGGGTGGAGAGACCCTGTAGAGGGATGGTGTAGCCAGAGGGGCGTCCCGCTATGTGGGATGTCCTTCTAGCGGCCCCTACAGCGGCTTGGACAACCCCTTAGCAGTGTCAGCCCCCATTGACCACCCCACCCCTCCTGTTGTGAGGAAGAAACATACCTAAGGACCTACCTAATAACTGACAGAAAGGCAGACACTGGTTTTACATTTGGAAACAACAGGTTACAATTTATTGGAGCATACAACATGGGGGCAGTCCCAGCCCACAAACTTCATGGTTCACAACCATATTTTCAAAGTGGCCCAAAAGCAGCGCAAAGTTCTACTGCTGAAAGTTCTCGGTGTCCCCTTGCCACCCCTGGCTTCCGCAAGGCACCGGACATACGCTCCAGCTTTGTACTGCACGGAATACTTCCTCCTCGAGCCACTGAATCTTGAAGGTGAGGAATCTCAAGTGTCCCTAAGGGACTCACTGCCCTTCGTCCGATTTTGGCTCGCATGCGGCCATTGGGAAACCTGCCCACGGTTCAAGCCGCGGTGTACTCTCCTCCCTGGCTAGGACTGCCCCGAACTCCACCACGCTTTGGGGGTGGCCCCTCCGCCACCCCCAATGCCCCCATTCTCCATTCAAACTTACCATGTTACTAGCTGCACCCAGCCTTCAGCAGGGGCCCCAGGATGGCCGTGAGGAACAGATCGTTCCCTTTATTCGACGGATGTACTCCGCCGTCGCATAGTGGGAAGGAAGCAAATTCAGGCAAGTGTGCCTCATGAAACCAAACCCCTCTGCTTTTGCAAACCTCTCAATCCCCTTGTTGAGCCTGCATCGGGACTTCTCCATACCCCTGTGCGAGTCCGTCCCCCGCCATTGCAGCCTGGGCACAACCTCTGACCAGATGATTTCGGTGCCCAGCAACTCCTGTGCCAGGGCACGGAGGCCGACCTGTATTTGGGCCCACAATCGCCCCCTTCCCATAATGGCCAGGTCATTGCCACCTAGATGCACCACCAGCACCCTGGGCGCAGGCTTCCACTGCAACCGTCTGTGCACCGCCGGTAACAATGAGTGCCACTGCATCCCTGACGTGCTTAACCAGACACCTTGTTCCTTTCCATTCCCGGGTTGAGGCCCAGGTGCCACTGGCGGGCCGCGGCCTCTGCCCGTGTTATAAAGGAATGGCCTACCATCCATACGCTCTGATCTGCGGGTACAAAATTAATAAATTATTATTTGGTCAGAGCAAAGAAAATTTGGTCAGAGCAAACAAACGGGGAAAAACACAAGTCCACCAACTTCAAATCCGTCCATTTTTGATGCAGCAGGTCCCCTTTATGTCCCACCTGGCCCGGGTTGCCTGGTCTCCTGTGGCCTCACATAAAGCTGGAAGCACCTTGACTACCATCTCCCTATTTTCTGAATGGCAGGTCCAGGCATGCCCTGTAAAAAGGCAGAAGTGGCTGCACCTATACGAAAACTGTAAGAGGACCTGCCCTGCCCCTTGACCCCCACTGCCCCCAAGATGGTTGATAAAATCTTCCTAAACCGGTAGTTGGTGAGTGGGGTGCCGTTTTTGTGCATTAGAAGGGGTCCTTGATGCTGGGTTCTCACCGCCATGTATCTTCTCAACGGTGTCCAGTCATTTGGTCGACTACAAACTGGTCGACTGCAATTTGGTCGACGTCATTTGGTCGAAAACCAAATGGTCGAATTTGTTTTTTATTTATATGTGTTTTGTGGGTTTTGGTTTAGAAAAAAAAAAGAAAGAAAAAAAAGTGGTTTGGGGGGGACCCCCCCCCAAAAAAAAAGGGGGTAAAAATAAAAAAATTAAAAAAAATCGACCATTTGGTTTTCGACCAAATTGATTCGACCAGTTGTCCAGTCGACCAATTGTTTTCGATGAAATGACTGGCAACCCTTCTCAACAAAGTGACCGGGCAACAGCTGCTGCTGCTGGATTGGTGAAGCACCACCAGCTTCCCTCTTCCGCTTTGGTCTGTTTTACAGAAGTTAAGACCCATTTGTCTTCCTCTGGCCTGAACTGTACATTACCCAATGCCAGAGCCCAACCAGAGAGATCTCCCTTTCCTGCTGCCACCTGATCACTGATCAATGACCACTGATCCTAAAGGCCCCAAAGAATGCCAGTGAAAATGCTGCCCTGAGCAGTGCCACCTCGAAACCATCAAAAAATATCTCAGGCAGTGCACCCAGTAATTTCCCAAGCAATTCAAAGCTAATGGGTTTCTGCGTGTCCTGTTTGGGCCCCTCCACCCAGCCCCATCCTTTCAAGGCTGTGCGCACCACAGACCCTTTGGTGGGATCACGCAACCCTTATAATTTGCAATGGAAAGCAATGACCGCTAGGTGGCCCGTTGCCCAACACCTGCTCTTACCGTTACTATTAGCCCAGACAACAAATGCCCCCACCTGTTCTTCCAAGGAAATTCCAGTAATTTCTTGCCCTCAATCATGCTGATAAACTTACCGTAACACTGCCCGTACCGGGATCTAATGCCTGGTGTGAGCGATCGCTCCCCCAAGTTCCAGAGCTCCTGGTCCACGTCACCAGCTTCCATAATTCGTCCCTGAACACCACTCCCTCCATCTTTGCAGTCGGGTGTGCTGCCCGGAACTTGCTCCACTGAAATCGAGAGAGAGCATCATCAGCCATGTTTACAACACCCTGTACATGCCGTGCCCTGAATTCAATGTTTCTTCTTAAACATGCCTCCACCAATCTCCTGAGTAGGCTCAACACCACTGGGCAAGAGCCAGAATATAAGTTAATGGCCTGAACCACAGCTTTGTTATCGCACCAAAAACGTATCCTGCTGTTGCCCAGTTGCCTGGGCCACAGCATAAGAGCCAGGACAATGGGAAATAGCTCCAGAGCCATTATGTTCTTAGTCCTGCCCTTCTTGTGCCACTGCCCTGGCCATTTCTGGGCACACCACTCCTGGCCCAAAATAACCCCAAAACCTTCACTTCCTAAAGCATCGGAGTACAGCTGCAGTTCCTCGCTGGTTTGCCAGGGGCTCCTCCATAACAGTACCCCATTGAAATCAGTGAGAAATTCCCGCCACATGCGCAAATCCTCCTTCAAACCTGCCCCCAGGTCGATGTGGTGGTGAGGCAGCGTTACCCCTGCTGCGGCCCTGGCTAACCTGCGGGCGAAGACCCTCCCTGCCGGGATAACCTTGGTTGCGAAGTTCAACTTTGCCAACAGCTGCTGCACCCTTTCCAATGTGGTCCTGTCTTTTTCTAAAGCAGCCTCTATTTCCTCAATCAGCTCAGACACCTTCTCTAGTGGCAGCCTGCAAGACCCCTTCCTGGTATCCATCTCAAGCCCCAGGAAAGTCAGCACCTCTGTGGGTCCCTGTGTTTTCTCAGGCGCCAGTGGAACCCCCATCCTGACCATCAAGCTCTAAAATGAAGTTAATGCGAGCCCACAATCCTTGGATCCCTCCTGACCCATAAACATGAAGTCATCAAGATAATGGATCATGTCACCCATTTTTTCCACCCTGCCTGCTGCCCACTCTAGAAATGTGCTAAATGCCTCAAAATAAGCACAAGAAATTGAGCAACCCATTGGCATGCATTTCTCTACATAGAACTGCCCCTCCCAATGACACCCCAACAAGTGAAAGCTATCCGGGTGGACGGTAGAAGTCTAAATGTAGACTCAATATCTACCTTTGCTAGGAGTGCACGCCGCACTGTGGCAGCGACCATCAGCATGGCCTGATCGAATGAGGCATAGTGTACCGAGCACCGTTCCTGGTCCAGCCAGTCATTCACTGAGTCTCCTTTTGGGTAGGACAGGTGGTGAATTAGCCTAAACTTGCCTTTCTCTTTTTTAGGCACAATTCCAAGAGGTGAGATAATGCAGTTAGGGAGGGGGGAGGGAGGTTGGGGAAAGGGCCCGCCACCCGGCCCAATTCCAACTCCTTGCCAATTTTTTGTGTCACCACCTGGGGTTGGTTGAGTGCAGACGGTAGGTTCCTTGCCATCTGCCCTGTCAAGGGACCCCCGTAGGGGATCTTAAACCCCTCAGAAAAACTTTTCCACAACAAATCTCTGTCCCCCTTTCTTGGATACTCCTGCAAGATTTCCCAGAGCACCCCTTTGTCCACTGGGGATGGGCACATCGCCAGCCCCCCATTACTGGCCACCTTTATGATGTCCCCCGCCCTTGGAGCACCCTCTGTCTTAAAGCAGGACGTGATAGGGTGGCTACCTCCATACTTGAAACACTGATGGGGAAACTTGCACCTGGGCCCCCAAGTGCAGGGCCCTTTATTGAATGATCGACATGCCTTACCTGCCATGGGGCCCTTGCGTGCTCGATCCCTGTTTCTGTCCTGGGGGGTGATTGAAAGGGCCGCCAGTCATTCTTCTTATTGTGCTCCCCTTTTGCATACCATGGCTTCTTAGATCCTTTGTACAGCTCATCATTAGGCCTGCTTGTCCTATTCTTACCTCCCATGAAGGCTACCCATGCCTCCATATCCTTCTGATCCCAAGTCATTTCTGGTACTAAGGCCATTTTTCCCCTAAATGCCCTATCATAGTCAATCCACCCCGTGGTCCCATATTGCCTGTATTCCATCCTAATCCCCCTTTTGTATGTGATCAATGCCTGGCCATGGGTAGGGAATTGTTCTAACCAAACTGCTGACAAGAGATCAAAAGCTAGTTCCCAATTCTGTATATTCTCTTCTGGCTTGGCTCTCCTCTGTCTTTTCTTGTCCTCCTCCCTGCTAAGATTAAAATCTGGGCCTGCATTTTCAGTTTCTAGTATGCAAAAAATGTCAAATTGTTCCCTTGCCCAAAACCTCTGCTTGAATTCCAAAGGGATATGCCATGGTGATGCAGAACTGTCAGTTATCAAGGGTGTGATTACAACCAGCTGGATGGTACCCTCAGCTCCCCCACCGCTAGGTGCATTCGTCTTGGTGGTTGGGACCCCTGTTCCCACCGGCAACTGGGTAGCCACCGTGGACGACGTTGCTATTGGCAGTACAAGGGCCACTCCACTTATGACTGTACCTGTCGTGCTGCTCTCAGCACCTGCCCTGCCCCCAGACTGCTGGCCCAGCTCTGATCCAGAGGCACCCACACATTTTTCAGCTAGCACTTGTAACCCTGTGCCCCCAAAAACAGTCTGGTTCTGCAAGGCCAGTGGACTAGGTTGAGGGAGTCCAACCGATGTCCCACTGGTCCCAATGACTGGCCGCGGCTGTGGTGGTGTTCCCCACACTTCCCCCAATACTGTGCTGGGTGTAGTTGGCGCAGGTAAAACCGGAAGCTCGTGCCCTGAGGACTGGCTCCCCCCTTCCTGCGGGAGGGGTGGAGAGACCCTGTAGAGGGGTGGGGTGGCCAGAGGGGCGTCCCGCTATGTGGGATGTTCCTTTAGCGCCCCCTACGGTGGCTTGGACAACCCCTGAAACACTGTTTCCGGCGCCTGACTACTGGGAGCCACTGGAATATTAAAAGTCCCAGCGGCCGCGGAAGTCAGGCGCCGGAAAATATAAGTAACCATTCCCATGGAGTCCAATAGGGCTCCATGGGAATGGGGACTCAGAAGCACCGGCACCGATGCTGATGGTGCATCCATGGCAACTCTGCCTGCCGGTACTGCTGCGCCCAGCAGGGACAGACTTGTCGGGCGCGGCAGCCCCGGCAGGCAGACTCGTAGTGTGGTGGTCTGGAAACAAGGGTGCCGGTAAACTTACCGGCACCCTTGTTTCCGGACCGCCACACTTGTAATAAGGCCCAATGTGTCCATGTATTGTACACGGGATACCTGAAAGGAACAGAAAGAAAGCTTGTCATTCAAACTGTCTTATTTGTCTACACAGGTTTCAGCCCTTCCAACGTTTCTGACGGGAGTTGAATGGGCTTTCTTCGGCGCTTCTTATATTTGCGACGCGATCGATAAACCCCACGGTTTTCAAAACCACACACTACAATACAGAGAGTGAAATAAGACTTCATGAGGCTGTAGGAGTCTCTGGAATGGACATCACAATGTTTATGTTACAAACAACACCCAGAGTTAACAATGTATCTTTCTACAGAAAGCGATATATCTAAAGCCTAATGATAATTAAGTTTCCATTCTAGATCATATAGTGTTTGAAAAGGAATGGCTATAACTGTGCTTGCATAAATGGCCCACATGTTTGATGTCCGATTGTTGTGATATCCCAGGGCATGATTCTTAAATGAATCATAATGCCACTGGTGATGCCCATTGGATTTTACTTGTTTGCTCATTCCATACTGTGTATAGACTACAATGCAAGAACCTGATTCACAGGGTGAGTGCAAATGGCATCGCATAATAACATCAGGTTTTTATATAGTACTGCCTGCATTAGAACATGTGGCATACGACTGGCACCGTGTCCGAGGTGAACCCTACTCAAGTGAACTAACGTCCCCAAGGCACCACTGCCATCAAAGGAAGTGACATCATGCAACCATTGACGAATGGGACAAGACATTGGGCACAAAGGTTCCAACTGGTATTATTAGTAACTATGGATTCCTTGTGCAGCGTGTCGCTTGCTTCCTGGAGGAGCCCCAGAGGCACCCCCCCCCCTCTCTGTGGCTCCTTCTTGGTGCCCTCTGCCATAGATGCATCTTCCCACTACGATCTTTTTAATGGTGCAAAATACCCACCGTTGGTCTGCTAGTGAAATACGACGTATTGAAAGTGTCGTGCTTTATTGAACAGGCAAAGTCGCTCACGTGTAGTAGCTTTATTAATTTTCCACCGCCTGGGTATGTTGTCCCCAGAGACCTGACAAGGTAAAGTATTTATGATCACGGCCTTCTTCATACGGTGGTTTCTAAGAATTTCGAAACATTTGTGTTTGCTGTCGATGTTTTTGGTATTAAAAATTACTCAGGCTGCGCTGAAATATAATGTTATTCAATGAACTGTGCCAGGGAAATATAATGTGGTTCAAAGAGGTTATTCTAGTGGATGACGCCGCATAGGAAGTCAAAAAAGCAGATTCGCTCCGGGAGACCCTCGCGCTACTGAGTTGCTAAAGTGAAGATTGCCACAAAAGGGAGCAGGGCACCTGGTGCCATGGATGGAAGATAAGTCGCATTCTATGATCGGGAACGCTAATGCATTATATCATGTATCTATTGGTATGTTTTCTCTGCGCTGCCTGGATTCGAGCGTTCATCGAAGCACATTATTAAGATTGCCGAGGAAGAACCATTCATCAATTTCACAATAGGGGATGGGGGCAGCCAACGTTACATGTACTCAAGGAGTTCTTCGCATAAACATGTTTGCAAACCAGTTAAGTAGGAAGCAGGAGTGAGGTTTGTGCATGGAAGAAATATGAGAACAGACATGTCCTGCCAAGGCCTAGCTTGACACGATGGATCTTGAACTTTTGAGCTTTTGAGAAATTGAAGCGTTAAAGCTGGCATGTGCGGCTCTTACGAGATCGAATGTTACCTAGCACATGAACGAGCACGACGTTTAGGGATCTAACAATATTTAGAGCTTGTGCAGTATGAGAAACGTAAAGGCTCCAGAAGACAGTGCTTGTCCAGGTCTCCTTGCTCAGCGGCCAGTGTGCAAACATTGTAAAGGGACCTTTGGACTACGGCCTTTGCAGTTGCTTAGAGCCTCAATTTTGAGTTATCAGGGGTGATGCTCAGTTCATCATGCAGGGCTTTCTGGATGCTGGTGGCATTGTATTATTGTTCCACGATAATGAGCTGAATATGCTCGCTGATACGCTAATGGAGCAGGCGGATGTAGTATTCATTGCAGACCTGCGCCGTCCAGCACAGCTACAGAAGAAAAGAATTTGGGAGGAGACTGCCAGAAAGGTGAGTGCGGTTGGAACCACTGCACGGTCAGTAAAGGACTGCAGGAGCAGTGGGACGACCTGCGCCTGCGAGTACGAAACATCCTATCGGCCAACCGCAGCCAGGGGCAGGCAACAGGCAGCGGTCCAAACTCTTCCATAAACCTGTCGAGGTGGGAAGAGACCTGTAGCTCCACCATC
Source organism: Ambystoma mexicanum (assembly GCF_040938575.1). Taxonomy (NCBI): domain Eukaryota; kingdom Metazoa; phylum Chordata; class Amphibia; order Caudata; family Ambystomatidae; genus Ambystoma; species Ambystoma mexicanum. Next base: position 498,151,018 of record NC_090926.1, read on the forward strand.
GACATTGAGGCCATTGAAGGAGTTGGTGGAGTGGAGTATGGAGTCCCTTCATCGGCTGATGAAGGTGAGTGACCCTTTGCACACCACACAAGTCCCCACAAACACCTGACACGCAAGGTAAAATGTAGGCCAACAAATGTGAACCTGATGAGAGCAAATACATGGCCCATCATACACACATACGCACATCCCTGTCTAGAAGCTGGACCAACCACTGTCACATCAAAATGTATGCTGCATGCAGCTCATATAACCAATACACACCCAATACACTAACAAAAATCAAATTTCACACAACCACAACACACCTGTTGGCCTCACAGCAGACACCATTGAAAACATGACTACACCTGAGGGATGCCAATACTACGATCCAATCTTGCAAGCACCCTGTCCACCACGCCAACAAGCATGCGACGAACCACGAGGCCCATACCGCACAAACACCAATACATGCATGATGCAAGTACTCCCATCACTGATGCCCTGCCTCTCTGTCCCCCATAGGCACCGATGCAGACAGCGATGAGGATCATGCAGCGCCACAGCCCAGGACACCTGCCAGAGGTCCATGGGTCAGGACGATGTCACCAGGCTATCCATGTCCAGGGAAACAAGGATGAGCCAAGGGGCTCACAAGGCACACATCAGTGCCCAACTGGCTGCACAGCCCCCAAAACCAGTCCAACAAACACCTGCCGCTGCCCCCCTGGGGACACACATCTCACAGGATGAGCCCACATCCGTGCCAAACGACCATGATGGCACACAGTCGGCAGCCACAAGTTCAGTTGGGGAGGTTGCTGCATCCTCACAACATAGTGCCGATGAGGAGAAGGAGCATGATGAGGTCACCCATGAGGAAGGCTCATGTTGGGGGATGGTGGACAAACACCCAGGCTGCAGGACACACCACAGGTCACCCCTCAGCATGAGCCTGAAGGTCAGGACAGCGAGGAGAAGTGGTCTCCACCAGAGGACAGCCCGGTCCTGCGCACATCCACACCAGCCATGGAGACATCAGTTCCCCCGCAATACGGGACCTCGAGGGACATTTGTCGAGGATGCAGGGCCGTCAAGAGTCTATGCATGTCCTTGTAAAGCAATATGTTTCCGATGGGGAGGCAACACGCTGGGCGATGCGAGAGAACACTGAGGCCATCATCAAGGCTGTGGTTGGCAGTAGCAGGGGTACCCTACACGTGTTGACTGTCAGTGCATCTGGACACATGTTGTGCTCTTGTTGTCTGCGGGTGTTGGGGAGTGGGGGTAGGGGGAGGGGTTGAGTGGGGGTGTTGGGGGGCTGGGAGGGGAGGTATGGGGGTGTTGGGTGGTCGGGGGAGGGAGGGTGTGGGGATGTTAGAGGGTGCAGGGAGAGGAGCGGGAGAGAGGGTGTGTAGGGGTGTTGGGGGTGGAGGATTCATTCATGTAGAAATTAACATCTGTTCAATACACCCATTGTGAAAGAAATTCACATGACTAGACATTGCTTCTTCAGCGTGTGTCACTTTATTGCATGACAGTGTACAGTGCAAATTCTTCCCCCAAACCCAGTGCCCATATTCCCCCAATCACAGTGCCCAGGCTCCCACATCCATAGCACCCTCTGCATCCCAGTGCGTCAGAAACTATGGTCTATCACTGATTGGCACACAGCACGTCCCTCATGTGCATCGTGGCCTGGCCGATGTGCAACATCTTCTCCTTCCCCATCTTCTTCTTCACCTGGTGGTGGCTGGTCCATGTCAGGTGGAAGAGGAACGTTCCGCTGGATGTACATGTTGTGCAGCATGGCACATTCCATGATGATCCTGCCCACCTTCTCAGGACCGTAAATGAGTGCGCCACCCGACCTGCTGAGGCAGCGAAACCGTCCCTTCAACAGGCCAAAGGTCTGCTCTATGACAACACAAGTGCGTGTATGGGCACGATTGAAGTCCTCTTCGTGCCTTTTCAGCGGATTCCTGACATGGGTGAGGAGCCACAGCTTCAGGGGATAGCCAGCATCACCTGCATAAGAGCACAATAAGGTATGTGTAAGGGTAATTCTTGAATTCCATTTGTACTCAGCCTGTACGTCATTCATGCCCATATGCAGTATATCGTGAATGGCAGCTATTGACTTCACATCTGCACAACTATCTGCCCTGTACACAACTTGGCAATCCATGGAGCTGGTCTTGGGTGACATACACAATTTAGGGGCCTTGAAATTAGAATCACCAACCACCCAGATGGTGTGCCAAGGTGCATGATGTACTCACATGTGAGTGTTGTGTGGCAGGGGATGAGACCAAATGCATGTTGGGCAATGTTTGATGCATTAGGCTGATGCCTAACATGATACATCTTGTTTAGTCTATCGTGCTTTTGAATAATTGTTGACGCCATGCATGTGTCCCTCGACGTGTTCACACAACTCACAATGCCACCATGTGATTGTTGGTAGGGTACCTCAGTGTAGGGATGTGTCCCTTGGATGATGCAGGGTGTCGATTTGCATGCTGGTACTCATGTGGTGTGGGTGATTCCCGCACCAATCACACCCATGTAGGTATTGTTCAATACTGCACTGGTCCAATTTCAGGCATCCTTGTCACATTTGTTTTAACATTTGTATTCATCTGCACATGTTGCCATGGTGTCATGCAGTTTTATTATCGGAAAGGGCCAATGACAGGGGATTTCCTGGAGTAGGTATTCATACTGCGCACTCATGGATGCATGACCTGCGAGGTGCTTTGATGCAGTCATGTGTATTCAGCTTTGTGACTGCATGATGGTGCATTGTGGTGCTGTGGGTACGGTCTGGTGATGTCCAGTGGACAAGTTCAGGGGTGTGCGCTGATTGTGAGTCTGACATTTACACATTGGTGTGCGGCTAGTGTATGTCGGCCTCCATTTTCTTTGTCATGCATCTTATTTGAATGATTATGGGTACAGTGTTTGCCAGCATGGACAGTGTCCAGACACCCCATTGAGGACACTCCCATGGCCCAGAGGGCAGACAGGTTGCACATGCATGTACCTGCCACCCAAAAAAACACTCCCATGGTCCAGAGGGCAGACAGGTTGCATGTGCATGTACTCCCCCCCCCAAAGAACACTCCCATGGCCCAGAGGGCAGACAGGTTGCACATGCATTTACCCCCCCCAAAAAAAAAACACTCCCATGGCCAAGAGGGCAGACAGGTTGCATATGCATGTACCGCCCCTCCCCCCCAAAGAAAAACACTCCCATGGCCCAGAGGGCAGACTCACCCAGCAGCCAGGCACGTCGTTCAGCATCTCGTTCCATATAGCGGGTTAGCAAGGAGTTCCGCAGCACCATTGCATCATGCGTGGATCCTGAGAATCTGGCACAGCAATGTGTTATCATCTTGCTGGCATCACACACCATCTGCACATTGATGGATTGGTATAGCTTCTGATTGCAGTACACCACCTCCACGGCATGCAGGACTACCAACGCCACCTGGGTGCAGTCGAGGGCACCAATGACATTGGGCATGCCTGCCAGTGCATGCAATGCTATTATTGGTGTCATTCACCTCCTGTTCTGTCCGTGGTAGGGATATGTGGGCCCTTGTGTGCTTTAGGGGTGCATCCAGCACTTGGGATAGTACACCGGAGAAACTTGGTTGCGAGATGCCATGCAGCTGCCCCACTGTGTGCTGGTAGGTGCCTGTGGCCAGGAAGTGGAGCACAGATGCCCCCTTCAGCAGAGGGGGGATGGCGGTGTGGAGGTTGAGCAGGCTGACCAAGTCTTCATGTATTAGATCCACTATGGTGGTGATGGTGTCCCTGTCCAGGCGGTACAGGGTGTGGATCTGTGCTGGGGTTAAGTTGAATGGACTGGCCCTTATGCAAGAGATTGGTGGCTGCCTGTGGGGTACCACTGCCTGCACTGGTGGAATTTGCTGGGGCGGTCTCACCCTCCTTCTCCTCCTGCGTCTCCTCTGTAATCCCTCGTGCACTACCTGCTCAATGAGTAGCAGTGCAGGCATGCCCTCCAGTGCAAGTATTGCAACTGCAAGTGGAATCATTTTGGTTTTGGAAGGGGAGTGGTGTGTGGGTGTGCTCCTTTTGTGCAGGGCCAGTCTCCATTGCCTCCACCTGTGTTGATTGTGTGCACCTGTGGCAGTTGGGAACATAGCAGTTTACTATGAACGGGTGATCCGCGATGCCGGTATTGCGGGCATCATGGTGGCCCTTCTTACTGGCATCTGGATCCCGGTATGTGAATTTCCGTGCAATTCGTAATGTCCTCTTCCTAGCGGCATGACGCTCTTACCGGCACGGTGGCCACAGGCATGCTGGTATGGTAGTGCATGGCCATAGGGGGTCCCTGTAGATGCCGGTATGGCCGGCATTGCAGGTTGTGATGGGCCAGTCCGGTAAACAATGCCGGCAATGCCTTACCGGTATCGTTACTACCGGACTGCCAACCTTGTAATGAGGCCCAGTGCCTCTGAATTCTTGTGGTGGCATGCATATTGTTTGGAATGCTTCTGGTAGACATCTGAAGGGGACAAATGTCACCTTCAGGCTAAGACTGATCCCTGTACGGACTCACAGGCTATTATAGTTCCTTACAGAGCAAAGTGGTCCATGCCATCATTATTCTAGACAAGCCTAAAACATTGATTTTGACTACAGTCTCATCAGTCTCAGGGAGCTACCATTGGACACACATGTTCATCTAAATAATGATTGGCTCTTGAGTGGTGTTGCCAAAAATGACATTTTATGATTTGGCTTGAGCAAAAAATGAGTGTTTGTGGTGTGAAAAGCCAATTTGTGGAAACATGTATTTTAGTGAACAATATGGTATATGCTCATATGTATATATAAGTGAAAACAACCTTGGTTAAGAGAGAGTTAAGTTGACATATTTAAAGCAACAGAACCCCTGAAATTCAATCACATTTCTCCCAAGTCCACCTTAATTATGTGCCCCCAGTTGTGCACCGTATGACCAAAATGATCACAACACTGATGACATCACTGGTGAAATTACCAATTACACCACACATGACAACACTGATTGCATCACATTTACATCATGCATGACATCACTGATGTCACTGGTTTGATTAATTACAATAAAAAAATATGACAGCTCTCTTTTTAAAATAATGTATACGTATATATGTCATACTTATACAGTATTATGTCTTCTGCCCTTGTTTCTTTAAAGGCAGCACACAGTATACAACTGTAAGTACATACAGACAATATTACAAAGAAGAATAGTATGTAAGTATTTATGTACTTTGGAAGGTAATGTGCCATATTGGAATACAGATTCATAATTTACTTTCAAAAGAAATGATTAAAATATTAGCAATACCATTGTTATGTCTATAATGAAACATGTACTATCCAATCTTCATTTATTTTCTATAAATGTAATTATGTAGCATATTTAACTGATTATTTTACATATTAACCAAACCTCAAATTCATAGATGATATGTTATCACAATGCACATGAACATATACTGTTGTATGTGATTATTTTTTTATAAAACTTGTCATTTAGAAAATAATGTGTTCATGTAATAAAGTAAAGCGAATTGTACATTTAAATGTGAACATTGACTATTTTCATAACACTTACTATTAAACATGGTTCTACTTCAATCTAGTCTTATTTCTTTTTTTTTACTACTACATATACTTATTATATTATTATATAAAGGGCCTCATCACGACTTTGGCGGTAACCCTTAAATCCGGTGGTCGCGCTATTACTGCCGGATTTAAGGGTCTGCCAAATCAGGACTTCGGCGGATTTCGCCCTTGCTCTTGGCTGGGGGGAAATCTGCTGAAAATTCACGCTATTACCGCCGGCGGGAAATCCGCCGGCGGTAAGAGCGAAAATTTTCCCGATTGAGCCCAATGGGGAATGGGGCATTCCCGAATGGGCTCAATGGGGAATTACATTACTGCCGAACTCGTGATCCGGCGCTACTAGCGCCGTGGAGTTCGGCAGTAGGGCTAATATCGCCGGCAGTATTACCGCCGGCATTACCACCAAAGTCGTGATCAGGCCCTATGTCTGAAATACCTGAAATAGATTTACCAGAATCAAGTACTTTCCCTGCAATTAAGTATTGTAATTAGTTGGTTTTGTTTTGTTTTATTGTTTTATTTCAAACCTTTAACAATTGAACATGCATAAATAACACATATTTCCAATTTAAAAAAGAGTAAAAAAATACAGCTAGCACAATAACAGAGATAGTAGAAGAAAAGAAAAAGAAATAGAAGTCAAAAACAATGTAACAAGCATTAAGAATAATTTTTAAAACAACAATCCTAAAATGTTTCAACCCTTCCCAACCAGGGATCGTTCAACCACTTTGCATGTTATTAACATACTAAGTTACCAAATTACAATGGTGTTAGGATTCCCTCTTACCCCCTAAAATTGGGGTTAACCCTCTGTCGGGGGGAAATTCTGCCGGGGTCGGCCGGGCCGTCCGCAGACCTCCAGGCAGGGAGGCCCCAACTCCTCCCGTGTATCCCAGATGAGATAGAGTATGAGACACACACAAGGAGCAAGGTGACTCTGCTGTTTATTAGACAAAACGGCAGGGATGGGTCAAGGAGCGTACGCGTCCGTCCTGACACACACACAATCGTGGGGCTCGCAGGCCCTTTTTACTGTATTATGACGCGCTATTTGCGTCACTTCAGAAAGTTAACAAAAAACCTATCGCCACTCTTAATTGGTTGCTCGAGTGGTAGGGTTAGTATAGCACACATATAGAGGACAATGTTAGTGGACAAAGGGTAGTCAGGTGATATATCTGGGTTGTCCCTACAATTAGATACATGAAAATTGTTACATGAAGACTCCTGAGGATTGGTTAATATTACTGGCGTCAGTGATAAGAGCCCCATGTTCTGATTGGTGCGCCCGTGAGCTTCCCAGCCAGGGACCACCGCTGTTCCCAGCTCTCGGTGTACCTGCAATTGCAACAATGTTTCACTATGGGTACGTGCAGACAATGTGAGGATTTATTCATAGTTGGAAGGCTGACCGCTCCCACTGTCGCAGATGTCCATTGAGCCTTTCAAGTGTATCTGCCTGTGTCTCGTAGCGAGGGATCCAGATGCCTTTTCTCTCCTGGGTTTGGCATCTCGTCAGGTTCGGCTTGGTCACGTGGGGAGGGACCGTGTTTGAGGCAGAATTCTGCACAATTAATATTGCTTTTCCACTGTGTGTCTGGTTTAATTTGCAGGTGTGACCTTAACGTTGGTGCGCGGAGTGCGAGGTTGCAACATCGTGCCTTTGATGCTTTGTTCTTGGAATGTGGGTTTGCAACATTGCGACCTTGGCTGGTTGTTTCACCGGCCCCATTCTGCAGGATCAGCAACCAGACTCTTGCTTTGTTAATGTCCACGGGAGCTCTTGTTTGAGGCCTACTTGGGCCTGGTGCATAAGTGGTCCGTTTGGTGCATAGGTGCTTTAGGTTATAGTAGCATATAGTTCCATGACCAGTATCGTGTCTTCATTATATTTCCTATGGTGGTAACTGGTTTCAAGAGAAGCGTGAGCAAGCTTTGTAGATGAGTTCATGACGCGTCTTGCGTTTCTGCATTCTGAAAGCCTATGTAAAAATAATAAAGATGCACGTCCGTGAATATGCCTGTCGCCTACGTCATAGCACTGAGTATATTCTTCGTGTAGATCGGTGTGGGAATGTCCAGTGTGTATATTTGTACAGATGTGCTTCCCGTTGTCTAGGTCGTCATGGCATCTCTAACGACGTGTAGATTTTAGTCTAGTTGGTCCGTGCCGCAGGTGTCGGCATGGCCAGTGCGGGCTGTTGGGCAGGCAGATGGACACATCCGTATGTTCCTGTACCAGGGTATTTGGTCGTCTGGTAAATGGACAAACTCTTCTCGTGGCGGGTGTCTGGGTCGTGACCCTCTAGGCCGAGCGCGAGAGGTGAAGGACGGGAGCCTGGTCTTCCATTCTCCCACTTCACCTCCAAAGGCCCTCAAATAAGAAATGTTATTGTTGCAAAAACAGCAGAGTAGCACTCACCCTTTAATAATTTTTGCCACCACTCATCAATCCCCATTGTTGGTGCTGATGCAATAATATGGCCCAAATATAAGGTTTGATGGTCCTTCCATCCTGGACAGGCTGTCAATAGATGTTTTAAGGATTCCCATTCAGAGTTATTTTGACAGAATCTACAAACCCGCCTTTTCTTGCCCCCTGCTTTCAAGCCAGTTGGAGTTCACCAGTGGTGTAGAAGTTCAAACGCATTCTTAAAAAGCGCCCGCGAACTAGAGGGCAAGGAAACGTCCTTAAATAATCTGGGATCACCTTTCGGGACTTGCATTCCAATTCATGGTCCCTCACCAATATTAGTTTATTCCTATTTTCGTGTGTCAGTATCCAGTCCTGTTCAAACAGCTTCTTCTTTATTAACATATGGTTGGAAATCAATGTTTCAGCTGTTGAATCTAGATCTAATAGACGATTAGAACATTTGACCTTCCATTGAACAAGAAGATCTCTGTCTATTAGCACCTTCATTGGCCCAAGATGGCAAATTGAGTGGCCGAGGAGGGCAGTAGTGACTTACAAAACAATGAGAGGTACTTCCATAATGAAACAGAGTATAACGATGGGAGACCAAATTCAAAACGGATGCAAGCCATAGGCAGGTTCCTTGGAAGAGCCAGAATTTTCTTCCAAAAAATGCCTTCATGGATATCCCAGCGTTGCCAGTCAAAATGTAAGCAGGTTTCTGCCCCATATGAAAGAATCTGGATTACTTTAAGGTTATAGAATGTTATCAGGGGCAGCATAGAAAACTTGCCATAGAGGCTATGTAATGTCACTCCTTGAGCGGTGAGATTTTTAACTTTTGCTTGTAGGAGATTGGTCGATTGGGTTTTCACCACACTCTGCTTGACACGGACTCCCAGGTAGATAATGGAGTGTACACATTCCAGAGGAAGGCGATTCACATACTATCAAAATCTTTGTGATTTTTCTGATCTCTTTCCCCCATTGAGCACTAAGATCTTAGATTTATTTCCATTGACTCGCAGATCATTGGCCGTCATATAGGATTGAAGTTTGTCCAAGCGCCTCTGCAGACCTATAGGTATTTTATTGATCAAAACGAGTTAATCCGCATAGATCATCCAAGGAAGGGGGATCCCATTCAGTTTTGGGTGGAAACCACGGATATCCTCCTGTGACTTTTGCAAATCTGAGAAATAGAGTTTAAAGAGAGTAGGGGCACAACCCTGCTTAAGACCCCTATTTACTCTTATTTCCTGTGATAGCGTGCCCTAGTGATTCAAATTAACCTGCATGGAGTGCCATCATATGTTACAGAAGCTCATTCAGCATTTCCAATACATCAATTTGACCCATAGGTGCTCACAATTCTTGCTATCAAAAGCCTGCTCCAGGTCCACATAAGAAATATATAATTTGGTCTTTCCTTTAATGGCCTGGAGCTTTAATAAGTTGAACATGAACAGATTCAGACCCATGCCCGCACCTTGAACAAAACCGGTATGTATAGGGGCCTGATTCTAAGATTTAATGGTCAAACTAGTCATTTTAATAAGATGGATGCAAAATCTTTCCCCAAACTGTCAAGAAGGGCTATGGGCCATTGGTTAACTAGATCCGTTTAAACCCTTCTTAAAAATTCAGATAATAATAGCTCTTTTCCAAGACAGTGGTATTGATTTTTCTTTCAAGGCTTTACAAAAGAGAGTAAGGGCAAAATCCAACCATTCATCAGGTGCCAACTTTAACTCATAGTTTGAAAGTCCATCCGGCCTGGGCGCCCCATACGTAGAGAGTTTTGATATTGCCTCCTGGATTTCTGATTTCTCTAGCTTCCAGTCCCATGTTACTTTCTCTATCTAAATCTGGGGCTACAGATAGAATAGTTTTGTCCATTAGGAGCAATTCAAAGTGCTCAGTTCACTGTTGCTCCGAGACAGGTAGCATTTGTAGGGATTCCTGCAATGTCCCCACCTTGTTTATCTAGATTAATCTAGAGTTCTTTTTACTCAGAATTCCGAGCATTGCTGCTCCTGCTGCCTGTAGGCGTTCAGCCTGAAAGCTCTTCAACCTATTCTTGTACTGTTTTTGGCGTTTTCTTTTCACGGCTGAATGACTAAGCTGAGGCAGATTTTTTGTGTTTTTCAAGTCCGCTCTGAACTTCTTATGCTCCATTGCAAACCTATTGTTATATTTATGCATCTGAATAAAGTTTGGTCTAGGTCCCAAACCCTGAACTTGGACATATTTGATCAATAATGGAGTGTAATTCGGTATGCCCTCATTTGCATCTAATCTCAATAGTAGCCGGACAGAAACTTCTATAGCATCCTGTCAACATAGGCGGATGCGATTGTGCACCTGAGTAACCTCCATCCGTACCACTTGATCAACCCCCCAGATTTACAAAGGGTGGACCAAGTGATTTTCAGAAGAGAGTGGTCACTGTTCTCCATGGGCATTATTACCAGGGAATCCATATCATGATATATATTACGGGAGACAAAACAGTAGTCTAATGTTGACTCCTCGTGGACCCAGCCAGCATGTGCCCCTTGATATTGCTGTTTGACATGAGTAAATCCCTACTCTGTATGCACTGGGGCTAGGCCCTGGATCTTAAAACGGCCGGAGAATTGGTGTTTTCTCTGAGTCTATTAGGAGCCCCCATAGGTACACATCTGATGTTCAAATCTCCAACCAATATTATAGAAGTATTCTCCCACTCCAATCTGGCATCGTCAATAACCTGTATCACCTCCCCAAAAAAAACATCAGATCTTACTTTGGCAGGATCCCAATACAGGTTTATCAGTACCGTTACAGAGGAAACTTTTGGGGCCATTGACAGAACCATCCTTAATATCAGGGCTTGAACCCAGGTATTGGGGGAACTATGCCTAAATACCTCCACAAGTAAATATTTCTTTTCAAGAATCTACAAGCCCGAAGAAGATCTCCACTTGACCCTTTTTACAGCTGAATTTAAAAAAGGAGTGAAGGTTTCACAGACGGGAGTCTCACATAGCCATATTGCTGAAAGCATAATATATCATATTGAGACCAATTTAGCACATCGTCATTCATAAGATAGACAAAGCCCCTGGTATTCCATGAGCCAAAAAGAAATTGAGTCCTTCCTAGATTCCTTGCGCACTAGTGATCATTCGACCGAGAAAGGGCATAGAGAATCCAGGCCCCCACATCATCTGAGCATAGAATCTCTGAAAGCAGGATGTAATATTGCACAGTTCTCAGTTCCTTAACCTTCCTGCAAAAAGTAATTTTCAGAGGTTGATTGGGGCTATTCATGAACTTGACTGTTTTGGTAGCATTTACCGTAGAGAATCCAGTCTCCTCCTTCGCTGATTTATGGGGGCTCAGTCTGTAGACAGCTAGTGTCATTAAACCTCCCCACACCAGACATTGACCTACACCGGGGATCAGGACCAAGAGGCTCTGAAACCTCAACTTAGGTCAGGTCAAAGTTAAGGGACCAGAACACGGGAGCAGCCACACAAATCCTTTTTCTAACCAAATATGATCTTACATGGAGTCTTACTCAATCTAATCAATCCTGCTCAGGAACCTCCACCACACAGATGTCCCTTGATGATATTGATCGTAACGCTGGAATATGGTGTAGAAGGATCATTATGTTTTCTCTATTTAGAATGCATCAGTCAGCAAGGTCAAACCCTCCAAAGAGAGCACCCCAGGCTCAACTTTTTTCAGCCCTTTTCTTATGGCCACATTCTCCAGCTGAGACTTTTTTAGGTAAGGTAAAAGCTGAAGATTGCTGAACCTTAATCGTAGAATGTCTGGGAGAGTTGGTTGCTTTCTTGCTCCGTGCCATCCCAAGCCGACGATCGGCCAAGGTCATAAAGTTCACTTGGTCTAATTAAAACAAAATAGATTGCCTTCCCCTGGACACCCGCCGCAACAGTACGGCAGACAACTCTGTTCCCGCTGATTGGGGCTGGATACAAATGAAAGTCTCTTCTGAAGATTCAATAGAGTACATAGAGAGATCCAGCAAGGAGGTTGGATCACTACCTTCCAGATCCTGGGTATCATCAGACACTTCTTCTGTTGTTGGAGAGGGTTAATCACCAGTTGAAATCTTGCATACCGGATTTAGTTCGGGGTCCCCGCTGCAGGACTCCTTCTTTGCAAGTCGGTTGGTAACAACTGGCATCAGGGGTTTCAAATTACACAAAAAAGCTCTAGAGGAATTAGATTTAGCTTTATTCCGGTCCGGCAAGTTTTGGGATTTTTTAACTACTTGTAGTGGAGCACACAAACTCTTTGTTTTCCTTTTCTTTTCAAAGATGGAATTATTGGGTTCTGAACGGTCAAAGCTAATAGAAGGCAATAAGGGAATTGAAGGGGTTGAGATCCCAATCAAAACTTTAGAGTCATCATTGATGACTGCAAGGGCCATTCCAGGATCTGATACAATATAAGTAGGTTGTATGTGATTTCAATCTGGCAAATATCCAAGTCAATGCCTAGCGTGTAATGCACAACTGAAATGCTTATTTATTTTTGTCTAAAAGTTCTTTATTCTGAACGATATACCACTCATATCACGCCCCTCTCCTGGAACCCCCCCCCTCCCCCGGTCGCACTGAACCAGGAATCAGGCTGGTTTGCAAAGTTAAAATATTTATTTATGTATTTACAATTTAATCACACTATGTTTTAATGGGTATACAATAATCACCAATGGGGTGTTGTAACACAGAATAATCCCTTTAATACACAAGGAGTAATAGTGAGCAAACAATTCAGCATAGAAAGAATACTTTTGTGTGTGTGTGTGTGCAGATCAGATCACACTGTGGTTAAAGTTTCCCCCTGCTCACCCCTCAACCCCCAATAGGCAATGTAAAGAGATAGGAGGAGAGAGCAGGTATTCGGGAATGGCAGAATTCACACACAATATCAATCCCACTTCCCCCAGCAAACACAAGAGAAAAACAGAATTGACTGTCAAGCTGTCAGAATAGCTTTTAGAGTTATCTTAGAATGAACTGGGTAAAATACTAAATATGGTACAAAATGCTGAAATTACTATAAATTCTTATGGGAGCCGCTTTGGATAGTTGCACACAAACACAAGCAATGATTTAATATCCAGAAAGAATTTGGAATCTTAAAATTAAAGTTAGAAGCAATCAAAAGCTGTTTTATACGTGTCACAATTTCCCTAAAACGTAATTTGTGGCAAACTTTTCACTGCACGATAATCACGATAACGGGAGAACCGTACGGATTTGGGATGTGGTTTTAGATGCGATTCAAAGCTGAGGATGTTAGCTACAAGCAGACGTTGTTTCTAGCACAAAAAACGGAGGAAGTTATGGACGTTTAAGTGGAGGTCATTTTTTCAAGATAGGCGCAAGAAGGAAATACAGGAATGCACTTTTAAAATGACGAAAAGGATTTCCTACACTAGACGATGACTATGAATAAACGAATACCCCACAGGAACACAGCCACTTGATCAGGGTGACTGCCTGCAGAGGAAACTCGCCTTTTTCAGATGAGAAAAGATCAGTGCAGTGACAGTTTTAGCAATACTAGCACAGGAGAAAGATAGGAGGGATTGCACAGAGAGTTCAGAGAATTTAAAAATACTCCTAACTATACAAGTTCGGAATACAGGAAAGGATGGGTTTAAGATAGGGATTGACTAAGCAAGGTACATACGCTAGTGACACAGTTCTTTCTATAGATACTCACTAGATATGTTTTTAAACAGAACCGTCAGGATTCTGGTCCATCAAGATTCTGGTCAGGGAATGGGATCTGGTTCTAGGACAGACACCTTGGCACATCATATTGGGTCTGCAATCAGCAAGGCGCTCTGGTCACAGCACGGCACAGGACTGGACTGGATCTGCCATGGCTCTGGTCACAGCACGGCACAGAACTGGATTGGATCTGCCCTTCTTGGTTCTGATGATAATTCATTTAGCAGGCAAGCAGTACAGCGCAGCCCTGCTGTATTTTGATGCTTCCCCTTAGGTTTGTGGGGTTCTAGTTCTGGACTTTGAGGCCTAGCTGAAAATTGTTCAGCTATGCAATGGATTTCTGCTTTGTCAAGTTTCTGGAGTCTGGAGCAAGGAAGATGTAAAGTTCATTAGCAGGGTGCTCCACCATCATTGGGATAGTGAGTGAATCTGTCTGTCCTTTTGAGTGGTGAGCTGTCTCTATTTATTCTATGATAAAGGGGTGTGTCAGCTGGTTTATCCTAAGCTCGCCCCTTTGACAGGTGATTGGATCAGAGTCTCCTCTCTGCCTTGATAGGAGGAGAAAAACAGGGTGTCACCTTTATGGTGTGATTTTATGAGGCTGAGGATCCACCCCTGGCCCCTTGAACACAAAATCTACTTTTGGCACCATACATATTTAAACATGTGCAACCTCTATAACAATCACATATACCAATTTCATATTTTATATAGCAGCTATCCCTCAAAACCCCGTAGTTGTGGGATCGTGTCTCTTCTTTTCACAGAATTTTGCCCTTTTCATCAGGAACAGAATGTCCAATTATAAGCAAATTTCTACAAGTGTGTGTGTTTAACATGGGCAAAAGTGTATAACGTTTCATACTTCTAGCAGCAATACATTTTGTGTAAAATTACATTTTCTGCCGTTTCATTCCAGAACATGTCACACGAATTTGCCACCTCTTGAAACGTGCAGCCAAAATTTAGATTCACAAATCTGTTACTGCTATATTTTACACAATTTTCACTTGCAAATTATAAGTCTTTTAAAAAGTGTTCTTTGTGAAGGTCCAGCCACAGATGGTTGTTTGTCTCCGCCTCCTTCTGTCTCCCTGCAGTTCAGAAGCAGCCTCCTCCCTGTTTGCTCTTGGCAGAGGCCATTTACAACTGTCCTCACACCCCACATGTCCTTAGTGGCAGCTGTTCATTGTTCCCTTTTGCCTCTGTAGACCAGGATCTTTCCAAACCCTATAATTATCACTTTGTTGTGATTTACTGGTGGGGGGAAAGGCCATCCTTCCATGGAGAAACCTGATATTCCAGTTTGGAAGCTTCTAGCCAGGCTTGATTTAATTGTTAATTCTGTTGCATTTTCCCTTAGCTTAAAACAAACTTGTGATTTCAAAATAGCAGCTAGAATTCTGATTCAAGATTTTAAACCATGGGATCAAAACAATTACATGATGGTTACTGTCAGTAACAGGCCTCTTAGATTGCAAACATTTGATTTCAGTTATACTTGTTTAAAGTTTAATCAGGCAGGCTCCTGACAGCTGACATTCCAGCAGCCCTCTGCTGCACAGAGATTTCTGGCATCCACAGACAGACCACTTTTGCTATGGAAGTCCCTTTATGCTTTCAGCTTTTCAGGACCTTGCAAGTTCACAATGATTTCTTAAACTAAGTGAATTGTAGCACCCAGCAATAAATTTGGATGTTTGAGGGTGTTTTGTACCGCCATTCTGCAGTTTCAGCAACAAAGAAAAATAGATTTAAACACGATTTTAGGTTTCATTTAGCACAGCACTGCTTTTTCCTTCTGTACTCCATTTTCACTTGTTGTGAAGCCCAGTGACATATTCCAGGAGTGAGATCTCTGTTCCACCACTGACAACATTTGTGGCAGATTGGGCAGTCATCTTTTTGTGTGTTGCAAAGCACGATTGTCAGGGGTTTTGGCACGCACAAGGGTTTTGCGGCCATTTTGCTATTTCTGGCACCCTCATAACACAGTGCTGCATCATAGCAGAGCAGAAGTGGGTTAAACCATCCCACAAGTTTCCTTCCTAACAGTTGAGACCTTCATAGTCGATTCCGACTCCCCTGGTATGCCCAAAAGTGCCACCAGAATAGCTTCAGCTCGGCGAGTCAAGGAGACCTTAGATCCAGGTGGATCGATAGTAGTTCTCTGTATTAGGCAAGTATCCGAGGCGCCCCTCTGCATACAATTGCCATGGACACACTCACCATCTAAATTTCACCAAAGGCGAGTGTCCACACAGTGTCTAATCAATTTATGGGAATCCAAGATCACCTACATCATTGATGTCTTATCAGACTGTTCCGCTCTTGCTATATCGCTCAATCCCATCTGCCACTTATTTGACTGTGCAGCCTCATATTCCAGCCTCGCTTGCACTTTTAATGCTGATACTTCTAAAAGTATCAATTTTGAGTCAACCATGACAAGCAAAGTACCTTAATCTTTAAAATCCTCATTTATGGCCTCATAGAGTTTGATAAAAGGTGCCAAAGAGATTGACAGCGCAGGCATAACCGTAACTTGAATTTGCTGCATAGAAAAGTCCCCATCTGGGAGTCTTTGAGAATGATGGACAGGTGAAAAAGACAAATCTTTCAGGGAGAATCTCCCTGATTCTAAGGCAGAATCCTGCAGAATGGCAGAAACAAGGGGAGATCTCCTCCTGACTGGGAGTGCCTGGCACTTTGCATCCAACATTGGGGAGTTTCCCCTGGCCTCTCTCACTGATCCCTCAGGTGCAGTAGCTGGGCTGTCATTATTTCCCAGGATGTTTAACATCGGTTGCAAAGGGATTTGTTGTTAAGTTATTCCCCACGGGATTGGAGAGGCCAGATCTTCCAGTAATTCTGACATTTGGAGTGAAGAGTTGGGCCTTTTCCAATTTGCCTTATTGTCCAAAGAAGCCTGAATGAGGGCAATGTCCTGAAATAAACGTAGGGCCAGAGGTGAACCGAATAAAAAGTTTGGAGTACCCGCCATTCCCTCCCCACCGTCAATCAGTGACCCATCCAAACACTAATTCACCTGGACAAGGAAACGTCCCGAGGGAGGCAGAGGCTCTTTTCTCATTGTCAAGTCTTGAGCCGAGACCCCGTTTGAAGGCTGGCATGCTGTTATTTCCCCCCTCCCACAAGATCTCTCCAAGACACCATTGGATGGATCCTTAGTGACTGCGAGAGTTATCCGTCCACTAGCAGCCATCCCCAATACTTGATCGGGCATAAGGAGAGTTTGAATGACCAGGGATGGCACCAAATTCTCTTCATTCAGTGAGGGAGGGGCCTGTTATCCTAACTCAGCCCCCAACAATTCATCATCCGTAACATCCAGCCTTTCCTGTACTGGCTGCAAAGTCAATAGGCAGGGATTAGACACAGGATTAACATTAGTGGTGGAGTCCGCCACAGGGGCGTTACTGCGGCCAGCCAACGGCAAAGGTATTCCAACTATTAAGTCAGAAGAGGGAGTCATCGGAGGAGGAATCAATGCAAAGGAAGTTTCCTCATGATTTCAAGTCACATTCACTGTTGCATTCTCACCTTTGACATGAGTCTGCCGTTGCGTACGTCCTCGCGACTTTTGCCGCGCTGCTTCCGATATCATTTAAAAGTTTGTAGTAGCTAAGCGAAAGGCAGTGGTTCTCCTGCGGTGAACTGCGACTCTGCAGACTCAGCTGTGCTCCGTGCTACATTTGGGGTTTTAACCCCTCCTCCACCAAATGGACAGCAACAAGATACTGCCTCAGGTCACGGCAGGAGTATTGCAATTGTTTACCAATACATCAAATTCAAACCTTTAGCATAATGTTCAATATTTTTATTTTAAAGTTTATAAGTTGATAAATACAAATTAATGCTCCACACATAATCATATTATACTTCTTTATCAGTGTATTGTTCAGTGTCATGTTTTTATTATTGTAAAGTGTAATAAAATACAAGATGTATCAAAAAGGTCAACACAAACATTCATATTCTAACTTATTTAATTAGTGATGTTACATTTGATGTAATTATTGATCTCATCAGTGATATCATGTATTATGTAGTTAATGATGTCACCAGTGATGTCATCAGTGATGCCATCTCTGATGTCATCATTGTAATCATACGCTGTGTAACAGAGGGTGCCTAGTTAAAGTGGTCATCCTAGAAATGCCATTGCTGAATTTCAAGGGTTTTGTTGCATTAAATCTAATCACTTTAACTCACTCTTGACAAAGGTTTTTTTCACTGAATATGTGTATATATTCACTGAAAATACTTTAGTAAAGGAACAGTTAAGGTGATCAGATTTAACACAACACCCCTGAAATTCTGTGTATGTGGTAAGTGATGATTATCTTAACTGGGTGTCCTCCTCGATGATGCCCCTTAGGATCTAATCATGTGTTATTTATGAAGCATTCAACCCACTGAGCTATCTTGCTGGCCTCTAATTTTGTTTGTCATTGTGAATCCCACCTGTTATGTATGTGTTCATGGGTTTTAATAAGTTGACCAAGTTAATATTATCATCACTTCCCACATCTGCTGCATTTCAAGGGCTGTGTTGCATTACATCTGATCATCTTCACTGTTCTTTAACTAAAGTTTGTTCAATGAATTTTAAAGGTTTTGTTATATCATAGTTTATTCAAAGCCACTAGCTATGGCCTTTGGCCATGGCCACAGTGCATGTTCCACCAATAGGTGTCTTTAGGGCTCACTAGCCATGACCTTCGGCCGTGGCAACTGTATATGTTCCACCTATAGGTTTCCTAGGCCCACTAGCCATGCCCTTTGACCATGGTGTGTGGCCACAGCCTTCGCCTTCAGGCGTGGTCACTGTACATGTTGCACCAATACATTTTGGCTGTGTCCACTTTACATGTTGAACCAATACATTTCTTCAGGCCCACTAGCCATGGCCTTCATCCATTGCCAGTGGACATGGCCTTTTGGCTGTGATCCCTTTGCATGTTCCACCTATAGGTTTTCTTAGAGCTCACAAGCCATGGTTTTCAGCCATGGCCATATTACATGTTGCACCAATACGTTTCTATGGGGCCAAATATCCATGGCCTTTGGCCGTGGCCACTATCCATGTTACACCAATAGGTTTCAGATGACACTTTGCAGCTCTAACATTTCTTTTTTTTCTCACTCTTCTCCCATTCCAGCTGTATGTGTAAAATGCTCTTTTTAAAAAGAAAAATGTTTCCAATGCCTGTGGTTAGCAGCAGAAAAACGACCCTAACTATGGTTATTCCCCGGTGTAACTGCGGTAATCCAAAAATGTTTGAAAAATCCAATCCTCTTCCTACCCTCACAAGCACTCACTAAGTTCCCCCGTCTTCTTGCCAAGGTTCTCCTCACTCACCTCAGGTGCTTGTCCCTTCCTAGCCCTCTCTCATTACTCCTATTCCTCTTCATTTTGTGTGACACACTTTCATTCCGGTTCACGTGTTTCGTTGTATCCACGGGTATCTCGCAGGATTCCAGCGGTATACCCACAGTTATGATTGAACTGTAACTCTGTGCCATGACCACCCCCAGCAACCCAATTTCACACGGTGTGCTCTTTCCTCCACACAACCTCTAGCCTGATGCCATTTCATAATTGTTACTCCTCCAAATGACTGTTTTCCCACTTTTTTTGGCTAACACTGGAATATCATTTTTTAATAAATATCTCCCAATATGTTCAGTCTGAGGGCTCTGTGACAAACGTTGTGTTTGCAAAATATCAGCCAAATCCATCATGCTAGTCAAAAGCTATTAGCAATTACATTTTTCAGTTTGCTATGGAACTACCTACGCACTTTACCAATAGTGCAGTGACTGATGCACTATTATATATAGATATGTATGGTAGGGTGTGGCTCATCATGCATGTTGGATCCCTGAGTTCCACATGCTTAACATACATGTACCCGTGGTACTTGGGTTCTTATGAATGCTGCTGGTTACCTTACTTGCTTCCAAGTACTTAAGTCCATTCTTGTAGGGAATGACTTGTGGATGCCAATGAATGATGCGCTATGTGGCATATAGCTACAGTACTTGCCCCTCTACTAGGTGAAGGCCCAAAGATGGAGTTGTTTGCATCAATATGTGGTGCAAACATGTATGCACTCATGGATGGTAGGTCCCCACGAAATGCATTGGATGTGTTGCTGTCTGGCACATGCCTCCATCCAATCTTGATAGATGGCACCTCTGGGAACAGTGGCTTGTCCAGACTCTTTTGAATGGGATCACCCAAGTGGGGCACTGACTTATGCAAGGGTGGCATGAAGTACGAACCCACACACACATAATGATCATAGTTAGGATGATGGGGTGGCACCTGGTGTGGCAAATCATATTCCAGGTGTAGCACGTACCACCCAAGGGCACTCCCTGGACACGCCTATGTCTGAGAATATGTTTGCTGCATATCTCTCTAACACATGCTTAAATGCCTGTTTCAAATGGGGAAGAGTGGTGTTTAGGTGCCCTTATGACTCATCCTAGCAATGTTAATTTACTAAAATTCCAGAGACAGCGGAAGTGATCTATGATACCATGATGACCTTTGACCCTGATGACGTATAAGAAGTGACGTCACATGACTTTTGCAAAACGATAATATCACATAATTCAACTTCAATATAGTAAACATATGAAAATACATGTGAGATTAACCAAAGACCTAGACAATTAAGAAAACACATAAAGGCTATTTTAGTTGCCAACCATATATTGACTACAGTGTGTAAAGACAGGAGGGGGGGTCTGTACTTCTGCTCTCTATATTGTAGAGGAGAGGCACAGAGGACCCCAGCCAAGATTCTCTATTACGGTAGCAATGGACAAGCAATCAAGGCCTAGCTTATCAGGAGGTGATGCAGGCTGGTTCTTCAGCACAGTGTAGTCCCCAAGCACATACAAAGGAATGTCCGCACACTGTATCGGTTAAAACACAGTCTTCATAAAATTAATATTCAACGTTATATACAATATCACGATAACGCACTTTGTGCTTAGAAAATCAACAATGGTAAATATATACAGTTCTACAGTGGTACCACAAATATTATCAGATCTCATTAAAGTGCATCAACAATACTGTCAAAATGTAACACAGATCAATAAAGAGGAAACCAGAAGTAGAGAGAGGAGGGAAAGCAAGATGGTTGAACAATTGGCAGAATACTGGTCACTACCGTTAAACACAGCTCTGTGTGGAGATCCCCTCACCTGGGCAACCTGTAGAATAAAGATACAAGCCCAGTCCATATATTGTTCACACTAGACTTCCCAATAGTTCTGCAACCCCAATGTACCTGGTGTTGTAGCGCTCCTCGGCGGGGAATCAACGGCCCTTCTTGAGTTCCCTCCCTTTAAGGCACGAGTCACGGGTCGTCAAACGTCCAACGGAGAATAGGATGAGCTACAACGGTGAAGTGGCAGCTTCGTTCCTAGTGGTGCTCGCTGATGGGGAAGCGTAAACCTCCTGCAAGGAAGATGCGTGCTGGGCACCTCGGTGTCGATAGTTCTGGACTGCAAAGAGTTTGAAGAACTGGGGCCCAGCAAGGGCGTCAAGTCGTCAGCGTCTCTGTGGTCCTTGGGTGGCGGGAAACCCACTGGTGGATGCTCCTCAGCACGTCAACAGTCAGGCCTTCACCAGCAGGATACAGCGGCGATGATGCGGACGAGAGTGTCCTTGGATTCGAAAGTTCTTAGAGGGGGCAACGGAGACCTGGTTGCATGCCGCATCAGGACCCCTCCTCTCACTCACCATATCCAATGACTATACTATCATTAGATGTGAACGTAACGTAGCAAATCTAAAGGCGGTGGTGATGCCTTCCTCCATAAAAAGTCTCTTGGCTTGAAAACCATACCCACTGCAAAGCTCCCCTCAGCAGAACTATTATCGGTCAAACTCCCCATCTCCCATAACCAAACTGTCACACTTCATCTAATCTATAGGCCACCAGGACCTGTCACCACCTTTGTTGATAATATCTCATCATTACTGACAGATAAAACTAAGACCAACTCACAAATAATACTACTAGGCAATTTTAACTTGGGGTTACATAATGATAATGACTCCCCCGCCTTAGACCTTGCTAGCACCCTCACCGAATTAGGTGTCATCCACTGCATCCTTCATCCTACCCATGCCAAGGGTAGAATCCTCAATTAGTTGGTTGATCTAAACTGTTCCATCAATTTAGCATCCAACTCTCTGTGCGCTTGGTCTGACCACCATATTATCATCTTCACAATTGCAGCCAACTACCTACACGCCAAACCTGACACTGCTCCCTCCACTTACACCAGAAACACAAGTGACATAACCAGAGCTAATCTTCGCCCCCTTATTATTCCTACATTGAATAAGGTACTAATATCCTGCTCTGACCCTACTGCACTAGTAGATACATACAATGACACCATTTTAAGAGCAATGGATGCCGTTGCCCCCTCTAAACTTAGGAAAGCTAAACCTTGTGCACATCTTAATTCGAGGTTTACCCCACAACTGAGGCTATTACGCAAACAAAAAATAATTACAGAAGCCTGTTGAAAAAGCCACCCTTCTGATGCTAATAAGGACAGTCTCTTCATAGCATCAGTTAACTACAAAGAGGCAATCTTCATAGCCAAAAAAGACACCTACAACAGACGTATCTTGCAAGATGAATCTAATACTAAAGAGCTCTTCAAGATCTTTAGTATTAGTAGTAATTGATCTAAAAAAAGTAGTCTCCTATCCAACCCACAGCCCAATTCTCTTTCTAACACAACCAATTGCCCTACACACACTCATACACCTTTTAGCTTCTCTCCTCTAACAATAACAGAGGTAGAAAACATCATTAGCAAACTCAAACCATCCAACTGCCAGGGCGATTCTTGCCTGGCTCCCATCATAAAATAATCTGCCTTTGAACTAGCTCCCTTCATCACGGCACTAATAAACACATCATTCAGTTTTGGCACTGTACCTGACAACCTGAAGGATGCCTGGGTCATCCCTCTCCTAAATAAAACCACCCTAGACCCAAACACACTGACTAACTATAGGCCGATCACAACCGTGCCACTTCCTGCTGAAAATTGTGGACCGTGTAGCCTACCTACAGATTTAGGAATACCTGGAATGTAATAATCTCCTCAGCCTTAGACAATCTGGTTTCCGTCCTGAAAACGGAACAGAAACTGCCCTTTTTGACCTAAAAACACAAATTGAGGACCTGAAAGACAATGGCAAGATTTCCCTTCTCTTACTTCTGGACTTATCGGCTGCATACGATCATGTGAACCATCAGATTTAGTGTCAACATCTCAAAATGGCAGCCCACTTCTCTGACAAAGCTACATCCTAATCAGACCTTTCCTGAACAACAGGTCTATGATGGTCTTCTCCACTACCGCTTCTGCCGACCCAGGTCCAGTATTAAGCGGGGTTCCACAGGCATCATGTGTTTCACCCACGCTCTACAATGTGTTCACCAAACCACTATTTGATATTCTCGACTATCTGGGTGTCACCTACACTAATTATGCAGATGACACCCATATACTCATCCCATTAAGGGTAACCATGTAGTCAACACTAAAGCCTTAAATTATGTTTACCAGGTCATACAGGCTTGGATGGCTCAACACAAGCTCTGTCTTAATGATAATAAAACAGAGCTCCTCATCCTGGGTTCCCCTAACCGCCTCAGCAAACTAGACCACTCCTTCAAATTATTCATTATTGATGGAAACATCACCAATGCCACTAAAACCCTAGGTATCTACCTTGATTCCATCTTATATCTCTCAAGACAAACCAACGCTGTGGTCTCAGCTTCAGTCTATACTAATAAACTCATCACAGCCTGCCGCCCTTTTCTCGCCACCACAAACTGCATCATCCTCGCCAGAACATTAACCTTGGCCAAGATTGACTACTGCAATGCCCTCTACCTTGGCACTAGTCACCGTAACCTCTGCAAACTTCAGGTCACCCAAAATAACACCATTAGGGCTGCCCTGAACATACCTAGGAACCAACACATATCGGACACCCGGAGCAATCTGCCATGGCTCTCTGTTGCCCAAAGAGTTTCTCTCAAATCTCTCTCACTCACACACAAATGCCTCGCAAACAAGGCCCCGCAATACCTAGCTAGCAGGTTCACTCCCCACACTCCAACCGACCGCAGAGAGCAGCCCAAGCTCACTGCCTAGTCGTGCCCAGATTCAGACTTCAGAAATCTGGAGGTGGCAGCTCCCCTGTCCTTGCCACAAAACTGGGGAACTCTTTGCCTACCCCACTTAGACTCGAACCCTCATTTCACGTATTCAAAACCAAAGCCAAACTATGGCTTATTGCCCAAGAGTCCAACAGCACACCACTCCCTCTCCAGTAGCACACCTCCTAACCAATTCATCCCTAAAACCATTGCCGGACTCTCATTGTAAATTTGATTGTATCTAACATGTGCTTGACATAGTTTTTCATGCTTTGTAACTGTATATTGAGGACCCTCATGTTACCTTGTCTGTAGATTTTATTGATTATTACACCTGTAAGTACTGACTCTGTATACCTTGTGATGTAGTGTATATTTACCTTTGTAACTAAGACATGGGCAAGGCGCGCTATACAAATAAAGAAATACAATACATTATATATAATACAATATGACCAGAGCCGCAATGCTCCACCATTGCCTAAGAACATTTAAACCAAGAGCTCTCTTGCCATCACCGCCAACCGCTTTGTCCCGCCAGAGAAAGTCGAGGTTGCCAACAACCGAGGAGAATCCGCTGGTGGGTTTCCCGCCAGCTGAAGTCCACAAAGACACCGACGAGTGAAGAACCAACCGTGGACGATTCCCAATCATCGACGTGAACACCGACACCTGACGTCCGCTGCCTGTCCTATGCCCGCCACTGAGTACTCTTTGCGTCACTGAATTCTGTCATTGAGGTGCACCGCACAACTCATCTACGTGGGACGTCCATGACCGATCGTTGACGAGCACCGCGCAATTCGAAGCTGCTGTACCAATGACGGTGTTCCGATTTTCTTCGCGGAATCTCGACGACCGTGGCTACTGCTTTAAAGGTAGTCCACTCATGAGGAATCCGTAGATGACCCATTGGAGAAACTCTGCTAACTCAGGAACATTGGGGTAGTGGAAGATTTTGACCAGGAAACAAGACTATTTAAACATTAATGGAGTGGGAACATTAATAAACTTTATTACAGGTTGCCCATGTGGGGGGATCCTCACTCAGTACTACCTCTAGGTAGAGGGGGTCATCGTTTAACCTAACATTTCTTCCTTTCTATGTCCTATGCTGATACACATTACTGTTTAATTTGTATGCCATTAGAACTAGAGTCAATAGTTAAGTGTGGTACCACATATAAATTGTATATATTTGCCATATCAGATTTATCAAAGTACAAAGTGTGTTATTAATTGTGTATATATATTGAACCTTATTTTTATATAAAGAACTGTGTTAGCACATAACATAGTGTGTGGACATTCCTTTGTGGGGTGCTTGGGAACTACACTGTACTTAAGAATTTAAGAACCAGCCTGCATCACCTCCTGAGAGCTTAAGCCTTGGTTGCTCGTCCATTGCTACCACAAAGAGAACCTTGGCTGGGGTGCTCTGTGCTTCTACTCTGCCATATAGAGGACAGGAGTACAGATAATCCCTTCCAGTCTTTACAATCTGCTATGCACATCAAAAGCCAGGGTGCCACCATAATTAACTTATCTACAAGCGTACAGTTAATACCATTACCATGGGTAAAAGAAGACTTGAGCCTCATATTGAAACACAGACATACAAGGTAGGGCAATCGCATGTACATTGCTGGGTGAGGGTTTGCCGGATATGGATGTAAGGAATTCGACCTTCCGCACGGGGAGTGTGCACTCACTGTGTTTTTTTGTTTTTTTTGGAAAAGAAAATTAATGATGGGAGATCAACCTCCAAAAATGTGTGATGCCATTCTGCACACATGTTCCTTGCTCACCACATCCATACTCACATGTACTCCGGGATGACAAAGCCTATAGGTGCCATCCTCCCTTGTCATGTTCAGCTGCAATGTGACAGCCATGGGTACATCAAAGCATCTGAAGAAGGGGGAAAGCAACACCTTCCTCTGGTCATAGGCAGCCTAATAAAAATATCAAAGGCTCCATGGATCTGCCTTCCCATTGTCTAAACTGCTGGTGGCAGTGCATACTAATAGGAGTCAATTGGAAAAGGACTGAGTCAGGCTTGACCAAAGATTGGAGAAGAGGAAGGCAGGACTAACACCTCTTGGATATGAAGTACAGTGAATGGCATGTCTGGGTCCACTATTTACCATAGGTAACCCCTGCAGAGCGGACCCCTTTCAGAGGGATGAATAATATGATTTGAGGGAGACCGAAATCTGTTCTCACCACAAACTTAATGGGAGACCTGTGCTTTGATCAAGAGCCACAGAGGGCTTAGTTACCCTGAGAGACATTTTGATCTACAACAGATCGGAAGATGGGTGGGACCTAGGAGCACATGTTGTCACCTCTTAACTTTCCTGTTGCAAAGCACTCTGGTCCTGACCTCATGCATAACAGAAGATTGTTGGTAGGGACCCAGGATTGGTTCATTTTAATCTACAACAAACAGGAAGATGGGTGGGATTTAGGAGTACGTGTTTTCACCTCTTACCAGGGGTGTTGCTAGGTCTGGAATAGACCCAGGGCTACGCTGATGTCAGAACTGTCAGGACTGGGGGCTAGCAGGCCTTTGGTTGTAGCTCCTGAGATTATATCTGGGTTACAACCAAAAGACCAGGGGCTATAGCCCCCTTAGCCCCCAGCCCCCCTAGCAACGCCTCTGCCTCTTACCTTTCCTGTTGCAAAGCACTCTGGTCCTGACCTCATGCATAACAGAAGATTGTTGGTAGGGACCCAGGATTGGTTCCCCCTACGTCCCCTCTTTCCCCCTACAGTCCTTGTCATGCATTTACTATCTGGCAAGTCATTAGGCCTGGCACATCAACTTATTGATTGTTTGCTCCTCCTCCCTCCCCCTCCCTTCCCTCCTGTCATGCACTTGCACTAGTAGAAATGCATCGGCGAGTTAATTTCTTTTAGATAATTCGCCAACTTCAAGGCCTAAGAATGACTACTGTTTCCCTGTTCCCTTCCCACCTTGAAGCACTTTGAAGCACTTCACCTGTGTATAAGCGCTTTACAAATAAACAATTACAATTACAATTACAATTAAGGTATGCTTAGCATGCACCAATCACTGGGCCCATTTGGCTTTAAAAGATGGTTGAGCTCCTCACTGAGGAGATCATCCGATGACTTCGAAAGGAGTAAGAAGGACTCATTTGGGCCCTGCCTGAAGGTTTAGTCTGCCTTACATCTTCTGCCAGTGAAGGAAGGTCAGGATCTCCAAGGTGGAAGCAAGATCCTTCCCCTAAACATCTCCCAGGGAACAGAAGGAGATACGGGACTCAGAGGACCCGCCCAACAGCTCCAGAACTGGTACCCAGCCAGCACACATCGTGCCTTGCTAGGTTCTGCCAGCAAGCTTCCTAGGTGGGAAGTGCCTGAGAGTCTCTGATTAAACGACAAGGACATTGCCTGCAAAAACTCTCCTCCAGTTTGGGCCATCCACCTTAAAGGATGACACAAGTCTTGCGCAGAAGGTAAGAGGAGTAACACAACAATCATCAACAAGCGTCCATCTTTTAAGGACATTTTTGAGGCAGTCGAGCCCTACAACTGCCTCCGGCTGCACCACTGACTGTTGTCACGCTGCAGTCACAAAAGCCGTCCAAGACGCCTCGACCAGCATTCCAGATCTGCCAACCAGCACAGAGACAACGATTCTTGACCCTGAGCTGCCATGTAGGCCAGCCTGCAGACGTCTGTCTGTCCAGCCTCGATTGCCGAACTGCCTGCCGCCTGATACCGACAGTTGTCTCCCATCTTGAACTCTGTCGCAGGAGCTGCAAAGCTTCCTGGAACCGACTTGATGCTGTTGAGCATAAAGATCATCTCAAGCAACAGGTACATTGTGGTTCTGTCCCCCTTGTCCTTCTTTGAAGTACCCTAGTGATATTTACGACCCCTTGCTCCCTTGGTGCAGAAACCAAATAGCCTTAAACAGTTAAGACTGATTGCTTTACTGACTATCCTCCTGTCAGTATCCAGGGTGCATCCCTTTCCTTCATGAAGATTTCTGTCCTCTGTGTTCCTTTACAGTGTGGGTTGTATTTTGTAATGTGCTAGAACTGTCTGTTGTAATAATAATAAAGTAGATATTTGTATACAACCTTGACTGGACAGTCCCTTTTATCATTGGGTAATAATTGTATTTTCGCTTTGTTGCAACTAACCAATGATCCATGACCTTGCAGAGATAAGCCTGCTGTTCCATTCTTGCTACCAAATCTGGATAAGATGGTTTATAATTTACTTGTGTTTCCAATGTGTTTGTATCCCCTCTGGTGTACTAGAGGTGTGGGCCTGATTGATGGTTTAGAAACCGATATTCATCCCTGGACCACTGGTGCCCCAGAAGTTGATTTGTCACAATGGGGATATATGAACATCATAGACTGCTCTTCTCAAAGGTGCCTTCTTTGCACAATGCACACATGCATACCAATATCCTTTGTGATAGGTTACCTGCACCTATTGGCTATTATTTCCTCCATGTGTACCTTTCTGATTATTTCACATTCCCTTTTTACCTGTGTTCTACTCTAACTGGTTTATCTTTTTTTACCATCTATCTCAACAATAATTCTTTTAAATGAATCTCTGCAGTGCATCTGCCATCCTTTCATCTCGATCTCTCCCTCTCCTCATTCACTCAAATCAGCTCTGGTCACTCACTCCTCCTCTCCCTCCCATTTCTAGCTTTCACATCCCCTCAGGAATGTCACTACACAGCTCACACAAGTCAGGCACTCAACAGGCCTAGTACACGGCAACCAATCTGGGTTCAAACCTTTCAGGAGTACTAAAATCACCCTTATCTTGACTTGTCAATGACATGGGCATCAAAGGCTGAGCCCTTAAATGCATCTCTTCAGCCATTCTAGGAAGTGGCTGCTCATCCTCCGGCGCGGAGCACTTGGCTGGAGCCAGTGTGATCCCTGCACTACCCCAGAGAAAGGTAAGCCCTCCTGGGCAATTGCCATTTACAAAGGAGCAGCTGCTGTCCAGCCACTCTTTTTACCTAATTTGCACATCTGATCTTCGTTTTCATTGATGGACACCCGCGTAATGAGCAGAATCGCAAAAGAAACAATTCTGCATTACCAGCAGTTGAAAACCATATTTCTACCATATCAACACAAGGACAACACATATTACAAAATGGCTGCTGCCATATTAACACAGGAGTGTTAACTCTTTAAAAACTGTTCAGAGCACGCAATTGGGCAGCATTTACTTTAAGCTGCTGTCACGGTTTTATCACACGGCACACTTCAGCCAGGGACTCCTTCCACGACAATGAATTTGGCGTACTATAAAGCACTTTTTATTTTTAATAAACCATGGGTTCTTTTTTTTGAGTAGGCCTCTAACCTGTCTTGCGCCCAATCTCCACAAACACCCTGTGTCACAATGGACCAGGAATCAGGCCGGTGTGTATCAATAAGATATAAATGAATGTATTATTTAATGGAAAAGGTAAATTAAACAATTTTACAGCCACTACTGTTGTGGTACATAATTGCACTAATCTCTATAAAACAATTAGGTGAAGATATACTGATACAATTCTCACATTCTTTAATGGCAACACAGAAAAAGAGCAATTTTTAGAAAGAGATAACCAAAATGGTTTAACACTCCCCACTGCAACACTCACCCCCAAACACTAGCTAACTTGATTCCTTTGAATGGAAGGCAGTGGTAAGGAGTAGGGATAGAGAGAGAGAAAATCGGATTTTGAGTAAAGCCCACCACCCCAGGATGGGAGGCCTGCTAAGAAAGTGAAAACCTGTTTTTGGAGCAAAATGGCAGAATCAGATTTTGATTATTACTTACACGGCTACGCAACTGCTATGGGACATAATAGAAGGAAATGTGTGTTGCTACACTTGAGGAGATAAGGAAGCTTAGAGACTACTTATCAGCACACCAGGGCAACGTAGAAATAAAGTAAGAAAATTGATTTTGGGTAGAAAGCAAATGCAAAAGGAAAAATATAAACGGCAAATGGAAATTTGTTTTACACTGGATTTACAACGACAGGCAGCTCAGGGAATGATATGATATGATATGGCATTTATAACGTGCCTATACACAAGTGTTTCAAGGCACGACGAGGCAGGGGAGGGGAAAAGAGGGAGGACAGAGACAGCAATCCTACTAGGCCAGGTGACCCTCAGATCACGCAAGTACAGGGGAGAGGGGAAGGGGGAAAGTGCAGAGGGAAAGGGGAGGGGACAGTGCAATACATAGGATAACAGTAAGATAAATAAGGACAATAAATAAAAGTGCGGCCAACTGGTGGCATGTGCAAGGGTAAGTGCAGACATCAGGTGCCAGGTGCTAGTAGGGGCTGTAGGGATACAGAACAGTCACTGAGTGCATGGGTTGCCAGGGGGGAGTGCAGGTGTGCAACTGGTGGGAGGGGACCAGGGCCTGAGATCGGAGGGTAGCCAGGGAACCAGTGCAGTTTCATATTCAGCCAGGAGATCAGCAGGGGAGAGGCGGAGAGAAAGCAGAAGCAAAGAGGAAGCTCTTGAGATGCTTGCGTAACAGGAGATGGTTCTCCTCAAGTTTCAGAGAGACAGGGAGGCTGTTCCAGATGGAGGCCCCAGCAGAAGAAAGAGATCTACCACCAACTCGCTGTTTGGAGAAGCGACTGACCCTGGGGGAGTTGGAGGTGGATGAGTGAAGAGCTTGAGAGGGAAAATATTTAGGAGGAGAGAGTTGAAGGTATTGAGACCCCAGAAGGCCCTGTGGACATTGCAGAGAGTGTTGATCTAATTCTTGCTGCCACTGGGAGCCAGTGCAGAGATTTCAGTCCTGGAGAGATCCGATCCCTGGGCTTGAGGCCAAGGACAAGTCTTGCAGTCCTGTTTTGGATGAGTTGCAGAGGAAGGCAGATTTAGAAAGAATCTACTGAGTGAGGAACTTCTTGAGTGGGGATCTCATAAGGTGTACTCTTGCGACCCGTATGTTAGTGCTATTAAGGTTGGCAATGGATTCTTATTTTATTATTTTATTCTTGTGTCGCAAGGATGTAGGTCAACACAGAGACATAGAGTCCCTCAGCTCCGTTTGTAAAGTAAGAAGTAGTTTGTTTGTGCCTACACCTCTTTGCGCCAAATTTCTGTTGTAAATGAATAAAAGTACGTAGTCAAGTTTCTTCAAGTATATTTTTTTAATTTATTTGATATATGTTCTGCCCATATGGATGACACGTGTTTCGGCGTTTCATTGGCGCCTTTTTCAAATCCGGGCCTTATTGAATGTAGTGCGTAGCTCCCTTTCCTTATTTCCGGGAATTAGTTTTTAGTTGAAGTGTATCACGGTAGTTCCAGGGTTAAATCCCACCTACAAAATTCTCTTGCTCATGCCTCAAACTACATTCAATAAGGCCCGGATTTGAAAAAGGCGCCAATGAAACGCCGAAACACGTGTCATCCATATGGGCAGAACATATATCAAATAAATTAAGAAAATATACTTGAAGAAACTTGACTACGTACTTTTATTCATTTACAAAAGAAATTTGGCGCAAAGAGGTGTAGGCACAAACAAACTACTGCAGATTTAGAAAGAGGCTGTTGCAGTAGTCCAGCCTAGAGAGAACCAGAGCTCCGGAGACAGTGAGCTTCTGGGGGAAGGAGAGGAAAGGGAGAATACCTCTGAGGAAAGGGTATTGCTCAGAATAGGCAAATTGGTTTTCATTGACCTGGACAGAGACACATAACACATAACAGATAGATTTGTAGGCAAAAGGGATTGCTCTCAATGGGACTACGGTTTGGGGTTTTAATAGGACAGATGCAAATAGGAATTTGTGGGGTAATGCAAACAATGCACAGGCACATTCAGTTTTCAGCAACAAATAGACTAATTCCTTTGAGGCACCACTTTAATGACTATGGGCCTCATTACACGGATGGCGGTAAGGATTTACCGGTACCGATAAAATACCGGCACCGGTAAATCCTTACCGCCTTACTACGAGGTCCCTTTGCGGGTTGGGGGATTTAACGCCTGCTTTGTGCAGGCGTTAAAAACCAACCCGCAAAAGGACCCAGGGAGCTAATTACGGTACCGCAATGTGCGGTACCGTAATTAGCGCCTTCCCCATTCCCATTAGGCCCTACGGGGCAAAAATGGGAATGGGGAAGGGCAATGGTGGAAGGGGGAATTACTGCCCCGCCAACCTTGGAATGGGGCGGTAATTCCCCTTTCCGCCAAGGCGGTGCCGGTATTTTACCGGCATGAACCATGGCGCTATTAGCGCCATGGTTCTCCGCCATCCGTGTAATGAGGCCCTATGATTTTTAAAGAATAACACTAGGGACAAGGGGGTTATTTTCGAATTCCAAAGAACTTGTATTCTGAATTTCAATGTGGAATTTATTTATTTACTTAAGAATATGCTAAGGATTTACACAGACACTGAGAGGTTTACCAAAGAGAATATGCTAACAAACACAGGCTAAACACAGATTCTTCTATACAAAGGTGACTGAATTACACTAGCAATGTGAGGTTTTCAATGGGGGTTTCAATGGGGTTTTTCTATGGGTTTTCAATGCTACAAAAATTAAGGGCTTATGCAATTTAGGCCTGGGGTTATTTGCTACTTACACAGTAAGTCTTGGTTTGGGACTCTGGAAAATCAGCTGGATCTCAGGACCCTCTGGACAGCTAGGCAAGGGGTCTGGCCACTGCCCTCTCCTTGGTATGGGCCAGCTGCCTCCTTTCTGTCCTCCTTCTCCTGTCTCCTGTCTTAGAAATAAGGTAATCACGTAGCTCCTTTCCTAACAATTCTGTAGTTGACTGGGCATCTCTTCTAACCCTAGCCAGAGGTGTGAGAGGTGTCCTCATTGCCTCCCTGTCCCTATTTCGTGCGGGGTAAAATGGTGATATGAACCTGGTTGATTTCTCAATGCTTACAATGCCTGTGGTAGGCAATGCATCCATCCTTTCTTCAAAGTAAGCTCCAATTTGGCTATTCTTTCTTTAAGCAAGCCGTTGAGTCTCTCAAAGACATAGTTCGCTTGCGGGTGATAAGCCGATGGAAACCTGTGCTTTATGCCAAGCAACATGTTTATTTGCTCAAAGACTGTGTTAACAAAATGAGGGCCATTATCTGATCTCAATATTTCACATATTCCCCTTCTGGGAAACACTTCTCGTACTAGAAATTCTGCTGCACAGGTGGAGTCTGGGTGTGTACATGGTCCAGCTGCAATCCACCTTGAGAACATACATACCACTATGATCATATATATATACCTATTACATACTTGCAGCATGTCCACATAGTCGATATGCATATGCTGAAAGGGGCCACTAGTTCTAGGAATAACTCCCCTAATTGTGCACAATGTGTGCCCAGCATCTTTTGACATACAATACAATTTACTACATAAAATGCAATGTGTTCTATTACATCTTGAACAAACCAGTCCTCTAAAATAGTTGCAGCGAGGTTCTCTCTAGTTGTATGCGCAGGGTAGTGTAGCTGATCCAACGCCACCCTTAATAAGGCTACAGGCATCACTGGTTTACCAGTACTGTTTTGTCACCACATCGCTTAAGAAGAGTTTAAAGAACACCCTCTCGGCATCCATAAATCCTTCTCAGCTTGGGGCACTTCCCGCTGGATCTCTATCAATTGAGTTCTAGACAAGTTGTTATAACAATCAGACACATACATCATCACCACCATGCTTTCATTCACATTTGGTGTTTCAAACAACATAATGTCATCTGAATATGCAACACGTTTGGCTTCCTCATCTGCTTTTTGATTTCCACATGAAATAAAATCTGCCCTTTTAGTGTGAGCTGCGCATTTAACAACTGCGATGGCTACTGGGAGTTGTATTGTTTTAATACGCTTGTCCAGTAGGGCTGCATGTTGCACTGGAGTGCTGTCGCTCAGAGCTAGCCCCTCCTTTTCCAGCGTGCTAGCCCTGCGTGCATCATCGATGTCACATAGGTGGAGTCACTATGCACTGTTACTTCATGGTCTGTGTGGATCTGAAGCGGGACAATCAGCACCACTAATTCTACAGCCTGAGCTGAAAAGTGAGATGGCAGCTGTGCGCTTACCAACACTTGAAACTCCCTATTGGGCGTGTGCTTTACCACAACGGCACCTGTAGATCTTTGTCCATCATTCGGAAGAACCGCCGATAAAAAGAATCTCCCCAGCTGCCAACGTATTCTTTTTTACCCTTGGGATTTCATCATAGAACTCTTCATAGTTCAAGCAATTGTGTGCATGCTTGTCCTCTGCCAGTGGTTCAGGTACAAACATGGCAGGATGCAGTATTCTGCATCAGACTATTTTAATTGCTGGATTCGATATGAATCGATACTTCATAGGCAGAAGCCCTTTGAGATGTCAACGTGCCCTTAGGTTTCTCCAAAATGGCAAATAGTGCATGTTCAACAAACAATGTCATTGAACACCCCATCATTATACTGGTAGCCTTCTCAATTTCAAACGCGGCAGCTGCTAAACACTATTCGCAAGGAAAGTGACCCCTCATTACTGGGTCTACAATCCCACTTTAATATGCAAAGGGGCTTGTACCCCAACGTGGTTCTTTGCATGAGGACTGATGTCATAACAGTGCCATCCTTGTGCGAAAATAAATAGATTTCCTCAGCATAATTAGGAATCCCTTAAACTGGAGCTGTGCAAATTGCCTTTTTCAATTCATCAAACCCTTCTTCCATTTCCTCAGTCCATACAATGTTCTCTTGAGTTGTCTGTGCTTTCTTAAATGCTTGCATCAAGGGCCTTATGTGAGAGCTATAATCAAAGACCCATGCTCTAACATAGTTACATAGCCCCAAAAATCTCTGCATGTGTTTTCAAAATAGCCTCAGCTTTCTCAGGAGTGACCTTCTTTCCTTCATGTGAAATTAACTGGCCAATGCACAACGCTTCTTGTTGACAATACTGTAACTTTTCTCTGTCAACTTTATATCCTTTATCAGCAAGAATAATCATTAGCTGAACAGAATTGCATCTGCACTTTTCCTCTGTGGTGCTACAGACCAATATATCATCTACATATTGCAATACAACACTTTCTAAATCAATTATGCTTAAGTCCATCTGAAGGACCCTATTGAAAATCGATGGAGACTTACAGTACCCCTGGGGTAAATGTGTGCTTTTCAGGTGAGTCTGTCTGAACGTAAATGACGTCATATCTTGCAGGTCTTTATGCAATGGGATTGAGAAAAACACATTTTTCAAATCAATTACAGTGAAATATTGTGCCTCAACAGGTGCCTCTACAATCTGGTTAATCGGGAAAAGGTCTTGGATTAATTGCCACAACCCCCTTTCCCATTTTTGATTGAATAGATTGCGGTATTATACGATGAATCTGACATCATTAGGATGCCTTGTTTCATCATAGCTGATATCGTCTTAAAAAATACCTTCATCTGCCTCTCGAGACATAGGATACTATCTTGTTTGAGGAAAAATTGCTCCTAGTTTCAATTTAATTTTCACTTTTCAAACCCCCTTCAATAACCCTATCTCATATGGGCCTGTTGTCCATAATGAAGCTGGCATTTTGCCATGTATTCTTCAAAATACTCGGGACTTTTTTGTGCTAACATCATTTTCTTAGGAACCTCTTGTTTAATTGCTCTCACCCAATTAGTAAAAATCATCTCAATTATCACTTCGTCATTTGATGGATGACCTCCAAACATATCCTCATCAGTGACATCAGTCAATCTGTAACCTTCCCCAATGGCCATCACTGTGCACCATCGTCTGCCATCATGATCATTCCCATCAAGCAAAGCCATTTCTCCCCGCACTATGGCTGCTTGTAATACTAAAGGAAATATTCACCCTTCCTCTTCATCCATAAGTATCTTTGGCCTGAATAAGAATACATCAGGTATTCTCATAGTCCTGCCCACTCAGCCTGGCAGCCATGTTAACAAAATGTGTACAGCATAGTGAAACACTTCTGGTTCCACCGGCACTCCTCGTATGGCCACTTGTCCTGCAAATGCCATAATAAATTCACTCACATTCAAATGATGCATTCCTGGTGTTGAACACACTATGCCTTAATGAGTAAACAAAATGTTCATATTTAACTTGGTCCTTTAATCTTGACCCAATATATTAACAGGCGTCTGCCTCGAATATAGCAACGGCACGACATATCACACTCTCCTACAGAGACTGATAATGTGTCAGTAAAAGGAACTCTGCTTGTAGCTCCTGTGAATCCTTGAGTATTCATGGCATTTTCAGACATTGAAAATGTCCTCTCTTGTATACATGAGCGTGTTGCATCCGTGTATACTAAACATGAAAAAAGATGTGCCTCCTATGTTAACCTCAACCCTTAGTTCCGGGGCGTGGCTTGGACGGCCATGTAAGAGGTCGCACTCTGGAGGAGCTCCGCTGATCCTGCTTTGATCCTGATGGAGGGGTACGTCCACGGGGGCCGGCCGACGTTGGAAATCGATGTCCAGGTGTGTGAATGCCACCACTACATCCTGTGAAAGTTTGGGACGTTCAGAAGGCTTAGAAACCGGAATAATTGTGATTGACTGGGACGAGCCCTGAACAGGCGGACAAGACAAAATGGCGGCGACACGTTGCGAACACCGAGGATCATGAAGTCAGTGTCGCGATCACGAGTGCTGGACCTTTGCATCCCTTTGCTCGGAGACTAAAACACATGAGCGCCGCCTAGGACGCACGGTGGCCCAGCGAGCGGGAGTGCCGAACGGATGTGGCTGTAACGACAGGACCGTGGGCCTGGTGGTCGGAGTGCTCCGGGCGTGTTGGATGCCCCATGGTGTGGTGGGTCAGGCTTTGGACGTTGGGTGGCGTGACTCTCCCTCGGTGACTGGCGGGACGGGCCCCCGCCCGACTCATACAACATTATGACCACGAGAGGTGTGAAACCCAAGGCCAAACAGCCCACGATGGAGGCTTACGCCAAGTCCCCCCCATGGGCGGAAGGAGGCAAGATCAAAGAGACCCCCGTGACGACCGCGGAGTCACCTGGCACGATACAGGAGGTGCTGGCGGCGATTGCGGACTTAAAAGTGTCATGGGAGACCAAGCTGGGCCTCGCCATGAAAGAGCTACAGGAAGGCTTAAACCTCAAGATCGGTGCCGTCCAGGAGGAGGTGAATCTGCTTAGGCTGGATGTGAGGGCGGTCTCGGAACGCGCGGGGGCCATCGAGAAGGAGACGGCCACGAACACAGCAGATTGCGCTGCTCATAAAAAGGAGCTACACGCCCTTGTGCAACGGGTGGGCAACCTGGAGGACAGAGCGGAGCAGGCGGAGGGACGTGCCAGACGCAACAATATCCGTATTGTGGGCCTACCTGAAGGAACTGACGGGCCAGACCCTACGGAATTTGTGGAGTCCATGCTTTTGCAGGAGATTACCGGCGGGGTACTGACCCAGGGGTTTGCAGTTGAGAGAGCTCATAGGGCCCTAACCAGGAGGCCGCCTCCCGGGGCCCCCCCGCGGCCGGTGATCGCGAAAATTCTGAACTACTGTGATCGCGAAAAGATTCTTGAATTCTTTCGAAAAGGGGGAACGATTGACAGAGGATCGGCAAAGATTACGGCCTACCCTGACTACACGCTACAAGTACAGCGGAGTCGGATGCACTTCGGAGCGGTGAAAAGGAGACTTTGTGAAGCTGGCCATCGCTATATGCTACTCTCCCCGGCCAAATTGAAAGTCTTCTACAGAAGCAGATCCCTGTTTTTCGAAACACCAACTGAGGCGATGGACTGGCTAGACGCGCTGGGCAGTCCTCAAGAATCAGGCATCCAGGCAGAGACTACAGAAGATAAGTAGCTTATGGCTGGGCCGCCTGGGGCAACGGGGCCGAGACATTGGGACTTGAATATAGTCATTTGTACGATATGTGATGCGTATGATGTGGTACTGACTGGCTGGCCCGTGGGGCGTGCCCACCCGTGGTCACTTGATTGGGAGCTCCAAGAGGCTTCCTTTCTCCCCAATAGTAATATATCTAGTTAGTTAGGTCGCTGTTAGATCGGCGACGCCCCGCGGGGTCCTATTCCTTGTAAACGGGATAAGACCAGACGCGGGTGGGCCTGAGATCCAGGGATGGAGCTGGGCTTTTGTTGGGATGGGAGGGGTTGTTTGCTGTGGTGTGTAGTTGGGAAACAGGGAGGGGGGATGGGGATCAAGGGCGGAAGAGCCGGCGGAGTGTTAGACCAAGGGGGTATTGTGGGGAGGGCGGGGCTGAATACAGACCAAACCGATGGCATTGGATAGTCTTCGTATAGTTACCTGGAATGTCCGAGGCCTCAATAGTTACCTCAAGCGAAACAAAGTCATGCTATACCTGAAGAGGATGCGGATAGACATAGCCCTGCTACAAGAGACCCACCTCACCAGGGAGAAATTGGAGGTGGTTACGAGGAAGTGGAAGGGCAAGGTAGTGGGTGCCACGTACTCGGCGTATGCTAGAGGGGTCATCACCTGGGTGGCGCCGCATGTACCGTTCCGGGTGCTCGACTCGATAGTGGACCCGGAGGGTAGAATGGTGGCGATAACAGGACTCCTGGAGAACAGGGAAGTACACATCCTCAACCTGTATGCCCCCAATCATGATACTGCAGCCTACTTTAGATCCCTCTATGGCAAACTTGGCCCCTTGGTAGGAGGCGCGATGGTGTGGGGAGGGGACTTCAATTGTGTCTTAGATCCCAAAATTGACCGGTCCGCAGCCACCAAAGGGAAAATGTCGCCGGCGGCCAAGGCGCTCGGGACATTGCTAGGAGACTTGAGACTGGTGGATGTGTGGAGGAGACTCCACCCCACGGAGAGGCAGTATTCGCATTATGCGGCGCCATACGACTCATATACGAGATTGGATTATGTGTTTGGAACTGCCGAGATATCGGGCGAAATAGTGAAGGCGGAATTCAAAGCTCGAGTATTGTCGGACCATTCGCCCCTGGTGGTAGAGTGGCGACACCAACCCCCTAGGCCTCGGGTCCCCACATGGAGACTCCGGGCGGAAGCACTGCAGGATGAGGGTTTCCGAGAGGACCTGAGGGTTGCCATCGGGGAATATTTCGAGATAAACACGGGTAGTGTGCGTTCTACGGGAACTCTGTGGGAGGCCTTTAAGGTAGTGGTGCGCGGAGTGGCGATCTCTAAATCCAAGGGACTTCAAGGGGGTATCGAGAGGGAGCTTCAGGACACCGAAAGGGAACTGGAGAGCCTGGCTCGTCTTGAGAATGCCACTCAGGTAGACAAGACTAGGATGAGAGACCTTCAGGTGGCGTGCAGCGCTCTTTGGGATCGACTATGTAGACTGAACCATAGGAAATACACAGAGAGGCTGCACGCGGGGGGCGACAAGCCAGGCAGACTGTTGGCCTGGCTGTACAAGAGTGAGTCCCCCCGAGTGGTTATCCATGAGATCCGTGGTGAGGACGGTGGTCTTCGCAACACTCAGGATGGGGTGAACGAGGAATTCCTCAGGTTCTACAAACGTTTGTATGAGGACACTGGGGAGGACAGGAGCCAGGACATCCTGAACACACTGGAAGACATTGGTCTGCCCACCCTAGACGACCTGGAGCGGGAGGAACTGGACGCCCCTATCACTTCTGATGAGCTGGAGGTGGTGATCCGGGGCCTCCCCACGTGCAAGGCACCTGGGGCGGATGGCCTGCCTGGTGAGTTTTACAAGGTGTACGTGCAGGAGCTGCTGCAGCCTCTGCTGGCCTTGTTTAGCGAGGCATACGAACAGGGAGAACTCCCGTTGTCCCTCCGTGAGGCCATGATTGTCCCATTACTGAAACCAGGAAAGCCGGCTGTTGAGTGTGGATCTTATAGACCTCTGTCCTTGCTAAACCAGGACAGCAAAATACTCACGGCAGTGCTGGCCAACAGGTTGAAGAAAGTGATTGGCAAGCTGATCCACCCGGATCAAACGGGATATGTCCCAGGCAGGAATATCAGTGATAACCATAGGAGGCTGCACCATGTTATCGACCATACTAAGGATGACACGGGCGAGATGGCGGTAGTGTCGCTGGATGCGGTCAAGGCCTTCGATTCAGTGAGATGGCCTTGGCTGAAAGCGGCCCTGCAGGGATACGGCGTAGGCGCTGGTTATATCAGATGGGTCCAGTTGTTATATAGCAGCCCGGTGGCTAG
Organism: Ambystoma mexicanum; assembly: GCF_040938575.1. Lineage (NCBI taxonomy): Eukaryota > Metazoa > Chordata > Amphibia > Caudata > Ambystomatidae > Ambystoma > Ambystoma mexicanum. The sequence goes on from NC_090926.1 coordinate 498,191,304, forward strand.
GGTCAAGACTGGGGCCACAGTCTCGGATGCCTGGCAGCTTAGCAGGAGGACCAGGCAGGGATGCCCTTGGTCACCCATGTTATATATACTTGCGCTGGAACCGCTGGCGATATGCCTGCGGCAACAATACGGTGAGGTGGGCATTAACACTGCCAGCGGCAGCCACTTAACATCTCTCTATGCGGACGATATGCTGTTGTACCTCCGCTACCCGGAGGAGAACCTGCAGTACGTACTGGAAGTACTGGATCATTACGCTGTCCTCTCAGGCATATCAGTGAACCCCAGGAAGTCTAGCCTGTTCCCTTTGGGCAGGTACAGGGACGTCCCGTTGGAGAGGCTGCCTGTGTTGCCAATACCATGGCGGACCGACACGTTTAGGTACCTGGGGGTAAATATTTACCACCGGACTGAGGCGGTGCACAAGCATAACACAGAGAAAGCCATAGAGGGGGTCAAGAACAGCATGACATTCTGGTCCAGATTGCCCCTGTCCATGATGGGGAGGGCGGCTTTGCTGAAAATGGTGGTCCTTCCCAGACTCCTGCACTTCTTCGTGAACGTCCTGTATTTGATCCCTAAAAGCCTATTTGTACGACTTCATAGTATGTGTAGGGGCTTCGTGTGGGGTAACTCCAGGAATAGGGTGGCCCTGTGGAAGCTTCAGAACCCGTACGAGAAGGGGGGTATAGGCTTGCCCAACTTCGAACTATATTATCTGGCGGGACAACTGTTGTATGTGGCCAGGTGGTTGTCTGATGAAGATTCGGCGGAATCTAGGTTGCTGCGTGATGATGCGGCCCCATATTTCCTGAGAGAGGTGGTGTGGCTACAAAGGAATAAACTGACGGGAAGAGGGTGGCTATTGAGGTTGGGATGGGAGGTCTGGCACAGAACATGGAAATTGATGGGGGAGTCAGAACCACTATCTTGGCAGGTCCCGCTGGTGGCCCTGTGCGAAAACGACACCCAACTGTTTCACTCTGTCCGCAGGCATTGGGAGCCGGTGGGCCTGGCCACGCTTGGGGACATATGGAGAGAGGGGGAGGCGCTGGACTTTCAAAAGTTGCAGGATGAGACGGGGGTGCACAGAGGCCAGTACATCACCCATGCTAGGCTAGTAAAACGTGTAAGAAAGAGATGGCCGGAAACGGCACTGGCAGATGATCCTGATGCCACCCTTGAAACTATGTATGATGTCTCAGAGGGTGGGCATGAAATATCACGAATATACGAACTCCTCAGAACGAAGGCTGGGAAAGAGTTGCCCCAACTGAGGCATGAATGGGAAGAGGAGATGGGTGAACTCATGACGGAGGGTCAGTGGAAGAGGGTCCTGGGATATCATAAAAAGGTGTCCAGAAATGCACGGCTCCAGCAACTCCAGTTCTACATTACTCACAGGGCCTACCTGACTCCCCAGAGGATCGCACGGTTCGGAGGCTCGATTACTCAAAAATGCCCAAGGTGTGGGGAGGTGGAAGCTGGGTTGCTACATATGTTTTGGGCCTGCCCGGAAGTGTATAGATTTTGGGAGGAGGTCAAGATGAGGCTCGCAAGTGGGGGAGTGCTGTTGGACGTGGGATCTGCCTGGTCATGTATGCTTGGGATCATCTCCAGGCCCAGACACTTTAGGCACCTTAGCTGAGGGACCTGGTATATGTTCTGGCCAAACGCAGGATTGCCATGAACTGGAAATCGGCTAGCAGGCCGAGAGTGGAACTATGGTGGGCGGACATTATGAGGTGGGCGGAGGCTGAATCCATGGTCTGGTTTGAAGCGGTCACTAGAGGGGGCGAGGAGGAGATAGGGCCCTTGCTGGCCTGGTGACAATTGGTGGCCTCTATGACCAACCCACAACAGGGCTTGGACGACTCTGAGAATTCTGAAGATGTGCCTACGGACAATGTTTCTCCTGACGGTGCCCCGACTGAGGATACAAGGGAGCCGGCTCTGGCTTGATGGGGGGTGGGGGGAGTTTTCCCTTTTTTTTTTTTTTTCTTTTTCCTTTCTCGTATTTTCTTTTGTGGTTTCTGTAAATAATTAACAGTTGTATTGTGTTGTGTGTTGTTTGTTTTTCTAAAATATAAAATCAATAAAATATTTAAAAAAAAAACAAAACCCTTAGTTCCCCTTGACGTTACTGATAGTATTGAACACATCAAGTCTCCCAGTGAGCTGTCCTATTGTGGATACAGCCTCACCTGTGTACCTGTGAAAAGATTCACTCCATCGACAGTGACACCCCCTACCCTTGGAGTCATTAACTGTCCTGTTATTGTGCTTTGCTATATCTGCATGGGTGAATGCTGTGACTGCCCTTGTGGCAGATTTATTGCTGTCTGTTGCATCTGTAAATCTTGCTGCACTCTCTGCGCTTGCGTCTGCTGTACTGTTTGATTCTGAGCAAACCCATCTCCATTCTGCTGCGAATCTGCAGGAGGGTTTGAAGTCCCTCTTATCGGAAATTGATTTTTCTGCACAAATCCTTGACTTCTACATACGCAGGCAAAATGACCTGTCAATAGTTGGTGACAAGGCAGGCGCTCCGTTGCCAGTCAAGTTTTCCTGCATTAGTTTCTCCTCCAAATGCAAATTTTCATGACTCCATCAAGGGGAAGATTTGTGCTACGGAGGGAGTTGTTTCCAGCCACCAGCAAGAAAAATCAAGTGCGAAAAATACAAGTACCAGAATCCTTAGAGTCAATTAACTTGCCACACCTGAAAAGGAAATGAAGACACGCCTGAAAAAGCAAAGAAACACAGCCTCCCTGAAGATTGATGGATTCATGAAAATGTGCGTTTGGAGGAGAAGCTAATGCAGGAAAACTTGACTGGCAACAGAGCGCCTGCCTTGTCACCAATTTTTAAAAAATGACCTGTCATACCACAAGTCCAAAATACAGTCGGAGCTCTTCCTATTTGTTCTCTCTACATGCCTTGATTATCATTCTGCATATTCTGAAACCCACCTTGATTATTCTGGAAATTCCCTTGATTATTCTGAAAACCCCTTCCTCGTGGTATAAACCCATTATTACCCTGGTCCACCTGCCTTTGGTTATTCATCTGTGGCATGTTTGCTGCTTGTTGCAAGCTCGATCCGTCTCCACTATTTAACATTGCCCCTTCAATGCCATACTTTGAGAGTTTTTTCTGCACTCACGTTGCCTCTTTGCCTTTACTAATATCGTCTTTCTTGCGATTATTTTCTTGCAAGAGTCTGCAATAATGCACGGTGGTCAGCTGTACCTCTGACCACGGTTTTGGTTCCATGCCCTCTAACTTCTTGAGCTTCTTCTGTCCTGGGCCTGGCAGCCCCTGTCAGAATACATGACAAAACACAGGTATAGATTTCCCCCAAGCCTTGTGTATTTCCAGAGCCCATTTCTCTTGTAAGTTCGGAATGTAAACAAGCGGATCCTCTCCTTCCTGCATCTTTTTCATCATTATAGCTCCTATATCTGACATGTCCGGATAAAGCAGGGAAGGCTTCTCTCTCTTCGTCTGACATCTCCTGTGCCCAACTCGTGTGACCTCTCTCCTCTTCATCTCTATCCAAAGTCAGTCTATCTAGAGGCAGCTCTTTGGGCCCAAAAATACATGGGGCTCCCTCTTTGTCGTACAACTGCATACTCTCAACTCGATCATGTTTACCCTTTCCCTGCAATGCTTTCTTAGTCTTCATATAATGATAGACTTTATCGATAGCATCTCCAATGCTTCTAGAGTCAAACTCATCCTCTAGATTTCTCTTGACGGACCTGCTATTGGCTAATGTCCTGGGGAGAATTCTTCTAAATCTTCCCATGATACTACTGGATCAAATACATTACCTCCTTCTCCGTGTGATCTGTCTTCTCTTTTGTTCTAATTCATTGTCAAACTCTCTTCACTTTCTCGCTTTTTCTCGTACCCTGTCTTCCTCTTTTCTTTTCATATCTCTTCTTTCATTTGCCCTTTGAATTTCTTCATCTCTACGTATTTGCATTCTTTTATCCCTTCATTTCTCTTCCTCGTGTTCCATTCTTTTCCTTTCTAGTCTTTCCCACTTTCCAATTGCCCTCTTTCTATTATCATACTTTCTTTGCTCCTCTGTTCTTTCCTGTTTCTTCAGTTGCTCCTCTTGATACAATTGTTCCCGCCTTTGTCTATCCTTTCTTTTTCCCCAATCATCTTTCACACTCAAATTTGAGCAAAATCTGACCACCTATCCATTTATTCTTTATAAGCGCTAACTCATCAGCCTTATCTTTTTCTCCTTTCCATCTCTTTTTTTCCCATCCTATATCTAAAGATGCACTTGGTCGATCACATCTCTCCTTATCACATCTCTCTTTGTCCCTCGGGACCTTAGGGATTACATCTCTCTCAGTATTTTTCTCTGGGACCTCATCGCTGCTTTGCGCAGGTGACTCATATGCTGGGTTACTGTACCCTGTCGCTGCCTTAAGCTCCCTCAATGGGTGCAGCCCATCATCTTTCATAATATCGCCATCTACTTCAGGAGCGGCGGGTGGAGCAGAAGGCTCCTCACCCCCTTCTTTGTATACATTTAGTATCCAATCTACAGGAGGCGGGTTGTCTCTCTCCTCCTGGTACATCTTCCAGAGCTCTAAGCTCGCTAGTCACTTGTCTAGCTTTTTAGCTGTATATGCAGCATGCAAATATATTGTCATATGCTGCAGCACTACCTTCGATAGTGATCCCCCTTGTGGCCATGGCATGAACATTTTGTCTGCTGTTCCTTTAACCCAGGCTTGTCTAACCTTTTTGAATGTGGGGCCGAAGCATTAACTTTTTGTCTCCCAGTGGGCTGGCGAGCCAAAAGTCAACGCTCTCACCAAAATCGCTATATTCTAAAGGGATGATGTGTGACCTTTGACACAATAGCATCACAGGTAGTGATAACCGTGCAGTCCCAAAGATAGCTTTTGGTGTCAGGGACAGTGATCAAAGGTTAGTTTCTTGTGATTTCTTCCAGTGTGTATGTGTTGATATTTTTCTGAAATAGTGGGGGCGACCGAGCGTAGCGAGGGAGCTATAACGATCTAGGGAGGGTTTGGGGGACCCCCCCAAGATTTTCTTTTTCAAATATAGGGCTGAAATGGTGCATTTTACAGCAGGAAAAGTTGCCAAAAAGCCATAGGTTTACAATCAGCTCTAAAGGGGAACATGTACATTCCATGTCACCCAACAGCAGACAAGAACATTGTAGAGCACAACACATTTTAATGATCAATGTGTCCACAGTGTAAGACAGCACTGTCACCGATGTAACACACTTGCATGCTGGTTGTGCCGAAAATATGCCTCTGTATCAACATCTATGCTGGTTGTTCCCAATTTAGGCCAGCATTGTCCTGTACAAAGCATGATTGATGCTACCTGAGCATGTGCTGTGTACCCAATACATATGCCAACTTATCTCTGTAATACACATTCATTACTTCTTTGTTAATGATTGATGCTGCCTGTGCAGTGTGCCCAATACATATGGCAGCTTATCTCTGTAATACACATTCATTACTTCTGTGGTAATGAAAGAAGCATAATCCCATTCAAAAGATAAAATGTGGAAAATTGATCACCCAAAGGTGAACCCAATTGAAGACTTCTCCCATCTTAGTCGTAGGGCAAAGTAGGAGTTTGTCCAACCCCAGAAAACTTCAATAAAGATTTTTTATGTTGTACCTATTGTGTACGTGTTATACTTGTGATACCATGCCTCCCCTACACAACACGCCACGCCACTTTGTTAGCAATGATTTTGTCATATAAATTAAGTAGAAAGACGCAGTGATGGGAAAAATGTGCCTAGCAATGCAAGCTTTCAATTTTCCATCAAACGCCAAACTAAATTAATGGAAAACATTTGAAGCAAACAGAATCAATTCAGATAGCAAGAGATGAATGCTGGCCCTTATTCTCGTAGGATGTGCGACAAGAAGAGGAAGGAATAGCAGAACAGGGTCAGAAGAGGAGAATCAAAATCCATCTTTCGGCTGAAAAGAATCTTGTATTGAACAATACACCCTGTGTATCTCAGGATAATTTCAGAGAAAGCACCTTTCCACATACTATGCCTGAAGAGGCATCGGCGTGTGCCAAATATCCTGAAGGAGCACAAAGCATTCCACAGCGTAGAGAAGTTAAATGTAATGATGAAAGCTGAAAGCACACACATCGCAGCAGTGAGCGCTCAACCCACTGAGCTATCATATTGGCCATAGTAACATGAGCAATTATTCGGTAGTGGATACCATTAAACTGGTAACTGAGATTTAACAGCAGACCAGTTAAGTTTATCTGCAGGTAGGTCTGGTGCAAAGTTGGCTGCATGTCAAGCATGCATACATCTACTTTTCAGGGTTCAGAGGTTGGCAACATAGGGAAAGCAGCGCACTCACAGGACATCCACACCCATACAAATAATAAAAAAACCAGGCCATGGCCGGTGACTGCCTCCGGTGCCCAAAGGGCACCGGAGGCAGTAACAGTCCTCCGCCTTGGCCCAGAATTCGGGTCCACAGACCCGACAACATTGCAAAAAATAAAAAAATAAACCAGACCATGGCCTGTTACTACCTCTCGTACCCCGTCCCAGGGGGCACCAGAGGCAGTAACAGTGCTCCGCCCCGGCCCAGAATTCGGGTCCACAGACCCGACACAGCATTGAGAAAATAAATAAATAAACCAGGCCATGGTTTGTTACTGCCTCTGGTGTCCCCTCCAAGGGGGCACCAGAGGCAGTAACAGTGCTCTGCCACGGCCCAGAATTCGGGTCCACAGACCCGACACAACATTGAAAAAATAAATAAATAAACCAGGCTATGGGCTGTTACTGCCCCTGGAGCCGACTTCCAGGGAGCACCACAGGCAGTAACAGTGCTCTGCCACGGCCCAGTTTATTTATTTATTTGCTCAATGTTTGTCGGGTCCGTGGACCCGATTAATTTATTTCTTTCAGCAATGCTGGTCGGGCCCAGCATTGCAGAAATAAATTCATTAATCGGGTCCACGGACCCGACAAAAATCGAGCAAATAAATAAATAACCAAGGCCATGGCCTGTACTGCCTCTGGTGCCCCCTCCCAGGGGGTACCAGAGGCAGTAACAGTGCTCTGCCACGGCCCAGTTTATTTATTTATTTGCTCAATGTTTGTCAGGTCCGTGGACCCGATTTAATTTATTTATTTCCGCAATGCTGGTCGGATCCAGCATTGCAGAAATACATTCATTAATCGGGTCCACGGACCCGACAAACTTCAATCAAATAAATAAATAAACCAGGCTATGGCCTCGCGGGCCACATGAAATGGCTCGGAGGGCCGCATTGTGGCCCGTGGGCCGTACATTGGACAACCTTGCTTTAACCCATTCTGCACTGTACTGTCTAAGGTTAGGTGCGTGTTTCGGCAGCCGTTTGCCAAAGGTGTGTAAGCAGAGTAATATCCTCCATTTTGACACGTCACTCCTTGACCATCAATACTCACCATTTTATTCTTTGCAAATTTCAATAATACTTTTCAAGAAAACAAAATAATATGAGTGTGCACCACTCGTCACAGCTCCAAACACCTTATATTATGTTTTTTATTTTTATCTGCTAAAAATATCATCAATTCAAGTTCATTAAAATCCACAGTTAATTCTTTAATTCCCGCGTTTCTCCTCTTTATGTTGATCAATATCGTCTATTATTTCGTCATCACAATCACATAAAACAAAAGAGATGGACAAATATACTTGACCAGCCACATATATCTCAGCTTTTTGAAGACTTCTCCTGCCTCTAAAAATAGTCCTACAAAGTTTGAATTGCCATCTTCAAGCTCGTCTTTAACCGGGTTTGTCTCCTACGTCATCCACTATGGGATATTAGGTGCTGTCCCTTCTGTTACATTCTTTAAAACAATGGTATCTAGCTGTACTCTTTATCGTAGACTCTCCTCACGATACTTCTTAATTGCTTGGCCTCTCCTCAAGTCAAATTTACTCAAAATTTAACATTCATTATTCTCAAGTTGCTTTACCCCAGCCTCCTTCTGTTACTGGTTTTCCCCTTATCACTTTCTCCATTCACTGCCCATACACAATTTTACCACCTCACTCAGTTCTACTCACCATTCATATGTTCGACTTCCGACTCTCGAGATCGTCTGCCTCATTATCGCCTCTTCAATTTTCCATTTGTCAGCTTCCTGTAGATGCCAGGAAGGGAGTCCGTGGAAACTGGGGGACCAGTCACACCCTAGCTTGCAAGCATAACGTTTTCAACTAACACCGCTATCTACAGGGACCTTCACAACCTTTCAGACGAATTGCAGAGGTTGTTCGATATTGAGGGACTCCAAAGCTTCTCTGCTACCACGTGAACTGGGTGACCTCCATCCCTTTAAAATGAGTAGCACTGCCCTGGAGATGGATGGGGATGCAGACCTTACTCATACATCAGTTATCAAAATGTCTCAGGCATTTGGCAGAAAGGATAACTGTTTTAATATCAATTATCTAAAACAGGGATTACAAGGGACATCAACGGCCGTCTCAGCGCAAATTCTCTCAATGCATTACAAAAAAAGCAATCTTTTATAGCAAAAAATCGTCATTGATGATGTTAAACTACGTATTACTAACGTCATCCTATGTGGCAAACTTCAAACACCTATTGGAGAAAGTGATTGGGTCTAAGGGAATCTCACAATATATTCTATACTAGTATGGGACAATGAATGAAAGTAATTAGTTTCTTCACTTAAGGGGGGGCAACTAAGCCCACCCTTCAAAATGGCCACTATGAACGTCACTAAATACACAATGTCCCTTTGGCTCTATAAACTAAAGGACCCTTAATTATGTGGTCCCCTACAATTGGTTGGCACTCTAACCTTCGTCAGTACTTTTCCACCTACGTCTAGCAGCACGCAGACTGGACCTCCAGGTGCTGGTGCTGGTCTAAAACAGAATTTCCCACCAATTAGTATATCCTTCTATCATCACCTTAGTGGTCTGCTGGCAATTAAGACTCTGAACTTGTCCTTGGGAGTGTTCTTAGCTCTGGAGAATTTAGGGGAGTGAAGGCACACTCTTCCCTCATGCATAGGTGTGAATGCATGACCTATGGTCATGCATAGGTGTGACCAGTAACTACATCCATCCACATGACTGTAGACCATGATTTCAAGCCTTGAGTGTATTAAAATATTATTTTCTAATAACCTCCGATGTCTTCCTTGTTTTGTTCATGCCTTCTCAACAGGAGCTGTTCTTTCACATGATTTTGTATCCAATGTCAGCTCTCTCCAGCCTGATAAGATCATGACTTCTTGGCTTGGCTTCATGGCTCATCCAACCTTGCCTTTCTGAGATTGACTTTTAATTCATTTATTTTCTTTCTGCGACACACTGAAAATGAGGCCTCCCTTTTTTAGTCCAGCTCTGCTATAACACGTAGTGGAAACATCCATCCTTCCTTCACTCACGTATGCATATATGTAAATATTGGCGCATGCCGCAATTTATTCACTATAAAGCTAGCCTCAAGAATACTTTGTCGGCTTGCATTTCTCTGCATCTGTACATGTGTAAAACAGCTTGATATCTTCATCATTTCTGGGGCATAAGCTTCTTCACCTTGGTCCCAAGATGTCATTTATCCTTTATTACTTTCTTGATGCCTTATAGAATATCTACATTTTCTTGTCTCTGCATCTCTTGTATGTACGACAGCTCAACTCTGCATGATATCACCATTCATCTTGGTTGTTCATTTACTCTGTTTCTTCTGGGATTTCATTCAAATGACCATCGGATTTTCTCATATGCAGGTATGGTTTTTTCAATGGGAACCTTGCTTCCAGGATTCTCTTTGGTATCAGTATTCTTACTGGTACTGCACGTGTCTCACACTCTGTTACCCGCCATATAGGCAATAAGAGTATCATGGTTGAGGTGGGGGTACTTGGCTCCTTCTCTACAAACCTATTACTCCTCCTCAACATCTCAACGCCTTTGATCTTGTCCACCATGAAACCTTGTGCCAACACCTTTCAACTTCTGCATACTTCTCCCCTAATGCCGCAGCATGGATCACCTAATTTCGCCAAGGCTGAGCTATGAGTGTCTTCGCAGACCTAGCATTTGCTCACCACAGTACCATCCTATTTGGAGTCCCAAAGGGCTCATGCATATCACCAATGTTATACAATATCTTCACCAGGCCGCTATTCCGCATCCTCGACTCATTAGGCATCACCTATACAAACTACGCCAACAACACTCATATCCTCCTAGAACTCACTTAAGGGGCGACTATGAGGCTGACTCCAAAACCCTCAACTCTGTCTACTCCACCATCCAGATGTGGATGGCTCAGAACTGGCTCTGCCTAAACAGAGACAAAATGGACAAAAACGGAACCACTCTTAGGGCTCCCCTGAAACGCACAAGAGACTTGACACACAATATCATTCCTTTACCATTGACTACATACTAATCCCAGTCTCTCAGGCTGTCAAAAACCTGGCAGTATACCTTGACTCCAACCTTTCAATGACAAGGCAAGCAAATGCCATCACCTCATCATCAGCATATGATTCCAAACTCCTCACCACAACCAGACCCTACCTTTCTAAGAATAACTGCCTCACTATAGCCAGAACGATAAGTGGGGCCATTTAGACTACTGTAACGCCCTCCTGGCTGGTACCTCTGGAAAGAACATCGAAAACTTCAAATTGTGCAAAATAATGCACTCCGGGATGCCCTGGATATCCCTAAAAGAGAACATATCTCAGCTGCCAGGAAAAAAGAAAACAGTGGCTACCCGTTAAGGAATGTGTTCTATTCAAAATACTGTCACTCTCCCACAAATGCATCCACCACGCAGCACTGCAATACCTCTCCCAGAGACTCACTAGCCCTCTCACAGACAGACCCACCAGATCCCCTTACACCAACCTTCTCCCAGTACCCAACGTCTCCAGAGCGCGGGCAGGAGGATCAAGTTTCCATTCATTGCCACAACCCAATGTAATTCCCTGCCGCCTAACCTCTTCCCACCTAGCTTTCTGCAAGGAAATTAAAAAAATGACTGTGTGCATGAATTCTCGTTATACCTACTAACACAGATTAAACTAACATACCGCTAACATACCGCGCAGCAGGCCCACTGCCTTTCCACCCGTGAATTTACCTTCTCCTTTCCATTTCACGCCTCTTCTTTAACCTCTGCCAAAATTGCTAGGCTTCTTGTAACAGTATGCAAAGTCATAGCATGTAACAAGTAACACACTATCTCCTTACTATTTCACTCATGTCCTTTAACCTGTGCCAACATTGCTAGGACTCTTGTAACCAGTAAGCAATGCCGTTTCATGTAACTAAGCTTTACCTTATGTAACAGCGCCTCAATGCCCTTGGGCTGCCAGTGTGCTTTATAAATACAGATAAATACAATAAAATAAATAAATATTGCACCACCCAAGTTAAAATCAGTCAGTTCCGATCGTAACCAACGACCCTTAGCCTCAGAGTCGCCCCAGGTTCTACCCTTTCACAGAGGATTTTCAATGCTAATGGCAGAACGTTGGCCTCCATACTGAACCAGTTTTCACTAAGATTCCAACTCTATGCAGAGGATTCCCAGATAGTTTTAATCTCAATATAAATGACAAAGATCGCACTGATATCTGCAGCTACTTCCAGGAAGTGCACAAATGACTATTTCTAAACTCTATCTGACCCAAGGAAAAAACAGAGATTCCTCTGTGGCATCCCTAATCCTAAAAGGTCGCCTTTTAGTTGGGCTGACTCCAGAGGAGCAGGCACAGCCTGCTAAATAACCAAGCCTTCATCCTAGATGAGGACATGTCATACACACCACAAATTGACAAGATCACCTGCAAAGTGCACCTGAAGCTGTTCATACTCCGTAAGATCTTGCCGTACCTAGAGATTGTTCAAAAGATACAGCTCAATAGAGCTTTTGTCTATTCACACCGTGTCTACTGTATTTTTGTGTAGCTTGGTCTAATTATATATCAAACATGTCAGCCCAGGCTCCTCCGAAAATGCACTGGTAGCCATTTCTTGGGCCTTAACATGTGCCACAACATTACGCCTACACTAAAATTGCTCTACTTGCACACTTTTGAGTCCAGACTGCACCTGAAAGTACTAAATCTGTTTCAACGCCTGACATCATATCACTGATATGCTCGTCCCCCATCCTAAGTAGTTAACAGGGAAGAACCATAACATGTCCTCTCTTAATGTACAATGATGCAACAATGGCACAATATACTAAAGGCAAGCATGGAAAACACAAGTTTACCACAAAATGCATATACATGCAGCTTATACCTAAGTACCAGAATTGAAACAACCCATCCCTCTAAGAATCCAGAAATCTTTGGTTGGGACATTTTTTGACAAAAGCAGTGAACTAGATCACCCTAAGAGATAGCACTAAGTTTGAAAGCTCACATTGGTCTCGACACCACACCATTAGGACCTACTATGTCACCTGTGACCTGAAGAGTTCCCGAGCTCATGGAGAAGGTCTCACTCCAGGTGGCAGGGGGCTGCATTCCATCAGCAAACACTGCACAACACGAAGGTCTTTATAACAAACAATAGCATCCCTATTCACAGGCTTTGTGGAATTGTCCCCTGCAAAAATCACTCTTCCTTTAAATCGGATTATACATATTCCAGTCTAACATACATTCTTCATACTTTATTGCTCTTATCACAGATAAATACTTTGTACACCCCTTGGCAAGGTGTTGGGGGGAACCAGGGGGCAGGTATGCTATTGTATACTAGAGATCTATCGTAGATGTCCAGTAAACAAAAAAAATACTATGCCTGACCACATTGCCAAACGCATGCACACAATCAAAGTGATTATGTGTGTTTGGAGTTGCTGAGGTACCCAGGGGGTAGGTATTGCATTTTTTCCAAGACATCTATGATAGCTATCCAGTAAAGAAATGCCATCCCTGCCCGCTGCCCCCCACAACCCCAAACCCATTCACACAAGCAAAGTGATTATTGTGTTTGCAAGGTGCTGGGGGGGCACAGGGGGCAGGTGTGGTATTGTATACTGAACATCTATGATAGATATCCAGTAAAACAAATACCATCCCTGTTCCCTGGGCCCCAGAGTGCCTCAGAAGGAAAGCTTATTTAGGCTGGTGGGGAGTGGGATTGTGCAACTGAGGCATTTTTAAATATCTTTGTTGTGCAAACCTCCTCCCCACACTCGTCGGACCAACACACACACACACACACACACACACACACGCACGCACGCACGCACGCACTCTCTCTCTCTCTCTCTCTCTCTCTCTCTCTCTCTCTCTCTCTCTCTCTCTCTCTCTCTCTAATATAACATAACTTTCACACAAGCACCCATCATCATGCACTCAAGCATACCCTGATGACCTCACATGACCTTCGAACTTGATAACATTTAGGACATGACATCACCTGACTTTTGCAAAATGACATCATCTTATTCAACTTCAATATAGTAAACAAATGATAATAAATGTGAGAACCAAAAGCCTAGACAAGTAAGAAAAAACATAAAGGTTATTTTAGTTGCCAACCATGTAGTAACTACAGTAGTACTATAATAGTCCAGCAGTCCAGCCATAGCACTGTATGGCAACGGGATACCTGGCACAACCATCATACCTTTTCACAGCCTCTGCAACAGGCGTTTGTGCTCAGCACAGCTGTGATTTTCCATTTTCCAAAGCAGACACATATGTCACGAACAGCTGCCTTTACCCATTATATGCTCCAGTAAAGCCCTGTTTACCCAGATACAACCCCAGGCAAAATGGCTCATATTACTATAATCAGGCACAACAATCATGATCTATGCATCCTGTGATGGCATGGGTACTTTCTTCCTATGCTATGTATAGTCTCACATTACAAAATCCTGCTACCATAACCCTGTCACAATCCATATGTGTATGTTGCATCCATACACATATTTAAATAATAAATACTGCACATACAAACACACACATGTACACAACATACACACAGCAATCAACCTCTCATTCACTCCAGCACCCATCATCATAAATTCACCTAACAACACAAGCATGCATGCATACAAAAACATAATTTAAATAAAAAAAATACATGAACATAAACAACCGTACATTTCTGCGGTGGGCCCTCAAGTTTCCTCTACAGCGCTCCAGCCACTTCTAGCATGAACATGAATCAGGGAGCTTCCTGGTCACTGCATATGCGTGAAGGGGCCTTAGCATGGGTGAACAGACGCCCCACTTCAACCTTCTCTGTGTATGTACGAGGAGGAACAGGAGTGCCCCTTGCACATCCAGACATTCAGTTCCCAGCCAGCATTTCCAAAGAGCCATGCAAGGCTGGGGAAGCAAAACGCCCCAGCCTTGCATGGCTCATTGAGCTTGCAAGGCTGAGAAACTGCAACTGTCAAAGGGAAACAGTGTTTCCCTTTGACAGTTCAGAACGCACCCTCATCTGAAAAAAAAACAGCAGAAGGAGTGCTTGGTAATTCACTGAGTTGGCTCCTCCACAATTGGCAAGTGGGACCAAGACCCGGTGGGTCGACGCTCCCTTGCCCATTATGGATGAGCCACCCCTGATAATTTTCCCCTTGTCCTCCTTCCTGTCAGTGCCCACCTCAAGAGGGTCAGCACTGGAAATAGAATTTCCAACTGCACCCACACCAGCTCCCCCTTTAGGATTAACGTAAGTAGCACCCTTTGTTTTGGGTACCTCACCTCTTATCATAGTCAATGTTTTCATCAGTGCTGTTTTCTTTCTTGTTGGACATCTTCATCATGATTTTACCCCTTACAAATATCTCAGTGACACCTAGGAAGTTGCACTTGCCCAAAGGTGTCCTTAAATCAGCCAATAATTTGGCCTCAAAATCTCTCTAACACCACATTGGTTTTCCCAACATGCTCTTCTTGCGGTTTCATAGTACAGGGATATCTTCTTCACCAGCTCTGTCTGAATCTTCATCTCCAGCCACCACTACTGGTTTATGGTCAGGTGGCTGCTTGTAGATATGTAAACCCTATGTGCCCCAAACTGTAATTGATGTGACATATTTGGTGTCATCTGGTAATCCTGGTATTCCTATACCTATGCTTGGTGCTTGCCGCTTGCTGCAGGGTAGATTTTGAACACATCTACCCATTCCTTATATGGTTATGCTATGTTATTAATTCTTATAGAGTGCATGTTCACATGGAGGTATCTTGGCGCTAGGAAACTAAGGCATCACCATTAGGTCAACTTAGAAAGGGAGAGTTTTTAGGAGTCAGTGAAATTGAAGGTGATTCTCTGTGCTCCGAAGAGCTGTGTGAGGTCGTTCCGCAGGGTTCCTGCCACAACAGAGAAAGCACAATCTCCAACCCGGGTCAACCAAAATTTGGGGATGACCACATAATTGGCTGACCTTGACCACAACAAGGGCCTTGAGTGTAGGGCAGAAGTGTATCCAGCAAATACTCTGCCTCATGGAGATAGAAGGCCCGGTGTACCAGGCAGAAGGATTTAAAATTTGATGCTTTTAGTCACAGGCAGTCAATGAAAGGAACGAAGGACGGGACTGATATGTGCTCCATAAGGAGATCCCATGGCAACCCTTGCTGCCATATTTTGCAAATGCTGCAGCCTCTGGACAAGGTTGTTTGGCTCGGCCAGATAGAGGGTGTTGCAGTAATCAATGTGGCTAGTAACCAGGGGTGCCACTAGCCGAGGGCGGACAGCACCCCGAAGAAAAGGTAAAATCTTCTGGAGTACCCATAGAGAATAGAAGCCCATCTTACAAACCACATTCAACTGAACTGACATGGGAGGAGGAGAAATAGACACCCAGATTCTTCAACCATGGATACAGGGTTAGGAGAAACACCTACAACAGATGGCAAGACAGAAGGAACCCAAAGAGTAGTCCTAGGAGAGGAACCCACCACCAGTATCTCTGTCTTGTCCCAATTCAGCTTTATCCAGTGGCTATCCATCCAGCTCTTCAAGGCCACCAGACACTTGAACAACCATGCAGATACTTCTGTCTGTTCATGATCTAACTTGACCAGAATCTGGATGTCATTGGCATAGGCATAGAATCTGAGGCTGTGAGAGCGGATGAGAGCAACCAGCGGCTGAACATAGATGTTGAAAAGCATTGGGGACAAGGCAGAGCCTTGAGGAACACCACAGGACAGAGAGTGAGAGTGAGAAAGAAAAGGTGGCAGTGAAAGTGACTGGTGGATGCCCAGGAGAGGGTCAGAAGAATGAAATAGTAGCTACATTTGTCACTGTATGTGATCTTAAATTATTATTATGCTGCATAATGCATACATATAGCTGTGAATTGGTCATGCTACAATCCAATGCAAGCTACATTTGCTGTAACCTATGTGTAATAATGCTTATTGACTTTGAAAAGTTTCTGCAAACACATAGAGGGGTGCATATTTGCATCCCAACCTATTGGCTTTGACACCTCTTAGTTGTAGACACAAGTAACACAATCAAACATCATCTTTAAATATTTTTAAATTGCATTTGATGCTGGTAAAGAAAAACACGGCAAGTGACATGATGACTTAAAGAGGGAAAAACACGGCAAGTGACATGATGACTTAAAGAGGGAAAAACAGTGCTATTTTTAAAATAACATTTGTTATGTAAACTACAGAGAGCTGAGGAAATATGAAAGGATTCATTTCAATCATGTATTGCTTTTTACGTAGCACACTGAGGGAACACTGCTTCACCTGAAAGTCCAAATTAGTGTGCACAGATCAAAATGTTATCAGTTATCCTCATTTCATTAAGAAACAGAGAACCTGAATATTCAAAAACATAGCACATATATTTGTTAAACAAAACAAGTTATTTTGAAAGGATTCATTCCATGCTGTAAGAAAAATGTGCATTTGTAAATTGTAACATGGACACTTAAATAATTGGAATTTTAATATCATCCATGTAATTGTGAATCTTAATAAGCTACATTGAACATTTTACATAATGATGAAGATAGCATAATTGGGAATGATTGTCATATGAAGGCGATTCTATTTCGATTAAACTGTAATGAAAAGGTGTTTGTGTTATAATCTGAAAGTTGTTAAGTGAACATTTTGCAACTTAAATGTTATTTCAATCAGTCAAAGACACTTTTATTCAGGTCAAAGCCTCTACAAATTTTCAAAAACAGTTAATATATTAAAAAACAATGTTAAAACATAATACATCAATTATAATATCCGTTATACAATTACAATTCACCAGAGGACATCCAGAGACCATCCACATAGCAGAATACACCAATTGTAAAATACATTATAGAATAAGATTTCATCAAGTAAGTTAACACATGGGCCAGGACTTCAGCTCTATCTATGGGACTAAAAATGGAACTTTTGCATTTATTCTAATTTGTATGGCTGCTTCAATAATTTGAGGGTACAACTAAATTACATAGCTAACTGATGTTGTAAGAAGAAGCACACATCTTTCATTTGCTGTCCCCTTAACATAAAAAAACGGGTCATGGACCTAAAACCTGACACGTTGTCCGTTTTTTTCAATTTCACATTATTTTATTGTTTCAATATTTTGGGGGTTCAAATGAGACATGTTTACAATTTTCTAAACATATAATTTTCTTTTCCATGGTCTGACCATTCTGATACCATGATGTATTTTTGTTCAGTAGCCATTTAACATCTCTTTGCTAGTAAAACACTGAGTTGATCATGATGTCGAGTTTCAGCACAGCACTTAACATCAGCTGCCCTGGTTTTTCTTTTGCCAGGATAAGTAGATCCATGAAAACACAGAGGATAGAAGACAGAGGATGGACCAGAGGAATCTATAGTCTTTACAGTTGTTTGACTGCATATTGTATGTATGGTTTTAGATTTATCTTTCGGTTGTTCTTAGTAACATTCTAATTGAAGCCATCAACCTTTGACAGATGTTTTAACCCTTCCCACTTAATGGGTTATTCAGGGGTTGGTAGGTATAACCTCCCCTGTGCCCTAGCCCACCAATCCTAACAGCACCACCATTACGAGTATGATTCTAAGAATGAATGTGCCACAATGGCTACGCACACTGTGCTGATTGGTTTTAGTTATCTATGACATTTTAGAAGTGAATATGATATTCAGATGGTGAGAATCGTTTGTTCATATTGGGCAGTGGATATTATTTTACTATCCTATTTAATGCTCATATATGAACTCCATATGAGAATAGCTATATGTATATGCGAAAAAAGGGAGTGAGAGCATTTGAATGTGCTTCTGTTTATAAATATAAAAGAACATGTATTGCAAGTGTAAATGCTTGTTGGTGTAGTGATAAAACTGTGTAGGGAAGATATTGATAACATCTGATGTGTATCAAACAAGCAAGATAAATACTAAGTGCTTACTAGATACTCTAGACATAGACTCAGTACAGTATTACTGTTCAATATTAAGCTGCCAGGTGCTCAGGGGTCGTTTCTTCTCTTGCACTACGTGAAAAGATCCAACCCTCTCAAAGCCATGCATCAGATGTAGCACTATTGTCTGCTGCGGAACCTGTCAGAGCGCGAGGTGGGCATTTGGACCACTTTTGGGGTGGAGGTCAGGCTCTGGCATGCAAGGATGATGGAACACATGACAGTGCCATTTTATTACTGCATGTACAGAATTCAATTTCCAGGCTGACCTAATTGGGTAACACAGCTTCTTCAAATGCAGGAGCCGTTTGTTGGAATGTGACACCTTGGATGCAGCTCACATTCCAAGCCTTTGCACCACCACAGCACATGCTCCTGAGGACCTGATTTGCAGGTTCCTCTTTATTCGAGGACCTGCCCCTCTGCCTTAATGCCAGTAAGACTGAGATTCTACTCATCGGCACACCCACTCCCTCCTTCCCTGCAGCTCTCTGGCCGGCCTCTCTGGGCCCTCTTCCTGCTCCTACCTGCAAGGCAAAAAACCTAGGGGTCATCTTTCGACTCCACACTCACCTTCTCTCCTCACATATCTGATGTCTCTAAGAAGTCACACTACCAGCTGCACCTCCTCAGAGGTATTCTTCCTTTCCTCTCCTTCCCCCAGAAGCTCACTGTCTCCAGAGCCCTGGTTCTCTCCAAGCTGGACTACTGTAACAGCCTCTAACTAAATCTGCCTGCCTCTTCTCTCCGCCCTCTGCAACTTATCCAGAACAGGACTGCAAGACTTGTCCTTGGCCTCAAGCCCAGGGACCGTATCTCTCCAGGACTGAAATCTCTACACTGGCTCCCAGTGGCTGCGAGGATTAAGTTCAAAACCCTCTGCATTGTCCACAAGGCCTTCTGGGGCCGGGGGCCAAAATACCTTCAACTCTCTCTCCCTAAATATCTTCCTTCTCGAGCTCTTGGCTCATCCGCCTCCAACTCCCTCAGGTTCCGCCGCTTCTCCAAGCAACGAGTTGGGGTAGATCTCTCTCTGCGTCAGGGGCCTCCCTCTGGAACAGCCTTCCTGCATCCCTGAAACTTAAGGAGAACCATCTCCAGTTCCGGAAGCACCTCATAACCTTCCTCTTTGCTTCTGCTTTCTCTCCCCCTATCCTCTGCTAAATTCCTACTGAAATTGCACTGATTCTGCAACTGGGCCACTCTCACCGATCTCGGTCCTTGGCCCAACCACTATCCCCTTGCACTGTCTCCCTGGCAACCCCTGCACTGCAGGACTGTCTCTGCATACCTATAGCCTCCCCTCCCAGCACTTGTCTGCACTTATCTTGCACTTGCCACCAGCTGGCCCTTATTATTTATCTTTTCATTCTTCTACCCCTGTACTGCACTTTCCCCTCACCCTTTCCTCTTGCACTTTTCCCTTCCCCTCTACCCCTGCACTTGTGCAATCTGAATGACACCTGGCCTAGTAGGATTGTTGTCTGTCTTCCCTTTGTTCCCCCCTCCCTTGCCTCATCACGCCTTGAAACACTTGTGTATAGGCGCGTTACAAATGCTATATCATATCATATCATAACTTCCCTTGTGAGACTCCAGAGAAGCTCCAACTGGCATAGGGAGCAGCAGCTATCAACACCGCAGGGGGTCAATGGGCATAGGTTTGCACGTGTCTTCACTTCCCACTGCAATACACCACTGATTGCCAATTAGCAGATTGGTCTACTCCACATCAGTGCAACAGCGGGACTGGGCAATGCAGCCAGCAGCAATGGGCCTTTGGCACAACATCACCAACCCCCCAGGCATTCCGGCTCGATCACCATTAGTCTGGACATCAGCAGCATTGCCCCAACAGGGTACAATAGCTCACAAACTCATCTCTAGTGTTAAGAGACAATGAGGCACATCTAAGAGAATTTGTTCAACTGCACCTCACAGCTGTGTGGAGACTGGGCAATAGCTGCACAGGCCACCAACTGGCACCAGCACTAAAGAAATATAGTCTACACGTCATTCCTCTTTCCTCCCTTGACATTATATCCCTGGCATCATGCTTTACCTTCACCTAGTCCAACCTTGTGGTGAAACAGATATGAAACCTCAGCATACTCCCCCTCCGTTAATTGCTTTCTTTATTTTCTGTGTTACTCAATATCTATCTCAACATCTCTTTCTACCTTTCTTGCACACTTCTTCCCACAACTCTGTTTCTTGATTTGCTCTCCATTTCCTTTTCATGTTCACCCTTATAACCTGCTTTTCTCACTCTATCTATGTGTTAAACTTCTCTCGCTCTTACGCCCAAGTTAGATACCTATTTTCTCTCCCAGACTCCATCCTTCAATTTTTTGTATTTTGTTTAGAGCAGCAAGACAGAGGTTGCAGAAGGACTGAGACAGGTAGGAACTGCTAACAATGGTACACGCTAATTGATGGCTATGATACCTATGTGCACACATGACAGACAGAAGACCAAAGTTCACATTAGGTGGGGTGGACCTTGGATTTCTAGTCACTTATGGCACTTAGATTTTGATTTTTAATTGCACTGTTGGTTTATGATTTCCCAACTCTATTGTGCACAAATCACTTTCTGATTTTTTTTACATGAATCTCTTTATAATGTATAGTCCCAGGACTGGCCTTACTTACTTCAAACTTTGGAGTTGCTTCAAAAAATGAAACTATTACAACGAATAAATCACTGAGGTTCAGGCAGCAATCATACCTTTACCTTTTTTCCATAGATTCTCTCTGAGCTCTTCTTTCTTCATTCATCCATTCATAGGTGTGACATACAGGGCCTCATTACGACTTTGGAGGCAGCCATGCCCTTAATAAGGGCATGGCTGCGTCCAAAACCGTGTCCGGATCAGGGTTCCCTGAATGGGTAATTACCAGGCCATTCTGAGTTTGGAGGGCCCGGTAATTCCTCTCTCAGGGAACCCGGGCCCGGACCTTCCCCTTTCCCATTTGAGCCCCCATAGGGCTCAATGGGAATGGGTGCGGGAGCTAACAATGGGCCGATTACGACCGGCCCATTGTTAGCTCCCTGGTCCCCATGCGGGGCCCGCTCTGGACATCTGGTAAAACCAGATGTCAATAGCGGGTCCCCCGGGGAACCCCGTAATATTGCGGAATGCGTTTAACGGCGCTGGCACCATTACCGGCGCCATTAAACGCATTCCGCAATAGTTGTAATGAGGCCCACAGAGTTTGACATTGATCAACTCAGAATTGAAGGTCAAACTCTAAACCTTGCTATTGAAGTGTAGAATAAAAATGCAAATACATTTGCATTAAGATGTGTATGTAAATGTAACTGTTAGTCGAAACAATGTATTTATCGAACCTGTGTTCATGTGAGAAAGCTAGACCTCGAATCATTCAAGAAATGGAAACTATCTTGGATGAGATGTATTCAAGCAGAATCTATACAAAAAAGATTTACAAATAATGATGCATTTACTCATGCATGCGAAACTGCTCTGCTAGCGTGATTACTTAGGGGAACACTTGCACTGCCAGAATTATATTAGATCACATGGATAAAAGCTGCATATTACCTGCATAGTCCATGGTTACGAACATGTCAATTATTCATTGTACTTGTTTATGTTCTTGCAGCTGAAACTTTTCTTTCATAGATTTAGTGTTTGACCTTGTGTGTCTGGAACGTCCTGGCATCACATAATCTGATATTGTGTTAATTGAAAAAGAGCAGCCCTCCCTGAAGACCTTATGGTAATAGTCCCTTTCTTTTTTTGTGTTTTTTGTTTGTTTTATTGGTTAAATAAAAGATTTCAACCTTTAACAATTAACATTCACAGTCAACACCCTCCTTGCGAGACTACACACCTCCCTAGGAGCTCTTCATTGTCCTCCCTTAGTCCCTTTAGGATTAGTTCTATGAATCTTCGGGCTTCCAAGGTGGGGCCAATATTTTGTGCCGTCACTATTCTTCCCCATAGTCCTCTTCCATAGACATGTTTTTATTGGCCACCCAAGTACAGGTTCCTATGGGTTGCCAATACTGGGCATGATAGCATCCAATGTTTTATTGATTCCAGCATACCCGGGTTATTTCAAAATCGACATCTTGCCTCTTCAGCTGGGATTTGTTTTCTTAAGTATTGTACCTCCCTGGTTGACAAGATGTTTAGCCTGCATCTCATCAGTAGATCCCTATGTCTAGGCGAGTGAAATCTTCGCAGATACGGTGGGGGATCGTTCAGGGACTTTCGTTCCCAAATGATTTTGTGGCAGTTTATATATAGTCCCCTTTCTGTATTAGAATGAATGCAACAAAAAAGGTATAAAGAGGTGTTGTTTTATGGCGGTGGGAAAGACAATTAGACATGTTGAAGGGATCTATTTTGTTCTATGGTTTTTTCTTTTCCGTGAATATCTGCAGTAATGCTATTAAAGGTTTGATGAACTATCCTCAACCCAAACTTAGTCCAGTGATTGATTTCTACTACAGAGGAACCTGCATTTTCTTGTTACAAGTGAGTGGCCACAAGAGTGATGAAAACCTTTTTTGTGCACAAACTATACCCCACTCTAATTAAGAATGTTCTACATGTTACACCATGGCATTTCTGCTTGTGTCTCATGTTCTGTAAGCGAGCTGATAAACATAAGATGCATACGTTGGGCACTTTCATTTCTACCAATTGTAAACGGTTGTTCAATACTGGGTTTTATTCAAACCTCAGACTAGGGTATTTATTTGAAGTGTAGTTTAAGACAAGCCTAGAGCTCAGACACATACATGGTTCTATGTAAATGGTTCTATTAAAGCTGCATACATGGATGTACTCTAAGGCTCTGCATGCCTCACTCCCCACACATTCAAATGGTGCCAGTTCAAGAGGTCGACCCTCATGGGTTTCCTTGAGAGAACTCTTAAGCTCGCTGTTAGTGCTGACATGAACCAGATAAATGCTGACCTGAAGACTGCGAAAGGGTGGGCCCAGCAGACTCTCTGCATGTTGCGAAATGTCATCTATATTACGTATACAGTGCGTGTCATCAGAATTTTAAATTTCAATTAATACATAAAGCTCACAGTACACTAACTTTATTTCTTCCCATCCAAGTTGCTTTGCAGAAAACAGAACAAAGAACAACTTGCCGAACAGTGGTAACCAGCTTGGAATGTTTTAAATAAACTCCCCAAAAGTACAATGAATTGTAAGTAACGAAAACCTTATTTTTTCAAAAGGGGAAACAAAGGATACAAAATAATATATTCATATTAGAATATATTGGGAGGGTAGCTCAGGGGCAACGTGCTTGCCGTGGAAGTAAGACGACATAGAGCACCACAGGTTCTTGCTTAGAAACCTCTGGATATTAAGTGCGTTATAAATAACATATCATATCGAACATTTTTAAAGAAAACCAAAAAAGTGATAACAGTGAAAACAAATGACATCAACATTTTTATTCTATGCGGACATTCATATCTCAATTATTTCATTTCATCCATGCAATATGACAATGGATACAAACATATTTGAAAGAATAATTTTGAAAAACAAAGAGAAACGAAAACCGTTTTTGTTACACATGGATATAATTCCTCACACGATTAATTAATTGTTTTCTTAGGGCACACCACTACATATAACATTCAAATGTATTGATGTGTTGAAACATAAACTATCTTTACTAAAGCCTAGATGTATTAATTTTCTAGGCCACGAGTTATACCAACCAACATTTCACATGTTTGAACTAATCCATTGCGGTATATCCACAACATGTCACATGTTTGGACGAATCCATTGAGGTATATCCACAACATGTCACATGTTTGGACTAATCCATTGAGGTATATCCACAACATGTCACATGTTTGGGCTAATCAAGACAAGGGAGGCTAGTCTTCATCAGGGTTTTGAAAAAGTGAAGACTCATCATTTTGTCAGGTAATCTCACCCAGAATAAAAACTTTATCTCTCAACAGATTATATGAAGTTGAAGAATTCAAAGGAAATCATTAGATGGTGTTGTTGCAGAATGACACCCCCCTCCTTCATTCTTATTTTGATTTGCAATAGATAAAGGGAATCACTAGATGGTGTTGTTGCAGAATGACGCCCCCCTCCTTCATTCTTATTTTGATTTGCAATAGATAAAGGGAATCACTAGATGGTGTTGTTGCTGAATTAGGCATCCCTACTTCATTCTTATTTTGACTCACAATAAATGAATTCAGATAAAGGAAAGTGATTCTAAACTCCGTAATTCAGGAAATCCTCCCCCGGCTTTTAGAGCAAGAATTTGTCTTTTGATCTTAATTTTCAGAAATAACTGTATGTTTGGTTGGGAATGTTGGAAGGAAATAAGGATTACCTTAATTGGATTTGTATGATGTGTGTTGGCCATTTCAGCCACTGTTTTGTACAGAATATGTAGAAATTTTAACTATATTAATTTACAAACTCCCTGAATCTACGTGCATTTATA
This sequence comes from Ambystoma mexicanum, assembly GCF_040938575.1. NCBI lineage: Eukaryota > Metazoa > Chordata > Amphibia > Caudata > Ambystomatidae > Ambystoma > Ambystoma mexicanum. Next base: position 498,216,273 of record NC_090926.1, read on the forward strand.
CTATGTTTGAATTGCGTTTCAATGTTCTATTTCCGTTTTTTTACAAAGCAACTGCCTATTGTTTAAGTATCAAAATTGCCATGCAAATATGTTTGAAAGTGCTTTGGCAGAAATCATGTTAGCTAACATGTGACTGTATCCTTTTCTAATTCATAAACAGTTTCTTTACATTTGTGAATGACCACTTGAACGCAGAAATGGGATTCGGAAATGGAGGGCACAATATGTTCTGATCCCTCCATCCTCAACATTTTGACAGCTGCCATCTTTATGAGGGGCGTTCCATTTTTTCATTTCAATGTCTGACCAGGACATCATATTTTACAGGGTGTTTTCTCACCGAAATTGCTAACCAAGATAAGCATTTCCAGTAAGACAAAAGATACATATGCCCAAATATTGCTCTGAAGTACAGTCTTTTAATGTTCATAGCAGTACGATTTAATGGAACGAACCCGTATCCTGGGAATGGGTAAACTAATCTCGGAAGGAGCTAAGGCGATACAAATTGTAATACGCATTTCAAAAGGCATCCTTTCTCCCTTCCCTCCCTAAAGATACATCTCTTCAATCCCACCTATGAATTGTATTGAAATCCGGCCATGTTGGAAGCAACGAGCTCAAACCTACCCAGTTCAGTGACCCAGTAGAATGTTGACGTTCAAATGTTTGCAATGCAATTTGCCTTGTACACACTTTAACCACTGGAATTAAACCTGATACTTAGATGTTGCCTTGATCCAAAGGAGTGGTGGTGCAATTCCCATGATCACTTACGCCCGTTCATTCTAGTGTATGCTATTTCATTGTGTTTGGTCAATTCTCATTTACCTCTGTCATGTCATTGGATATGCTATTCTGCCTGCATTGCGCCCCCAGTTCCCATCGTTTGTGTCATTGATATGCTATGGCGTAATAATTTTGTATGACCATATAAGCACTTTATTCTACCCACCGGTTGAATGTATGCTGCTAGACCTCCTTTTGGATGGCGAATGTTGTCCAATCGCTCCCTCTTGTCAGCGTGTGTTGATATTCTCAGTAGCATGTGCCGCTAGCGTCTCCTCCACGTCTCCACGCCCCCCAACATGCTGTGTTTGCTCTTGTGTGGGCAATTGCCACCTCGATGTTTCAGCGGAACACCAAGCACACATATTGGCAAGGACAGCACTTGACACAAACACACCCACATTAGCAGCGGTTAAAGGATTAATGAGGCAAGGTTCCATCAACTGCGTCAGTGTATTGGCTCGCTGTGTGATGTTTGTCTTTTGTCAAGTGCTTGTGCTCTGCAGCAAAGTTAATGAGATTTTCCCTCCCCTAATGAAGATTGGTCCTTCGAGGCTGGCTGGCAAATGATGGAACAGGACGAAAACAGCAAATGCTACTTGCTAGTTCCTCTCAGTGACTCCTCGTGTATCCCCTGCCATTCACTTGGTCTAGTGTTTATTTTCATTCCACGGCAAATGGACCAAGAAGCTTTTCACTGGGCCTTTCTGGACAAACAGTGCACAATGACATCCCACACCACTGCACGCTTTCTTTCTAGACAAATGTCAAAAAGAATGAGGGTGGAAATCAATGACTTGTATTTATTTCTGCATTTATTTAGTAGAAAAGAACATCTCGGCAGGAAATGCTACAAATACGGTGTTGATAGAGGTGCCTACGGGCTGTTATGGATGGTGGGTACAGTAAAACATGATTGTGAGGCATATGGGGATTGGGGTCTGAGGAGGGACATTCCAGATAGTTCCTTTGGAAGTTCACCCCATGTGAGCTATTGTGACGTCTAGCTTTGGGCTTACTGCACAAAACACCCACACTCGCTTGTAGTGGAAAAGGTTGCTTTAATGTGACAGGCCAAATCTCACAAATAACCACTAACCTGGCTCCCTGGTCTTACAGACTAACACAAAATGTTTTAGCAACCAATTTAATAATTAAACACTTTCATTTGCCCCCAACAAATATATCATTAATTAGTTCCTCCCTACATATCCCTTGGTCCCTATCGTCTCCTTACCATCTTCTCAAGGCATCCCGCTTTCTCCCCGGGGCCATGCCCCTCCATCTTCAATACCTCTTCCCAGGGGTAGCCCATTTGTGCAAACAGCACCACCCCCAACATTACCCATGCTCTTCCCCCATTGTGCTTCACTCCCACTTATCTAAAGGGGCCATGCCCCTGGCAACCAACAACCTCAATACCCTAGAACACCCCTCTACACCAAACTCCTTCTTCCTATGAACCGCTGCCAGGCTGACCTGCCACATCAGCAACGAAAACGTACATCACAACTTCCCCAACTAATGCCCCAGCCTGTCACAAGAACACTGCCCACAAAATCCCCCTACGGGCCTTGAACTCTAAGCATACAACCCAGGAACCTCTTGTGGGGGAAAACCAACCAATAATTCCTGATTAAAAACCTCTTCCTCCTCCCTGAAACCCTTGCCAAACTAGAGAAAGAGGGAGGGCGGGCGGGGACAAATGCTCGTCCTAATCGTCGCCTTCTCCCGAACCTTCGATGCCCCCTTAAATACCCCTGGGGGCACGCTACACGCAGGCCATCTCGTTGGCCTGTGTGCAGCGCCCAAAATAACCCCAGGGGGAAATGCTGTGCTTTCCCCCGGGGCTCCCCTTTGGGTTTACTGCACAAAACACCCAGACCGTTTGTGCAAACGACACCACCCCTATCATTTCCCACCCTATTCCCCCATTGTGCTTTACTCAACCCTCATCTAAAAGGGCCATGCCCCGGAAACAGAAAAACTCTCCACCAAGGTGTTCTTTCTGCCCCACCCCTACCAATTCCTTCTACTTCCAACTCCTTATTATCTCTTGCACCTGCAAAGTCAAATCCACCAGGTAATAACTGTTCCCGTATATTGACAGGTGAACGCCATCCTCCCTGAAAATCTTGAAACCTTCATAAACTATTTCTTTGTGCTCCAAGACCTTCACTGCCGCCAAGGCACAAAATGTCACCATCTCTCTATTTATTCCCTTCCTCGCCCGCTCTATTGCTCCCTCACTTCTCGCTTCCCTCCAAACTCTCTGTGGCAACAGCTCAGTTCATACTAGAACTGCTTTGGGCCACATTTCCTGGACCCATAGCAAATCCCTTTAAATTTTTCTGACCAGAGCAACACCTGTGTCCCTTACTAGGCCATTCTCTTCTGCATGAATAATCACCCCCTCTGGAGACCCATAGCGCCCCTTCAACCTGGCCAACATAGGCAGCAGCTGATCCCAGTGAAGCCCCCCTAAACCTGACCACCTTATCAGTGCCACTCTGTAGCTGCACCCCAATTGTGTGCCAAAAACCCTCTTCTCTGCCTCTTTCCCCGCCCACTTAACAATAGAGTGGCCCACGATCCAAATCTGCGGCATCTCCCCCGGCCTCCGAGAAGCATCTGAAAAAGAAATTACAATGTCACTTTCCAGTCATGACCACCCCACCACCTTCAGCCTTCCCCTAAACCCCCAACCCTACTTCAAACAGCCCCTTTACCCAATTCCCTAATATACCCTTTGTACTTCCCAGACCTCCACCGTCCCAAACTGTTCACCTTATCCTCAGAAAAGCCGAACCGACTACCTTTAGATGCCGCACCCATCGTAAATTAATGAGTTCCAATCTCCTCTGCCTTTTCCCCAACCGCTACCAGCACCTTCAATAGCACCCCCAAAACTTGCGCTGCTGATACTGCCGCCCCGTCCTCATGCTGAAACCGTACTTCCCCCACATAGTACCTTCCACGCCAAACCTGTCCTTACCGGGCACAACTCCTTACTGCCCCAACCCAGCAACACCCAACAGCTCTTTCCTTTTTGATCCGTCTTTGACCTCTTAATACTTATGTCCAGTCCCATAAATATCTTCCCAACGCAGGCCACTTACTCTGCTCTTTCCTCCCACCAGCTCAGAAACCCTAAAGGACCAAAAAAACAACCATGTAAAGCAAATTTCAAACATCACTCCCTCCCAAGCAAAGACCCCCTCTACAGCCTGACACAACCTGACCAATAGACCCACCGATACCGGCATTGTACCGCCCTTCCTCCTCTTATTCTCCCTTGCTCATACTTCTAACATTCTGCTCGCCATTTCCCCACCGCTCAGCTGGAAATCCCAAAACCATTTCCCACAGAAATCGACCCCTGCCATCTTGCCCGCAATAGTTGCCTTAGACCAACCCTTATGCATGCACCTCAAAAGGAATTTCACCACATCATCCCTTCTCCGCTCTTCCGCATCCCCCCTGCCCTTCCAACTACGAGCTCCCCCTTTTAAGAAATCCTCCCATTCTATCCTGTATGCCTCCCTAGATGCCGGGGCAAGTGAACCCTCCACCAAAGAAAGCGCTCTCAGCTTCCTATCTTCTAAAGCTGCTCCGGAATCCGCTGCCCCTCATGTTCTGCTCATGGAGCCAATCCACGGAATCTCTGCCATTGAAAATGAGATAATGCATCAGCGATGCCATTATCCTTCCCAGGCACATGTGTTGCCCTAAACACCACATTCCATTCCATGCAATGCAGAACAAACTCTCTCATTAATCTCGCCACCCTCTGATCCATTGCGACTGCCTGTTCACTACATGAACCACACACTTGTTGTCAATGTTGAAGTTCACTTTCCTGTTCCGCAACTTCTTCCCCCATAACTCCATCGCAACCAACAAAGGAAAACATTCTGGAAATGCTATGCTTCTCCCTTCATTCAACCAACGCGATGGCCACTTCTCAGCGAGCCATTTTCCTCCCCAGAACAATCCAAACCCTCCCTCACCTGCTGTATCTGAAAATATCTGCATTTCCCATGACACCGGATCCCCTTGCAGCCACATGGACACCCCGTTAAAATTCTCCAGAAAACACAACCAAATCCTACAGTCTTCCCAAACTGCCCCTGACACCCTTACCCGATGGTGTGGGCACTTTGCTTCCGCCATATACCGCACCATATTCCTACAAAAAGTCCACCCTGAGGCCACCACCTTGCATGCAAAATTTAAATACCCCACCAGCCTCTGCATTTCCACTAGCATCATCTTCCGTGTCCCCACTGCTTTCTCTAGCAAGCCCACCAGTCTGCTCACCTTGTCGTGCGGCAAGCTTGAGGTCATGGCCACTAAGTCCAATTCTATCCCTAAAAAGGTCAACACCACTGCTGGTCCCTCCATTTTGTCTTCTGCCAACGGCACCCCCAACTCTCCCATCGGGTCCTGAAACATCCCTAACATCTCCCCGCACTACTTCTCTTTGTCCGCCCCACTAATGAACAGAAAATCATCTAGGTAATGCAATACCCCTTCCAATCCAGAACTATATGAAAAAACCCGCTGCAAAAATGAACTAAAACGTTCAAACAAGGCGCAAGAAATTGCGCACCCCATCAGCAAGGCCTTGTCAATGTAGATGCGGCCCTCAAATTGCATTCCCAGAAGCCAAAAATCCTCCGGGTGCACCGGCAACAACCTGAAAGCCGTCTTAATGTCACTGTTGGCCATGAAGGCCCCACACCCTGCTTTCCTCACCAAACCCACTGCCTGATCAACACTTGCGTATACAACTCCACACTCCTCCGGAGCAATAACATTGTTCACTGAAATGCCCTCTGGCCATGACAAATGGTGTATCAACCTAAATTCCCCTGTGACCTTCTTGGGTACAACACCCAGTGGGGATACCACTAGATCCCCTGGCAGATCAGCAAATAGCCCTACCACCCTACCCGCAGCTATCCCCTTGTCCAATTTCTCTCTTACCACTTCCACTTTTTCCCTGGTGGACGTCAAATTCTCTGCCCAACGACGTACCCTTGGCCCCTGGTAACCCAGCCTGAAACCATAAGGAAAACCGTCTTCCAAGATCTCTGCCCCCTCCCTGTATGGATAAAATTCAAGCACTTCTCCAACACTTCCAATTTAATTGGAGTAAAAGCCTTTCCCCACATCCCCCCTGCCTGCTCCTCGCCCTTTCCCCCTGTCTCCTTGCTGGAAACTAATTGGGTGCTTCCCTGCACACTTACTGCATACATGTCTAAACCTGCACACCGTCCTTGTGCAGCCATCCTTATTAAAGGCCCAGAATGCCGCTGAGGGTTGCCCTCTGCCTCCTCCTCCCACCCCCTCGTGGGTGGGGCAACCAAGAAAGAGCCAGAAAGGCACAGGCAAACCACTTGCTGCATGCAATGTCGGTGCTGGCCACGTCGGTGCCATCCACTGCAGCCAGAGATCCATATCTATTTCCGCCTAAACCACCTGGCTGTCCTCTGCCATCCTTGATCTAAATTCTTCATCGTAACGCATCCATGCAAAACCCCCAAAACCTGTTAATGTCTTTCTAATCACGTCCATGTACTTTAGCAGAGCCACACATCTCTCTGGAAACTTTTCACAATAGACACTCGCATAGACAATAAATGCCATCGTCCAATTCTCGATCGTCACTGGTACTTTTGGCACAAGGCCAGCTCCCTCTCCTCCTCCTTAGAACCGTCTTTGGCTCTCACTTCCCTATAAGCAGCTTAAACACATCCACAAATTCCCTTCCCATATCTTATCCTTTGTTGTTGTCATCAAATGTGCTCCCAAAGGTTTTGTAATGCCCATGTATGGTAGCTTTTTTTACTTGACCTTCACCTCTACCTCTTCTCCTTTGGAACCTGTACCTCGAGTGTCAAGGGCTCACCCAACTTGTCTGTCTGCACCTCCACCGAGCAATTCACCTTCTCCCCAACCACAGCTCCAATAGCCTGTACACCAATCTCTATCCTCACCCCTTGCAACCCTGACCCTTCCCTTCTTGGCCCCATCCTTATGTCTCCCCTCTGCCATGCTGCTGACCAGTGTCCTTCCCACTCACCTCTTTCTTCCCTGCCATCACCCATCTGCAGCCTTGGCGTCCAATCAGATGCTTCTCATCTCCATCCTAGATGGGCTCCTGCTGCAAGGACAAAAGATGTCATCAGTTTCACCCAGCCAGTTATCCCCCCGACCTCTTGCCCCTCAGCCCCCTTTCTCCTGTCTTTCACATTCCCATTTGAGGCCCCTTCTCGCCCTCCCCCTCCTCCTTACAGCACTGTATCCTTCATTCTCCCATTGCCCCACGTATTCTTCCATCCCTTCATCATCACCCATGTAATACCGTTGCTGTTGCAAGCACATGCTCGGGCCGGGCAAATCCTCCTCTTGCGAGCCCGGGGTGTCCGCCCTGCCATTCCCTCTGCGACTTCTCGGCGGGGCCGCAGAAACCCCTTCCTGGTCCTCTTCTCTCGGGCGAGGGGTACTCTCCTCCACCCTGTGGTCTTCTTCGCTAGGGGTCGTGCTATGCCCTCTAAACTGTCCTCGCGATGTTCGTAGAGGGGTCGTTCTTAAACCTCTCCATATTCCGGCTCTGGAATAGCAGGGGCTGCTCTGCGCCCTCCGCCCGGAATCCTCCTCACCGGGGGGGGCGTTCCGTGCCCCTCCCTAACCTCACCAATCGATGGGGACCACTCTCTCCTCCTCCCACCCGCACTTTTCTGCAGGTATTTTCCACCCTTGACCCTCTGCCCTGTCACCCCTCTCTGCACCCCGTCACCTCCACCTTCATGCCCCGCCTGACCTACACCTTTTTGGACATTCCTAACATCCCCTTCATCCACCTGGTGATTATCCCCCAAACCCCTTCCTGACCCCTCTCCCAGCTGCACACCTCCTCTGGACGCTCTCGTGTCAATCTCCCTCCTCATCTTCCTACCCCTAGACTCCCAGACCTCCTCTCTACCCACCGCGGGGCTGCAAGCCACCACTGCTGCAAGAGCCCCATCTGCCGCTGCTCTCCCCTGCGTCCTACCTCCTCCTTCCTGCCCTTCGCTCGTAACCTCAACCACATCCCCGTCCAGCTGGGCCTTGGATGCCCTGCTAATGATCTACAATGCTTCCCTCAGGACCTTAGCATCCACCAGTCCCTTCTTTTTTGCTCCCTGCCCCACCATCCTGCTTAAGCAGTGCTACTGCGCACTTGCGCAACACCCCACTGAGCTACCTAACTAGCCCCGAGCCTCCCCCCGCAAACGCGCTGGGCAACTTGGTAAACCTTGTCCCAATAATAGCCCGACAATGGCCCCTTGAAATAAGACCAACCAAGCATAACAATTAAAACTGGCCGCCTACCAAGCAACTGTCATCTTCGGTCTCTTATTCTAGGTACGATTAGAGGGGGGCAGTACATTGCCAATGCCCCCACACCCACGCAAAAATTGGCCCTGAACCTGTTCCCCCTTAAGGAGTTGACCAACCCACTACCCTAAGAAAAGCACCAAATATCCCTGAAGATCTGGGCTTAAAGTGCCTGCCACTATTTGACAACTATACTGTAATATTATCTAATATATTATTTAAATGTACCATATATATATATATTTTTTCATTTTAATACTGCCCGACCCCTGGCTTGCCCTTCCAAAACCCGGCAAGCGTAACGTATATTCCGCCAAATTTGGAAAAAGAAAGGCGTTAGACCTTCTTAAAGCAATCGCGGCCCTTTAAGGGCTCCAAGCTGCCACCTAGTGGCAACTAGGTATCACCGCACTAACTTGCAACGAATAAGCCGTCACAGCCCGCAGCTCTAATTGATGACTTGTATCGCTGCACCTCCTCCCTCCGTACGCCCGGCTGCAATAAGGCCCCACCCACCACGCACCCCCACTGGCCCAGCAGGACCGCCAGCCACCTAGATGCCACACAGACCTCCTGGAAATGGGAACCCGCTGCCTACGCAGCCTGCCCTGCACGGACCTGATGGCAGGGACAACCCCGGAGCAGCCCTCTACCCCACCGGAGCCTGCCGCCCGCTACGCGACTACAACATCTGGCAATGAGCCGCCGGCACCCCTAAAATGAAGGGGGGTCCCTAATCTACGGTACCCCCAACTATGCAACAACTCCAAATAAATCCCAAAAACTTTAAATTCCTAGCATATAATGCCCGCCCACCACTGTCTACTTTAACCCAACCTCACCTCTGCTAATCTAAACCTGGTAGGCCCAACATACGCAGTGAAGGCCCTGAAGCAGGCGACCTGGACAAATGCTTGTCCTAACCGTTGCTTGCTCCCGAACCTTCCCTGCTGCTAGTGAACCTTCCCTGCCCCCTTAAATACACCTGGGGGCGCGCTACCTCGGGGTCATCTTTGACTCCACCCTTTCCTTCTCCGCCCACATCTCTGAGGTCTCTAAAAATCTTTTCCGACTGCACCTCCTCAGAGGTATTCTGCCTTTCCTCTCCTTCCCCCAGAAGCTCATGGTATCCAAAGCTCTGGTTCTTTCTAGCTTGGCCTATTGTAACAGCCTCTTTCTAAATCTACCTGCCTCTACTCTCCGCCCTATGCAACTAATCCAGAACAGGACTGCGAGACTTGTCCTTGGCCTCAAGCCCTGGGATCGTATCTCTCCAGCTCTGAAATCTCTCCACTGGCTCCCAGTGGATGCAAGGATTAAATTCAAAACCCTCTGCATTGTCCACAAGGCTTTCTGGGGCCTGGGTCCAAAATACCTTCAGCTATCCCTCCGCAAATACCTCCCCTCTCGAGCTATTCGCCCCTCTACCTCCAACTCCCTCAGAGTAAGTTGTTTTTCTAAGAAACAAGCTGGGGGTAGATCTCTGTCTTCGGCTGGGGCCTCCCTCTGGAACAGCCTCCCTGCCACTCTAAAACTTGAGGAAAACCATCTCCGGTTCCGGAAGCACCTCTTCTGCCTTCGCTCCCCCTCTCCCCTGCTGATCTGTTCTCTCTTGGCACCATGCACCTGGCCAACCTCTGTCCTTTGGACCCAGGTACCTGCTCATCCTGCCACCCTCCGGCACTGCCTCCGGGCCACCCCTTGCACTGGGGTCTATATCTATACCCATACAGCCCCCCCCCCTTTTTCTTCCTGGACTTATCAGACCTACCCTGTCTGCTGCCTTAAACCTAGCACTTGCACATTGCTGGCTGCATTACCACTGTTTGTTGCCTTTATCATTTATTTATTGTTATTTATCTGTTTCTCCTCTGCTTCGCACTTTCCACCTCTCCCCCTTCCATGCACTTGCGCGTTCTCAATGTCACTGGGCCTAGTAAGATCGCTGTTTTGTTCTCCCCTGTTCCCCTCCCTTGCCTTGTCGCACTCTGAAACACTTGTGTACGAGCGCGATAGAAATAAAATATCAATCAATTAATCAATCAATCAATCTCATTGGCCTGCGTGCAGTGCCCATAATAAACCCGGGTGGAAACGCTTTGCGTCCCCCCCCCCCCACCCACTTTTCTTTAGATCTTCCCACCACTGTCAAATTGCAGAGGAAGGCTTTCAAGGGAAGGGTTGAACGTTTTGTCGAGGTTTTACACACACGAGTAGATTGGAGTGCTGATGTGCTGCTGCGTCATAAAGCAGAAGACGTGATACAGGGCGTGGAGGGGAACAGGATGTGTGCATCACGAAGTTACATGCCAATAAAAGATGTGTGCACTTTGCGTCATTTCCACTGATATAATGCAAAGTGGTTCCACACTTTGTCTTTCAATATAGCTGCACACACAGGTGCTCTATGCAACATAACACTGCAAATGACTTTCCAGTGCATACCGATCACGTCAACTTCTACAACATTGCAGCACTTACTCTCATTCAATAAACAGTGTGAAAACATGTTTTAAAGGGGCAAGGGCTGAAGATTTAAAATCGTGCACAATGTTTAAAGTGAGTGGTCGTGTTTATTGAGTTCATGCTACTAAGACAAGTAATACGTAGCATGATATGATAGGTGACGGGAAGGACTTGAACTGGTGACAGGAAACAGACACATGGGGGACGGAGAGGAGTGATTACAGGGATGGCTCAGGATGTATTCTGTGGATGTAGGAAAAGGATTCAAGTGAGATCAAGACTTTGCTAAGTTACTGAAGGTTCCCTGTTCAGGTGTAGGAGATGGAGTTTGAAGATTGACTTAAATGAATGCATCCTGGTGGGTGGTGATTTAGATAAGGGGCTAGGGCGTTCCTGCGGTGGACCAAGAAGGGAGCATTAGTGGAAGTGAGAGGATGCCCGGAATCTCAAGTAATACTACATTGTTTATACATAATACATTTTTTTAAGCGATAAATGATGTACACACATAAAATAGCATTGCTAAAACAATTTCAAAATCAGCAATATATTCCAGCACAAATGATCCCCCCCACACAATTACTTGCCCCCACCCCATCACCCCCCCTCCCCACCACCCCTTACTGCTCACCAAAGGAATGTGCAAGTGCTTCAAGGTAGAAAAGATGGGCCTGAGGGGACAAAGTCACAGACAGAGGACACAGTACTTCCCTACCTGGAAAGTAGGGGGAGACATTAAGGTAGAAATTATAATGGTAGACTCAGTGGAGTAACTTTGCTGAAAATGTATGGGGGGCATGACATCTAAAGTGAAGGGGCCCCTGGCAAAAGAGGGGGACAAAATGGTGTTCCAAACTTCTCCCCCCACCTAAAATTCCACCCATGTGTAGACTCATCAAACAGGTAGATCACTGACAGGTGTGCCGTCTTTTTTTAAGCATTTACTTTGATTTTTCAACCAAAACGAAAGGTCTATTAAGTACACAAAACTCAGATTATCATCTATGAGCAATTTCGTTTTTAAACATCTGACTTCAGCTTTCAATTATAAATCTCAGGTGAATTCTAAATAAATGCGGGTCAAGAGTAGCGATGCAATAACCTTTATCATATGAGCACAAGGTAGGCCCGTAGCAGTGTCTGTGGCTGAGGGGATTGCCTTCGTGGAATGAGATGAAAAAATGCAAGACCACTTTGCTGCTGCATTGAGTGAGAAGGATGGAGGTACGCTAAGCTCTGTGTGCGGGTCTGTTTCTAGCAGAGAGGCACGCATGGCCACAGGGATGGCTTCTGTGCCCCCTAGTGCTGGAATGTAAGTGGGTTTTGATGGTGTAGTGATCTGTTGTTTGATATCTGTTGGGGGGGTGTTTTATTACCATGCTTGTGTGGCTTAGTTGGTACAAGTGTTGGAAAGTAGGTTAGCATGTTAGTATAGGGGACAAACAATGGACACCTTGATGGACAGGTTGGTGGTGGAAGAAGACACTCCTGAAGTACACCACCTCTCTCTCTCTATCTCCCTCTCTCTCTCTCTCTCTCTCTCTCTCTCATGCAATAAGGAATCTGGGAATCAGAGAGGAGAGATTCAGTCAGGAGACCACGCCTTACAATAAACAAAGTTATAAGGGCTGTGGGAAGCATTAACCTTTAGATGAGTGACTGGGCTGCCTCAGATACTTCCTTAGTATGTTGATTGGCAGTCTCAGAGTTGTCATAATCCTCACTGAAACTTGCTCAGGTGATGTGTTCAGTGAGACTGCTGGGGGGCGTTTGACAAGCTATTGGGGCAAGACACAGAATCACAAGCCCTTTGGACCAGTACTGTACCACATGTAGTGCCTCTAACAAGCCTCAATCCCCTTTTGCACAATGTACACGGCCGCAGGTCAAACCTTAATTGCTCCACCCAGCCCTATTAACCTCGTGTTGATGCAGTTCCATAAATTCAGTTTCAGAATGATGCTGACAACCTGTACGGGTTCTTTAGAGGGAGGATTATGAGATGAGTGGGAAAGATATAAGGTGGAGCATGGATTCCCCCAAAGTGCCCATGAGGCAGGGTACACAATCCGTTGGTCAAAAGGTAGTGCTGGGACTGCAGGAAGGTGAAGATCAGCAGGTTGGCAGTGAAAGAAAGTGGGTTGGGGAGTAGGGTGAGCACTTTCCATAACTAAATGGAGTGGACTCTGTCTAAGAGGTAACAAATGAACCCTGGCAAACGCCGCTATGCAGTATTTAGTTAGTTACTGAATCAGACTTTTAACGTCATTTCTCCTCATATAATTCGCTGCTGGGGAGTGACTACATGTTCCACCTCTCTCCCACCAATCACCACTTATGTTATGCTATGTGACTGGGATTTCTACAACACTTCAGCGACGTTTATATGGCTTCAGGTGTTCTGGCGGATCCACAAGACAGGGGAGGGTTAGCTCAGCCAGTGGAAGGGATCCAACCGTTCCATGTGCAGGTGATCTTCAACAGAACGAGTATTTAACACCATTAAACGTGACATGTGATTAATTGCTTTATCAAACTCTGCAGCGATTTCAAATGTCATTGCGGTGGGAAATGTACCGTGTACGTTTCTTGACACTCTTGGAGGGCCCACTTTGGTCGCAGTCATTAGATTGTGGATTGATTGTCATAAACAGATTAGGGCAAGTATATTAGGATGTGTGAAGAGCTGAGGAACAAGAGAGACTGTAAGGTATATTTTCACTGTGGCTCCCCAGTTGTCAACTAAGGTTAATGGCAGGGTGAGGGTTATGATCCTGTCAAAGGGGCCACAGGACTCCCCTCAAGCTGGGGTGGGCAGCATGACAGAGCCAGGCCTACCCCAGAGGTGGTGTGAAGGAGCTGAGAGGGACCCTCATCCCTGGCTCTCCTGTATGCATGGATTGAAGTATGCACATTGGTATCTCTTTCACTGTGCTGGTGCCTATCAGTCTCTCACCTGCCCAGCTCTCTTTCTCTAATATTTTATGTTGTTCCCCAAAGTCATGTCATTCACAGCTGCCCGGTGTACCAAGACATGACCAGAGACTATTGCTACTAGAATGCACCACCCTCCTCATACAGCTGTAATGGCTAGTGTTCTCAAGAGAGCACCACCGTCCAGAGACCCACAACAAGGATCAGGGTAAGACTGGGGCATACAATTGTCTCAGGGAACCAATCAAAAAGTGGACTACAGTTGCAAATGGCAATTCATTCCTTTTGTGAGACTACTTGAGTAGTACCCAAGGAGGAGGTGTTTGATAAAATGTGAAGTAAATTGTTCATTTTAAACTGTATGTATTCACTAGTCAAAACTACGAGCCGCACAGTGAAGTAACTCATGAAACGGGCCTATATTGGCCACAACAGGGACCCACTTTCACACAAAAGAACAGCCCCACACTAGCATTTTGTGTTTTTGGTTCGTTCATTTGCCCTTAGCCAGATAGACCAGTCTGAGCATGAAAAGGACTGCAGGTACAAAAATGCACCTTGGTCCCACGGCCAAGACAGAGTGCAGACCAGCAAGAAATGAATAGTTTATTTGTGAAAAATGGGCTTTCCTCACACATATGAGAGCAGAACCGGAAACCCAACATCCGTCAGAGGGCCCCCAGGCTCACTACAAAGGAGCAGTGGCAGAGCATCTGTGTAGCTGGAGCCAAAAGGGAGCAAAAGAACAAAGGGGGAGCCCAGCGACTGTGACCTACTGGATAGAGGGGGGCACAAGAGAACAAACTACACTATGGACCTGATCGCAGTCTTGAAGGAAATGGACGCAAAAGAGTGGGAGGGGCTAAAGGTTCTTATAGAGACTCCCAGGAAGAATCCCATCCCACAAGGGGACGAGATAGGAGGAGTTTGTGGTAAACAATACAGAGTTTGGTCCAGGGAGAGAGCTGACCCACGTATGCAACAGGAGCTTAGGAAAGTTTTGCGAAGGAAAGCAGAGGGCTATAAAATCCTATGAGTTAGTCTTCAGTGGAATGTGTTCAGTGAAGTAAGAAGAGGTCGCAGGGGACCACAAGAGGAGAGTTTCGCAGGTGGAAAAGGACATAGAGGAGATATGTGTCATGTTTGGAGAAAGTGATGTGTTGGGATTGAGAGTGTGCTATCAGTTTTCGTGTATGTATGAATGGGAGTAAGTGAGTGAGGGAGAGTGATAGAGAGAGTGTGAGAGAGAGAGAGTGAAGAAATTGCAAAAGTAAGGAGTAAGGTCAAGAGAGAAGGAGGGGAGCATGAGAAAAAAGAGTATATTCAGAAGAGTTAGAAGGGAGTGGAGACAGGAAGCGTGAGAGATGAAGTTAGGGGAGAAGAGGAGACAGGTGATAATACCTTGAAGGCAATCTAAAATAGAAAGGCAGAGTGAGAGGAGGAGTAAAATCAGGAAGGAGGCAGCGAGTGGAGAGACGAGAAGTGGGAGGAGTGATAATACCAGGAGGGAAAGGGAGTTTAAAGAGGCAGAGTGGAATTTGGAGTGCGAGGCAGAGGTGGAGTAGAGAATAGGAGTGTCAAGAGATAGTGATGATAGGAAGTAAACGAATGTTACAAGAGGACGAGTGTGACAAGACAATCAGGCCACCCGGGTTTACCTCAACCAGAAAGTCCCTGAGGGAGACAAAGGGATAATAAATCCAGTTGTGAGGCTTCCGAAGATTAGCCTCAGCCTAGGCAGTTATTTAGGCATACTCTGGGTAACTTGAATAAATCATTTGCGATTAGGGAGCATTAGTTAGGGCAGTAGGAGACCCTTTCAGGTTAGGGGGAAGTGTGCAGGGACTACCTCTAGACCCAAACCTCTAATGTCCTCTGTTTCTTTGTTGTTTAATAATAAAAACTGCAAACATATTGACATTGTCACGTGACAAATTGGCATGACTTGAATGAGTAGCAAGGTTTTCAATTACGTTTTGAATCAGAAATAGCTTGTTTTCTTCATTAGATTTTGCGAGGGGGCCTTTCACATCTTGTGCCTAGGTAGGAGATCATCCGACATCCACTGTGAATTTTCTTTGCTTTGTAGCCAGGATAAGCCTCTTCTTGGAAACCTGTCATTTCATGATTGGTGTAGGATTAGATGAGTGAAGACAGGTATTTGGGCTCAGTAGGGTCTACATTTAATGCATACACTTTCGAAAGTAACATTTAGAGATTTTAGTGATGGGGTAACACTACCAAATGTTTTTAGGTGGGTTGCCAGCTAACCTGGATAACATAATTGCTGGGAGGCTGCAGTAAGATCTGCTTTGATATTCCAGAAGGGAAAGTATCATGACCCTGGAACCGGATGTCAAGCAAGGACAGAATTTTCCTCAGGATGTGGAGCATATATTTTGTCCGATATTATTACTGCATCAGTCAGAGGCTTAAAGGTCAGGATTTCATTGAAGATGATGCACAAGTTCACAGCATCCTCTTTAGAATCCTGCGAGGAACCTTAGGATGATGGGCTGGGAAAAAGTAATGCCATATGATTTTGGTTGCCTGTATAGGAGGACCAGTTTAGCCTCCATTGGTTTAAACCAGCTGTTTATCATCTAGTCTTGTATCCTCCATATGTGTTGGGTAATACCCAAGAGTATGCTCTTTCCACCCTCCAGGTGCATCATAATTTGGGTACCATCTATGTATTCTTAAAATGGTGCACAGATGATTCTATCTGTGATGGTAGCAGCCTCGTATACTCATTGCAAAGCCAAAGGGCTATCAACCATCCTTGTGGGACCCCACATCTCAGTTGTTCAGCGTCCTATGTGACGACGACCAGACATAATTGTGCAGTATAGTTGTTTAGAGAGGAGTTTATCAGTTAACATTTTATCCCTGAAAACCCCAGATAACACTGCAGATGTTGGAGCTGGGTCTCTTGGTCAACAGTGTTTTAAACCCCCAACGGGTCAAGAAGGATGAGTGTATCTGCTTTGTTGCCATCCACATTTTTCACTATCCGCTCCCAGATGTATATTTCATGCGTAGCCTTTTTCGTAATTGAGTTGTTCTCACTGTAGGCTTTGAGTTGGAAGGTGGCTGGGATTTGCAAGATTTTAGCTTCTAACTGGATGACTGATATCTTGAGAAAATTGGGAAAGACGTTATTACAGTCATTGTTGGCTTTGATGAGTTGTAAGGTTATGACCTCTTTCTTTACTGAGCCTGGCACTCATCGAGAAGATAGTGAGGAATTACTGAAGGAGGACATGGTTGGGGCTAGTATCATAATGTGCTGCTTTATAAGGTGTCAGATCATGGACTCCTGTGGGGACTGCACCGTTTAGCCCTTGAGCCATTTGATCCGGTCCTGTTCTGATGTTCTGATGAAGAAAGAAGAGTTTACCTTGGTGCCAACAAAAGGGACATCAACCAGATAATTTTGGGAGCTGATGTTACACTTTATGGGTTCTGCGGTGCAGTTGAAAGCAATCAGAGATATCTTCAAGTAGCTTTTAGGATGGTGATATGTTGTATTTCATCTGCTTTGGTTTTGATAGTTCATTGTATATTTTGTTTAACTGACCACATTTATTGCTCTCCTTCAGGGCTTGTTGGTGAGTACTCCCACTTTCTCATCCAGATTTCTTTCAGATAAGCCCCCATATTGTCAGGAGTGCAGTGCTGCGGTTACTTGCCCTCACAGACCTCCCAAATACCAAGGTGGGTCATGTAAGACTTACACCAATACAAGAACCCCCTGCTGGTGCATGCAAAAGATTGGGAGGAATATGATTGTGACACCCAAGAACTTGCCCAAATAACAGCAAGGAAAGAAACAAGAGCAACGATTACCACAAGCGCTTATTCAAGTAAACATGTATAATCCGGGCCTGTCCAAACAGTGACAAAAACATTAAAATACAAATAAAGTACTCTAATATATCACAGAACAATCCCCTGTCCAGACCTCTACTGAAGGGTAGGGATGGCCTGGTCTTAGCTGAGGCAGCATGAAAATAGTCATCATTATGGCCTCCTCCATAAGTTCAAAAACCAAAAAATAAATAAAGAATAGCCCAAAGTCACCAAATGCAACCTTCAATATCCATAAGCAAATCCAGAAGGCAGTCCAATAATGTAATTCAGATTAATTAGTCTGTCGGCTATCCAACTATAGAGAAGCAGATGAGCAGTCTGAAACTACAGACCCCCTTTCAGTTAAAGACCAGCTCAGGCACGAGGGAACAAAACATGAAACAACAGGTAGCCAGGGTACGGTCACAAAGGGGAGAATGACGATAGGAGCACAATGACAGAAAGGGGAGCCACGATAACTCTGGGAACCACAGAAGGAAAGAATTGTCAAACAAAGCATGGCAAGCAAGGGAAGTCTCCACACCAGGGGCGGACTGGCCTATAGGGGGACTTTTTATTTTTTTAATTTTTTTATTTATATGGTTAATAAAATCAACCTTTCAAATATCAAGAGATAACACAATATCAAAACACTACAATTCATAAAGGCAAATTTGCAGTTTGTTCATTCACCACAGTTAAGAATTCGAAATTAGTTTAACTCAATTACGCTAATTATGAGTATACACTAAATATTTAATCCAAAAATCGTACAATTGCTATTTTGGTCCTTAAGGCAGTTGATGAAAAGATACAATGCCACAAGTTCTTATGAATATGTGCATTTTGGTCTTCAAAAAAATGTCCAAAACTTTTTTTCCGGATAATGGCTAAATTTGTACAAAACAATAAACAATATTCCAGCGTTTCTTTTTTGTCAACATTCTTACAAAATCGACATACATTTTCTGATTGCATAATTTGATTTCTGCGAGCCTGAACATCTAATGTCGGCCAAAGGTTCAACCGAAAGCGGAGAAACTTCTGACGAGTCTTTGAACAAGGAAATTTGGTCAAATAATCAGACATTGTTCTACATTGCTTGTGCCCAAATAGCGCTCGATCAAGATCCTTATAATTGAGACATTTATTTTGGGTCAGAATCCAATCATGTTGCTGGACTTTCATTTTGGCACGAGCTTCATTGTTCAAAAGTAACTCTAAATCAACTGAGGCATCAGACATTGCATTCATAGTAAAGATACACCATTGTTTTGAAAAAAGCCTGATTTTGCTCTAAAAGATGATAGGCCACCTTTCCCAAAATGTCTGATCGCTCTAAGGACAATAGACATTTACGGAAAAAGGCACAATATTTCCAAATTACAAACGAGAACATTGAGAGTGAACCCAATTCAAATCGAATCAATGGTAAAGGTGTGCAAGCTGGTAAATGTAGTACTTGTTTCCAAAACAAGGATTCAATTCTATCCCACCACTCCACAGGTTTAGGACTGCGAGCCTCAGACCCATAGGTCAAGATTGCCATCACCTTCTGAAAAAAGAAGGTGAGAATATGTTTACACATAAATTTGCCAAATTTGGCCATAAGTATCTTTGCTTGCGCAGTTAAGGATCGTAATTTGCCCTGGATCTCTATGTCAGGGTCAAGGCTTGGTAAAGTATCCACTATAAGAGTGCCCAAATACTTATAGTTGGCTACCTGTTCTAATGGAACATTGTGTAATCGCCAACAAAAAGTTTTAACTTTACAACTTTCATGCCTCTTACAAACCATTATTTGGGTTTTATTAATATTAATTGTCAAATGGTTCGTATCTACATATGTTTCAAGGCCATGCAAAAGTTTCTGAAGACCAGTATGGGTTTTTGAAAAAAGAATCAAATCATCGGCATAAAACAAATAAGGAACATTATGCCAACCTAAGCGGGTAGAGTCACTCACAATTTGACTCAGAGTTACACCCAAGTCGTAAATGAAAAAATTAAAAATGGAAGACGCCAAGATACAACCTTGTTTCAGCCCTCTGAATGTTTGAAATTTCGAGGTCAGATCACCACTCAAATTAAGTCGAACCTGCATGGTAGGATTAGAATGTAATAGAGTGATTAAGGATAATAGAGAGGATGGACAATTATGTTTTATCAATTTATGCTGTAACAGTGATCGATCAATTGAGTCAAAAGCGACCTGGAAATCTACAAATGCTATATACAAGGTCTGCCTTTGGGCTGCGTGATCAGAAAGGAGCATTTGTAGCGTGATGATGTTAGGGATGGTACCTAGTCCAGTCACAAAGCCTGATTGAAATGGGTCATTAAGATGGACCTGCGAAATCCACTTCTTGAAGTCTCTTAAGATCAGTCGAGAAAAGATCTTTCCTGGCGCATCTAATAGTGCAATAGGCCGATAACTGCACAAATCCTTCTTGTCTCCTTTTTTATAAATAGGAACAATGATAGAATGAGTCCAGGACGACGGTAATTTTTGAGACTTCAAGATGAGTCTAAAGATGGTGAACAGAATATGGCTCCACACTTGTGGATAGGCTTTGAACATCTTGTTGGACAAACCATCTGGACCACAAGCGCCTGAATTGCTCGCTTTCTTGATATACAAAAGAATATCTTCAAGATCAAATTCTAAATGGAATCTAGGCAAAGAATGAGAACTGTCTAGAAATGCGTCATTAACAGGCAGTTTGTAAAGATTAGAGAAATAAGCAATCCAGGCATGCTCTGAGCTTTCATTTGCTTGGATTATTGCTTGAGTGCCAGAAGTTACTTGGTTAAGATAAGACCATGTTTTAGAGATATTCTTACATTGGACAGCAGCCAAAAGTAGCTGACTATCAGTGTGGTAAAGCTTTGCACGCCTTGCCTTCACCCAATTTCTATACTTTGTTTTAAGGTTGGAAAGATGTTTGTGTCAAATATTAGCTGGAAGATTCAGTACATTTCTCTTCTGTTGTCGGAATAGGCGCTTGCGATCTCTAGTTTCTAAATCAAAAACGTACGAAAATTGAACACAGATAGAATGTTTTGATGAGAAACTAGGGACTTGAGACCGAAACACTTGTAGCATATCAGAATTGCAAACATTTGGGGAGTCAGTAGTGAGGGCTGTAGCAGCTACTGCCTGTGTCAAATAGAAATGAAAAGCCTCTACTGACTTCTCAGTCCATCGCAGTCTATTACCGGCATTGTTAACACAAAATTGACTTTGCAAAATTCTGTCTCTATGCATATTACAACTGCTACTATACTGCCAGACAGCTGTAAGTTGTTTGTGATCAATCAGCTCTGAAAGCACAATTTTGAAATCCACAACATCATGGAACAGGGACACATTCGTATACATATAATCAATGATAGATCACGATGAGCCCCGGGACCATGTTGAGGATGGAGGGATGTCGGAATGGAAAGCTCCGTTCAGCCTTGTGAGATTGTGATGTTTACTAAATTGTTCCCATTGTTTTATACAAATGGAATTACTTTGTTTAGTCGAATTGATGCAATCCAGATTAAAATCTCCTGCAATAAAAAGTTTTTGAGCCGAACCATCCAATAGGATTACGTTCAGCATGTCATTTAAGGCCTTCAAGAAGCATTCATCCGTAATCCCCACTGGATTCCAGTAAAGGTTAATAATGGCATATAATGTCGTGGATAATTTAAGTCTTGTCATTTGAATAAAGGCATTGGGTGAGGCCCACGGATAGATACTAGCATTATTAAATGCCTGTATTGCAGTGAGAAGCCCACCAAGTGGTCTGCCACTCAAACCTTTATTGGCCGCTAGAGAGATCTCATCATGAGCATCCCAATAGGGATCAGTGGTCAACCAAGTTTCCTGAAGTAAGACTAGCTTATAATTAGCTAGAGAACTGAGATCATTATTCAAGAGCTTGGAGTGACCCCTCGTATTCCAACTAATGATAGAAAAATTACATAGCTCAGCAGCTTGACCAAGCTAATGCTGTTTTAGAGGAATCTGACAAGATCTTTGACCTCGCAGCTCAAAAACATGATTTTTATGGTTGACATGGGGGACTAATTGCTGCTGATTTGGAGCGCCTAGGTCAGTAACTTCCAATGAGACCTCAAATCCTAGATCATGCAATTGTTTTTGAGCCGCCCAAATAGCGTTCTGACGTGAATCCATCCAAATTCGCACAACATTCGTTTTCAAAGTGGTACAAAAGTCAACCAGAGCCAAGACGTAAGAGCTAATGTCTTCTAAAGATGGCACATCAGAAAAAATGCTCAGAATGGAGTTACGATTTAGGACATATTGAGGGCACGGATATGGCCTACAACTGAGCAATAAGCTAAAATTAGCAGGACGCTTGGCCATAGGCTTAGTTACAGGCTTGTGGGCCGCGGGCCCTGAGCCCCTATTTATTAGAGCCATTGCAGGCGCCACACTGGACTTGGACTCTTTTTGGCAAACAGCCTGTAGAATTCAAGAAGTTCAGGGGCAATTTCAGCCAGGAGTGACCGTCCAACAGCACTGGTAATACCCCGTAATTCAGTTTGAGGCATCAGTTTTGCACCTGACACCAATGGGCAAGCTGTGGGGGTAACTGCTTTAGTTAAACTCAAACCAGTATTAGGTAAAGATGAGTTGTTTGCACTTAGGGGATGCTTAGATGACAGTGCCTCAGTTGGAGTGGCGATTTTTTGGGCCATACCAACCTGGCCAGACATATACGTATCAACAGCACGACGAATCTCCTGTCGATGGAAATCCAAAGGCAGGCTCGTGGCTACACCGCTTGAGGCATCATCAGCTCTAGGCATGGGTGTGTGCACGAGAGTGGCAACCTCGGCCTGACAGTCCAAGCCTTCTGCCAGTTCAGCCAATGCATCAAGTGGAGCGTACGGAGGCATGGAATTTAATTCTTGTAATGTGGAGGCGGGAGTACATATCAAGGCCATTTGATGGTACTTTTTTGCAACTGTAGATGATGCAATGAGCGCACTTTTTTTGGGTAGAGCAACACGGCGGAGAAAGCTCTTTGTTTGGGCTGTGCCATTTTTCTTAGCAGCTGGAAGATTTTAGATTTTTTGCACTGGGGAGTTTGAATGGATTTCGCACCAGTCATAAGTATTTTAGGGGTAAAGATAGTATAAGGCACACTTGGGGCTCCTCTAGCAATGGTACAGGGTATGGAAACCGTTGGTTCAGCTGGACTCAAATTTGCCTGAACCATGGAGTCCACAATAATACCTGCAATACAAGGCACTGCTGACGATGTAGGTAAATTTGCCACAGACGTGGCAACATTATTTACCCGAGGTACTAAAAGTGCTTCAAAAGAGGTTTGAGGACCTAAAGATACTTTAGTGACTACCAGCTTATCACTGATGTCGGTTGAGGCATAGGATGAGCTTTTTTATTTGTTGCTGTAAAAGCATGGAAGCACTGTCTTGCCATGTTAGAATTTGATATAGTTTACACGAATGATCACCCATCTTTGAGATTACTGAATCAAAGAGTCTGGACAAAGATTGTAAGGAAACATGCATTGTCGATAGTGTAAGTGCCACCAAATTTCCTGGATCCACTACCGCTTCCGCTTTACCAATTGCCACTGCTGGCATAGGATTTCGACTTGGAGTCGGTGCATGATACGAGTCTTCACTTTCTGAACACTCGGAATTATGGTCAGAAAACATGACAGGAGACTGCGACAAGTTCATCATGGCTCTCTCAGGTAGCAATTGTTGAGAGAGTCTCGAGGGATGCATATCTAAATTTACCACTAGAGCATCATTGTTCACACAGATAGGCGAAACAGCCTTCGCTCCAACAGAAGCTGTTAGTGGTAGGTTATGAAGTATCATACTGTCGGATAAAGATACTCGAGACGAAGAGCTTTCACAGGGTGTAATACTAGTGTGCACTAAGCAAGCGCCATCTGTGGAAGTCACTTTTTTTAAGGAAGGCGGGCGAAGCACACCCTTTAGGTTGTGACCTGGAGTAGAGCACACTTGTAAATTAGCGGGAGCTCTCATATCAATAGGTGCAGAAATTGCAAGTTTTTCTTTACAGAATAACCTAATATCAGGCAGTGGAGGCCTTCTAGGACCAGCTTTCATGCTGTTTCGACCACGAGCAACGACTGGAGTCGAACAGCGAAAAGGGACAATTTTAATATTTGTATGTTGTTTGGGCTTGGTTAGCAAGGTGTTAAGAGGACCCTTATGACATCCAAGATGCATAACTGGAGGCATCCCCATTGTCAACGTAGGAAATCTTGCTTGCATATTCCAACCACCTGTGATTACTGATATACACAAAATAGTCTACAACCGAACAATAAATTCAATAAAAGGCGCAATCGCGCTAAAACCAATATTCCTTGAGTGACTTTTTACGCTAAGACCATGAACCCAAAGACAGGCTTACTAAACAACTGCAGTCCGTATTGTATTAATAGGGATCTTCACTGACAGTCCCGATCTTACCAAAAACACTTGCGCCTCAGTGCCAAACAGCCGCACAACAGCACAGCTAGCGGCCTTGTCACCGCCGGGCTTATCGCCTCAAGGGTGGATGGCCGGGTGCTTTATGGCTGGAATAGGTCACGTGATGTCCCACGTGACTAGCACCGGTCCCGCCTCCTCAGGGCTGCGCTTCACGTCCAGTGCACAGGGGTCCTGCAAGAGCCCAAGACAGCTCGCAGTGCAGGAGTCTCAAAGTGAGGCTAAAAACGTTTGCTCCCACCTTGGTAAAGGCAACAGTGGTACCCTATTTTATTTTCAAATGTTCTCATAGGAAAAAGGTTGGGTATGCTGAAAATGTGTAATATGTGGCCATGTTGAAAATGATTTCCAGGGCCTCTTTTGGTTCCCAGTCCATCTCTGCTCCACACAGATCTAAAAAGGAGAACCCTGACTCAATCTTATTCATAATAACGTCATTGCATGTGCACAACATGCTTAAAGATTGCTGTGTAGTGTAATCTTTTGGAAGGCTGCACAATACATGTGTTGTGTTGCCATCCTTCATTCCTTCCTTGGATTTCGGTTGGTCCTGACCTGCAGAACATGTGTTTGCAGCATTTCTTGACGCATATGGTTTAGGCAGGAACGCTTTTCTTTTCTTCACCAGAGTCTATTTAGAGTTCTCCCCTTCCGTATTAAATATGCTTCAGCACTAGTAAATTATGTGTATCTGTTTTCATGACCGACTTTGGTTTCTTGAGCGCCACAAGTGCTAGGAGTTTCAGGATACTTGTGATTTCTAAGTGGGCTCTATGGAGTATAACCTTTGGCTGTTTTTTGTCAAACATTCCAGATTTGAGAAGATGTAAGTGCCAGCAAAGACACTTTCATTGGTGGTCTGTAGGGAACACCTGTTGGCCCAGCTGTGTTACTTCAAGGGTTATGTGGGGATAAAGGGGGACATGGCCTGTAAGCAAGGGGTGGCCAGATAAGTGTGATTTGATATATGAATTTTCTTGACTGAGATGCACATGGAGAACATCAAGTCCAAACCGCAACTGCCTTGTGAGTGGCTGGTATGTTAGTGCTCAGCTCCTTGTTCCATTAAAGTAAGATTCATTAAACAGGTTCATGTTATCTCGCAACAGCTTCCTGTAAATAGCCAAGCAGGACAGAGAGTCTTGTGTCTGCCCTGAAAGAACAAGCCAATCATAGTTCAGGCTCCCCATATTTCACCCAGAATCCACTTTCTAGTGTCATGGCAACGTTTCTAATATCTAGGTACAGCCATACTTCAATTTGTGGGACGCAGCATTCCCCACAAAGTCTGAAGAATGATTTGAGAGAGCCAGCAATGTATTGATGTTCTGCATTTACAGGTTACAAGTACGAGACACTACTACTGTCCCTTACACTTTCATACAAGCGGTGTTCCATATTTGAGCACACCTTGACATAGAGCGTAGCGACTTAAGGGTTGACCATTGTTTCTAGAGTATGACCTTTGTGTTTTTAGATTTTTGTTGATTTCACCAGGAGAGGTTACTTTGCGACCATTTAGATATAGCTCCCTGTGGGTAACTGTTAGAATCGGTACACGCCCAGCTGGGTATCATACTGACCTGCCCAGTGAGCACATATTTTCACCCTGCTCAAAGGTCTCCTGGCATAACTGAATGTTAGGAAAGCTAAAGCCCCGTTTTTGACTTAGAGTTTGAAACCTTTTTCAGGAAGGATATTAGTGTTTTGTCATCCCAAATGAAGTTGTGGAATGCACACTCACGACTGTTTGATTCATGGGATAGATATGATATGATATGATACAGCATTTATAACGCGCCTATACACAAGTGTTTCAAGGCGCTAAAAACAGGTTAGCACATTAAACATATTTTCCAATTCCCATAATATGTAGTCTTCTGACTTCTGACATGCATGTTGTCGCGCACATGCAGTATCTTTAGCTGGGCTGTTGTGTTGATAACGTTGGGTTTTCCCCACAGAACCAATTGAAGGCTATGCCATCCCCGGCAGTGCTCCACTTTTCAAATAACTAATCTGCAAACGTTTTTCCAGAACATAATAGATATTTTGTGAGGCAACATTAACCCTGGCTGTTTAACATAGTCACTCTCTCATGTTATCAGTCTGTCATCAGACCTCTCTACCTTTGGAGCTTTAAAGATACTCACTATCATGGATGCAGTCCAAATGATTTTGTAACCTGAAACATGTTTAATAGTTGTATGACTACCATAGCTGCTAAGACGAAATCTTCAGGAAGTGTTAGTGCCAGGAAATCAGCATCAAGCAGAATAAGCTTATATGTGGACTCACCGACTCCAATCCCTTTGACAACTTTAGTCCTTCTCAATTCACAGGCTAACTTGTTAACGTGCAATGCGGATTACATTATCTGAAATCACAATAGGTTTTTCAAATTCACCTTTCACATTTTATAAAATACCAACATTGAGTTACTAATTCACCTAAGTGCCAAAGACGAGTGTGCTCGTCCTTTTTGCATAGACTTGCATAATAGCCTGGCGGTTAAGGGGTTTTAAATGTGTTCTTTATGAAATCGTGTGAAAGCGAGACATTTTCACAAGGACACTGTTATCGTGTTGATTTCTGATTTCATCATTTCATCAGATCCATTCCATACATGTCTACATTGTTATGGTGTAACCAGAGTGACAATGACATTGATGATAGTAAACACGATAACATGCATAACGCTTGACTAAACTATCACATCACACATGATATGGATAGATCTGGGGAAGCTTATTCAGTCAAAACCCAAACTGTTCAGAGCTTTTTGTTGTACAATATGGAAGACCCAGTGTGCCAGGATTTGGGAGTTGCTGTTCTTCAGCACACGAGCAGCAGGGTGGTGAAATTGAGTAGAAACTGGCCATGGCAGTTGCTACTACTACGTCTACTGAAATGTTATCGTTATTTTTATTTTATCCAGGGAGAAAATTTACTTTACAGATGGGTTACAGTTTTTATTGAGCAATTTCAAAGAATGGTAGACTTTGACCAGGGGTGGGAGTTTGTCTTTCAGAAGCCATCTTGAGACAGATTTTTATTTATAGGCCTGGATTTTAAATAGGTTTTTTTGAGATTAAGAATATTTTGGATACATATTTGACACATCTAGATGCCTGAAAAACAACCTAGACAGCTCTAGTTTAAGCTTGTGTTGACAAACGGAAGAGGCTTATTTTTCTTTGTGATTCTGCAGAAGAGATTGGATTGCTTTGCAGTTCATGCCACTGCATGAGATTTGCACAATTCCTATATTCTTTAAAGCAACTTTTAGACAGGGATCCACCTTGAGTTGGAGGGCATAAGGTGCATCCAATGTTGTTTGTGATGCACCACAGCTTGTGGATGACTGTCATTCTAAACCGTAATTTTACTTTTACAAATTGTACACCTCAAGAGATTTGCACCACACTCTGGGCCTTATCACAACCCTGCCTTAAATGTGGCGCTAACAGATTTTCTACCGCAAATACTGCTCCACCGGATCATGAGCCAGGACAATACAGCTGACTGTGAAACAGCTGGGCCTATTATGGGCAGCGTTATTACAGCCAGCGGAATCTGCAACGACAACAAGAAGCGCAATTACCGCCACATCACAAGTCCCAACATAGTGGTATTAGTGCTGAAATATAGCGCTATTACCTCCGGCCTCCACGCAGAGTTAAATGAATACAGGTGGCAGAACTCAAGGCACAGGTGTACCCAATCCACTCAAGAGGGCTACATAAGGCACACGCCTTCCCCAAATATGCTGCTAGTACACATTGGGAAATGGGACATGCAGCTGATCATGCTGCACCTGGGAGTACAGAGGCAGAACAACCAGCTCAGCGCACAGGGTGTACAGAGGAGAACGAGGAGGAGGAGCAAGAGGAGGAGGAGGAGGAGAGGTGAAACAAGGCATGCACCGATACCCGGGGTCAGGCCCTCACCCTGGACCCTCACTGACAGACAGTTGGTCGGCCGGTACCGCCTCAACTGGAATACCATAAGCGAGCTGCTCACCATAATCTAGGGTGATATAGAGAGCAGGATCAACATCAGATCAGCTGTGCCCCCACTGCTAAAGTTAGTGTCCATCCTCCAGTTCCTAAGAACTGGCACCTTCCAGCACCCTACAGCCATGTGGCATGCCCTGGCACAGCCAACATATAATGCAGTGTTAGTCCAGGTGCTGGATGCCCTCCTGCGGCGGTCTCACACTACATCTCACTGCCCACCACCCCAACACAGGTGCACAAATGCCAAATGTCAATGCAGCCTTGGACTGTACCCATGTGTCGTTGGTGGCCCCCCGTGCCCATAAAGTAGTGTACCACAACAGGAAGCACTACCACTCATTGAACATGCAGGTGACCTGCAATCCCACCCTGTACATCATCCACTGTTGTGCCCGCTACCCTGGATCCACCCACAATGCCATGGTCCTATGGAACAGTACACTGCCTAGCTACATGGACACAGAGGACAACAGACGTGGGTGGGTAAAAGTGTCAGCACACAGGCGCTGCAATGCATCTGTTGCTCACCGAACGGAGAGTACCCAAAGACAGGATGCCTGGATGGTTCAGATAGTTGCTTGTCGAGCTCGGTTGGAGCCTCCAACCAAGCCGACTGTCTATGAGGGAAGAAGATTTTTTCTGCGATATGACCCTCTGCTGGAAGTATAGCAGACAGAGGGACTGATTGCATAAAAGAGTGGGGAGAACGCACCGCCACGTACCCAGCTGAAAAGAAAGGACAAGAAGTAAGTATCCAGAAAATAAATTATTGTTTCCTCCCCTTGACTAATAACTAACAGTAATGAGACCTTTATTATTTCCCCTCTATACTGATGTGACAGGCACTGGATACGACCTAGGAGGACAGAAGGATATCAAACACTATACTTCCTGACCTTAATGATATGAGAGGGAAATGCACATTTCTTACCACTGTTTTGGAACTCTGGGTGACTGAATATCCAGGATGGGAAACAACGGAAGTATAAAATAATAAACAGGAAGGTTAGTAAGGTAACTTATACGCGGGCGGCACAAGGAGCGCACTAGTGACGGGTTGGTGCACTTCCCAGCAAAGCGCCCCTGCGTGCACTAAGAAGGGTATAGTCCAAGATATGGAATGGATTCAACACAGTCAGAAAACAGGATGGGAAAGCGTGGTAGAGGTGAGGACTCAGTTTCCAAGTCACAGCAGAAGAGAAACATTCCAGAGCAAAGTGAGGTACGTGACATATGGAATTCACTTACCGCTCTTGTGGAGGAAGTATTTCTGTAAGTGAAGCTTCCAGAGAGAGAAAGCCACGGGGAGCAGAACGCCAAGGCAGTCCATAAGCCTTCACAGAGGTTTTTTACACAGGAGGGCAATGGTATGCAGGTTCATAATTAAGGGGCAGTCCATAAGCGTAGCTGAGGTTCGGTACACTGGAAGGCAAGGTAACACAAAGTCGTAATCCGAGGCAGACCGTTAGAATTCGGTACACAGATT
This sequence comes from Ambystoma mexicanum, assembly GCF_040938575.1. Lineage (NCBI taxonomy): Eukaryota > Metazoa > Chordata > Amphibia > Caudata > Ambystomatidae > Ambystoma > Ambystoma mexicanum. The sequence continues at coordinate 498,245,721 of NC_090926.1, forward strand.
AGCGGTCAGAGGATAAAGAATCAGGCAATCCGGGTGAGGCAAAAAGAGTTGGTACACGTGAAGTAAACAGCAATGGAGTTGACATAGAAGTCAGGAGAAAGCCGATTAGCAACTACAAACAGAAGCAGCGTTTTGCTGGCTGCCATTGAATAAATCAATGAGGAGGTGAGGCTATGCGAATATGAGACTCCCGCGTCCGTATTCCAAGAACTACATACAGGCACCAGAAACCACGGGAGATGTAGTTCGCAGCGTGAGACGCTGAAGCTTTCTCCAGGGCAGCCGCCAATGAGACAAAAACGGCGCTGCAACATGCCGTAGACCATGGCGAAGTACTAAATAACTTCTGGAGGACCTGATAGTGGACCTGCCTTTGTTGCAACAATGATGCAGAAGGAGCCCTGAGCGGGTTTCGGTGTGTAAAAGCATCCGACCACGTGGCAGGAGGGGGCATGTGGAAAACTGCGCTAGGCATGCCATGACAAGCCAATGTTCAAGTCAGACATGCGCACCTCTCGCACCAATGTAATAATACAGCCCACAGAACATGTACATGTCGGACAAACCTGAATGGATACGCTGATGCACACAAACAGTAATGACTCACAACACCCACATTAATGCAGATACCACAATGCAGCATGTATGATCCAAAATCAATGTGACACAAAGTGTTACATGATATCACACAACAATAACCCTGCCATTACCACAGCCAAGTGCCCATGTACACTCAGCCTGCAATGCAGACACTCTGCCTCCACATGCCTATGGAGATCTGATAGTAAATCCATCAGGCCACATGCACGAGAGCAATACACTGGCACAAGACAGCCACCATGTCAGCTTGACAAGGCAATGACAAACACATGATGTAGCATCAGCTGCAAGGTAACAGGGTGCATGTTAAGAAAATGCAATGCATGGGGTGAGTGATACAACATGCACAAGCATTGAATAAGACACATGCAAGAAAATGAGACCCCATATGCAGTCCCATGATGCGCTTTGCCCTGATGCCGTGAATGGCCACGACCACACAATAAACGGTGACTTGTGGCTGTGCCTCTCTCCATGCAGGTGAAACTGGGTACCTCCAGCTGCCCTGGCTCTTGACACCTGTGCGGGATCCACAGAGACCACAGGAGTTGGTCTACAATCACGCTCATAGCAGGAACTGTGTCATTATAGAGTGTACCTTTGGCCTCCTAAAGGACCGTTTCTGCTGCCTAGACTGTACAGGAGGTGCCCTAATGTATATGCCTGAAACAGTGGGTAAAATCATGCTTGTGTGTGCCATGCTGCACAAGATAAGTCACCCCCAGAGGATGAGGACACAGTGCCTGTGGCAGAGGTGTCTGCATGCATTGCTATACGCAATGACAGGGATAGCTGACTGGCTTGCCAGGGACTGATGGACAATTGTTTCTAACACATTCACATGGTAAATGCCATGCACCACTGTGTCCCACTAACATCTACATACATATATATATATATATATATATATACACATATATAAATGAGTCCCTTGTTTGTCTTCATGCTTATCACATGAGAACATTGATGCGTGTCGAGGGAAAGGGAATAAAGGAGTGTCTAAGATGTTACCAAGATCATGTGACCAAGCTACAAGCTGTAGCGAAACGCATCATCAGTGAAGCACCTTTCGTCAGGCTGGGCGAGTGTTGGAAGTTTTCCTACGAATTTCAATCAAAAATTTTGGAAATAAAGATAAACGTTTTAACGTTTTAATTATTTTTTGGACTGCGGTGCTATTTGTGGCTTGTGAGCTGGGAACCTATAATTGGAATTTCACTCTGGGAGTGCGGCTCAACATCACGCCGTTTGGTCGGAGTGATAAAGATTTGAAATATATATACTAGAAAGTGCACAAGATCATGTGACCAAGCTACAAGGTGTACCGAAACGCGTCATCTGTGGAGCGCCTTTGCTTGGCTGGGCGAGGGTTGGAGGTTTTTCTTATGAAATTGTTTTTAAATTTGAATTTTTGAAAAATAAAGCCACATTTTTTACTCTATTTGGATTTTGGTGCAGTTTGTGGATTTGAGCTGGGAGCCTGCAGTCGGAAGTTCACTCCGTGAGTGCGGCTCAACATCACTCAACATCACTCCGCGCAGTCGGAGTGAAAGGATTGGAAATATATATATATATATATATAGTTGCTTTGTACCACGGTATAAAGCTATTGGAGTGCACTCCAGAAAACAGACCTGCGTAGAATTTCCACACTGGACCCAGAGTTCAAAAAAGACCAACGAAGCTGATCACGTTTAGGGTGCAGAAACAGAAGAAAGACATGTAAACCTGCGTGCTCTCTATGGTATGTGTGCATAATTGTAAGCATGCATTTACACAGAATCAGCCATGTTTAAACATGTTGTATACCCTTGTGGGTCGTGTGAAATACACTAAAATGCATGAAAATACATATATTTAAGACATCGAATAAACTATCAATGTTTCTCTTTTCTCAGTATTTGTAAACTGTGCATACATTTGTGAAAGTGTGTTTGTATGTTGGGGGTTGGCTCCAGCCCCATAGCAGTTGGTGGGCTGGAATTTTGGCCCAGAGTTGGCATACCAGTCTGGGGTATACTGGCGATAGTGAAATTTGACCAACCCCACCCATTCGCCCTGCACAGGGTGGGGTCCGAGCACACACCCCTTCTCCGAGTTCAGAGAAAGGACCACACACCCCTTCTCTTTCATGTTAGGAGTCCGCCGCATGGTATTTTAAATGCTTTTTGGATTGGATGTAAATCCTGCATAGAAAACCTGTCCTGACACTCTGTTTCTTTGCCGTTTTTCATTCAATGGCATGAACAGTTGAAAATGCTGTGCACCATGCCCACACGCATGGTGGACATCCTGTACATCAATCCCTAAGGAACAATTTGCAGTCCAGGATCTCCACCTGCTTTAAAATGCAATACAGGTGAAGATGCCTGCGGATTTCATGCACAGAGTTACTGGTAGCAGATTTGGACTGTCTGTCCAACTCTGTGTATGAAATGCATGAAAGTCTGAGGTAACAAGGATAGGAATCATGATAGGGGAAGGAAGATCCGCCCTCAGGCCTTAACCCTTATTGGATCCTACTTCTTTCCGGTTCCAAGAGCCTTGTTGCGAGTTTGATGGTATTTCGGCAGTAAATCTGTTGAAATACCACCAAAACTGGTGACCGTTACTGCCACTTGGTCCCACGGATTTGCTGCAGTGGTATAAATTCCCTTTTGTCCTTTTGTGAAGTCCATAGCACTCCACAGGGATTTTGGCAGAATTGCCACGAGTGATACTTCCACTGATTTTTGGACGAAAAGTGGAGAATTTGGTAAATCCTCCACTTTTCCTCGAAACTCTGAGTTTGGCGGTGTAGTGAACATGGCAGTAACTCCTTTGCCGCTGTAATGGAATTACTACTAATATTATACTGCACCGCCAAACTCATAATGAGGCCCTAACTCCTCATAAATGTAGTTCCTCTTTGCACAATCAGGAGCTTTGTAGTTTCAGGAAACCCCACCTGGACCCATTCAAGAATGTTATTTATATATTTAGTGCATGCTGTTTGGCATGACTTGCGGATCTTGCCATTTGAAAAGCAACGACAGTGACTTCCTAGTCACAATGGTCATCACAAAGATCACATGGTGCACACCCCGAGGCTGACGTCCTACTTCTGGCTCTTTTCTACTGGGTCCCACTGGTAAACATGGTCATCAGCTAAGCTTTCGGCTAGCACATTCATGCTTCATTACTGGCAATATTCAGCTGCACCCCTAACTACAAGAGTAGTGGGGAGTAGTCTAGGGGTACCCTATTGCCGCTTGTATATTCAGGATTGCATTCATTCCAACTTGCACAACTTTAACACATACAAATTGTACTTCTTACTCCGAGGCTCTGTGGAATCTGATCCTCTTCAGTTTTTAAGGTGATCCAAAATGGCTCTGCCTCCAATCTCGAAGAAAACGTCTGAACCATGGCGTGGGCCTTGGTACAGACATGTCTTTCATGTCACAAACAAGCCTGGCTGAAACTGTGTGGGGGGCCCATTTCAACACGATGGTTGCCCCGACCGCCTTGCTTAGAGAATGGAAAGCAGTCTGAGGCACGCTTGTGGGCAATACTTTATAATGGTGATAAAGATAATGTTAATAACCACCAGTTATGACAAGACGCAGAGTCAGCAGGGAGCCGAAGCACTGAATGCCGGCTTCGTAAGCAAGTGACTGACATGGCGGAGCCAGTGCTGAAAGGCAACAAGTTGATAACACTTCTGTTTCCCCCAATGGAAGTGACAGCTGGACGAGCTCCAGCAAACGCTGCTTGTAAGGTGAGCACTGCAATGCGCACACTGGAAGCCCCAGAAAGTAAGTAATATATGAAGGAATACATTGCCTTATTGTTAGACTGCTGACTGGCAATATGGGGGCAGTTGCCGGGGGCCCCTCTGAGGCTCGATGCCCCTTTCATTTGAAAAGAGTGAAAGGCCCTGGTGCCGTCCCTGGTCACAAATCCATGCTGTATCCAAAGTGGCCTTTTGCCACTCAAGGCTCTTATAAGGAACCCAATACCTCATACAGACCAATCACAATAAAACAGTTTTAGCAGCATCTTATCCTATCTAAATTAGTGTTCAAATCAACTTCTTACACAATTCACAAAAATAAAAGTGGCCAAACCTCAAACAAGTCTGCTGGTAATGTCAACAGAAACACATGATACATACATGGAAACAAAACATTGAAGAAACAAAAAAAAAATTGAATTCCATTATTCACCTGATAGGGGTCTGCAACCGTATGTTTCCCTCGCCTCTAGCCAGCACAGTCAATGGTGAGGGATCGTGGGAGTCATGGCCTCATTACGAGGTTGGAGGGAGCCCATTCACAAGAAAATCCAGCATCCACGAATGGGCAATTACCAGGGTATTCCGCCCCCCCCCACACGCTATCTTGCAGGCACGGTTCATTACCGATCCGATGCTACAGGCTTGCTGTGCTCGCTGGTGCCTTTCATTTCGCCAGGCCAGGCCTGGCAGAATGAAAGGCACCGCGAGCACAACTCGGAGATTGCCGGTCCGGTAACAACAGCACCAGCAAGCTTACCGGTACCGTTGTATCCGGACCGGCAACCTCGTAAAGAGGCCCTATATAATCTAAACTAACTGGAGAGAAAAAGGTGACCGAGCCCCTGTCCTATGGCCAGACACCTAACAGCAGAAGAGCTCGACTAATTTACCAGCTGGATACTATGTGGACAGAATTGGCATTGGTCTTATTGTGAAGAGCTTAGCGGCTGTGGTCATGCTAACAGAGCTCAGTACATGCCCTTGTTTGACATGGGCAGTATTACCAGCTGCTTTCTTTCCAAATGAATTGAGTGAACTGTGCCAGTGTATCTCAACTGACTGAACACTTAAAAAAAACAAACAGAGCAAGAATGCTGCGAGCCAGGAAAATAAGCACAGATATGTTAATTCATTAAAAAAAAGTGTAATATTGAGAAATAACTCTGAAATAATCTCGCTTTAACAAGAAATGTTCACGCTCTAGAATACAAATAAATAGAAAAACAAGTCGGCAGAATTGTATGCTACTGATAGCATTTAATATTTGAACAAGTTGCGCGCCTTCAGCGGTTTCATCACTGCGAGCGAGCGATAGAATTTGCTATCTGTCAAAACAATTGTTGGTGCGAAAGAAAGCGGCGCATTATTATCTGTGTTGTGTGCGTGCCCGGGAGCCATCTTGATTCAGAGATTAACATAACCAAAGATTATGACATTCTTTCCCACCCCCTGATGGGTCTGCCAACAAGGTGTCAGCGGAATCAGATTAATTCAACAAAGATTCCTCGGTTTGATTTCCCACAGTAGCTGCAAGGCAGTCATTCTAACAAGTGCAAAGTTAGTTTTCTGAAAAGCCGACACATTATTTAAAAGATAAGGCTCGCAAAGGTGAACGTGAAGGACGTCTCCACTTCTTCAGAACAGTGTGTGGAGTCCTAGGTACTCAGGCAAACACCCACCACAGCGTTTCTGTAGACAATGGGTTCTGTCGGGATGAAAATTGTGGGAGGGGAGAGGGGTTTTGATAAAACATCTCGAACCGTTATTTATTTATTTGGTGCTGAAACCTAGGAAGAAACTAAGTAACTATGTACACTTTCTAGGAGATGAGGCCTATTGGAGCGGCCTAACAAATCAAGTTTTTGGCCTAACACAAAAACATCTTCCATTTAAAGGGTGGAATCTCTATTAAAAGGTGTGATAGATATATGTGGGATCAGGTTCCCCGTAAGGTATGTTGTAAGGATATTGCGGGTCACTGAGGAGTTTTTGTAGCCAAACAGGAACACAGCTGGACATCGAGTTCCTTTATAAGGGCACAGAACTCCAGGGTGAACGGCAATATCCTTTCTACATATGGTAGTGAATGGAACCCTGGCAACCCCAGAGGGGAAAGAGGGCGGGCCCTTAAGGGTACAACATTCCCTTCCTTTTCAGAGTAATCTGTCACCCTTCCCTTACTTTATGTTAAAGGGCGCACCAGCAGGGCAGGCCACTTTTGATTTTTTGTTTAACTTTTCCATGACTGGAATTCGAACTTGAACCCTGGCGGGAACAATCCACTGTCACATTTCCCTGCGCTATCTTGCAGGAGCTGGGTTTACTCTGTGTATTTGAATAGACTGCTTGGGACATAAGTAACGTCCATTCTTAAGCAGCCAAAAAGCCCAGCTAGGCAACGATCTGCCTTTGAATTGCTATAGACACAGCTGTCTTTGCTGGTAATTAGAGGTGTGTGTGTGTGTGTGAGTGTATGTGGCTTTAGTTGTGGTCATGTCCTTTAAGAGATGAGAATGGGTGGGCGAATGGAAAAGGGAAGCTGAAGGAAGCTGCATGCTGTGTGTAACGGTGGTCATTTAAATGCATTTTCTTTCCTAGGTTTCAGCCTTGTTTGTATTGTTGTAAAACATAGCATGGTGCGTGGAGTGGAGGAAAGGAAGGAGCCAGGTATGGGGTTTGAAATGGGAGGTGGGAGTGATTGTGAGTATGGGGTCTGGGAGGAAGGGGGAACAGGGTTTAGGGAACATAATTCCCCTACTTTTTATTTGTATACTTCGTGCCCTGGGTAGCCCCCTTTAATAATTGGTCACTTGTTACTCTACTTCAGTCCGTTGCTGATACATATTAGCAATGTACAATCTGGATGAAATGAAAACATACTTTAAGGAGTTTAATAGAACACATGTTAAAGCCGATGCATTCCTTCTCTCCTGTGTTAAACTCCAGGGCTGCACAAAATGAATATATGGGCCTTATTTAGAGTTTGGTGGTATTTCACAGTAAATCTGCTGAAATAACTCCACAATCGGTTAACACCTCTTGCTCCCATTGATTTACCATGGAAGAACCAGTGGTGGTTAGGTAGTGTAAATCCTCATACTCATGGGGATTTTGGCAGGATTACTGTGAGCCGTAATTCCACTGTGATAATTCTGCTGATTTTTGGAGGATAACCAGAGGATTTATCTCCAGCTCTGGCAAAAATGGCAGTAATTCCTACACCACCCAAAAAAGTGTCAGTAACGGAATTACCATAACATGTTTACTGCACTTAGTGAGAAACCTGAAAGTGTCTCCCTGACTAGTCCCCACGGATCTGTCATCCAGGTGGCCAGGACATGGCCATCACAATTGGATCCAGTCCCTGGTGGTGGACCAGTGAAGAGGCTCTCCTGGATGGGGTATCCTTGGGGAGTGGAAGTGAGACACCGACGGGTGAGACACGGTATCCCCCTTCTTTCAACACCTTTTCCCCATCCTACCACGTACTATATCCAGAAACACTGCCCTCCCTTTTCCGACACAAATACCTTCTAACATCATGAAAGACAACAGACTGGCACCAGAGCCGTTTACATGACATGTCCCAACACAAGGGTCAGGCAAAGTCAGGAAATTGACCAGAATCACACACACCTGACAACCATTTACCTTTCCCAAAAGGATAAAAGGTGGAGCACAAGAGCACAATATGAGCAAGGCAGACAAAACAACAACACAGCTATCCATGCATGGCAATTCAAGAGGAGGAGAAAAGCGGCTAGAACTGAAGGGGCAGGATAGAGAGAGATGCCTGCTACCGTGGTACCATCCTTGACTCCAGATACAAGAAAGGCCAAGAGCTTTATAAGCAGGACAGAGAGAGATGCCTGCTACTGTGGTACCATCCTTGACTCCTGTACAAGTAAGGCCAAGCGGTTTATTACAGTCGGTAAGTCGAGGGGAGGGCCGATAAGAAAGCGAACTGTGTTGAACGAAAACCGGAAAGTAGCAATTTAAGAGAAGTTCAAAGAACTGTTACTATTAAAGGAAAACCAGCTCCAGAAGGGTCCAACATCACATTGATGCTCACTCGAGAGACTCTGTATAATCCCACATTTGTTGAAACTACCGATACCAGAAGGCCTTAGGAGAGCCGAAAATAGAAGGTCAAAGTGGTCATACATGGGTCTAGCAAAATCCTCTGTATAGCTGAAAGTCTTTGACCAACAAACCATTGAAAAGCAAAGGGGAGTGAATCCCACTTAATGGAAACGTTGATAGAACTTTGTGTGGTTGTCCAGAGTGAACCCGACGGAGGGATGCTGACAAGAAGGGGCGAAGCATGATGCCCTATAGAACATTGTGAATGCAACAGGAGAAAGAGTTCTCTGAAAAGCCGTAGTGAACCCAACAGAGGGAGGCAAACCTTTGAGAAGGGTCTGAGCTCGGAAAAGGGGTATTCAGGCGTGAAAGGCTAACACCCACAGACACGTGAAGGGAAAAGACCAAGTTGTGTGAATCAGTCATAGTTAACACAATGGAGGGAGACTGAAATCCGAGAAGGGTCTGCGCCCGGAAGAGTGGTACCCAGGGGTGAAGAATCATCACCCTATGTGCCATAGAAAGGAACTGTCATTTTCTTATGCTGAACATATCAGACCCTCAGAGTGAGAGATCTAACTACCGCGTGGTACTACCTTCTCAACCATAAGTACAGTGTAGTACCCAAGACCCCCACAAAGGAATGTCCACACACTATGTTATGTGCTAACACAGTTCTTTATATATAAATAAGGTTCAAGATATATACATCAATTAATAACACACATTGCACTATGGCAATTCTAATATGGCAAATATTTACATTGTCTATGTGGTACAAAACTTAGCTATTGACTCATTTAAATGCATCAACTGCTGACAGTTATAATGGCATACAAATCATATAACAATGTGTATCAGCATAGATCATAGAAAGTAAGGCAAGTTGGGTTAAACAATGGCAGAATGGTACTTTAGCTACTAAGACACAGTTCTGTGTGAGGATCCCCCCACCTGGGCAATCTGTAATAAAGAATATTGACAAGCCCAGTCCATTAATGTTTACACAGTCTTGTTTACTGGTCAAAATGTTCAACTACCCCATTGTACCTGAGTTAGAAGACTTTCTTCAATGGTTCGTCGATGGATTCCTCGAGAGTGGACTCCCTTTAAAGCAGGAGCCACAGGGCATCAGCATTCCTCAAAGAAATATAAACCCTGGCATTGGGACAGCAGTGCTCATTGATGATTGATTGTGGATGTCCTGCAAAGATGAGGCATGCTGTGCACCACGATACAAAGAGTTTGGTGCTGCAAAGAAAACTTGGTGAAGAACTTAAACCCATCAGCGGGCGTAAGGTGTTGGCATCAGCGTCAATGATCGGAACTTGACCACGGCTGGATTTTGGATCTTCACCTGTCTGCGTCTTTGTGGACTTCGGGTGGTGGGAAACCCACCAGCAAACTTTCCTCAGTCGTCGACCACCTCGACTTTCTCCAGCAGGACAAAGAGGTTGACAGTGATGGCAAGGGAGCCCTTCGTTCAATGTTGTTAGGCAAGGGGGAGCGTTGCGGCTACCATCATCGAGCAGAACAGCGTCAAGCTGTCCTCGCTTCTGGGCAACATAACTCGACTGGCTTCCAGCGGTTAAGGAAATACTCTGAACCTCGGTCAACGATGATGGGCTTCGATGTCCTCAATGTCCTGGTGTTTTACTTCAAGATTTCTCGGGCAACTCCTTCGCCGGTTGACAGCCTATCAGGACTTGTTTCGAGGGTGCATCGATGAAGATCAGCTTCTGAACGATGTTCGCTCGTAGCTCGGGAAAGATCTCCTAGACAGGTCCTCTCTTGGATCAGTCCTTGACAGACTCGACAGCTTTTAGATTTCGTCGACGGAAAGCAGCAGCAAACCTTCATGATGATGGGCTTCGATGGCCTCGATGTCCTGGTGTTTTACTTCAAGATTTATCGGGGGACCCCTTTGCTGGTTAACAGCCTATCGGGACTGGTTTCCAGGGTGCATCGATGAAGATCAGCTTCTGCACGATATTCCCTCGTAGCTTGGGAAAGATATCCTAGCCAGGTCCTCTCTTGGATCAGTCCTTGACAGACTTGACAGTTTTTAGATTTCGTCAACGGAAAGCAGCAGCAAACCTTCGTCTTCCAGCTGGGCTTCAAGGACAAGCAGCTTCAAGTTTCAAATTCAGCTTCTGAACAAATTGGGAAGTGAGAGGTCCCCAGTTATAGTCAAAATTGATAATGGTGGGCACCGCTTATGGTTTGGTCATTAGGTATTCTCAATTGTAGTAAATGAGATTATCAGAGCACCCCTTTAGACACAAGGTTATAATAACAAGCTGAAAGACGAACTAGAAATCAATCCAGTTCCAGGTCTGCTCATGCGTGGCTCTCTATTGGAGTTGCAAAAGAGTTTAAATCAAAATGCATTCAGTCGGATTGTCATGCATGATTCATTCAGAGAGTCACACTAAAGGCCTAACATCCTCAGTGTGGTATTTTCAAATGTGATTATTTATTTGCTTGGAAGCTGAAAAATTGCATCCAATAAGCTAGTGTCATAGGAGTGGTGTGCCAATGCATTTCAGAGCAAGTCCGTCCTCAGGGTTATGGCACTGTTCATATTCATATTGGTTTTATGCGTTTGCCAATTCAATAATCAACATACAAATGTAAAAGTCAGAATCCGAGATTAGAATCATACAGTGCAAGTTACCCATTTCCCGAACCAACATGTGTACCCAAATCAGTATTCAAAGAACATGTGTGGAAAGAAGTTCAAAATTGCAATGCCTATACAGTTCAGTAGCATAACATCAATTAGATAAAACCATCAATCGGTTGTTAGAAAATTACAGTAAAACTAAATCATTTATTCATACCGTCCCACATGGACTTCAGTGCAGAAAACAACACAGAACACACATTATACACATACACACATATATTACAGGACAAGAACATGGTGACATGGAGGCCTTATCCCTCCAATGCATTTCCAGCATCTCAGAAGCTTACTCCCATCTTAGGTTTAGGTTTAGATTAGACGTTTTTCCAACCTGCATAAAGTTTAATAAACACACTTGAACTGTGATCACTTGTATCTGTCTTTACTAATGCCACTATGAGTTCCTTACAACTGCCAAACTCATAATGAAGCCCTATATAGTTCCTTAGCAATTAATGGCTGTAAAGTAGTGCGGAAAGTAAGGTTAGAAGTAAGGAATCAGATGAGCCAGTCACAGTTTTAAATAGGTGCTGAAAGGGCAGATGAATTTCTGGTCCATGCTACGAAGAAGTTGTCATTGTGATGTCACCAATCAACTGCGGTAAGTTATTACATATAGTAGTGATGCCATTCTCTTAATGCAGCTGAGAAGTTATGTCACTTTCAGAATGCGGTAAGGATATTATTTACATGCACATTTATGCAGATATCGCATGCTACCATGTATTATGATGTCCTTATACAGGAGTCAAAAAATTATTCTGAAATAAAAGTATTACGTTAAAAAAGTAGAATCAAATCAAAACAGGCTAATGCATATTCCCTACCCTTTAATGTAGTTCAGGGGTAAAATGTCTGCCAATTGAATAGCCTTTGCAGTAATGAGTGAGGCATTCATGTAACAAATTGGCTCCTTATGTGTTTTGATGTTTTCAGGCATTGAAGGGTGAGCCCTGCCACAGCAGAATGTCCGGAGAAGAGGCAGAGGTGGCACATAGTGGGTGGCCTGCCAGGACCTCCCTCAAGGGCAAAGTAAATATCCTGCAGGACCAGCTGCGGAGCGAGGGAGGAGCTCAAACAACTTAAAGTAATGGTTCGCCCAAAAATTTTTATTTAAAAAAATAGATAGGCAACATAAAAAAAAAACGATTGGCGTTTTTTTTTCTTCAAAGTCCCTATGTAAAATTTTGAGCAATTCAAGCTCAAAGATAGCACATGGGGGCATCCATTTTGTCAAATGGATGGCTGCCGCTGTGCTCGCTTTGGCTTTTGCGGCACTACTGAAGTAAAAGCCAGCCAGCTGTAGTAAACAAAAGCTACCACTGGGTGGCTTTTCCTTCATTGGTGCGGGGACTCAGAGGACGCGGACCAGAGACTACAGGCAGAAAAGCTGCAGCTGCATCTCGGTAAGGGCTATTAATTCTTTTTATAAAATAAGCACTAGCTGCGGTTCTTTTTCTAAGTTTTCCGGGCTGATTAGCCTTGAAAACTTAGAAATAAAACCGCAGCTTTAAAAACGTTGTAATTATGTTTGCGGTCGCTTTTGAAGCAACCGCAAACATAAATACAACGTTATTGTGTTTGAAAACGCTGCGGTTTTTCTTTCTAAGTTTCTCAGGCTCCTCCGAGCCTGAGAAACTTAGAAAGATAAACCGCAGCATTTTCAAACACAACCAGATTGTGTTTCTGCCTAAATCTGCTTTCCCATTTGGGGCCCAAATGGGAAAGCAGATTTAGGCAGAAACACAGCGGCATGTAAACACAACCGTGTTGTGTTTCTGCCTGCCTTTGCTTTCACTTTGGGTCTCCGGTGCTCTCCTGGGGGAGCACCGGAGACCCAAAGTGATAGCCACGGCAGGCAGAAACACAATGCGGTTGTGTTTGAAAACACTGCGGTTTTTCTTTCTGAGTTTCTCAGGCTCCTCCGAGCCTGAGAAACTTTGAAAGAAAAACCGCAGCATTTTCAAACACAACCGCGTTGTGTTTCTGCCTAAATCTGCTTTCCCATTTGGGGCTTTAGGGCTCCCCACGGGGAGCCCTAGAGCCCCAAATGGGAAAGCAGATTTAGGCAGAAACACTGCAGCATTTAGCATTTCCCATTTGGGGCTCTCGGGCCCCCTGTGGGGAGCCCGAGAGCCCCAAATGAGAAATCAGATTTAGGCAGAAACACTGCAGCATGTAAACACAACCGCGTTGTGTTTCTGCCTGCCTTGGCTTTCACTTTGGGTCTCCGGGTCTCTTTGGAGCTTGAACTGCTCAAAATTTTACATAGGGACTTCGAAGAAAAAAAAACGCCAATTGTTTTTTTTTATGTTCCCTATCTATTTTTGAAATAACATTTTTTGGGTGAACCATTCCTTTAAAGCCTTCGAATTAGAGTTTTTTGTCATAGGCTTCATTACTGTTTCAACTGGTTTTCATAACTTTACACCTGTGCTGTTATTTTACCAAAATCATAGGCGTGGTGCCAGGAACATCAGCTGACCCACAGATGATGATAATGTCAGAAGCGACGCCGCATATTTTTGATTGCTGAGGCACAAGACTGAATTTTTGTCAAATGAATGCTAGTTAAAGATCAGTCTAAGATAACACGCACAAAGAATCCGACACTAAGATTAGCAAAAGCTGAAGGCATGCTTACTTTGGGGTCACCCCGGATACTAACTGGTACCATGGCCTACCACTCTGCCAGCCCCACTGGAGCCAAACTCCCATATATGTGCATCATCTTGGGTTCTGTCTCAAACCACGCTGAACTCCGCTACCATGCTGACTTGACCCTGACTCGCAACTGGATCAAAGTGACTCAACCAATCTTCCTACCTCGACACTGGCTTCACCACAGAAAATCGCCTGGAAGACCTGGTTGATGCTGTTGAGCACCAAAGACAATGGCCCTCATTACGACCTTGGCGGAGGACCATGGTGCAATTAGCACCATGGTCCATGTCGCTAAGGGTGCAATTCCGCCATGGTGGTTGGCGGACTTACCGCCCCATTCCGACCTTGGCGGGGCGGTAAGTCCCCAATCCCCATTTTGCCCTTCCCCATTCCCATTCTTGCCCCATAGGGCATAATGGGAGTGGGGAAGGCGTTAATTACGCCACCGTAAATTACGGTGGCGTAATTAACATCAAGGTCCCTTAGCACCATGGATTTTAACGCCTGCAAAAAGCAGGCGTTAAACTCACCATGGCGCTAAGGGAACTCGTACTCAGGCGGAAAGGGTCGGCGATGTTTACGCTGGCGTAAACCCCTTTCTGCCAGGGTCGTAATAAGGGCCAATGACATAAGCTACTATGAAGAGGCCTTCTCTATCTGGTCCACTTCTGCGATCATAGTGAGTTTTAAAACCCACTTCTCTGCCTTTTTCGTAAAAGACAGTGGCCCTCATTACGACTCAGGCGTTAAGGGTTAACCCCACCGTTAACCCTTAACGCCTGATTCCCACCTTAACGCCTGCTTTTTGCAGGCGTTAAGTTCCATGGTGCTAAGGCACCTTGGTGCTAATTACGGCACCGTAATTTACGGTGCCGTAATTAGCACCTTCCCCACTCCCATTATGCCCTATGGGGCAAAAATGGGAATGGGGAAGGGAAAATGGGAAATGGGGATTTACCGCCCCACTCACCTTGTAATGGGGCGGCAAATCCGCCATCCACCATGGTGTAAACGTAGTTTACACCATGGTGGTAAAGTTGGTGCACTTAGCACCTCAGTTGTAATGAGGGCCAGTTTCTTGAACAAAAGCATTCTGCCAAACGACTATTTCTATTCATGGTGGGGTCTTGCTTGTGCTTTTTATTCTTTTTATAAACCCTTGATTGGACATTCTGTAATTTTCGGGCCTTTCAGCCATTGTTGCTTGCGTTGCCGCTGCAGGTCATTTTTCACGGACAATGAGTGTTGGCTCATACTTCCCAACCACGAGTAGCTATCTACAATGACTCTGAGTTGCCTTTTATAAACTCGTTGTTTTCATATGTTTTATAAGATAGGTTCCAGTTGTTTCCTATTGGCGATTACAGCTGAAACGTCTGCCATTCATGCTGGCTAGACATCACCCTGAAGAAGGACCTGAGTAGTCCAAAATGCATTGGCTTTTGTCCATTGGCTTTTGTCATCTGCTGAAATATGTACATTTTGTTGGATCACCATAATTAATTGATTGGACAGAATATTAATTTTTCTTCTTTTGCTCCTTTTTTAAGAATATTTAGAGTACTATTTCAAGTTGTGGCAGGTTTGCCTGAATGGTAATGCTTCCCCCACCCATGGCATCGTGTCTTGGTCTTCTTGAGCTGTGCTTCTGTGTTTTTTGCAGAACACTATTGAGGGTTTATACCCTGTATTATTGAAGATGTGATTACATTGTGATTAATAGTGCCCACTCTTATCCTCATACCTCTTGTAAAGAGACCAAGTGCTGACACCACCACCACCCTTCATTCTACAGACCTGTCTATCTCCTTCCCTACTACTTTAAAAGCCTTTAAAAGCCTTGATTGCAACTAATAAGGCAATTATCTCATTTGCTGACGATTCAATCAGAAGTCATGTCCAGCACTCCACCAAGACTTCTCTTATCCACATTGCCATTTCTCTTAGCACTGTCCACTAGTTTCACCTCTCCTCCATTCTCAACCTTTTGGACCTTCACACTGCTCTAGACCGCCCATCCCTCAGTCACTCATATTCTTTCCCACCTTAGCTGTCACTGTACTTGGCTGGGGGGACTGACCACTTCTTCTCTGCCGCAAGGTACTTCAATACCACCTCTATGAAACCTCTGTCCATGGGCATTCCTCAAGCATCAGTCCTATGTCAATTCCTTTTAACCCTTTATGCCCCCTCCCTCGATAAAACTCCTTTGGCTTTAGTTATCACCTTTTCGGTGAGCAATACTGAAACCTTCTTCTCCTTCCCTTTCCTTACCTCTAAAATCTCCTTAACTGTCTAACTGCCATATTCAACTAGATGGCTGTACTGCCTTATGCTCAGCTCTTGAAAGACAGAAATCATCTTTCTATCTACCTCCAGCACTAACTCCACTCTCATCTCCTCATTCAGGCCTCAAACACTTTGGGTTTACTCTTTGACAGTAAACTAAAACTCTTCCAGTTCGTCACATCCACTGACATGGAAACCAGTCTCAACCTCTTAATATTAGAAAAACCTGCTCACACCTCACATACTACTCAACTAAAACACGTATCTGTTCTCTTGTGCTCCAAAAACTGAACTGCAACACAACCCTATTTCTTGGTCCACCCCTCTGTTCTTTTGTTCCGCACAATAAATGCCTCAATTGTGTGATACATAGGGCCTCTTTACGAGTAGTGCGGTAAAAACGGGGTCATTACCGGTATGGCGGAACGAGCGGTTTCGTGCTCGTATGACCCCGCTAATAGCAGGTGATTACGAGTGCACGAGCATGCGCAAACCCCCATGCCAGTAATGGCCATACCGGCATGCCACTAAAGGCCCTCCAACCCCCCGATAGTGTCATCACGGGACTCGCCGATACCGGCACCGCCTAGGAGGAACCCCTAAATACCGACCCAGTAATACCAACATGCTAATACCGGGCTCGTAAAACCGGACCCGGAAATAACGTCATCGCGTCGGAACAGGAAATGGGCCGGCGGCCATCTTTAAAAACACAATCCATTGCCATTCTCCCTAACCACCAGTTGATACCTGTTGAGCTCTGTGGCAATACTCTGAGGATGTCCAAGGCTAACCGGAAGACCACCCCCCGGCTGCGGAAACAGCATTTCTCTGACGCGGACACTATTGCTGCACATGCAGACCTAATTTAGTCCCATGACATGAATCGTGAGGTCCAGCAGAAGAAAAAGGACATCTGGCAGGAGGTAGCCCGCAAAGTGTCGGCTGTGGGGATCACACCATGTACTGTCAGGGACTGCCCTAAGAGGTGGGATGACCTCCGCTTGAGGGTCAGCAACATCATGGCAAGCAGCAGGAGGGCGGCCATGGCCACAGGCGGGGGTCCCCACTCTCTTGAAGTAATGATGCCCTGGGAGGAGACAGCAAGCAGCTTCATCGATCCACAGTCGATATTATAGGATTCGGGGAGATGGAGATGGGTGCGTCATTATCCCCAGAAGGAGGTGAGTGACCCTGCACATCCCTGTAGGGGAAACCATGACGTAGCACAAGTGATGTGGAAGCGAGTCTAGGCAAGGCAATACACGTCCCTACACCCATATTAACAAATCCAAGTCCAGATTGCGGCCCAAACCCTGCCACACAGAAATGCATGCTGAGTGCCAATCCCATAACCAACACACAGTCAACACACCTGGACCGTGCCCATGTAACACATCACACAAACCCCAAATCAACGGCATGCCACCTGCCATTCAGTGAATGCCAAAATGCCCCCTCAGAACACCTTGTGTGACACACCTGTAAAACATGCATGAATGAATGAATGAATGAATGAATGAATGAATGAATGAATGAATGAATGAATGTTGAACAACACAATTGTATGCCTCTGGCATGTAACACCATCACTGATGCCCTGCATCTCTTCTACTGTTACGCTCACCTGACTCCCACGGAGGCGCAGGTCTGGTTTGGAGTGTTGTTGCTTCTTCTGAGTGAGATGCGGCGCTGCAGCGATCGATGCGATGTGCTTTTAAATGGATGTCTTCCTTTTCAGGACCGTCGGCGAGATGTCTCTGGAATGCGGATTTAGCAGGTAAGGACTCTTCTTTACCCTTTTCTCTTCTCTTCTCTCTTTGCAGGTGTTCCAGGATGCTGGCAGGAGTGGCAGAAGACAGAATGCAGGAGCAAACACGGTGAGCGTCCAGCTGCTAGATGCAGAACGACGCGAAGCGTGAGTTGCTGCTTGGGCGTGGCTTAAATAGCCTTTAAAGTAGTTCCAGGTATGTATCCTTCCTCTCAGGTATGTATTCCTCCCCTGACCACACCCGTGTGGTTAAGTAGTTCCAAAGATAAAGTAGTCCCATTCAGGCCTCAGAAGGCCTGGATGTTGCAGCATGGTCTGCATCAGGTAAGTTAACACTAAGCACCTTTAACACAAAGTTCCCTTTTATGAGCCTGGCGCCTATGGCGCCAGGACTGTGGCCCGATATGAGCCTGGTGCCAAAGGTGCCAGGACTGAGTCCAAAGAGCCCCTACTTGAGGCTGTTGTGACATCCCTTGAAGACATGATGTCTGCCTCTGGGGTAGAGGGTCTTGTCTGGCACCTTGGAGGTAGGCATCATGACAGTACCCCCTCCCAAGGCCGCTCCCAAGGTCGTCCTTTCCGGGGGTTTTCAGCTTGCTTGGGAATTTTCGGTGGAATCTTTGCACTAATCGCGGGGCGTGTACATGGTCACTTGGTTCCCAAGATCTTTCCTGAGGTCCGTACCCCTTCCAATCAACTAGATAGAAGAGTTTTGATTTTAACATTTTGGAATCCAATATGTCCTTAACTTCAAATTCTAATTCCCCATCGATTTGAATTGGTTCAGGTGGTTTGCTTAGTCTGGTTCCAGGCTGCACCGGTTTTAACAGTGATACATGAAAAACGGGATGAATTCGCATGTTGGCTGGTAGATCGAGTTTAAAGGCCACCGGGTTAATTATAGCTTTGATGTGATAGGGTCCAATGTATCTGGGATTAAAAGTCTGCGGTCCTTTGAGAGGCAAATGCTTGGTTGCCAGCCACACCTGGTCTCCAATCTGGTACGAAGGTGCTTCACTCTGATGTAAATCAGCATTTTCTTTGTATTTTTTCTTGGCTTGTTGCAAATGAGTTGTAGCTTCCTTGAAGGCTCGGGTTATAGTAGAATGCAAATGATCAACTGCAGGCATTTCCAGGTTTTGAGGAGGGTCTAGGTCTGAGGTTCTAGGATGATGACCATACAAGGTGTAAAAAGGGGTTTGTCCTGTTCCAGAATGTACAGAATTGTTATATGCATACTCTGCGATCCATAGAATATCTTTCCAGCTGTTTTCAGATTGATGCAACATGCACCGAAGATATTGTTCAAGGGTTTGGTTAGTCCTCTCGGTTTGACCATCGGACTGGGGGTGGTGACTAGTGGATAAGCGTACATCAATTTGTGCCAGTTGGCAACATTTCCTCCAAAAATGGGAAACAAATTGGCTTCCTCGGTCTGAGATTAATATGGATGGAAAACCATGCATACGAATATTGTTTTCCAGAAATTCCTTGGCCAAGATGGAGGCTGAAGGTACCCCTTTCAAAGGGATAAAGTGGGCCGTCTTGGAGAACAGATCCACGGTTACCAGGATAGTGTTATATCCATAGCAAGGAGGCAGGTCGGTAATAAAGTCCATTGACAAGGTGTGCCAAGGGGCCAGTGGAATATCCAAGGGTTGTAGGAGACCGGCTGGTCTCTTCTTTTGACCTTTATTTTGGGCGCAAACTCCGCAAGACATCACAAAAGATTTTATGTCTTTTCTCCAGGATGGCCACCAGAATTGCCGTTTGATCTTTTCCTCAGTTTTTGCGATACCAGGATGTCCTTCCATTAATGTATCATGATAGTGAGCAATGACCAATTCTTGCAGTTCTTTGTTGAGCAGAAATAACCACCCCTGGAAGTAAGGTAAATCGTTATTAACGGAAAAGTGTGACCCCTTTTGATTCCATTCTTGCAAGGCTGTGGAATTTAAAAGTTGTTTAACTCAAGTTTGAACGTCCTCTATAGTTTGTAAAGAGGTCAAGCCTAAAATTCTTTGTTCGGGTATAATTGGTACTGGTTCTAAGCTTGAATTTGTTTCATCCATTTCAATCCGGGATAAAGCGTCCGCTTTGCCATTCTTGCAACCAGGGCAGTAGGTGATTATGAAATCAAATTCTGCAAAGAATAAAGCCTATCGGAGTTGGCGGGATGATTGGGCTTTGGCCGTTTTTAGATATTGCAAATTCCTGTGATCTGTAATCACCGTAATGGTGTGTCTTGCGCCGAGGAGGTAATGACGCCAAGCATTGAAGGCGGACTAAATAGCTAGTAATTCTTTGTCGGTGATTGCGTAATTGATTTCAGGAGCCGTGAATTTCCTGGACCAAAAGGCTACAGGGTGCATCTGGTTAGTTTCTGGATCCCTTTGAGACAAGACAGCACCCATGGCCAAACTGGAAGCGTCGGTTTCAACAATGTAAGGGAGATCTGGGCGTGGATGCTTCAATACAGGGGCGGAGGTGAATTTGGTCTTTAGGTCTTGAAAGGCCTGTTCTGCCTCAGGAGTCCATTCGAAACGTTTATTCTTCCGTAAGAGGGCTGTTATGGGTTGAACCACTCGAGAAAATTCCGGGATGAATCTTCGATAGAAATTGGCAAAGCCAAGCATACTCTGAACCCCCTTAATGGAGTTAGGAGATGGCCATTTGAGGATGGCGTCCACCTTTCGCGAGTCCATTCGGACTCCTTTAGGTGTCAGGATGAATCCGAGAAACTCGACCTCTGTGGTATGAAAAACGCATTTTTCGAGTTTCACAAACAGGTTGTGCTGGCCCAATTTCTCAAGAACTGCCCTGACATGTTTTCTGTGTTCGGATTCCGAGGAGGAGTATACCGGGATGTCATCGATATATACGATGACACAAACATCGATCAGTTCCCGAAGAACATCATTCATAAAGTATTGAAAGGCGGCAGGTGCATTGCATAATCCGAAGGGCATCACCTGATATTCAAAGAGCCCATATTTGGATTTCTTGGATAACAAGTCAGTTAACAATCAGGAAAGGTTATTCTCTTTGCTCGCCAGTCAATTCGAGGATTATGTGTTTCTAACCAAGGGATTCCTAGAATTACTTGAAATTGTGGGGCCTTGATTACATCGAACACAATTGCTTCCCGATGTCCATCCTGTCCCACTAGTGTCATTTCTGTAGTGGAATGTGTTACCGGCCCTGAGGCTATTTAGGTTCCATCTACTGTAGTAATGACATCCTTGTTAACTTTCGGACGGAGAGGAAGAATTAACCTGGAGGCCAATTCACGATCTACGTAGTTTCCAATAGCTCCACTGTCGATGTATGCTTTTATTGCATGCAACTGCTGAGGCTGTTTCGGGTCCACGAGCACCATTGGCATGACAAAATGCGAGGTCAAAGAGTCTGATTTCAAGCTCGGCAAGCGGACCTCTACGCTTGTCGTGCTTGACCGTTTCCCGAATCAGGGTCTATTAAATTGTTGTCCGTGGCTCCAACCACCTTCTTAGGTGGCTTTACCGGGCAGTCTCGTAGAAAGTGACCAGAAGCCCCGCAATAGAGACATAGGGCCTCATTACACGGTAGGCGGTAGGGATTTACCGGTACCGGTAAAATACCGGTACCGTTAAATCCCTGCCGCCTTACTACGAGGTCCCTTAGCGGGTTGGAGTTTTAACGCCTGCTTTTTGCAGGCGTTAAATACCAACCCGCTAAGGGACCTCGGAGCTAATTACGGCACCGCTAAATTGCGGTGCCGTAATTAGCGCCTTCCCCATTCCCATTGAGCCCTGTGGGGCAGAAATGGGAATGGGGAAGGGCAATGGCGGAAGGGGGATTTACCGCCCCTCCAACCTTGGGATGGGGCGGGAAATCCCCTTTCCGCCAAGGCGGTGCCGGTATTTTGCCGGCATGAGCCATGGCGCTTATAGCGCCATGGCTCACCGCCTACCGTGTAATGTGGCCCATAGTTGCTTTTGCCGTCTTCTCTCTCTTTCCTTCTGCGTCAATGGTCCTTTAACACCGCCGATCTGCATAGGTTCTGAAACGTCGGTACTCTTAGGGTTAGCGTGAGTTTTGATCAGCACTCGAGTTTCGAACTTGGACCGATCTGCTTTTCTAGTTTGCAGTCTGTGGTCAAGTTGGACCACTAAGTCTATGTATTCTGCGCAGGCTTGAGGTGGATTTACTATTTGAGCTAGAACATCCTTAAGTTCTCCGCGCAGGCCTCGATGAAATAGTGTGATCCTTTTATTTTCGGGGCACCCCGTTTCTACAACCAGCCTATTAAAGGTGGCAATATAAGATAAGAGATCTTGGTTACCTTGTCGTAAGGATAGTAGTTTGTTGTCAAGGGCCTGTCCCTGAGAGTGTCGAGCGAATAATCTTTCCATGCTCGCCTGGAAGCTTTGAAAATCCTGGAGAATTGGGTCATCCTGACTTACCAACGGAAAAGACCAATCGGCAGCACAGCCACTGAGATAAGATAATACAAAGGCTACCTTGGTTTGATCATTAAGGAAGGCCCCAGGTCTGCATAGAAAGTGTAGGCGACATTGGTTCATAAAAATGGCATATTTCTTGGGGTCCCCCGCAAAACGTTCAGGCGGGGCCAAAGGCATGTTTCCAGGTAGATTGATTTGTACCGGGTTATTCGAAACCATTGACTAGGCATTACCCCCAGAACTAGGTAAAGGAGTTTGTCCTGCTTGACCATGCTACAATCATTTGGCCAGGTCATCAGTTCTTTCCTTGGATAAGATTAATTCTCTTTTGAGAGCATTAGTTTCCTGGTGGGCGGAAACTTCTTCTGCCCTTAATTCCCCCAAAAGCTGAGCCAGCTGGTCTGTCTCGGAAGTTTCCATAGCGCCCGGGTGGGAAATTGTAGGTAGGCTTCGCGTTCTGTTACGCTCACCTGACTCCCACGGAGGCGCAGGTCTGGTTTGGAGTGTTGTTGCTTCTTCTATGGTGAAGCGCAGGACCCGGAAGATGGACTGGACCGGACCTTTGAATCTGGCTTGTCTGGCTCGCAGGAATATCTTTCTGTATGTGAAAAGGGAGTATTAACAATCTGCGGGAGAAAGTATAAGCCTCCCGCTCCCTTCTCACCCCTCTACGAAACCCTCCTGCGACCCCCACGTGAAGTCTCACTTTAGGGTTTGAAAGGTTGAGCTCTCCATCCTGCTTCTCATGCAGGGGCGCGTTGTATCCAGTTACTTCACTGGGATTTTGATTGTAGAGGGTTCAAGTTTTGTTTTCCTGATATAGTACCGTAAGGATTCTGTTAATGAGTATGATTCCGCAATAATAATTGTTCGTTGTCTCTTTTTCAGGTGCGGAAACTATTCCGAGAAGAGCTGTGGAACCGAAGAATGAGACTCTGGTGAGCTTGATGAGAGTTCTCTCAGTGTCCGTGTATCAATGCGCTCACTAACGCTGATGTTTTTTTTCCCAATAGGAGCCGGGGTCTGGAAATGCCTGGATGCGGCACTGACCCGAAACAAAGCTCAATCCAGAAGAATTCAGGTAAGTCTTTAATGGGCGTTTGGGTAATGTCTTTTCATGCGCCCACTAACGCTGATGTCTCTTTTTCCCCTTGGGGGCGGGGGTCCGGAAATGCCAGGATGCGGCACCGACCCGAAATGAAGTTGGAATAACCCAACAGGTAAGCTTTGTAATGGAAATTAAGGTTTCCTTGTTTTCTTTCCCCTCTCACCTTTATTCTTGTCTTTTTCTCCCTAGGCGCGGTGATGTGGCTGCGAGTCGAGATGTCGCCGTAGAACGTGGTGGTACCTTGTACAGGTGAGTGAGATGCGGCGCTGCAGCGATCGATGCAATGTGCTTTTAAATGGATGTCTTCCTTTTCAGGACCGTCGGCGAGATGTCTCCGGAATGCGGATTTAGCAGATAAGGACTCTTCTTTACCCTTTTCTCTTCTCTTCTCTCTTTGCAGGTTTTCCAGGATGCTGGCAGGAGTGGCAGAAGACAGAATGCAGGAGCAAACACGGTGAGCGTCCAGCTGCTAGATGCAGAACAACGCGAAGCGTGAGTTGCTGCTTGGGCGTGGCTTAAATAGCCTTTAAAGTAGTTCCAGGTATGTATCCTTCCTCTCAGGTATGTATTCCTCCCCTGACCACACCCGTGTGGTTAAGTAGTTCCAAAGATAAAGTAGTCCCATTCAGGCCTCAGAAGGCATCAGGTAAGTTAACACTAAGCACCTTTAACACAAAGTCCCCTTTTATGAGCCTGGCGTCTATGGCGCCAGGACTGTGGCCCGATATGAGCCTGGCGCCAAAGGCGCCAGGACTGAGTCCGAAGAGCCCCTACTTGAGGCTGTTGTGACTTCCCTTGAAGACATGATGTCTGCCTCTGGGGTAGCTGGGTCTTGTCTGGCACCTTGGAGGTAGGCATCATGACATCTACCCCCAGGCACCGATGAGGAAGATGGCAGGCAAGAGAACACCGCAAGGGCATCCACGTCCCACCAAAAGAAAAGGGTTACCGCCCCCACCACCTCCATGGCAGACAAGCAGGCCACACCCACAGGCAGTGTGCCTGACCGAGCAGAAAAACAGCCAACAACACCTGCTGCCAGTGTGCCGGACACACTTCAGACCCAGCAGCCCACACCCACACCAGTTGGAGGGGAGTCCCCACATGTGCCGGCCACGGCCGAGGAGGACTTCGATGGCAATGTGGACGAGGAGGGAGTCACAGAAGTGACATGTCCGCCCAGCCCAAGCCCCCGGTCCACCCCCAAGCCCCATATCGAGCCCTCACCCACCTACAGCAGTGCTGATCCCTGCCTCCATGACTCGGACCTGAGCACCATTGAGGAGGACAGCACCCAGAATGCAGGCCCCAGCAGTGCACCACCCACCACTACAGCTCCCACCAACACCCTCGAGACACGTCTGTCGAGGATGGAGGCCCGACAGGATGCCATGTTGGACCTCCTGTAGCAGTACATTGCCGATATAGAGGAGACCAGGCGGGGAATCGCCACTGCCATTGAGGGAACCACAGCGTCCATTGCAGCAAACACAGCCACTGTGAATGTGTCGGCTGTGCTCATGAGGGACTGTCTGCGGGCAGTGACACAAGTACTCACTTCAATCCGGCTCCACATGCAGCGGCCACGCCTTGGAGCAGGCGTGCCTGCATCTGACTCATCAACTGCCACCACACCTGCATCCTCAGTCCCCACCAGCCCTGTGCGCCAGACCCTAAGTAGTGCACGGCACTCCGAGATGCCACCCCCCGGAAAGCAAAAAGTCCCGGAAGTAGTGTGGCCAGACAATGGGAGTAGGGCACATGGTTGGGGGTGAGGGAGAGCAATTTATGGATTCATTTGGGGTATTTTGGGGGTTTGTGGGGTGGGTTTGGGAGTTAACTGGGGGTATTTGGGGTTTGTTGGGTGAGTTACTGAGTTCACTGGGGGGTGGGGGGAGTGGTCACATTTTTGCTGTTTGAACTAATACACCCATTGTGTGAAAAAACATTAAATGGCTGGGCATTGTTCATTTTGTGTGTATCCATTTAATGTGTGACGGTGTTCAGTGGCCAACTCCCAACAATCCCTGTGTGCATGTCCACATGGACCCAGTGTGTCACTGACACATGTCTATCATAGTCCCTGTGGTTCAGAAGTATTTGTGATTCAGTGATTGGCATATTGCATGGCCAGCCCGTGCATCACGTACTGGCAGGGGGGCTACTTCACCTCCATCTCCATCCTCATCATCCTCACCCGGTGCATGCATGTCAATGTCAGGTGGCAGTGGTACATCTCTCCGGACGCACATGTTGTGCAGCATGACACAGGCCATGGTGATCTTTGTGCCCTTCTCAGGCCTATAAAGGGGTGCCCCACCAAACCTGCTTAGGCAGCGGAAACGCGCCTTCAACAGGCCAACGGTTGCTCAATCACAACACGGGTACGGGTGTGAACCCGATTGTACTCCTCCTCATGGCTGTTCTGCGGGGTCCGCACAGGGCTAAGTAGCCACGGCCTCAAGGGATATCCTCCATCACCTGCAAGCGAATATAAATAGGTGTGTGTCACTCCGAGCTGCCACCTTCAGGGGGCACAGTCATGGCTGCAGCTATTTGGTGTGGGCATGCACATGTCCCTGTACGTATGCAAGAATGTTCACTAGATGCATACTATACTGCTATGAGGTGTGGTAGTCTGGATGGCGTTGAATAGATGATGAAGGGTGAAATAATGCATGCTGAGGCGGATGTACTGTGGTTGTACAATAATGCTTAGCCTTCCATTTATGCTGTGTATTAGACACTGTGCATGGTCACACCAGCCACATTGCCACAGTTGCAATCCTGTTCATTCATGCACTGCTCGACATACCCATGATGGCGTGGTTGTGCCTCTTACTTGTTGTCATCTATATGCATAATTGGTAAAATGTTTGCCAGTGATGTGTCATTTTGGGTTTGGGGGATTCAGGTCAGGAGTGTCTAGCTCTGCATGCATTCTCCAATCACCGTCAATTGCCACCCAGGTGGAGTATGCAGCCCCCTTTCCCACCCATGTGGAGTATGCATCCCTACACATCAGTAGCCCATTGCACTGCCATGGCCCACTCAGGCAACTCACCAAGCAGCCAGGCACATGGTCCAGCATGTCACTCCATGTGACGGGGTAGTGTGGAGTTACGCAGCACCATGGCATCATGTGTTTATCCGGGAAATTGGGCACAGCATTGTGTGATGATCTTGCCAGAGTCACATGCCATTGGCACATTGATGGAATGGTATTGCTTGCAATTGCAGTACACCACCTCTATGGCATGGTGGACTACCAATTCCACATGGCTGCAGTCCAGGGCACCAACACAATTGGGCATGCCTGCCAGTATATGGAAAGCTACTTTGGTGTCGGCTATCTCCTGGGCAGTCCATGGTAGGGATATGTGGGTGTCTGCGTGCTTTAGGATGGCATCCGGCACTTGGTTCAGCATTCGTGATAATAGTGGTTGCGAAATGCCATGCAGCTGCCCCACTGTGTGTTGATAGGTGCCTGTGGCCAGGAAGTGGAGCACAGACACCACCTTTAGTAGCGGAGGGATGGCAGTGCATATTTCTATGAGGCTACCAATGTCGTTGTATATCATGTCCACTATGGTGGTTATGGTGTCCCGGTCCAACCGGTACAGGGTGTGGATCTGCTCAGGGGTTAGGTTGAATGGACTGGGTCTGATGCGAGGGATTGGTGGCTGCCTACGAGGTACTGCTGGCTGCGTTGGTGGTAATTGCTGGCCCTGTCTCGCCCTCCTTCTCCTCCTGCGTCTCCTCTGTGCTGCCTGTGGTTGCTACTGTAGTTGTTGTTGTAGTTGGTGTTGTTGCTGTAGTTGTAGCAGTATAGACATGTCCTCCAGTGCCATGATTGCAACAGCTAGTGGTAGCATTTTGGTGTAGGAAGGGGTGTGGTGTGTGGGTGTACTCATTTTATACTGGGACAGGCTCCATTGACTCCGCCTGTGGTGATTGTGTGCACCTGTAGCAGTTAGCTTGATTGCTGATTACTGTTTGCGGGTGGTCCGCGATGCCTGTATCGCCAGCATCGTGCAGCCCCTGATTACCGGCTTCGGGGTGCCGGTATTTGCATGTCCGCGTGGGTTGTGCTGTCCTCCCATTACCGGCATGCCGGTATTTGCTCCCCAAAGGGGCGCGTGTATGCACCCTTGACGCTATTAGAGGCACCGTTATTTAGGGTGCCGCTAATAGCGGGTTGGTGGGCCATAATACACCGGAGCGGTAAACGATGCCGGTAATCCATTACTGGCATCATTTTTCCGTTACCTTCTGCCTCGTAATGAGGCCAATAGACTTTTTAGATTACCCAGCTCCCTGCGGCTTTACCGTATGTCACTATGTTGGATGGATGTAAATGTAAAATCACTATCTGCCCCTGCCTTCCTGAGTGCATCTCACTGTATTCTCCCTCTCTAATTCACTGCTCCTAATCTCGTTGTATCTTGACAACCTATCATCTCACACAAACTCTCTGATGCTCATGTCTTTATTACCTATCACTCCCTAGGCCACCTTCTGGCTCCTCCTGCTTTTGATCATTTGCCTAATTGCCAAACTACACTGGGATGCTATCTCCAGCCCTAAAGGCCATGTCTTCAGTTGTACCTTTGAAATGCATATCAAAATCTACCTGCTAGCAAGCAATGGAAGGACCAGCCCCCAAATCCTTGCACTCTCCTATCCAAATTAACCCACCTTCCCTGCAATCTACATTCAAGGCTTCACTGCATAACTTGTACATATTTAAACATTGGCCCCAGGCTCTAAGTGCTACAAGCATTATGTCTCCCAGTCCCTGTCCTTGATATATTTTCCAACTCTTGCCCCCTCACTGCTTCGTATACAACATTCAATCGAACAATGCTCTCATCTTTCAAAGAGAGGTTGGAATGCTTTATCAGCCAATTAAACAGTGCAGATTATTGTCTAAAACCAAAAAATAAACAACAGAGGATCTTGTAGTAATGATAGTTTTATTAGGTTAACTCCATGTTTTGTTATGCTAGCTTTCACGTGAGTCTCTGCAAAAGGCAGTAGAATACTGCACAATCATGTGTTTATTAGGCTATCCCTGCATGTTTGTCAGTTAGCTCTCAACACCACATTGGTCTATTCATCAGGCAGCAGGTTACTGTATTTTTTAAAGAACAGGCTGGCAATTCAAAAGACGTACAAAGTAAACAGAAATATAGAAGGGAGACAGTTTATGGGTGAGGTGCCTTTACACGAGAGGGTTGCAGGTTGTTGATTTTTTTTTAAAACAGAGGATCTTGCAACATTGATATCTTTAGTAGGCAACTCCATAGGTTTGTCTGTTAGCTTAACTTTCAAATCTACATGGGTCACTTCCTCAGACAGTAGTCTAGCTTTCAAGACCACATGGATCTCTTCCTCGGGTAGTGGCCTACTGCCTGAGGAAGAGACCCACGTCATTTTGAAAGCTAGCAAACAAGGATATTGAATAGGCTAATAATTGTAACATTGCTGCAAGATTCTCTGTTGTCTTTCTACTTTAAAAAAAATAATAAAGACAACAACCTGAATGTAAAGGCACCTTTCCCTCGTAAGGCTTCCCCCTAAGTAATTTCAGGTTGAATTGACAGCTTCTGCATCAATTTTCCCTCTAATCATTTTTCTCAATCAATAGTCTAAGTGTGTAAATGGTTGGCTTTCGTGCGCACTTTATTTTCCATGTGTGCAACTGACTTATGAGTTAGGCCACTTTGTGAGCATGTGTATCAGTGAGCTATAATTTCTGAAAATATTTTGGGAAGGACAATCCCCTCCCCCAACCATTGTTAAAGATGCACTTTAAAGCACTTTTTCCAAAGAAACAGGCTAAAAAAACACATTATATAAGTAATTATAAAGAGAGGCCATCGACCAGCCCATGACTTCATGATTTGCTATAGTACAGAGTCAAAAAGTAGTCCTAAGCAGACAAAAAATGTGTATGTACGAAAAGCATTGTATGCTCAGTCTAAACAATTTGTTTGGCTGCGGCTTTTCATTTGTCAACACTGCACAAAGACAACACAGAATGTGTTTTATGCCATTGTACAAAGCATCCATGTGTATTACAAAAAGCAAATCTGGTTTATTATAACTGATGAATCATGTCTGAATGTTTTGCCAGCCACAATATCTGCCACATTGCATAATGGCAACTAAAAGGGGGTGTGCCAGAAAATGTGCCTGTTTAATGGAGTTATTCAGGGGCCAGGATACATGCCTCTCATAATTTGTGTCAGGATAACAATTGCATCAGAATAACTGCACTGCAGAGTATGATAATTTGAATTCCTGTACCATTGCTTCCCATCAACATAACATTGTCCTTTGAATAGAGCAGTGACAACACTTATTCAAAAGCAGCCTTAGAGCTAAGAGGCATACATACCACCCACGTTGACTTCCTAAGAACAGAAAAATTAGCCCACAAAAAATAAGGAATAAAAATAAGACCAACAAAAAATACGAAATAACGAACACACACGAGCCTAACCCTGCTTCTACCCCAAAAACTCCACTTATAGACAGTGGCATGGGAAGGGACTCAAATCATTTTACTGCACAATCAAGAGGAACTGAAAGGGGTAAGAGCACCTTGTAATAAGAAAACATGTCCCCATTGGCAAAGCTACCTACTTTTGTATTCCCTGAAAGATCATTTGCTTATAAGTAGGGTGTGACATTTTATAAGTGGCCTGCTTGTAATCCTGAAATAAGAAATGCAATGACAGGGCACATAGGTTTGCCCACCCTTCCTTGCCACATCCTAGACTAAATTCAACAAAAGGATCAATAAGGCTTCTTATGGAGCATCCTTTAAGAAAATCACCTATATTTACCTTTTAAGTTAATAGCAGTAATGCTCAAAGGTACAACAAATGGAGTGCCTTCTTCCTTAATATGTATAGTAAACTCAACAAAAAACACTTGCTGAACGATAGACAGTGTGTAGCATGTAATAAGTGAACAACCGCTTGCCTTTTGCGCAATCTTTTAATTAGTATATGTTCACTTACCCAACCATTTTTACATTGCCATATGATAGTATGTCATTTGTTAACACTGCCAATGTCAGGTGGCTTGTACAAAACAAAACAAAAGTTCCCACCCTTGTACTACACTCACCAAAAAAGTGCAGCAAAACTGCACAGAAATAAACAATCAAACCTACCCACCGTTAACCGAGCCACAAAGTAAACAGTTGCAAACAACAAACAAAAGAAACATTAGGCTCTACCCCTCTGGAAACAACTAGCCCAGTGCATACAACAAAGTAAACCCAGAAAGCTCACACGCTCAGACGTGAGTTCCTCCTGATTCTGCAAGCATCAACAGAAGAGAACAACCTCTATTCTATCCCTCTTACCTCACTAACCAATCCCCACCACTTTTCTTACATTGTCACATAAGCACCTGGAGACCATGAACATGACAGTGGTGCATGGTATATGTCATCATAACATAACATAGACCTTCACAAATGATATGGTAACTCTCTCCTATACACAAATGGGTTTACTGACCACTTGTATAATCCTGCTCAACAACATCAGGGTGGGAAATGCTGCAAACAATCTTGTATGTACTGAAAAATGATTCTGTATATACAAATTCATGCCATTTTCATAAACTGGCCATAATGCCATGCTGAGGCTTTACATATGTTTTGCTTGCCAACATATCAGGACACACCTCCCCATGGTTCAGGAAGAGTCCTTAGAGATAGGGGAGATACTTTTCATTGACCGGTTATCAACAATTGGTCAGAACTCTGGTTATTGGCACATGGGGCATCAGTGGTTCGGCATAAGGGGCTGGGGGTTTGAGGTCATGTCAAAACTAAGACTACCCCTACACTATTCTGCACAAGGAGCAAAACTGGTGGCATTTATAACAGCCAGCAATTGAAATGTCAAAGGGATGGTGTGTGGCCATTTATTGAGATTCAGCATAAGTCACATCCACAGTGCATTCAGGATTGTCAAGATGGAAGAGGAGAGGGTTCCGAAAAAGTGATGGCATAAAAGTGTAACATGCAGTTTTACTTTCCAGATTAATAGAGGTGCTGCCCCTTCCCTCAACATTAGCAATTGGAAAATATGCAGCACACACTAAGAGTACAGACTTCGTTTCCTGGGGTGATGACTCGGCAGACACAACAGCTAAAGAAACAGCATATTTATCACATATCATAGAACAAGTTGCCATGCTCACAAACATTTCACGGTAGCAGGTACCTCTTACAGACCCTTACAATGTTCTGCCCGTGACACTGATAATAGAGTTGCAGGGGTGTGCCCCACAGCATGAACAGGTCTTATGGACAAAGAGAGGTTTCTCCATATCATCCACAGATGGAATCTGGAGACATAATAGTACAGGGAAAGCTGTAATGCCATAGGAGTTGCTCATGCTTGTTCTGGATCAACTGCATTATCCAGCGCACACATCCAAAGAGTATATTGCAGGGGACATCATAGAACAATGGTTCATTACAAACGTACAGGAACTCCTGGCCTAATTCATTAACAACTGTGTGACTTGCCAATGTTACACTGCCGGACACACACTTAAAATAATCAAATCAAGCTTGTTGAGCCTCCCAGGGCCATTCCGACATTTACATATCGTACTAGCTGTCAAATGGGCACACAAGAACATGTGGTGTGCCCATATTACTGGTGGCTTGACGCAGGACCCTGTGTCTTTGCTGATGCCAAATAAGCAGCAACATTTCTAGTGTGTGAGTTTTTCCCTCGCTGGGGTGTGTGTGAGGTGTTGCGGTCCGACAATGGGCCATATTTTTTTAATGACCACTTCAAAGGGATAACTTTCCTATTGGGCATAAAACACAAATGATGTTCCGCATTCTACACCAAACCAAAGAAATTGTGGAGCGCCTCAAGGGCTTGCTTAAGGACACCTTGCAGAGATGTGTGAAACACTTCACAAGAGCTGGCTGCACTGCTTGCTGCTTGCTTTGTATGCCCTCCATAACCAGCGTGGCTCTGACCACCACCTCACGCCACAACAAGATTGTTACAGGCAGGAGAACGCATTAACCACTCACTCCTGCGCGCACAATATCGGATGCTCACAGTTCTTCTGAGGTCCTGGGGAGGAATTTTGGGGAAACCTTAAAGATCTTACCAATTCCTTAAAGTTTATTTCAAGACAGGTTGAACATCGCAAAAGCAGGCTGGCAAAGTTTTTGGATGGACGGGGATGTGTGTGATGGGAAGCCGTTCCCCTGTGAACGTTTTACCGGAGGACTGAAGGTAATTTAATTCACATTCAGCTGCTCTGTTATTAATGCTTGAACTCCATGTGATTGTTACGCTCACCTGGTATCCACAGGGACGCCAGCCTGCCGGGTTGGTCACTGGTATCCTTCTCAGTGGTTACCAGATGTGTCCTGCGGGGAAGGTTCTGCCTGAAAATACAGGAGGGCTGTGTTCAAGACTGGCCGACCAAGGTAAGGATCCTCCCACCACCCCGTATGACTTCAGCCCCTCTGGGCACTCTCCTCACCTTGTTGTCGAATTAGGCGAGCTCTCCGTCCTGCCTTCTTGGAAGGGGAGCGTTGTCTTCGTGGGCGTGTGCGGTCCAGTTACTTCACTGATGCCGCCACGTTTGATGTCTTTCAGGTAGGTCTTATTACAGTTTTTTCATATTGTGTTGTTATTCCTGCATGCCTTTCTTGGTTTAATAATGTCTCTTTTCTCCCTTAGATATGCAGAGCTTCAGCGTGGTGAATTGGCTGAGTTGGGCCTCGCCGGTAAATGATGGTGCGTAATGTGCGCTATGATGTGGTAAGTAAGCGATATGAGCAGCGCTGTGATGTTTTCCTTTGCTAACCTGTTTTCCTTCTTTTCTCGTAGGTCGCGGTGTTCTCCCAACGTGTGTGGAATTCTGGAGCGATGCCAGCTGAGAGGTGGCCAGCCAGGTAAGCCTTTTGAGCAGTTCGTAGTTTTGTAATGTCTCTAATGCCTTCTTCAATGTTGTCGTTTCCTTCCTCTTCCAGGTCTTTCAGTCCGGGAGGCGTGCAGATCCAAAGGAAGCTGTTCACAGGAGCTGCGAGCGGATAAAGATGGAGATTGCAGGTAAGATGCTGCTGCTAACGATGTTCCTTTTGTCTCCTTGCAGGTTCTGTTTCTCCGAGGCTTCTGGGTATAGCAGGACACGGTGAGCGTCACGTTAGAGACTGCAAAGTAACGCGAAGCGTGTTGTCTAGTTCGGGTGTGGTTTAAATAGCCTCAACAAAGTAGTCCAGGTAAAATAGTCCCTAGGCCACCACACCCAAAGCACTATACCACATAGCTTGGTTCCTAGGAGCCAAGCTATGTGGATGCCTCCATGTTGGCTGAAAGCCTCAAATAAAGTAGTTCCCTGAACACATGTCTTTCACGGTGTATGAGCCTGGTGTCATAGGCACCAGGACTGGACCGAAGAGGGCTTTGGAATTGGATGCCAGGCCTTATTAGAGACCCGAGTCCTGATCCCACCTGTTCAATGGGCTTGCCAGTGGGGATCTGGGATGAGGGTCATGACAGTGATAGTGTGAGCGTCTTGTGTGGTGAGTGAACTAATTCACCCTACGGCGTTGTCATCTGAATTAGGGAAATGTGGAAATGGTGTCTTTAATATAAATACAGTGGCAACCTAATCACTATCTTGCCGCCTATTTTGCTTTGTAACTTTTAATAGATTAGTTGAGCGTTTAGAGGCGATTGGGAACAAACTGTAATCCGAGCAAGCTATTTGGACCACAGTGGTCCAGCCCAGGCTGACTTGAACTGCCACACTCTGCTCACAAATTGTAATCACTGAGTGTAGTGAATAGCGGTGTAAGGAAGTAAATTTACCTGTGGCGGAGTACCCCTAATTAAAGCTACATACCCAATAAAGGGCAGACATAGAAATGCCACCTAGAAGAATTTGGAAGCCAACTTGTGGGGTGAACGAACTATGACTTGAGGAATAAAAGGTCAAAGGGTAGTGTAAACAAAAACATACCGACACAGAAAGCACATGGGAAAATGACAATGAATACCGAAAGGGAAACAGTTCTTGGAGGAAGTGGAGAAAATAGCAAATAAATCACAGCCTGTTTTCTACGGAGAGAGAAATTGGTGATACTAAACTATACAAGGCCAGATGGAGCTAATGATGGTGAAAAGGACAAATCTGAGTACCTAATCATCGATAATAACTCGCTCCTCGACCGCTGTCACTCCCTACAAAGTGTGGTAAAGACTCAACCTACAGATGGAGCTGATCGAATTTCAGAACAAGTGCTGGCCAATGGAGTGGGCAGTAGTTCCCTGGCAGATTTACAACCAAGACAGCCATCCTCCTCAAGGCTATTAAAGTCCCCAAATTTAGTGCTTGAGATGAACGACTCAAAACAATCATCGAAAGAGTCAGTTCAAATTGAGGAAATGCAACAATTGATCTCCACATTACAATTTGCAACCAGAGTATTGTTTAAATTATGTGGATGGATCCATGAGAATATTGATAACAGTTCCAAATTAGGTGATATAATTGACTCCCAACAATGTCTTACTTCTGTAAAACTTGAGTCTCTAGGACAGGCAATTGAGGATCTGGAGAAGCAGCCATGGATGATGGGGATGTGCATGTGGGTCAAGATAACTCACAGATCTGTATAACAGAGCTAAATAATGACTTGCTAGTGAGTAAAGTGTCAATGGCCAAGTTGACTCAGAAGCAACAACGAAGGCTAAAAAGATCAGAGGCAGAGAAGCAACCATCAGCAAACAATGGTGGTGCTGCAAATCACTAGTCAGCGGGAGTGGAACAAACACAAGTCTTGGATGAAACTTATAAAAAAACAAATAAGAAGCTAAAGCAATGCAGACAATGACATCTAAAAAATGTTGGAATGCTGACCAGCTGGTTAATTCAACAACCAAAGGAAAATAAAAATGGAGTGGCAAAGGGAAAGACTGTTGACAAATCCTCAGGTGGGGGGATTCTGAGGCTCAATCCTCTGATGCAGAACATAGTGCTCTTTCCGAGGAAGAAGTCTCAGTAGAAGGGGTGAAAACAATGAACATGGAACCACAGAAGGTGAAGAGGATGGACAAAGGGCATTCACCATTAGATGTTAAATCCTTCACAATCAGGAGCATCTTTCCAGGTAAAGAGCATGAAAGAATGAAGAGGTCAAGATGAATCTACTGCAGTTAATCCTATCGCTCCGTATTTATGACACACATGACTACTATTTTGTAGATCCTTTTGATGAAGAGGATGCATCAACATCACCGGTGCACTGTTATAGAACGAAGACTGTGACGGCAATGAGAGTACAACAGCAAAGGTTCCTGATGTTTGGGTATGATTTGGATGCCCCATCTACTTTGCCCATTCTGTCAAAAAATCTGAAAGGGACAAAGTCTAATAATAATCTTCAGACAACAAATACACAATTAGTTACCCCAAAGTGAAGGGCATTCAGCAGTACTTGAAATGGATAATCAGTATGATACCTTGTGAAAGGACTAAGAAGGCATGATTAACTACAGTAGGTATTTGGAATACTTGGTGGAAATGAAGCATAACATTTAATCTAGAGAAATAGTATCTCCTATATGGTGCCCCTACCTGATTGCAGTAGAAGTATTACTGAAAACAGATACCCAATATAGTAGAATGATCATCATAAATGTGTATAACCCCTGTGATGGATCAGAGGCAGAGGATATCATTGATGCAATCCATTCTTTGCTTGCTGAGTCGATAATTGATGTGGATCAGGGTCTGATTCTGATCGCAGGGGACTTAAATACACATTGTTTGGATAATCCATTGGAGACAGCGTTGGGAGTATTGAATACACAGTCAGTGATGAAATCTGGGAAGTCCAATTCTAGAGGTAAAAGCTGGATCACTGACTTTAAGGAGTGGGGCTTACTGATGCTCAATGGCAGAATGCCTGGTGATGTACTATGTGAAGTGATATGGATGAATCGTAGCAGTAGCTCCACCCTTGACTATGCTTTTGTGGACCCTGACTTAGCAACTATGGTTGAAGGTTGACGGTTAGGCAAACATAGTTCAATGATTATGAACTAATTACAGTCATTTTGCCTAGTGTAGAGAAGAGATGTAATTAGGGGATGATTGGGGATGTCAATGCTAATGTGACGAACAACAGGATTATATGGAGCATCGGGAATATTAGGCACATGAAGGTGCATGTCTCGATGCTACATTGCAATGAATGGGAAGTGATTCAGAATTAATACGTCGAAGAAATTGAGTGCTGGATTAGAGGTTTAACAGGAAAATCAGGGGTTCAGAAAGGTAACTACATATTTGCTGAAGGTAAGGGTGAAACCAAAAGATACAATCGAGAGATAAGAAACACAAAGTGGGCCATGAAGAGAGAGCTCCGATAGGGTGGAAAAGAGCACCACGGAGGGAGGCGTGAAATTGGAATGCTCTCATGGTATTAGAAATCGTTATAGGAAGTGGGTAAGAAGAAGGAGGTTTTATAGTTTAAACAAGGGATGGACAAAAGTTATACAGGTACTTGCTCGAGGGAACACTAGATTGATATGGCAACAATTGAATGTTTATAAAGGTGAGAAAACTAAGAAGGTAGTTAAAACGGTACAAGCAAGTGAGTGGGTGCATCTTTTGCCAAACAGTTTGATACAGGTGAAGTGTGTAAAATGTCCTCAGGCATAACAAAAACCAGAGGCCCGGGCATTGTATATGATGTGGAAGCCCAAGTTTAGTTTATAAAAAAAAAACTGAAGTCATCAAGGGCACCAGGCCCAGATGGACTGGCTAAATGTGGTCATAAAGTCGAACCCCAGACCTTGGGCTCTGGTGATGGAACTATTAATAGAGAAGGTTGTTAAGACTAAGACTGTTCTTCGCTCCTGGTATACCTTGTTGCTGATACCAATCTTTAAGGAAGGCAATTGGCAGGAGCTGGCTATTTACCGGCTACTGTCAATGCTGGATGTGACTGGGAAAACCTGTGACCTGGTAATATTGAAGGCCTTACAGAAATGGGTGAACAGCCATAACATTCTGGATAACAAGCAATCAGGTTTAAGGGAGGGGAGTTATACAATTCACAATATAATATTGGTTCATTATCTTACAGGGACAGCCAGAGCTAAAGGAAACACAGTGCCAAACTCAAAATGAATGGATTTTTGAGCAGCTTTTGACACGATAAATCAGAATAAATTGTGGGCAAAAATAGCAGCAATGGGTTGTCCTGAAGAGTTATTAACCTTGGTTCTGAGATGGCATGCAAATATGAGTGTGAAGGTGAGGTTGGACAATGGTGGAACCTTCACGGCACTGATATCAACCTGTAGAGGAGGGAAGCGGGATGCATTTTGGCTCCACCGATGTTCAACCCATACCTATCTGACTTTACAGGAATTTTAAGAGGTCTACCAAATTGCCCAGCGAGGGTGGAGGAGGTGCGTATCAGCAGCATATTATATGCAGATGACGTTGTTTTGCTAGACCACACCTGTGGAGGAATGAATATCTCTTTGAGGGCACTGGAGCCAAATGAACTCCAAATCAATTTGAGTAAGGCTAAGGCAATACAGTTTTGTGATAGAATGGTACATCAACCAACCCTTTGGCTTTGTGGAAATAAATTGGAATATGTGGACAACTATTAAAGAGAAGTTGGGATCTGAGTGGCTGGTAAAAGAAAAGAAAAGAAAAGAAAAGAAAAGAAAAGGAGGGCCCTACTGCTTTCGGTATTAATTGGGAAATTGCCTGGGGAAC